>NC_050071.1:38371458-38996458 GCF_009764565.3 Dermochelys coriacea
TTGTTTTTTTCTCCTGCTGGTAATAGCTCACCTTACCTGATCACTTTCATTACAGTGTGTATGGTAACACCCATTGTTTCATGTTCTCTGTGCATATAAAATCTCCCTATTGTATTTTCCACTGAATGCATCCGATGAAGTGAGCTGTAGCTCATGAAAGCTTATGCCCAAATAAATTTGTTAGTCTCCAAGGTGCCACAAGTACTCCTTTTCTTTTTATAAACTGAGTGTGGCCCATAACTTTTCATCTACACACATAATCCTTTAACTCAAGTGTGTTGGTGCTTTTAACTCATGTTGACTGGTCCATGGCTATAGACTATAGCCTGAATTAGCACAACTCATAAGCTGGTAACACAATCACTCTGTGCAGTTTAAGTACTATTTTGAAGTTGGCTGCTCCCTCTCGAACTAGACTAATTCAAGGGAAGTTAACTTGAATTATATACACATGAGTTAACTGCTGTGGAGATACAGTCTAAACACAAGTTGTTTGCCAGTTAAGCTCAACTCCTACTCTCTTTGACGAGTACACTGGAATGCGTTACCTAGGGAGGTAGAGGAATCTCCTTCCTTAGAAGTTTTTAAGGTCAGGCTTGACAAACCCCTGACTGGGATGATTTAGTTGGGGATTGATCCTGCTTTGAGCAGGGGATTGGATGAGATGAGCTCCTGAGGTCCCTTCTAACCCTGATATTCTATGAAGTGCTAAATCAGGCATCTTCCTGTGAGAATTGACTGATGGTGACTCTTTAGCTTATTTAGTCTCAAGTCCCACACCTCAGCAGCATGTGCACAAAATGAGTTCACTTTTTAGTTAAATTAAAGGCTGTTTTTATTCTGTCCTGCTGGCAGGAAATGTTTTAACAAGAGCTGGTCAGAAAATGCTGATTTGTCAAACCCGAACTATTTTGTGAAAACAGATTGCATTTACCAATTTTTCATCGATTCACCTGCAAGGTTCCTGGAATCTTGTCTGACAGACATGTTTTTGTCAGAAACAAAACATTCTTGTGAGTTATCTGCTAACTCTCTGTCTGGCTTTGTGGAGCCCAGGCTTTCAGAGTCTATGATGCATGGTGGGGCTGCTTGATCACTCCAGGTCCAAAGTTTCCAGATTCCCAGTCTGGCTGGCTCTCTGGGCTACCCAACTACCGAGTGGGTAGCCCTGGAAGCCAGCTGGCCTGGAAGTCTGGAAGTCCTTGTGTCATAGTGCTGTCCCAGAGAAGCATACTCTGGGGGTCTGGGTAGCTGCTAAGTGAAATAAACATTCTTTGTCAGTTTCACACCTTCAACTGCATAACAGCGGTGAAACTGACAAGAATGTCAGTCAGCTGTTGCCATGGTCCTAGGGAACTGATTTCCATGTGTCTATGTTTCCAAAACAATTTTTATTTTAAAAAAATTGGTTTAATTTCAAATTGTAATGAAAAAGTTTGAATTATTAAAATTCCCACCAACTGGAAATCCCTAGTTTTGGCCAGCTCTAGTTTTAACTTTTGGGATATTTCACAATAGGCATTAAATTAATTAAGGGCTCCTTTTCATTTGAATTCAAGAGATTCTTAGGACTTCCGATAATGATTTCTTAGGACTTCTGAAGCTTAAGTCTTTCCTTCCAGTGTTGTTTAATCTTACAATAGTACCTAAAATGTATTCACTTCTTTCCTGATACAGTATCTATCCTGACCAATATAAATTTTGAGATGATGAAAGATAAGCGAAGGGTGAAGGAAAGGATTAACATATACAGGAACAGTGATCAAGGTGATGACTAGCATATGTCTTGTTAATTTAATTTATTAGAGTATATGTAAACTACCCCCTACTGCTCCCTATGGTTTTTCCTTTTGCTTTGTCAACTGCTATTATTTTTGTTATGACTTTGTTTTTATTTTTTAACTGTTGCCTGCTTTCAATATGAAATAAAATACAAGACTCCAGCTAAAATTACAAAAAAGCCATATGTTGTTACACAGTTTAGTTTGAAGAATGGCATCATCAAAAAACATAACTCCCACCAACACTCCTTAGCGATTCTGTAAATTGCTTAGAATACTGTAACCTAACCTCAATTTCAGGATTGGTTTTTGATACCTTGCCTCAGATCAAAAATTTCCAACCATAATGGAATCTCTGATCACTCTCTCATTGTACATGAAGAAAGTGCACTAGCACAAAATAACACCTATTTAAAAATCATTGGTTTCAGAGTAGCAGCCGTGTTAGTCTGTATTCGCAAAAAGAAAAGGAGTACTTGTGGCACCTTAGAGACTAACAAATTTATTAGAGCATAAGCTTTCGTGAGCTACAGCTCACCGATGAAGTGAGCTGTAGCTCACGAAAGCTTATGCTCTAATAAATTTGTTAGTCTCTAAGGTGCCACAAGTACTCCTTTTTTTTTTTTTTTTTTTTAAATCATTATTTCCTTAGATGTGGAGCATCAATCTAATTTTGTATGGTCAACATGAAATTTACAGCAGAACTATGAGGCCTACTTAATGTATCTAAAACTACATTTCCCAGCCAGGAATGCAACCATATTTGAAAACACAGACTTAAAGGTTATGGCAAAAAAATGAATGATGCTTCAATAGATCATCATGCAACAGAGGTGGCCTCCTGGCTCCACCTCCTGTTCCTGACATTACTACTCTGGGCATCTACTTAACATATGATTCTTTAAAATGTTATAACACTTGAAATACAAACAGCTGGCTACACTCCTTGCTTCAGTTTCTTAGACAGCATGCTGCTTGGTAAGTGATCAGATTTTGATACTGCTACAGTAATAACAGGAAATCATCTGTTAAAATGTTAGTTTCCAGTTGGAGAGGAGTGCCAGTGTACAGAGGATATCTGGCTTTATAGCAAAGGCCTGTAAAAACAGTTTGAGGTTATTTATGGACCTATAGGGAAGGCTTTGTTATTGGAGCTAAATATAAGTAACCTAAATATGAAGGTACAATGTATTTGTGCAAAACCCTCACAATGACAGTTGTGAGACAGCCAGTCAGACTACTAAATGATCATCTGTGTGGAAATAAATGTTTGTTTAGACCAAGATGTCTGTTCCCTAATCAAAATTACTGAATATAGGAAAGCAACCAAAGCTTGATATATGGGGATACACCTATAAAATATTGCTTGAAACATCTTTTAGAGAAAAGCATAAATTAGTTAAGAATGACAGTGTAGAATATTAGCCTGTTATTGAATGTTAGCTGTAATATTTAACACAATTCATTGTTAGACACATCACTTTTATAAAGATGCTATCAATGTTTGAGTAGTTTCACTTTGTAAAATTGGCTCTTCATAAACCTATAAAACAGTGGTCCCGAAACTGAGGGGTGAGCCACCCTACCAGGGCACGGAGGAACGTTTGGGGGACATGGATGGGGCTGGGCCAGCCACCACAAGAGGCAGGGACGGAGTACCGCCCAGCCCCGCTCCACCCCCAGCTACATCCCCACTCTGCCTCCAGCTTCGGCCCTGTGGCTCCACTCTGAGCTCCAGACATGCTCTCAGCCGTGCACTGGCCTTGGTGTCTGGCTTGCCATGGCTCCACCCCCAGGGCTCCATTCTCAGCGCTGGCTCCTGAGGTGTGCGATGGGGGAGAAGGCACAGACAGGATTTGGGGGGCACAACTCGAAAAGTTTAGGGACCACTGCTATCCAACAATGCAGAGATTATATTTTAAGAAATGTGAGTGTTCTGCACTGTTCTTTCTAGGATACGCATTTGTGAATGTTTTGGGTTTTTTGGTCTTTTTTATAACCCTCTCTCTATCTCCCATGTACCAAAGTGATTTAAGACCAACAATCACTATATTTTATCATCTGAACTTTTGGGCATGCTGTTTGTTTTGGAGGTTTTTCAGATATAGTAAGCCAAATACTGATCTAACAATATTGTGGTTTACAGTGTAGTGTCCTTACTCCCAGAATGCATCACACTAAGTTCTGCAAATGTTTGTGGTGTTTGGTCATTTTAAAGTAACAAACAACACACAGGAGGAGAAGCGGCTTATTGACCAGCCTGTTGGTGAAGTATGTTTGTCCACAAAATTAAAGAAGAAATAATATTTTGAGCTAGAAAATTATCTCCTATTATCAACTCTCTTCCAAATGTCCAGTATCACCTTGTAAGTTAAACACAGCCAGTTATTGACTTTCTCCCTTTGTTGATGGAATTCTGTATTCTAGTTTTTTCAATGAAAGGTCACAGAAGACAGCTAAGAGGCCTGATGCTTATGCCTAGGGCACAGATTAGTGTCTGAAGTAAAAAAATGTTATCCCTGATATTAGTTTTTACCCAGTTATACAAATTCAAATTCATTAGTAGTTAACATAAGGTGCAGAGAATCCTCCAGCAAGTGTCCCGTGCCCCATGTTGCAGAGGAAGGCAAAAAACACCCAGAGCCTCTGCCAATCTGCCCTGGAGGAAAATTCCTTCCTGACCCCAAATATGCTGATCAGCTAAACCCTGAGCATGTGGGCAAGGCTCACCAGCCAGGAAAGAATTCTTTGTAGTAACTCAGATCCCATCCCATCACAGGCCATTGAGCATATTTACTGCGAATAGTCAAAGATCAATTAATTGCCAAAATTAGTTATCCCATCATACCATCCCCTCCATAAACATATCAACCTTAGTCTTGAAGCCAGATATATCTTTTGTCCCCAGCTTATAACAAAACATCTTATTTATTCCTAAATGCATGACCTCGCACTTTTCACTATTAATATTTCATCCCATTACTATTACTCCAGTTTACAAGTTCATCCAGATCTTCCTGTATGATATTCCAGTCCTTCACTTTATTGGCAATACCTCCCAGCTTTGTGTCATCCGCAAACTTGTTGACACTCTTTCCAATGGTTGCCTTTAATTTCTCTTTTCTATGGAAGATTAAGAAAATACTAGTTCTTTCCTTATTAGAAACTTCATAATTTCAAACCACTAGTAGTATTTCATACCACTTTAAGAGTTACATTGATTCTAAACATAAACCCATAGACCCTGAAAAACATAAATATCAGGATTCATGCCCATTCCTAATAATGAGTGTGGGACTTGACTAACAACACAGAGGAAATGTTGGGATCACACCAGTGTAGGAAAAACCAAGTATGCAGCTAGATGAGCAATCATTATTAATATGTTTTTAATATCAGTCTTAAACACCTATAAGATCAGTACAGGATAATAATCAGGGAATGACAGCAGCTAACCCAAATGAGTGAAAGAAACCTAAAACTTGAAACAGTTACTTAAGGAGTTTGTTTCTGAACTTAACAAAACTAATACAAATATTTCCCTGATCAACCGTCCTGAAGATAAGGCTCAAACATTGGGCCATTTCCCATTCTTATGACTAACTATTGGTTACCTTATCAATGTGTAATATGATGAAGAGAAATACGTACAAGACCTTTAGGATCACTGAAAGCATTTAATCGCTGGTTACGATGTGAGTTTGTATTACCTATAGCTTCATGTATGATCACAAGATAAAATACATACTACAGGTATATCAAACTAAGATTATGAAATCATCATAATGCCAATGATGTGTAATCAGATTTGTCATTATTGGTAAGCAGCTATCTCGGCTGATGCATAGCAGCCTCATTGTATTCTGGGTAACTTCAGACCTGAAACATACAAGACCTCCAAAGCCCCAGGATCTAACTTGAGCTCATGAGCCAGCGTCTCTAGCTAAGACCTATAGTGCACACTACCTTCTGCTGATAGAACACAAAGTGAGACATCTAACACACACTGACCAGTGGGTACAGAGGAACCCAAACTTACCAATACAATTTTCAGCCCCTTCCTTGTGCAGACATTTCCAAAGCATAATATGACTCATTGTTAGACTGAATATCAGGAATAAGTTCCTAAATTTATCTTCACTACATTTCAAAGTATAATAAACTGTGGTTGGGGTTTTTTTGTTTTTGTTTTTTTTAAACAAACTCTTCTACAGCAGGTGTCTCTCTAAAGCACACTTTTTTCTACTGATAAATCACACATTCTATTTCTCTTCTATAGAAGTGTAATGTGTCTGCTACAAAACAGAGGTTTCATACATCAGAACATACTGCAGTGTTGGATCAGACAGTCAAGCAAGATTACATTCAGGAAGTCCAGTTCAAATGTTTTTCTTGTTTTCAATGTGAATGGTGAATGAATGGTTGGGGAAGAAGTGTATATTTATTTCAGAAATGCACTGAAGAGGCCTAAATTCCATTTTTTATGACTATCTCTTTGCTTTAAACTAATTATTGTATGGCATAGGGAATACTTAATAAAACCCTAGATTGTTTCTATTTTCAGCAGACTGAGTCGCTCCTTTTAGAATAGGCCTAGGAGATATTTACCTTATTTATCATTAAGTTTTATACAGTTTGTAAGTTTGTACAGACTTTTAGTTCCATTATATATTCACATAGTAAGTGTACAGAAGATATCCATATTGGGATTTAGGCCTGAATAACTAACTGGCGAAATTGTTTAATGAAACATAACATTACTAGAAATGTTAAAAGCGGCTTTCTGGTTTGTAAGCAAAAAGGTCATTAGAATAAGGTGACTCACTTGCCCTGGACCCTGCCCTCACCTTTCAGAGTTACTTTCCAGATGTCGTCATTAACTCACTGTCATGAAGATGTGTGGGAATGAGTAGAGGTGTAGATATTGACAAGTCATTAATTATATTTGAACAATTAAGACATTTGACTTGACCTCAAGGGGATGTCTGTCTAACAACTCTGTATCACATGCCATCTTCTTGCATCCTGTTTTCAAGAGACATCTGTTTGTGATTATCAACTAATTGATTTAGCTCAGGGTTTAGCTGATTGCCATATTTGGGGTCCGGAAGGAATTTTCCTCCAGGGCAGATTGGAGAGGCCCTGGAGGTTTTTCGCCTTCCTCTGTAGCATGGGGCATGGTTGACTTGAGGGAGGCTTCTCTGCTCCTTGAAGTCTTTGAACCATGATTTAAGGACTTCAATAGCTCAGACATGGGTGAGGTTTTTCATAGGAGTGGGTGGGTGAGATTCTGTGGCCTGCGCTGTGCAGGAGGTCGGACTAGATGATCAGAATGGTCCCTTCTGACCTTAGTATCTATGAATCTATGAATTGCTGCAAGACACGTACATACTAACCTGGAATCTATGTGACATCAAGATCAAGATGCCAGGCCATTGGTTAATGTAAAAACTATGGTTACCTAGCTGCAACATGGAGTTGGCCTTTGAAGATATTGGGGTGTTTCCTGAGGCAGAGTACAGGGACAATGATCCCTATGAAAGACCATAGGAGGGGTGGATGACATTGCCCAAAGTATCTTACTCTCTTCCCTGGACTGGACAACCAAAGGAGGAGAGGCGAGAGATTGTCAATCAGCTAAGCCAAGCCTGAAGTTTCTAACAAAGAAAGAATACCAGACTTCTGCCACATTCAAAAAGCTTCAATAGATAGAAATACCAGTAAATATTATTTTAGTTCTGACGACCAAACGAGACTTTTTCTTAAAGTTGTGAAAAATCCTTCTGTAGAGCAACCTGAGGATGTTCAAATTTCTCCAGTGCCCATTAGTGTATGTATGCATGAATGCATAGTTAACTGTTCCCTAAACTAGACAATAAACCCATAAGTTTTATCTAAAGAGTCAGCTCTCTGGGTTAAACCTGTATCATTCTAACCCTGCTAAAAGTGTTTACAAGATAACAGTTCAAAAAAGGACTAGACAAGTTCGTGGTGGAAAGGTCCATCAATGGCTATTAGCCAGGATGGGAAGGTATGGTGTCCCTAGTCTCTGTTTGCCAGAAGCTGGGGATGGGTGACAGGGGATAGATCACTTGATGATTACCTGTTCTGTTCATTCCCTCTGGGGCACCTGGCATTGGCCACTGTCGAAACACAGAATACTGGGCTAGATGGACCTTTGGTCTGACCCAGTATGTCCGTTCTTATTTGTGTAAGACTGCAAAAAAAAATGCAAAAGTTTAACACAGCTTCGTTTCACTGTTCACTAATGTGAAAAAAATCAGATAAAAAAAGGAAGCTACCAGGAAATCATTTTAAGAGCTGGACTTCCTCAAAAACTGTGGCAAGATATAGCCTTTTCCTTTAACAGACTCTTAGCTAAACTGCTTAAATCAAAGGGAACCGTTCCTGCCCTCTGCCTTTCTTAAAGCATTAAGAGAACTGTTTTCCTTATTTTTTTTATTACAATTGATTTAATTAGTTATTGTAGGTTTCAGAGTAGCAGCTGTGTTAGTCTGTATTTGCAAAAAGAAAAGGAGTACTTGTGGCACCTTAGAGACTAACACATTTATTTGAGTATAAGCTTTCGTGAGCTACAGCTCACTTCATCGGATGCATTCGGTGGAAAATACAGTGGGGAGATTTATATACATACACAGAGTACATGAAACAATGGGTTTTATCATACACACTGTAAGGAGAGTGATCACTTAAGATGAGCTATTACCAGCAGGAAGGGGGGGAAGGACGAAAACCTTTTATGGTGATAATCAAGGTGGACCATTTCCAGCAGTTAACAAGAATGTCTGAGGAACAGTGGGGGGTGGAGTGGGGGGGAGAAATAACATGGGGAAATAGTTTTACTTTGTGTAATGACCCATCCACTCCCAGTCTCTATTCAAGCCTAAGTTAATTGTATCCAGTTTGCAAATTAATTCCAATTCAGCAATCTCTCATTGGAGTCTGTTCTTGAAGTTTTTTTGTTGAAGGATAGCCACTCTCAGGTCTGTAATCGAGTGACCGGAGAGATTGAAGTGTTCTCCAACTGGTTTTTGAAAGTTATAATTCTTGACGTCTGATTTGTGTCCATTTATTCTTTTACATAGAGACTGTCCAGTTTGACCAATGTACATGGCAGAGGGGCATTGCTGGCACATGATGGCATATATCACATTGGTAGATGCGCAGGTGAACGAGCCTCTGATAGTGTGGCTGATGTGATTAGGCCTTATGATGTTGTCCCATGAATAGATATGTGGACAGAGCTGGCAACAGGCTTCGTTGCAAGGATAGGTTCCTGGGTTAGTGGTTCTGTTGTGTGGTGTGTGGTTGCTGGTGAGTATTTGCTTCAGGTTGGGGGGCTGTCCGTAAGCAAGGACTGGCCTGTCTCCCAAGATCTGTGAGAGTGATGGGTCATCCTTCAGGATAGGTTGTAGATACTTGATGTGTTGGAGAGGTTTTAGTTGGGGGCTGAAGGTGATGGCTAGTGGCATTCTGTTGTTTTCTTTGTTGGGCCTGTCCTGTAGTAGGTGACTTCTGGGTACTCTTCTGGCTCTGTCAATCTGTTTCTTCTCTACAGCAGGTGGGTATTGTAGTTGTAAGAATGCATGATAGAGATCTTGTAGGTGTTTGTCTCTGTCGGAAGGGTTGGAGCAAATGCGGTTATATCGTAGAGTTTGGCTGTAGACAATGGATCGTGTGGTGTGATCTGGATGAAAGCTAGAGGCATGTAGGTAGGAATAGCGGTCAGTAGGTTTCTGATATAGGGTGGTCAAGAATTATAACTTTCAAAAACCAGTTGGAGAACACTTCAATCTCTCCGGTCACTCGATTACAGACCTGAGAATGGCTATCCTTCAACAAAAAACCTTCAAAAACAGACTCCAATGAGAGACTGCTGAATTGGAATTAATTTGAAACTGGATACAATTAACTTAGGCTTGAATAGAGACTGGGAGTGGATGAGTCATTACACAAAGTAAAACTATTTCCCCATGTTATTTCTCCCCCCACCCCACCCCCCACTGTTCCTCAGATGTTCTTGTTAACTGCTGGAAATGGTCCACCTTGATCATCACCATAAAAGGTTTTCCTCCTTCCCCCCCTTCCTGCTGGTAATAGCTCATCTTAAGTGATCACTCTCCTTACAGTGTGTATGATAAAACCCATTGTTTCATGTTCTCTGTGTATGTATATAAATCTCCCCACTGTATTTTCTACCGAATGCATCCGATGCAGTGAGCTGTAGCTCACGAAAGCTTATGCTCAAATAAATGTGTTAGTCTCTAAGGTGCCACAAGTACTCCTTTTCTTTTTAGTTATTGTAGTAATTGGAAAACCAGACAAATTGAATTAACTTATTGATTCTATTTCAATTATAACCTTGATTTGACCATTGCATTGGATTATTGTAAATTAGATAAGGAAAATTAGCTAGTTATAAGTTAAATTAGCTAACGACATCTTGCTTAAACTCATATTTGTTCTATAGCTGCTTAATTAATCTTTTAATAAACTTCTAAAAGATAAACCAGTTCAGTGTATTTCTCAAAACTTCAATGCAGACTAAGTATGTACAGGAAATAAATGAAATCATTCCTAACCCCATCCTATGTTTTAGTTACTTAAAACACATTGTTATCCCTACATAAGAGTCTTCCAGAAATAATAAAGATCATAGACTTGGCCTTAAAGCTTATAATAATGGTGGAGAACTTTGGAAACTATCATGTCCTGAATGTAGTTTTTCATTCCTCACTGAGTAAGCAGACTTTATGATTTGAACACTTGCCTGTTGCATAATAAAAAAAACCTGAGCTTTCTATTTGTATTCAAACAACACCTGAGAACCAAAATGAAAAATTAAGAAACTATTCCACTTGACTTAAAGCATTATGCCAGTCTATTCAAATGATCAGAGATACCTCAGCTGTACTATTTAGGCACTGGTAATTATGGACCAGATCAAAGATTTCAAAATTAATTAAGTTTATATGTGGTTAGGACAATGTGGCACTAGACACATCCCTGTCACACTGCCTTGCATAATGACAGGTTACAGAGTAGCAGCCATGTTAGTCTGTATTCGCAAAAAAAGAAAAGGAGTACTTGTGGCACCTTAGAGACTAACAAATTTATTTGAGCATAAGCTTCCGTGAGCTATAGCTCACTTCATCGATGCATCCGATGAAGTGAGCTGTAGCTCACGAAAGCTTATGCTCAAATAAATTTGTTTGTCTCTATGGTGCCACAAGTACTCCTTTTCTTTTCTGTCACACTGCGTAATTCCTCAACTTAGGCTGTGAGTGCATTTGCACATATTATATATTGCAGCTATGAAACCTCTAGTATAACAAAATCAAAGTAAAAAACTGGCTAATTTTTTTTTATTTGTACAGCCTACTTATTTTTATGGAAGATGAGGAAAGGTTGTTACTAGGCCTTTGCATATATATGGATCCTGATTTAATATAATAAGCTGTTAGCTAGCCAAAGCTTAGTTGAAAAAGAATGTTTATGTGACACGTTTCTATAAAGAAGTTAAAAGACTTTTTTTTTTAGTACAACTCTTTATACTTTGGAGTGCAATCATTTTTTGTTAAATAGTTATGATGTCTATGTGCAAAACAAATTAGAAACATGTTAGTATTAGTGCATGAGAGTGTTTCAGAGTAGCAGCTGGGTTAGTGTATATTCGCAAAAAGAAAAGGAGTACTTGTGGCACCTTAGAGACTAACACATTTATTTGAGCATAAGCTTTCATGAGCTACAGCTATGCTCACATAAATTTGTTAGTCTCTAAGGTGCCACAAGTACTCCTTTTTGTTTTTGCATGAGAGTGGTTACCACAGAAATCACAAATAAAAAAGTTCTTGTTCCTCTTTAATTTTATGAGCTTCAGTGCCACACTTTGACATTCTGTTCTGACTGAGTCTTAATGTAACCCAAATCCTACTTTCCAAAACAAGCTTTTTGTTGTCAAATTCAAAGCCTGACCATTCATCCAGCCAGAATGGAGGGAAAACGAAGGTTCATTCCTAATATTAGAGATTTGGATTTACCCATGAAATAGGATTCATTGTTAATAATGTTTAGTCTGAAACTCTGTGGAGGAGAAGATTGATTCTGAGTATTTCATAAAGTTTATCACAAACAGGACATATAATCTGCATGACATTTACTTTTATTCTCTGTTATATTCCATCAGCTTTTACCATGATAGGACATGATCTGAAAAGACTGGACATCAAATACCTTTGAAATAGCTGTGAATTATACATTATGCACTGCTGTAGAAACAAAGTGAGTATACTTAGGTGAGTTGGGAAGGTGTTTACTATCTAAAAGGTCAGTACTTCCTTAGATATGCTGCTCCTATTGAAGTCAACAAGAGGTCTGATGCTGGCTTCCATGCAAGCATAATCAGACCCTGTATGTTTGTAGTATAGAAAATAGACGACATATGTGTATAGAACTGTCATTTTAAAAAGATTTTCCACTGAATGCATCCGATGAAGTGAGCTGTAGCTCACGAAAGCTTATGTTCAAATAAATTTGTTAGTCTCTAAGGTGCCACAAGTACTTCTTTTCTTTTTGTGAATACAGACTAACACAGCTGCTACTCTGAAACCTTTAAAAAGATAAAATCTTCATTCAAAAAAGATGGAGAGGAAATTAAAAAAATTGAACAAACAGTACTGAAAATTAGTTACCTTTCTAATTCAGGCTGCATAAGAGGGCTCAAGTGACATCAAAGGACCCAAAAAGCAGCAGTTGTGGCCACGGTAGAATTTGCCTGGGAAGACACTACAGAAGACAAAGGCTGCTTAAGTTATACTGGAAAGCTGCTCCAGTCCCTAGAACATCCAAGGTTCAGGCAGGCAGCACAGAAGTTTAAGGGCAATTTATCCCTACTGCCACTTGGATGGTAAATTCTAAGTTGTGTCTTCTAGAAGTTCAGTACAGAATCTCACCCTGAGAGCTTAATAAATTGTTTCAGTATTAATATACCTAGAGTGTTAGGATTGCAGTACTTAGAACTTTCAAAGAGATCTGCAAAGAGGACACACAAAGCTTCTTTGAGAGAGTCTAAAAGATAAAATATAGATAGTTAAAATTTTAAAATAGCCACCTAAAGTTGTTCAGCGTAAGAAGGGGACATTTAGGGGGTCTGTTCTGCAGTAGGGATACCTAGAATATCTGATATTAATGGGAATTTCATATTGTGGATTTGATTCAACTCTCACTGACTTCAATGGGAGCACTGACACTTTAGTGTGGTTCAAATAAGCATCTAGTTACTGTATTATCCACATTTTATGACTGTAACACTATGACCCTCCCTGCACAGATCTATATTGTTCTCTTCTTATCCCCCAACAAGCACTAAGTCTCAGCCACCTCCCTTAACCATCCCAGCTCACTTTATCAGATATACCAGCCTCCTGAAGCTAGGTTACAGGCTGCTAGTGCTCATCTATCCTGTCTGTTGAGTCTTCAAAAGTAATTATGGAGTGGCCTTCTAGTGCTACTTGTCCCCTCCCTCCCATGGGTTACGGGATGGCAAGATTTTTCAAAATAAGCTGTTTCCCTCCCAATTCACAAATCATCTGTCTAAAGACTACGATTATGGGACATTAGCAATAGATAGAAGTAATGATTGTTAGATAGATTCCCCCCACAGAAGAATTGTGGATTGAATTTTTAAAAATGCACTCTCTTCTCCCCCCCCATCCTCCTCCCACCCAACAAACAACCTTGCAAATAAGTTGTAACTAGAATTGGTTGAAAAAATTTCCCCACACAAAATTCTGACTTTTCACTAAAATACCAAAATAGAAACCTTTGGAGTTTTGGTTTAAAAAAAAAAAGCTGTCTCTCAACAAAACATTGACATTTTCCACAGAAAGCAGTCTGTGTGTCTGTCACACACAAACTGTTCAAAGCCCAAGTTTAAAAAATGCTTTGATAGAATATTTTCAACCAGGCTTAGTTATTAACCCATAGTAATACAGTGTGGTCTTAGTCTTAACATAGGAAGTTAATAAGTTTACACAGCTGCTGGATAGTGGCCTTCGTCCTTTAGTTCAAGAAGTAGAGACTCATCTTTTTAATGAGACTGGGGACTAAGTTTCTGCTGATGACATATGGGAGATGGCAGTCACAAGTGGCAGCTTGTACTGGGATTTGGGCTGCTTATGGATCTTAGAACTGCCCTCATAACCACTGTAGATGTATTAATAGTGAAATAACTACAATTCTACACAACACAAAACTACAAACACAAAACTACAAAAAATCTGCCTCCTGTTTTCATGAGCTTCATTCTTGAGGCTAAAAAGAAAAGGAGTACTTGTGGCATCTTAGAGACGAACAAATTTATTTGAGCATAAGCTTTCATGATGCATCCGATGAAATGAGCTGTAGCTCACGAAAACTTATGCTCAAATAAATTTGTTAGTCTCTAAGGTGCCACAAGTACTCCTTTTCCTTTTTGCGAATACGGACTAACATGGCTGCTACTCTGAAACCTATTCTTGAGGCTGACAGCTTTGTAGTTCCTGAGAATTTGCCCAGGTCCTTGAGGAAGGGAGTGCTGAATATGGGACTAAGCCAACTTATAGATTCATAGATTCATAGATACTAAGGTCAGAAGGGACCATTCTGATCATCTAGTCCGACCTCCTGCACAGCACAGGCCACAGAATCTCACCCATCCACTCCTATGAAAAACCTCACCCATGTCTGAGCTATTGAAGTCCTTAAATCATGGTTCAAAGACTTCAAGGAGCAGAGAAGCCTCCCTCAAGTCAACCATGCCCCATACTACAGAGGAAGGGCAGATTGGAGAGGCCCTGGAGGAAAATTCCTTCCCGACCCCAAATATGGCAATCAGCTAAACCCTGAGCATATGGGCAAGATTCACCAGCCAGATACCCAGGAAAGAATTTTCTATAGTAACTCAGATCCCATCCATCTAATATCCCATCTCAGGGGATTTGGCCTATTTACCCTGAATATTTAAAGATCAATTACTTACCAAAATCCCATTATCCCATCATACCATCTCCTCCATAAACTTATCGAGTAGAATCTTAAAGCCAGATAGATCTTTTGCCCCCACTGCTTCCCTTGGAAGGCTTTTCCAAAACTTCACTCCTCTGATGGTTAAAAACCTTCGTCTGATTTCAAGTCTAAACTTCCTGGTGGCCAGTTTATACCCATTTGTTCTTGTGTCCACATTGGTGCTGAGCTGAAATAATTCCTCTCCCTCTCCTGTATTTATCCCTCTGATATATTTATAGAGAGCAATCATATCTCCCCTCAACCTTCTTTTAGTTAGGCTAAACAAGCCAAGCTCCTTAAGTCTCCTTTCATAAGACAAGTTTTCCATTCCTCGGATCATCCTAGTAGCCCTTCTCTGTACCTGCTCCAGTTTGAATTCATCCTTTTTAAACATGGGAGACCAGAACTGCACACAGTATTCTAGGTGAGGTCTCACCAGTGCCTTGTATAACGGTACTAAAACCTCCTTATCCCTACTGGAAATGCCTCTCCTGATGCATCCCAAAACCGCATTAGCTTTTTTCACAGCCATATCACATTGACAGCTCATAGTCATCCTATGATCAACCAATACTCCAAGGTCCTTCTCCTCTTCCGTTATTTCTAATTGATGCGTCCCCAACTTATAGCTAAAATTCTTGTTATTAATCCCTAAATGCATAACCTTACACTTCTCACTATTAAATTTCATCCTATTACTATTACTCCAGTTTACAAGGTAATCCAGATCCTCCTGTATAATATCCCGATCCTTCTCCGAATTGGCAATACCTCCCAGCTTTGTATCATCTGCAAACTTTATTAGCACACTCTCACTTTTTGTGCCAAGGTCAGTAATAAAAAGATTAAATAAGATTGGTCCGAAAACCGATCCCTGAGGAACTCCACTGGTAGCCTCCCTCCAACCTGACAGTTCGCCTTTCAGTAGGACCCGTTGCAGTCTCCCCTTTAACCAATTCCTTATCCACCTTTTGATGTTCATATTGATCCCCATCTTTTCCAATTTAACTAATAATTCCTCATGTGGCACGGTATCAAACGTCTTACTGAAATCTAGGTAAATTAGATCCACTGCGTTTCCTTTATCTAAAAGATCTATTACTTTTTCAAAAAAGGAGATTAGGTTGGTTTGGCACGATTTACCTTTTGTAAAACCATGTTGTATTTTGTCCCATTTACCATTGACTTCAATGTCCTTAACTAATTTCTCCTTCAAAATTTTTTCCAGGACCTTGCATACTACAGATGTCAAACTAACTGGCCTGTAGTTACCCGGATCACTTTTTTTTCCTTTCTTAAAAATAGGAACTATATTAGCAATTCTCCAATCATTCGATACTATTCCTGAGTTTACAGATGCATTAAAAATTCTTGCTAATGGGCTTGCAATTTCAGGTGCCAATTCCTTTAATATTCTTGGATGAAGATTATCTGGGCCCCCCGATTTAGTCCCATTAAGCTGTTTCAGTTTCGCTCCTACCTCTGATATGGTAATATCTACCTCTATATCCTTCTTCCCATTTGTCATGCTACCATTATCCCCAAGATCCTCTTTAGCCTTATTAAAGACTGAGGCAAAGTATTTGTTTAGATATTGGGCCATGCCTAGATTATCTTTAACCTCCACTCCATCCTCAGTGTTAAGCGGCCCCACTTCTTCCTTCTTAGTTTTCTTCTTATTTATATGACTATAGAACCTTTTACTATTGGTTTTAATTCCCTTTGCAAGGTCCAACTCTACTCGACTTTTAGCCTGTCTCACTTGATCCCTACATGTTCTGACCTCAATTAGGTAGCTTTCCTTGCTGATCCCTCCCATCTTCCACTCCCTGTATGCTTTCTGCTTCTTCTTAATCACCTCTCTAAGATGCTTGCTCATCCAGCTTGGTCTACAACTCCTTCCTATGAATTTTTTCCCCTTTCTTGGGATACAGGCTTCCGATAGCTTCTGCAGTTTTGATTTAAAGTAATCCCAGGCCTCCTCTACCTTTAGATCCATAAGTTCTTCAGTCCAATCCACTTCCCTAACTAATTTCCTTAATTTTTGAAAGTCAGCCCTTTTGAAATCAAAAACCCTAGTTGCAGATTTATTTTTGTTAATCCTTCCATTTAGTTTGAACTGAATTAGCTCATGATCACTTGAGCCAAGATTGTCCCCTACAACCATTTCTTCTATGAGGTCCTCGCTACTCACCAAAATTAAATCTAAAATGGCATCCCCTCTAGTCGGTTCAGCAACTACTTGATGAAGGAATCCATCAGCTATCGCATCTAGGAAAATCTGAGCCCTATTATTATTACTAGCTCTGGTCCTCCAGTCTATATCTGGGAAGTTAAAGTCTCCCATGATCACGTAGTTTCCATTAGTATTTACTTTATTAAAGACATTAAAAAGGGCTCTATCCATATCCAAATTAGATCCCGGAGGTCTATAGCACACCCCAAGCACTATCATAGGAGAGGCTTTACTAGTTTTCTTCCCCAATGTAATTTTTGCCCAGACAGACTCTGTCTTATCCATTGCATCGCTTCTTATTTCTTTACATTCTACCTCATCATTGATATACAATGCTACTCCACCTCCTTTACCTTTGTTTCTGTCTTTCCTAAAGAGCACATATCCTTCAATACCTGTAGTCCAGTCATGACTACTATTCCACCATGTTTCTGTTATCCCTATGATATCTGGTTTTACTTCCTGCACCAGTAGCTCTAGTTCCTCCATTTTGTTACCTAGACTCCTCGCATTGGTGTACAAACATCTTAATTTTTGCTGTTTGGCCTCGCTCACATTTTGTACCCTATTAGGCACAGTCATTCTACATCCAGTATAACCTATTAGACTAGTATCCACACCGCCCTCACTCCTTATATACATTCTCCTACCCACGGCTGTATCCATTCTTACTTCATCTGCTTCCCTCTCAATGCTAAAATCTGGCGTGGAGATTTTCTGGACATCTCCCATCCATCTCCCCCCAATTCCTAGTTTAAAGCTCTCTTTATCAGTTGTGCCAGCCTCGATCCTAGAAGTCTATTTCCTTCCCTACTGAGATGAAGTCCATCCCGAGAGATCTGACCTCTGTCCATGAATGCCTCCCAGTGGTCATACATCCCAAAGCCCTCCTTATAGCACCACTGCCTAAGCCATCTTTTGACAGTCATAATCTTGTCAGACCTTTGTTGCCCTTCTCTAGGAACAGGAAGGATCCCGCTAAAGATCACCTGAGCCTCAATTTCCTTAAGCGTCTTCCCCAGCCTAGCATAGTCTCCCTTAATACTTTCCAGCGAGAATCTAGCCGTATCATTTGTTCCCACATGAAGGATAATTAGGGGATTCTTTCCCACTCCCTTTAGGATCCTTTTCAACCTCAGGTCTACATCCCGTATCTTAGCACCCGGAAGACAGCACACCCTTCTATTCTCAGGATCAGCTCTAGTTACAGGCCTGTCTTTTCTTCTCAATAAAGAGTCCCCGATCACATAGACCTGCCTTTTCCTGGTGACAGTGCTATTCTCCAGTGTCTCCCCTGTTCCCTCTGGCTGCAAGTTCTTTCCATTCCTATTTTCCCTTACAATCTTCTTCAACCCATCCTGTATCCTCCTGGGGCTCATATTTGGTGTAGTCTCCCTTGACTCTTCCCCTTTTTCTATAACTTCTTGCTGAAAGTTTGGGTTTTCTTGAACCCTTCAATCCAGTTGCAATTATGTTTATATGAATGAATCACTTTTGAATAATAAAATACTGAATCCAGTCTACTGCCTCATTTCTTAAGAGCTTCCTGATTCAGCAAAACACTTAAACACATGCTTCAGATGCATTCACAACTAAAATCTTTTATTCTGATAGATTGTGCGTTGTTGATTTCATTTATTGTCTTGCTGGGTTCTATAAGTCTTTAAGGATTTCTCTACACTAGGGCCATTGGTAACAATTTTGCTGCCCTGGTGCAACCTCTTGGATGCTGGCAACAGTTGAAGCATGGACTGTAGGCTAGAACATGGTCATCTTACCACCATGTCATCTAACTCGGAGCAACTATACAATAAGGCCAGGTCAGAATACATATCTCCCTGTGTCACAGAGTTCAGCACTTTCATGATTGTATATATGCCTGTCTACATGACAACTTCTACCACTGGTAGTACCAGTAGAGCTACAGGGATGAAGAAAAATGCTTTACAAATCTAAGGTCCAAAATCTGCATTGTGTTGCAGATCACTAAATTTACATCATAAGCATTAGGAAATGGGCCATTTTACCCACCAGTTCACTCTGTGAGCTTCCTCCACTTTGAAGGATGCCAGAACTACAGCTCTTGGATATTCAAGAAGACTCCAATGTTATCTCTGAAATGTTCTGAACTTACTGAACCTTAAGAAAGGGTTCCTCTCTGTGCAAATGTCTTTTCAGTGCTATGGAACACTTGTTTTTCTATCTACACAAGTTCAAACTAGCCAGTAAAAAGGATGAGCTAATTAAGCCTTAAGAACTATGTAAACTTGTTTCACAGTGATTCTAAAATTAATACTCTATGATGTACAGACTTTTGTTTTAAGATTCTAAAATTTCCCCTGGTACCTACCATCAGAAAACAAACTCTGAAATTGTTTGAATCTATTTGCAGCTTCATATCTGCTTAGTTTTAAGATTCTAGTGTACCAAGCTTTGATTTTATTAGAATATAATTACTTCTCGCAAGACAATCCATCAGCCCAACAAAGGTATAGTAGAATTCACTAAGGGTGTGCTTTTGCTCCTATTTAATACTATAGGAATATTCTCTTTGGGTATATCTACACAGCAATAAAAGAGCCAGAGCAAGGCCACAACTGGCCCAAGTCATCTGACTTGGGCATATGGAACTCAGGCATATGCAGCTATAAAAATGCAGTGTGGATGTTTGTGCGCATGCTAGAGCCTGGGCTCTGAAAACCTGTAAGGGTAGAGGGTCTTGGAGTTTGAGCCCAAACTCATGTGTCTACACTGCAATTTTATAGCCCAGTAGCCTGATCCCCAGGCAACTGACCCAGGCTCCGAGACTCAGTGCCACAGGTTTTTGGTTTTAGTATCACATTGCAGATGTACCCTTTAATTTCAGTGGAAGCAAGATAAATACCAGAAAGGGCCCAAAACATTTCTAATTTATGCATCTTGAAGAATATTCACTGCCTACTTGAGAAATAATACTATATATCTCCCATTGACTTCTGTTGCAATTTAAAGTGCTCAGCAATTCTGAAGAGCAGGACCTTGTTGCTTCACATTGCAATGAGTACAGAATTAGTGGCCAGTCACGAATATTGTGGTTCATGTAACTGATGCACATTATGTAAGAAGTCTATGGAAAAGTCGAGAGACGCGCAGGACGAGAGACTGCCTTGTCTCTTCCTGCAGTCTCCTGCCTCAGTCACTATATAACTTCCAAATTCTGCAACAAATAAGGTAGAGAGGTCCTACATTCTCCTCATTCACTACATATCCGAATTATGCCTTGAGTGCTATCTATCCTGTACTCTGATTAAGGGGTCACATGGAAAAAATTAGTATGTGATCATATAAACTATCATGATACACACACACACACAGGGACTGAATTAAGCTTTAAAGGGCAACTTTAATTATGGCATTTTCTAATGTTAGTGCTTGACTTTCCAACCTAAACAATACTCTACATATTGTATTTTTAAAAATGCAATATGTATAGCATATATGGATGCATATGCAAACCTACATATCTAAATAAGCACACAGTAATTTAGTTTATAAGAAAACACAATGAAAAAAGCAACAACTAAATTGTAAAAGTAAAAAATCTATATGCAGTACACTCAAAACTTAGGATGGATGGAGAGAAGGATAAAGCAATGGAAATCTTTGTGTTCTCATCCTCTTGTCATTCCCTGAAGACTGGCCAGTCATAAAACCTTTTAAAGTTAATATTGCATTTATGATTGATGCCAAACTGCATTAAGCTTTTATATCCTATTTGAATTGAGCTGCAGAATAATGAAAGGAATCAATGTTTCCTGAATGCTGCAAAACTATATTGGGATTATAGAATCTGAACATGAAGGCAAGACACAGTCTGTTTGAGTTTTGCTCCTGCTACCAAGGGCTAGATTCACAAAGGGGGCAGAGGGGAAATAGACACCCTGTCACCTAGTAGAATTCACAATGCTGAGTTAGGTGGCCAGGGTCCCCATGCATTGTATGGGGAGTCCTAGGTGCCTAAAAGGGATTCACAGAAGACAGCACACTGAACAGGGAGCCACCTAATCTAGCCAATAGGATATAGTTGAGTTGTGTAGCCCTAAACCCACCCCTCAAACAGAGCTAAACATCTATCCGGAGTCACAGCCTTGAACCTTTTTCTAGTGTTGGGTGTCTAAGCCAGGTGAGCCATTTCAATCAAAATGGTAGTAATGTTGGTAGTGCCTCCCTTTCCCCCCCCCCACTGCAAGCCCAGTATCCCTCAGTGGTTAGCATGCTAACCTAGAGGCAGAGGGGGAGTTCAAATCCCCTCTGTCTTATTCAAAGCAAAGACTGGAACCCAGGTCTTCCATGAGTGCCCTAACCACACTCTATTTGGCCCAATGAATATTTAAGTATTTCATACCAAGTGGAACAGGTTCATCATAAGAGATTCCCATCCCAGAATAGCGCATACGCCAGGCTGTAGGCTACCCAAAAGCACGAGCACCACCATCTCCACGGCTGCTTTTTGTGTGGGTTAGGCATTCTCTGAGCATGCCTACTGGATTGGGCCATATGGGAGAAAGAAGTGAGGAAAGACAGTTTGTGAATCTTGTCGGGCTTAGGTGTGAATTAGGCTCTGAACTGCTTGGTGCTTAGGGGGCTCTGTGAATGCCTATTGGTAGAAATGTAGACACCTAGTGGCTTGACCATGGAAACTTAGGAGCCTAAGGAATTTAAGTTCTTACAGAGTTAGGTGGCAGCTGAGCAGGTGTTTTGTGAGTACAGGTAGCACCTAAATGTTGGACTCAGGCCCCTAAGTCCCCCTTGTGAATCTAGCCCCTTGGGAAATTTTGGAATGCCATTATATCTGATCCAACAAAATAAGGCAAAAATTTAGAAATATTATAAGAGTGACAGCACTAATGTGCTGTTGTGTTTTCGAAAAATGTTGATTCTTTATCTCTAAGCAAACTTAATTTCTAAAGTATAACAAATTATCACTCATTATGAAATATAATGAGTTATATCATCTCTCTTTTCTGAGGAACATAATGTGCTTTACAAACTTTAAGGGTCTGCTCCTGCCACCCTTATCCATAATAGGGGTACTCTGCATAAGGTTTGTGGATGAATATTATTTCTTAATACCCATGTTTAAGCTAGTTGCTACTGGTTTAGAAAATCAGAAATGTACAACTGGGAGGTATCTGGAGAAGTCATCTAGTCCATCCCTTCCATGGTGAGGCAGAACTAAGCATACCTAAATCATCCCAGACAAATGTTTATCCAACCTGTTATTAAAATCTTTAATGACAGGGATTCTGTTATACCAATAAAATAAAAACCAGCAGGATCTTATTAAAGGGGAAAAGGCAAAATGACACATTTATTGTGAATACACAAAGAATCATAGCAAGCAGTTATAGCTATAACATTCCATTCAATCTCATATTTATTCACACATTCATTCATACACATACACACAGGTTCTGCAAGGTTGTTATCATAGTTACCAGCCTTAGAGTTGCTTATGCCAAGCCACTGGCCAGGTTGCCTGGACATGAGGAAGGAGCAGGGCCTCATCAGATGCACATTTGATGCTCCTGGAAGTTGGTTTGCAGAATCAGACCCCAAAGTTCTCAATTTCTAAAGTCCATTTTTATAGGAATTTCTTCCTATGCCAGTCTATGGGAATTGCTTCATCATGCTGTTGCTGAATCAATCAGCAGATGGCACATTCCTGATGGCTCCATGCTGTCAGATGTTATCTTGTTCTTTGGTCCTCCCATTCTTGAGGCTGTTGAGTGGATTCCAGTCTGCCCTCCGGGGGGACCTCTGGTTACTTCCACTTGATGCCTTCTTCAGATGATGGACACTGAATTCTTAGGATGGCACCTCCCTGATCATTCAGTTATTATCCACACCAAGCATCCATCCACATCCATCCTCTATCTCTATTTTAATCACAATTGTTAACAAAGCGAGATGATTACAACAAAAGGGCGGGGAGTCTCTGGGTGCTGTTTCTGTTATAGCGTATTGCTTTGAGTCTCTCTCTGTGTGAGTAGTTGTTATTACAAAGAATTGCTTTGAGAACAGACTCTGTCTTAGAATGTACTAACACAATTAGCAGCTTGCAAATTTCACACAGAGGGAGAGAAACAGTACTAAAAACCAAGAGACCTCTTAATTAGTAATATCCTGGAATTTAAACTATGGGGAATCAAACTCATTTGTGATTTTAATACAGAACTTCTTTAATATGATCCAACAATTCCACAACTCCCTTGGAAGCCTATTCCAGTACTTAGGTATCCTTATAGCTAGAATATCTAACCTAAACATCTCTTTCCGCAGATGAAGCCAATTAGATGTTCTCCACTGAAGGACAGAATGGATCATCATCCTCTTTATAAAAGCCCCTAACTTATGTTAAGACCGTTTTCTGGTGCCCCCTCAGTATTATTTTCTCAACTAACATGCCTAGTTCCCTCACCCTCTTATTTATTATACATGTCTCATAAGTCAGGTCTTCTAAACATTCTCACTTATCATATTGTTCCACTACTCTTTATAATCTGTTCCACACACACAAGTATATATTTTGTAATATTGGAGGGGTAACAGTGGTCCTTCACATCACGGGGCTCTAGACAGGGAAAGCTTTGAAGATGTGGATGAGATTCTTGAATTAAAGTGGATACAGAATGGCAAATTGCTACTGTGGGCTGAATACCTATGAGATGTATTCTCATCTACCTGTTCCAATGAGGAAGTTGGCTGCCATGCTTTATAGCCACTTGGCTCCTGTGTGTCAGAGCAGCAGATAGTATTGGAATATACAGCATTGACCAACGAAACAAGCATAGGTTCCTCCTTGACATTCACTTGTTTTTACACTTAACAGTATGCAGCTGAGATATCATCTTAGTCAATGACATTGAGATGTTGGTAAATGGGGGAAAAGTACAGAAAGTGGTTCCTCACCCCCAAGCACATTTGCTCTGTGATTCAGTCCATTTCAAATGAACGGAAAGCTGGAAGAACCATGGAAATGTTTTTACCTTTTCCTTTTTTGAAGGCAGGTTTTTTTAGTTTTTACAATGATCTTTTAGTATCAGTGTTGTTTTGTCATTTCTTTGTAAAG
The DNA here is from genome assembly GCF_009764565.3 of Dermochelys coriacea. NCBI lineage: Eukaryota > Metazoa > Chordata > Testudines > Dermochelyidae > Dermochelys > Dermochelys coriacea. The sequence continues at coordinate 38,395,652 of NC_050071.1, forward strand.
GAGTAGCAGTGCTGAATCTTTATCATATTGATTGTTTTACATGTTTTTGTCTCAGGTGCAGGACAATACACAGCACTGTTATTGCATTATTATTTTTCATTTGTATCCTATTGATTTGCTGCTAGTAACTTACAGGTCAATTTACAAAAAGATTGGGTATGATTTATAATTTTTCTAAAAGATTATGCCACAATGGGAATGCTTTTATTAGCCTGTCAGATCTCCAGGTTTGTTTTTCGCCTCGTACAAGTTCAATGCATTAATAGATTAGTAGCTCAGTTCCACCAGGATATCTATGACTTTCACGTAATTTATATCAACAAGTGTCTGTACACAAGCTTATAGTTAAATTGGTATTTTTACTCCTGGGATCTGGTCCTCTTCTCACTTCCATCTGAATAACTCAGGAATAACTCCGCTGAAGACAGTGGAATTACACTGCGCTAAAAATTGTATGAGAGGAGTTTGTATATGCATAACCTTGGCTGATACCAATATTTAAAAACAGAGGTGAAAATTACTGAAAACAACATTAATATGTCTTTATTGAAATGGACCAATATTAATAAAATAACAAAACAATTATAGGTTATGAACCATTGCTGTTCCATTAAGCCACAACCTGTGGTAGGGGGACTTTATTGTTCTACTGTTGTGTGATCTCCTCTTAGAAGTATTTCAGCTCAAAGAGCCCCTGATCAAGTGTCTTCTGCACCACCAATGCTACCTCTGGGATCAAGTAAGTTAGGCACTGAATACTTCCAGAATGAGGGTGTGGTTTAACTAGAGCTAGGACAGAAATTTTTCCCATCTTGATAGAGTTTGAGATTTTGGAACCCTCTTTCCCTCTCCCCCGGCCATCCCTTATCAGGACAAAGCTGAAAGCTCAAAAAAAAATTGCAAATTGTTAGTCTGAACAAGAATTTAACTGAGGTGAATCAAAAGGTTTCATTTTGATTTGACTTTTTTTTAAAAAAGAGCTTTTTTAGTATAAAGTAATTCCAAAATAAAGTAATTTGGAACTTAAGAATTTTCATTTCCAACTTTTGTTCAAAAATATTTGAGTAGAGAGATTTCTCAAAAAAACCAACCATTTCCTGGGAGCACTTCTGATTAATTGACTTTTTTTTAATGGAAAAAATGGTTCCCTGAAAAATTCCCAATAAGCTCTAGATCTAACTTCTATAACCAAGAGTAATGGACATGCAAATCAAAAATCAAAAATCAATCAGCTCAAATGGTGAATAGCATCGAGGAAGGTAGTGATCAAAATAGCCTGTGAAACGTTGGGTGTGGATATAGTAGGGGGACCTCCCAGAGGTATGGGGGAAAATAGTCCTGGGGTGGAGGACAAAAGCTGTAATAATTGCACCAAATGACATTCCTGAACAAATACTCCATTGCAGACATCTTGGTATACCACACCTTGGTATGATACATTCTAACCCCTAGGATTTGATAAGCAGGTCAGGTGAGGGATAGGGACTTTTCTCTGGTGAGCAGGAAGAGGCTGTCAGTCTGACAATGGAATTACCAGAGAACAACTTTATTTGTAGAAATGTAAGGTTTTAGTTGCTTTTCCTCTGTAACTAATCTACAGGGAACTGTAGGCTTTCTAAAATATTCAGACAAGATATGCTATGCAAACCATTTCTGGATTTTTTTGTTTTTAACTACTCTGTTTTTACTATATCTTGTTTGAGACAACTGTTGCATTGGATAACTTCACACATGCTCATCTAAAGGAGATGAGAATTCCTCAAAACTGTAGAGAGGTGTTGAAAAATAGAGTTTCTGGGAGTCTCCCTCTCTCCCATTAAGGTGACTCAAAGGTCGGTGTCCATCACAGCGGAGAAGCTAAAATACCACAGAGAGATGAGTTGGTAGTGATGTAAGTGACAGTTCCCCAGAAGCAATCTTTACTGTCTCATAGTCCTAAGAATTGTATTTGTAGCAAGTAATTAGTTCTCTTCTAAACTCCTCTGGAACATTCTGAAACTGATGACTAGCCTCCTGAACATGTGTCTTAATTTTTGCACATGCTGTGATTCCACATAGACTAGCCTGGTTTCCTCCTTTTTATATTATGGGTGGGTGGATCTTCACTCAATTTTTTTTTGGCTTATCTGTCCTTACCTATCACTCATACATTTATACTATTGCAACAAAGATGAAAATTCATATTACACAAAAATGATTTTTAAAGGAGCATCAAGGTTGCAAATTCAAATTCAAAAGTTAAAGAATGCCAGAGTTAAGACTGCCTGTGCAACCTTAATTTGTCACCTTGCGCATATGCATGATGCTACAGTCTAATTATATGATTATACACTTCCCCCATAGGACCTGTGTACAGAATGGACAGTAATCACATAATGAACATCTATTCAATATTTTGTTTTCTCTTCATTGTTTAACAGGTAGCCCCATGTTTTATTTACTATACACTATTTATAGCATGATCTGAAGACAGAATTATTAATTTCTTCATGAATGTATCTATGGCGCTTATGCCCATAGTATTAGAGTGCTTCAACCATGAATGAATTTATTTTCACAACATACATAAGATGAAAGGATATTATCCCCATTTTACAGATGGGGCATAGACACTTAAAGAGATTAAGATTAAAGAGTATCCATTAATTTTGGGTGCTCAATCTGAGATACTGCTGGCATGATTTTTCAGAATACTTAACATAATATAGCACTTCACATGTTCAAAGCACAGCTCCTATTGTTTTTAGGTGCAGCAGTGAGTGTTCCATGCTTCTCCAAATCAGATCACAGTTTAAGTCAAGCACCCAGAAAATGACAGTTAGTGACCACCTTTGAAAAGTCTGATTTTGTCACTTATCCAGCATCACATAGGAGCTCTGTATCAGAGGCAGGAATAGAATCCTATTTTCTAGAGCAGCATTCCAGAGCCTTAACAATCCTCTCTTTCAGCAATCCCCTCCCTCCTTCAATACACATCTTCCAACTTCTGCACCAAATGATGCAGGAGTCCTACAAACAACAGCCTCCTTTACTACACAGCCCTGATTAATTCCTAGATCAAATCCATCCTGTGCACCAAATGAGGCAGGGGACCTGTGGGAAAAAATATTATGTGGTCATGTAATTAAAGACTGCATCGAAAGGGGGCTCAAATTCCAGCATTTTCTAACATCTGAGTGCTTCACTTTGCAATGTAAATGTTCTTTTAATGTGTGTACAATTCCTTTTTTTTAAATTAAAGAATGCAAACTGAATAAACAGAAATTTCATCATGTGGAATCACATTGACTTCCACATGGGTCGTCTGCTCGGTTGGAATCTTTAGATCCATTGCATAGACCTCAGTTATAATGGAATAACTGATAACAGTAATATGTTGTCATCCCCTATGCAGACCACTACTAGAGGGAGATGAGACACTTGGCCAGTCAGTTTCACAGATATTTGCTGATATTAGAGGAATAGTAAAAATCCATAATTTAAAGTTTTATTCCAGGCTTCTCTAGTGGGCAGAAGTCTGCCCCAAGCCTCGACCCTTCTAACCCATTCCCTTCAACCTGTTCTTGTCCCAGTCATGTCTCTTCAACCCAAGACCAATGTTCTCACCTAGCCAGCCTCAGTCTCCACTCCTCAGTCTTCTCAACCCAGTGCCAATCTCCTTACCCAGCAAGTACTAGTCTCTTCCTCTAGCCACCTCCCCCTGTCTCCCCTAAGCCATTCCCAGTTCAACATTTGATTTCTCTCCTGCACCCTCATGTCTATGTCCTTTATCTGCCCCAGCTTCTTGTCCCTGTCTCCAGACAATCCTATAATCCCACCACCATTCTGGCTCCCCATTAGTTATGTCTCCCCTTCCATTCAGCCATCCCATAGCTCCTCATCCAACCTCTCACATCTACCAACTCCAAGTCCAATCCCATGACTCCTACCTCTGTTTTCCTCCCTGGCTCCCAGTCACAGCCTCCTTGCCCAGCCAGTTGCCTCCAACTCCTAGTCCACTCTCCCCTCATGCAGGCCTCCAGTCCCAGTTTTCTCTCTTGCCCCCAAACTCCTTTTCCCAATCCATTGCCCCTTCTCTCCACTATAGTCCTTGTCCCAACTGCATTTGAATCAGGCAGCTTCCTCCTGTAGGCTGCCTGGGCTGTGAAGGGGAAGTCATTGAGAGCAGAAGACAGACAGGCTCCCATATCTCAGTTCTGGTGCCTGGACTCTGGCCCAGTACAAGTTACAGCAGCTCAAATCTGCAATTCCAGAGAAAGTTCTGATCAGACACGGGCTGCAGCATGCCCAATATGGACAAAAGCTTTGAGGCATTTAACTGCTAAAAAAATTAAGAAATCTCTGCTAAGCAAGTGCAAACTGCAGCTTCTCAAAAACTAGCAATTTGGCCAAGTCTGGGTGGATTTTCACAGGAAAAAGGCACATCCATAATACAAAGGTTACCCCCTACCAATTTCAAGTCCCTTCTCCAAAGCACAGAAAGCTAAAGCTTTTTTGAAGAAGGTTGTCAATTAAAAAAACACCACATGGGCAAAAACAATGCATTTTTCACTAGCTCCATTCTCTGAAATGTCTGAACCATTTTGGCTGAACTTTCCCAAAAATCTCCATTCAAATGGTTAAATTTTTACAAAGTTTAAGCAACTGAAAACAGGGTCTTATGATGGGAAGTGTCAGTCACCCTTATTACTAGGTGGTACTACTAGACTTGCCTAATACATAAACAAAAACAATACTTTACATTCTTCCTCTTTTAAATGTGGAATTTAAACAGTGACACAGCGAGCTTTGCATTATTCTTTGATATTAAAGGAAAGCAGAAGAATAAGAAAATATAAGCTTCTTAAATTTATATCTTTAGATGTTATGGGGACCTACCTAGTTAATAGCATGACTTGTGTTTTTGTTCAACCATAAAATACAACGTTCCAGCTAAGACATGGCACTAATAGTTCTGTGTTAAGTTATTCCTTTGTAAATTGTCTGTTTAATGCATTTAGTAGTATTTGATATAGCCCTAGTCCTATCCAATGTCAAATGGGTCAGCTCTTGTCAAGGTACAGTGGATCTTTGTATACCACAGCAGGTCTCTGAAGTGCTGCTAATGTGCAGTCTATTAACTTAGCTGCTAGAATATGAATATTTCATGGCTGGATCCCAAAACAATGAATAAAGTGATTAACTGCAACCCAGGAAAAAACAATATAGATTTAACTCAGTTACTCAAGACTATTATCTGACAACAGATCCCTCCTTTCTAAAATGTTCACATGTGAAGTTATCTCTACTTTTTGGTAAGTTATGAAAACATATTACAATACCTTGGCAGACAGTTCCCTTTTATGCAATGCTATTATAAGGGAACTGCCCAAGCAAATCAAGTTATCAATCTGCATATCAGAACCTTAATCATTTGAGTTTTGTTCTCACATGTGGTAGCAAACAGGATAGTTATTTATATTATAATCTCTAATGTAAGTGCAGTCAATGTTGCTGAACCAGCAACAAGTTTGGATCTTTGGGATCCCAACCTCAACTCTCCTAAGCTTAGATTTCAGGAGAAAGTTTATGCTTAACCTTTGTCAATATCATAATTGCATATTGTGTACAGCTACCATACTGTTTTGTTGGGTATTTCTTATGGCCACAGAGCTAACATCACATAAGTTTTGACAACACTTTCATGATGGTCAATTATGATTTATCTATTTCCATTCAGCTTAAGGATAAAGATATGTATTTACAAGCTGTTTTTCTGGTGTGCAGAAGCCAAAGATTGAACACTAAAGCAAATCATGTAGATTAAATACCAACAGCCATAAACTTCAGTGGGTTTTAGAGATTGAAATTTTAAGTTCTGTTGGAAAGTTTTACTGGCTCTTCATAAGAGCTATAAAATAACTGATTTTGTAGTCAGTTTATTATTCATAATTCAGTATGTTTCTGCATCATAATGTAAGGTAAAAATTCAGAATGAGGCTATGAATGAAACATGTCAGAAACCTTGTTTTCTAAAAAGTAACTAGTATATCAAATATAAGCAGATCTCCTCATAAACATGACTAAAATAGTGGTCACTGTAACAGGGTGGCATGGATGTCTCACAAGTGCCCCCTTTTGGTTTTCTGCGCACTTCTTTCAGTCTGTGGTGACCCCCTGTAGCAATGTCTTTGGTCATTGCTAGTGACTCATCCCTCCGGCCAAGTCACATAGTCTATGTGGAACATGACTCAAACAGACCCCTTCTGGGGTATTAGTCCAAAGTCTTAAGTGTCACTGGTCCTGGTAAGGGGCTGTGCCCCCAGGACTTCCTCCCTGCAGACTCTTAATCCACACTGGTCTGTTCTGGCCCCAGCTGGGCCTCTTAACAGTTAAGATCCCCTTCTGGGGGTTTATCACTGCCAATTATAGACCATTTCCCTGGTGGCTTATTCGAGAGTGCGGGAGACCCAAGCCCTCCCACTATTCTGGATCCCAACCCAGTGACCCTAAGAATAGCAGTCACATGCCACCATGTCCCTTAACTAAATTGTTTTCAGTTCCCTGGGCAGCTTCCCTGAGCTCCCAGCCTTCACCAATATTTCTCCTTTACCTCAGGCTCTTCTATGTTCAGGCCCAGCAGCCATCCAGAAGCATTTTCTTGCTCCCCAGTCCATGCCAGCACAGAGCTGTCCATGGTGCTGCAGTGGTGCTTCAGGCCACTAGGATCACCACTTTCACTCTTCAGGCTGCAAGCAGCAACAAGCTCCAGAGTGCACTGCAACTCCTTTTATACTAGCCTGCAACCCCATGATTGGCTAGTCCCCTTTAGCCCCCCACCCCCGGATTGGCCGCATTGCATGAAGTCTGTCTATGCAGCTTTTAGAGGAATCCTCCTATTCTTTTTCTGGGACAGGTATGGCAGGGCCCTGAGGCCTCCAGTAGTGGGGCTCTGAGCCTGGTATACCTCATCACAGTAACAGTATTTCCAAAATGAAAAATCTGTGTTATAATTACAGCTGCACAAAAAAAAATGGCCAAAGCTTTTCTCCTGTAGAAAATGCAAGTTTTGGATGACAAACATTTTGAGAATTAGTGTTGATTTTAGCAAGTCATTTTGGTTAAAAAGACTAAATAAAACACTGATTTTTCAGGCTAGATTCATAAGGGCAAATCACAAAGACTGAGGATACCATGTCACCCCTCCTTTTATGAAATAGGCCAGTGGCTGATCCACTCACATGGGTTGTGGAAGATCCAGTTTCACATCCCTGTTCTGAAGCAGGGACTTGAACTCAGGGTGTCACTGCTCCCAGCGGAGTTCTCAACACCAGGCAATATAGTCACTTTCTCTGCCCCAGTGGCTATTCGGCTATTTCAAGCAGAGATTTTCACCTGGTCTCTCAAATCACAGCTGAGTGTTTTAACCATGGGGTTATTGAGTTTAATAGCCACCACCTCCGTTTTATGAATCTAGATCTCAATTTACTTTATTTTTTTAAACCACAGATTTAAAATACCTAAAAGGAAATATTTCACTTCAGGTCACACAAGACCCATAACAATTTTTCCAAATTTTTCATTTTGCTGAAAATTCAAAAAGTTGCTTTTGTTCACCCTGAATCATTTCCTGATTCCCCTCACCACCACTTCCAGTGACAACCCCACAAGCCAGTTATTTGCAGAGATGTAACAAGTACCTTTGTCAGTATTTGATTTTGTTTGTTTTTGCAGCAAAGGGAGGAAATCTAGATGAAATTTTCTGAATCTTGAAATATGCTTCACACTGATACAGAAAAATCCACCATGGAAAATGCATTCCTTCTGCAACTCCATATTTGTAGTCCTCTTTTTGACACTCAAACAGAAGGTCTCTCCATTTAATATAATTTTGAAGTGTCACAATATAACTAAATGTAAGAATTATTCACTTGTGTGTTAAAAGGAATAAAATTCCATTGTCTTGGTGTTTCCTTTTTCTCCACACTGTTCCAGAATTTGTTTTATATATGTGTGCATATATAAATGTACACTGATGTGTATATTACCATCTCTCTCTCTATCTCTCTCTCCCTCTCTCTCTCTCTCTCTCCAAATATCAACATTTATTTGCTGAGAAGGTCTAGATATTGCATACATAAACAAAAAAAGTGTTATGCTAAAACACTCATGACTGATCTAAAGCAACTGAAAATAATGGGAGACTTTCTACTGAGGAGTGGATCAGGCCAGATAGTATACTTATGGACAGAATCTGAAAGCATAAGTCCCCATGATTATCTTTTTTTTCTCTGATTTGTTTTCAGAGTCCTTTTCAGTGTGTGTATCTGCCTTTGAAAGGAAAGGAGAACAATCTGAACAGTTTCTATTTCTATTAACCAAAAATGTTGAAATATGCCACTTGGAGAAAAAATAATGTATTAAATGAACCATAGAAAACCTCAGTGTCTATCTTAGAAATGAGGAGATCCATTCTGATAATTTATCAGATGAGTTGTTATATCAAGGAAGAGCTGATACTTTAAATCCATACTCTATCATCTTTATTGTGTTTCTGGGGCGACTGTTTTTATATTACCAATATATCTGATAACCCTCTCGATGGCCCACCATTTTTTAATTTTAGACTATAATCCCAAAGCACATTAAGGTACTAGATATGTTCTTGGATGCACATACTGCCTAACTATCAGTTTTGTTCTGAAACAAGTGTTTTTTTTCAATTGGGGAACAGACAAAGATAAAAGCATTACATCAGCTTCCACACAGTTTGTAATTATGGCTCATTTGAGGATACACAAGTCTCATAAGCCACACTGGTTTATAGGTTGTGTTCAGTAGTTTCAGAACATAATAGAATGTGGTCTTCACATTTTTCTTGACCTTCACAAATTCATGGTGTACGGTGGAAACCTGTACCTGGAGCATTTGCCTGCATCAGCCACTTTGCCTTTCTACTAGTGCTTGATTTCTCTTCTTCTGGCTTTAGACGTCTAGTCAGAATGTATATATCATTAGGAAATAATCTCATAATTATTTTTGTTCTGTTTCATTTTTAAAATCAAGAAGAAAGATTCTCAGGGAAACATTTTTTTTCTGAAATTTCAGTTCTGAGGTTATTTTAAACACACCAATCCCATACCTATGTCATTTTCTCACATTACATCCATCAAAGTGATTACTGGAGTATGGCATTTGACACTTGTTGGAAAATCTGTTGTTAACAGATGGCCACATACTATCCTCTACTACAGTAAATGTAGGTAAGATAAAGTATACCTGAAGAGTTATCAAATATGGACAGAGAAGCCAATCCACTTGATTCTCTCTCCTGTTCCCCATCTCTTATTGAAGTCTCTGAAGTCTGGGTTCCATAGATCAGAGCTGGGGAAGAATGAGGAAATGGCTGAACTCTGTGGAATGCTCTACTTGGGACCAGGCAGATTTCCTATAGAAATCCACTTGTGACTGCTAATTGAATCACCTTTAATTCCTGCTGACTTGTTTCAAATCCACCTGGGTGGCAGGAGAGAGAAATTTGTGTATCCATGGGTGAATTAACTGTGCTGCTATTGGGAAACAGTTTATTTTTCGGATTTTAACAAGTTGCCCCCTTCCACCAGTTCCTCAAGGGGAATCTTCTACCTTGGTGGACCAATTCTGAGGCTTATGGAACAAAGCCATGTTCAAGTCTTAAACCACATTGAAAATTCATAGAATAAAGATTTGAGACCTCACATTTGTATGGTTATTAAATCCTGTTACATAGTCTCTTCCATGCATCCACAATATTAAAATCAATTCAGGCAATTCTGTATTATTTGTGAAATCATTTTCTCCTAATTTTTGGGTTACTGCCTGACCCTTTAAAGCTTCTCAAGTGAAAGCTAGAAGTCTTTCATGTAGTAAAATTCTATTTCTGCTCCCCTATACAGGAAGAGTGAAGAAAAACTAGTAACATTCACACTGGTAAGCAGAGCTTGATATAGCTAACAGGTCTTTTGGAGCCTAGAACTGCAGCTTCCCTTCTCACCATTAAACTTTGGAGGTTGCCATCTCAGACATTGATTTAGAGATGTCACCTTCCTTTTATTTCTCCCTTCCCATTCAATATGTCCTAAAAAGTCTGAGATGGAGGAGTTTGGGAAGCCAGGGATGAAATCTTGGCTTTATTCAAGGCAATGAGAGTTTTGACATTGGCTTCAGGGAAGGCAACAATTTCATCACAGGCATGTAGAAAGACTTTATTAACTCAGGTTATTTGAAACACCATGGCTTTCTGGCACCATGGATGAATCCATGCATTCTAACCACCCTGCCCACACTGACATTCTTGAAAGTCCCCTTTTATGTAGCTGTCTGACAAGTGCCATTTATACTATGGTGGCATTGGAGCAACACTATAGTTAAGTCTACATTAGGACATCAGTTAAATAGTTAACCTTTCTAAGTTATCTAAAAATCAACAGACATAGTTAGTTTTCTTTGAAATATGGTGTGCCTCAGGAAGGGGCACCTAAGGAAAGTGCAGGGTGGGATTACTGATCCAAGTCTAACTTATTTGAGCCCAGGTTTCCAGAGACAGAAGCCCTGAAATAGACATTTTTAAAAAGTTGCTAGTTTTGTTTTGTTTTTCCCCAGAGCTAAAAAAGAAAATCAAGCTTTTGATATGCTATGGGTTAAAATAGTCTCAATCCGAGAAGATTTACCAACCCTGTCACCCTCCTGCACTCCAAAGTTTTGCCAATGCACCCCAATCCTCCTGCATGCCAACCTGCTTGGATCCCTCTCCGCCAGTGCATTCATCTGCCCTGTACCTCAACTATCCTTCAGTCCCAACTCTGGAAGTGCCACACTGACTTGCACCTAGAGTGTATACAAATAATTACCATTGGCTACTGCCACCTGCATGACAACAGAGGGGAGGTGGCATGACTCTTTTTTGTTTTCCCTTTTGTCCTTTAATAGTGTTAGTTGGAATCCTGTGGGTGAGAGTGAATGGGTTGTAAAAGGAGATTATAAACGTGTACATTTCAGCAAGTGTGAGGTTGGCAGAGTAAAAGTATGTCTGTTAATGGGGCATATTGGGGCATTGCTGGAAGAGGGCAGAGTTAAGATTGTATGGGCAATCTTAACTCTGCATATCCTGGTTTTCAGAAGTTTGAGTTTTACTTAGCTCACCATTCTGCAAAGTGATGATATACCACCAAGCAACCTTAATGTTAACGTTAACTCAGCATTAACATAGATTTTTTTGCTACTGAATAGGTTGAGTTCTAATTAGTGCAGCAGTTTAAGAAAGAGACTCACTTTACTAGACTGTAAGTTTAATTAGACTTCCATTATTATACTGATCACACTACACTGTCTAGCACTTCAGAAAGTGCAGTCAATTTCATTTCAGATGGATTATTCCTAATAAAATAGCATACGGATGCTGCAATATCATTTCCATTCCATGCTGTGCTGTCCTTCTATAGGCATCATTGCTCTGTGAAGTCCCTGATATTCCAGGAAGGTCCAGATACTACAAGATATTTAGGTCCTAAATTTCTATTGATTTCAATAGGAGTTAGGTGCCTAAATACCTTTGGGGATCTGGGTTGAAGTCATTAACCAGGATGAGATTGGGTGAACCTCTGAGAGTGGTTTGTTCTAGGAAATCAGTTTTCTCTGACTCTTTTAGGCCTCACTCATTGCGGTTGGGGTGCCATGTGTACAAAGATTGGATAAATACATGGGGACAGATTCTCAGATGGTGGAAACTGGTGGAGCTCCACTGAAGTAAGTCAAAAAGCTGAGGATCTCGCCCATTAAACCCAAATCCCTGGTTGCCCTCAGTTTGAGAAAATTACAGCTTTATATTTTGAATATTTTTACTGGGCTAACTTCTCTCCTGTTTTTTATCTAATACAGCAGCATTACTGAAATCCAAATTAAACTATTAAAGGCAACTTAAATATTCTGGAGCAAACATGTTTCCTAGTCAGGTGACCAGGAATAAAATATTTTGTACTTTAAAGTAGAATCATTTATTTTGTCACTGCCAGCACACCCCAAATGTTCATTTTTAAATCCTTATAAAGTGTATGAGTCATCCATTGCTTATTATGTTCCATTTAATTCTAGGACTTCTAGCACTGTGGTCAATATCAGAAATCCCTTTGAGTTTCTCATTTATCTATGTATTCAAGAATATTATTGGCCTCCATCATTTCCAGGACAACCTCACAGGAGTCAAGAAAATAGAATCATATCCATTAGCATTCATGGAATTTTCCATGTTCAGTTCTTTTAGCCATGTTTTCTTATTAACCCTATGTATGTAATTAAATCAGTCTGGGCCAAATTTTCAAAGATATTTAAGTGCATAAAGATGCAGATAGATTTTCTAAAGTGACTTTATGAATTAGGCACTTAACTTCTACTATTGATTTAATTAATGATGAGTGTGATTACTTACTGGAATAAACTACCAATGTGGAATTGTGGAATATCCATCTCATGATATCTTCAAATCATGACTAGATGCCTTTGTAGAAGATATGGTTTACTGAGGCACAAGTTATTGTGCTTACTACCAAGGTAAGTGTGTGAAAGTCTTTGGCCTGTTTTATGCAGAAAGTCAGACTAGATAATCTCATGATTCCTTCTGGCCTTAAAATTTATGATTCTGCATAGTATTCTTTACCTTTTCTTTTGCACTTAGGAAAGACTGGAACATGGCTTACTTTACTGAAGGCACACCTCATGCTTTCAAGGATCATCTTTCATGTGCTGCAAATCTGTATTCAGTCATTACAGGTCCATTAAAAGACCTCAATTCTGGTCTTTATGTGACCATCAAAAGAGTTTCAAACAGGCCATTTTTGCAATTACATCATGTTGCTCTATCAAGCAAACACTAAACACCAATTACAATGAGGGTGACTTACCATCAAACCGGTGCACAGAGAAACATGCTTCAGAGGCATAATTTACCCAGCCACCAGAGCACAATAAAACACCCTCTTTATTTCTGATTTTATTGGTTCTGTCTGCTCTCATCTGGTGCCTAAATATTTTATCTGCAAGCACTGCCTTTTCTAACCTAATAAAAAAGAGCAAAAAGGGTCCTGACCTTTTATTTACTTTAAATAGTTTCACATGGATAATTGACAGAAAATGAGCAATAAACACAGAGCATCAAAAACGTACTGTTTTGTGTTGTGCTTTTTCAAATGAATAGAAAGAGAAAAACATTCTGATTTTCTTATTCCTTCTAAGTAGTTCTATAGATGTTTAAGATTTCAGGTCTGCAGCAGAAGGGGAACAAAGGAGCTGTACATCTTTACTGCAGGAGCAGAATGTACAATCACTTGGAAGGAGACCCTGCCCCACAGAAGAATCTCCATGGATTCTATGCTCTCTCTCTCTCTCTCTCTCTCTCTCTCTCTCTCTCTCTCTCTAATGACCTCTCTCTATAATGAGTAGTGAATTCTGTACAGTGTCTGAAGAAAAAACAGGGGAAAGGAATCCCAAAAGGGATTAAAATATCCATTTTGACTGTTGAAAGTGGATTGTCAGATCCTGGGGAAGACACTGCAAGATCAGGCAATCTGACCAAGTTATTTAGCTTTACATGAGGAAAGTGCTAAGGCCCTGATAAAGCAAGGTAAGTCTTAAGAACTCTAAGCATAGGTGTAGTCCCAATGAAGCCAACTGGATAACTCACATACTCAAATTTAGGCCTGTGCCTGAATACTTTGCTGAATCACAATGTAATCACGGGAGGTGGGAGTGGGAGGAGACACCATTATTCTGTCCATAGGAGGATTTGATTTCAGGAAAACAGAGGTTCAAAACATTGAGCTGGACAAATGATACCAGCCTATCAAAAATACCCTGATATTCCCGCATGCAAGATGATGGGGAGACCACAAACCCCTCTTCCTGGGTGTCTTTCTTTCTTCCTTAATGGACTGGAATTGTAAAGCTCTTAATGAATATTTTGTCTGCTCTCAACTATCATGCTCCAAAGTTACAGACATTCTAAAGAATTTTTAAAAAGTCAATGACCCTCAGATATTTTGTTCGGTAAAGGAAACGTGGCTGCATTAATACAGACGCACTATATCCATATTACATATTTATTTCAATATAGTGAAAGGAAAGACAAAAATGTAGGGGAGAATTTAACACACTATCATGTCACAATGGGTAAGAAGTTGAGTTTTGACTTGCAAAGTATTTGGGAGTAGATCAGTTCTGCTCTGCATTGTTTGTTGCTTGTGTCCCTAAAGCTACTGAGCCACAAGGATGACCCCAGCATAGAGGGATCTTCCAGAGATGCAAAGTCAATGTAGCATTTGCTATGCCAACCCACGCCCTGCTGCCAATGCAGGGCTGTTGTGAGAGGGAAAGATCACAGAGGCAGGGCTTTCAAAAGCTCCCTTGATCCCTAACTATCTTACTGGCCTCTTCAGGGTTTTGGCAGTTGATGTAACTGATAGCCCAGGATCAAGGGGATGAAATGGCCACCATCCTCCCACCCCATCTCCTGAGCTGATCTGTGATCTCCTTGGTTATTGTCAAAGATCTGACTTGAAACAGCCATAACTTTGAGAAAATAATCCAACGCCTATGAGTATCTAAGCTGACCACAACAAGGACAATAAAACAGTGTGCTGCTAAAGCCAGGAAGGGAGAGAATTGCCAAGGTAAGAGCAAGAAAATCATATTAAAATAGTCAAAGACAAACAAGTTCTGAATGGTATAAGAAATTGGAAATGAGTTTAAGAGATGTAATGTTGCTGAAATCCTGAGATGGCTGAAGCACACAAGCCAACGTGATTATCATTTGCTAAAGACAATTTGGAAGGAAAGGTGACAAGTTTTGGAATAAAGTTTCTGATTCTCCTCCTTTACATCGACTTTATACATTATATTTCTATTTTGATCCAGGGTACCAATCTTATTCTTTAAAGGCTGAATCTCATGAACATGTTGGAGGATCAGGCTTCTTTTCTTAACAAAGAAAAATATCTTAATCCTATCTCCAAGGTTTGTTATTTGAATTGAGAGCAGGGCAGTTCTTTCTTTGCTTTGTTTAAATTTGTTCATAGTTTTATTTGTAAAATTATGTGCTACTTTTAACTTTTTATAATACATACTGCTCAGGTAAACAGAATTTTAAATCACTATGCTGCAAGTTAAAACCTGTCTCCTGTATGTAATAGTACCTATCAGCAAAACAATGGGTAGAGAATAATGAGGAACACACTGTGATGTGAAACTGTTAGTTTATCTATCTCTGAAGTTTTGTTTGCTTGTTAAATTTGGTGTCAGCAGAGGCCCGCCCAGTGAAGTTGGGGGTGGAAAAGTAACCCAGAACTGAAAATGCATTTGTCCTATAACCACAGTGAAGAGGACGTTAACAGGTTAGTAAAAATGTCAAGGAAGGGATGGTGGAATTATTCCCACCAGTGGTCATATCCATGCACGGCAGTATTATAGGGAGCTAACATTAAGTTTTTACTTCCATTAAGTGAAAAGAGCCAAGGGTCTATAGGAATTAGGTAGTCTCAGGCCACTGGTTGTGGTGAATGCACGACTGTCTCTATTTTCTGTTTACACAGATCTTTATCTACTTGCTATATGCCCCTGGTTACCATCCTGAATAGTGGCTCTAAAAATTCACAACTAACACCACAATGTTGACATTTTTAGGCAACAGAAAAAGTTATTCCACCATATGAAAAAAAAACAAAAACAAGTTATAGCATATCAGGGACAGTATATTGGATTCCAAGACTGAATTCCATATCACCAGAGAACAGTTCCCTTTCCAGGGTCCTGAAATGCGAAGTAGTGATTAGAGTTTTCTGTCTTTGGTAAAAAGAAAAGGAGTACTTGTGGCACCTTAGAGACTAACAAATTTATTTGAGCATAAGCTTTCGTGAGCTACAGCTCATGCTCAAATAAATTTGTTAGTCTCTAAGGTGCCACAAGTACTCCTTTTCTTTTTGCGAATACAGACTAACACAGCTGCTACTCTGAAACCTGTCTTTGGTAGACATGCATGGAGGGCACCAATCTGCTTGCACAGTCAATGAATACATGGAAAGCGTTGACAAGATTTTGCCTGAAGGACATTTACAGCTCTGATACTTTTGCTTAGAAAGTTAAATCTTGTTAAGTGCAGACAATAGCATTTTGTAGTATGTTCCTGATACAAGGAATGGTAACTCTGCAATTTATAACTGACCAAATGCTTAATTCTCAACAGAAGGGACTGCAACAAATGTAGCAGTTAAGCCAAATGGCAGAAGCAGAAAGTAGAGGTGCCAGACTTCCTCTGCTTACAGTGACCTTTAGAAGGCTGTTGTCAGATGTACTTTTTCCCTACAAAGTATTTCTAAAAAGGACAAGGTAGTTGAGCAGGTCAGTTACTTTTAATGTACTGTTCAGTGAAGTGGAAATATGAATGCTTGACTATCACCTCCCTTTCCTCCTATTGAGATCTTTTCATAATATACTGCAGAGTCTGGGTTCCAGGCATCAGCAGAGAAGTTCACCTTTTGTTCACCTTACCTGAGCAGAATGGAAGGTGTGATTTTTGTTTCAATTAAAAACTTATTGAAATCAGAACAGAGCCTGTGTATCAGAAATACGAAGATACAGCTTGAAGCTTGGACAAACTTAGTAGCACAGATTTTTACAAATTTGGCCTCAAGAAGTCTCCCGTAGGAGATCTTACTTCTGTAGATTATGGAACCTTCTGTTTCAGTCTCAGCTGTGATAACATGTCAGAAGTATGTACAGAAGGGCACATTCTCAGCTGGTGTATGCTGTTATGGAGCCAATGGAGTTACATGGAACTGTAACAGTTTACACCAGCTGAGGATCTGCACCCTTGGGTTTCCACTGCTTGACCACATCAAGCAGTTGGCAGATATGACAGAATTTGAACACAGATTATTTTAAAAAGGAAATCTACTTATATTCTCTATTAACGGAGTGTCCAGAGCTTACTGTGCTATCTAAAAGGAAGATCTATATGAAGCATAATCTCCTGCAGGAAAAATAGGGAGAGGAGGATGGAATAAGTTCATTTGGTTGCATGGCGGCAGAAGAGATTGTTGCATGAAATACTGACATGGGATGGGAGAGCGAAGAGAGTCAATGAAGGTCAGTACCTCAAGGGATTACAATACCAGATGGCAGTAAACACAAGTTAAGAGCTTCAGTGGGTATGAATCTTCCTCTTCCTGTCATCTTTGGAATTTTAATATAATTTTACTTCATATTTATTGTAGCCCCTGGGAGGTTATGTAAGGGTCAGATTCCTCTGGACAGAAAACATGTTAATATATACATAAAGTGAGCTATGCATCAGCCTGGTTAATATTAACCAATATGTCCCAGAACAGATGTGTCTGTTGGGAACACAGCAATAACATGACTGCCTGTAGGACTGTTATAGGATGACCTGTTTTGGGGGGAAAATCAAGCACACATACACTCTGAGACCCTGATTGAACAAGGCACCTAATCACATGCCTAATGCTAAATACGTAAAATCTCATTGACTTTAGGGGGATGACTCTGATGCTTAAAATCAGGCATGCTCTTAAGTAGCTTGTTGAATCAGGGGTTCAGGCAGAGATAGATGACAGTTTGTTCCTGCTGCTGGCTTTGGATAAGTCAGCCTTTGAATGACAAGACGAATAACAGAGGTGTGGATAACTTAGTATGGCTTCTACAAAAATAAAAAATACATACAAGATTATTCCTGAACAAGTGATCTGAATTTTCTTGTGGTTATTTTTCCCTTAAAATATTTGCATTTCAAGCAAAACAAAGAATACATTTTTCCCCTCAAAGAAAAACTAATATGACAGTAACATAAAAAAAAACAGACAGAAAAATGTGCATGTTTACACTAATTCTATGTAATTGAACATCCAATGTTTCAGTCTGGTTTCTTGTCAGAATCTTTTGGGGTCATTTTCTGCTACGTTATAGTTTTCTATTAATTTTTAATTCTATTATCATATAAGCAAAAATTAAAAAGTATCCCAGTGTAGAGCAACAAATATAAAGTGACACTCATGCATTTTCCATTATCCTTTAAAAATTAAATGAGCCCTGGATTTTCATTTGGATTTGTCTACCAAGGATAATGTATTAGGGCATCCTAAAGGAGAAAATTCCACGTTGATTTTTTTGTTTGTTTGTTTTCTTCTAATCATAGGGGGGGGGAAAGGAAGAGTCAACTGATATCAGACTGATGTCATGTAAAAGACTGATAAACATGAGGGCACAGGGAGGAAATCTTTGTATCATTTGTGGGAAGACCAATTTACTACAAAAGGGAAAGAAAATACCTACAATAGATGTTACCGAGTAATAGGATGAGATATTTTGTTCATTTTTGCTGGCAGAGTCCTTCTAATCTCTAAAAACAGATAGATTAACATGAGAATTAGTGAGAGATTTCACATACCCTAAAGCCAACTTCCTTCTAAAGTATGAAAACCTTTATTGGCACAATTAATTAAAAACGTTTCTCCCAAAGCAAAAAAGTGCCTTGCTATTATTGTAGGTGGTTTTTCTGTCCTTCATGTGAATCTCTGCTTTGTGTGATCCTCTTTTAAGAACAAGGGAGCTCAGTAATGAAGCTTTCATAATACTGTTTCTGTGCTAAAGGTAATCTACTTACGCCAAAGTTGTATGTTTGGTCTCACTCAGTTTGAGGATACAGCTGACACACTGCAAGGGAAAATGATACTTATCCATTTTCACATGTGCTCCACAAATAGCCTCTATTGAAAACAATGCACAGAGATGCCATCCATGTAAATGTACAATAAAATTATTCTAAATAAGAGACAGCCTTTGGGACCCTATGTCTGAAGATGTCCCATCCTCCTTTTCAATGTCCCCCAATCATGGGGAAAATATAACTATAAAAGAGAATCTCGGCATAAAAAGAATATAAATTTCCAACACTTTATTCCATGATATCCCTAAAAGTGAAAATGGATATAAACCAATGAAGACTAATTGCTAGGCCTGAAAGATACAAGGAGCTGAACTGCACTTCTGCAGCCTAAAGATTCCCTCTGTCCAAAATTCCACCTCCACAAATGCACACTATTTATGTAAAAAGAGTTACTCCTGGGGGAATTCTACGCCACTGCACATGCACAGAATTCATGTGCCCACAAAATGTTATTTTTTTCTACAGAAAATAGATTGTGTCAGAGAAGTGCTTCAGTTCCACCTTTCAACCACCAGTGGCCTCTGTAGTGCCAGAACAGCCAACAGCATGAACGCAGCAGGCTGTTCTGGTGCCACATTGGCTGCTTGGGGGCAAAAAGTGGAACTGCAGCACATCTCAGGACAATATATTTTCTGTGTGTGTGCAGTGGCACAGAATTCCCCCAGGAGTTCCCCTGTGGAGCCATGTTAGGACGGAATGAGGCACATGGGGTTGCTGGGGGGTCACAGACTAGACAGTCTGGGGCATGGACTCAGGAGCTATTGGGGTGCCAGCATTGAGCTGGGGCTGAATGGGAGTGAGGGTGCATGGTCACAGGGGATAGGAGAGGAGGCTTCAGGGACCCATCAGGATGAGGGGTTCAGGGACGGGGCAGATGTGCCTGACTGAATGGGAGAGGCTTGGGATAAGCCAGGATCTTCATGGAGGAGGCTCCGCAATGCCCTAACAATCCCTCCACCCCCGCCCCCACACAAAAACTGTCCCATACTTCTCTCACCCATACCCAACAACCTTCCAGGTTCACTCCAGGCTCCTTCCCCCTCCCTCCGTGCCTCCATTACTCCTGACATTCCCAAGCCTTTGCACTGCTTCTGACAGGTGCAGGAAATACTTTTCTGTATTCTGTATTGTAATTTAAATGAATTACTGAAAGTCCAATATTAATATGCCTAGTAAGGAATCTATTTGTCAAAAAAAACCAACCCAAAAGAACAGAATCTTTTTGGGGGGGTGGGTTCTGTATTGTTACAGATATACTTGCTGACAGATATTTTGAAATAAATTACCAAAATACCTGAAACTGGCCTGATTATATTGTGTTATTTTGACAAATAAAATATGGAGAATTTTAAAATATTGTGCACAGAATATTTATAATTTTAGTGCAGAATTTTGAATTTTTTGGCAGAGAATTCATCCAGGAGTAAAAGAGTGAGTTGTATTTAGGAGTAACCCAAAGAATCATCGTGCCCCAAATCCTTAGGCCAGCCCTGTGCATAATGGTTTGGTAATTAGAAAAACTTTTAAAATCACTCACTATTTTAAAATGTAGCAATTTATTTATTATTACAGGTAATTTATTAAAGTAATATGAAGACCCAGCATTATAAAGCAGTATGCTTCAGTAGCAATTAAATGCTATTGGTTATAGTGCAATATTCAGTGTTTTATTCTGCTCTGTGTAGTCCACAGTTTTTCCACTACAAATCTGATCCACATCCCTTCCTCTTCTGCTCTCTCTTCTCTTCTCAAATCATCCTGCTATGCAGAAATATACTATGGCACTTCCTATGCTTCTGTCTTGGAGGTATGTAAGTGACACCACTGAAACAGATGTTTTTCAGAGCCACGCAGAATTAGATGTCTTTCTGTTAGGGCAATTTCTATTCAGGTTAAATAGTCCTCACTTTCCACATTTTTTCCCAGCTTTAGGGTCTGTCAAGTGCTAGCAACCTATATTTTGTATTAATTTTAAACTGTTGAATATTCTGGCTGCATAGAGAAATGTCAAGACTTATAGCACACATGGACATAAGAACGGCCATACTGGATCAGGCCAAAGGTCCATCAGCCCAGTATCCTGTCTTCCGACAGCGGCCAATGCCAGACGCCCCAGAGGGCAGAATGAACAGAACAGGTAATCATCAAGTGATATATCCCCTGTCACCTATTCCCAGCTTCTGGCAAACTGCATGACACTTGCATGTTCTAATAATCTGGTATATCAGTAACACACTAAATCTTGACAACTGCAGTTTAAGTAAAAACTGAATTGGCAAAGGAGTACAATCTACGAAAATGTTCTTCAATGGAATAATAATCTGATGTTTATCACATTACACCATGCTGCTGAGGAAATTGTTGTATGTAAATTTATCATGATTATTTTAGTACAGAAATACAGAGGAAAAAAACCTGACATGTCCAAACCAGAACTTTGGCCCTATGTATCAATTAACCCTTACATTTATCAGCTGTTTTTTTCTTTACATTGGGCATAACCAATACCTTGGATTCATATTCTGGACTTCTGAAAAGTTTGAATGCCAGTAAGTTTGTATATCAATATTATGGTATCAAAGTTTTCCTGAGTTTGAATGTCCACCTTTAAGCAAACTGGTGAGATAAAATGGATTATTTTACTTCAGAATTTTGAGCTGACATATTATAATTAGTCTAACAAATTGCCTCAAAATCACATTGAATTCACATTGTTTCCAATCAGATGAAAAATACAAGACTTCTGCTATTCAGTATGAGATAACATGCTAGAGAAAAATGTTTAAAATAATCCAGATGGAACTCTTTTGAGAAGGGCTCTTATTTCCACAGATCTCGTTCCCTAAGAATATAAATGTTTACTGCCTGAAATCAGTGTGTGAATCAGCATTAGCTGGTGGGATGGAAATGGATTTAATCTTGTGTCTGTACTCCAGAATGGGAAAACTCAAGCGAAAATCTTAAAATCAGTCTAAAAAAACTGAGAGGTAGGAGAGGTAGACCAAATAGATGTAATCTACATGTTCTTTTAGCCCCTGTCATAAATATAAAGGGAAGGGTAAACACCTTTAAAATCCCTCCTGGCCAGAGGAAAAACCCTTTCACCTGTAAAGGGTTAAGAAGCTAGGATAACCTCGCTGGCACCTGACCAAAATGACCAATGAGGAGACAAGATACTTTCAAAGCTGGAGGGGGGGGGGAAGAAACAAAGGTCCTCTCTGTCTGTGTGATGCTTTTGCCAGACCAGAAAAAGAATGGAGTCTTAGAATTTAATAAGTAACCTAGCTAGATATGTATTAGATTCTGTTTTGTTTAAATGGCTGAGAAAAATAGCTGTGCTGAATGGAATGTATATTTCTGTTTTTGTGTCTTTTTGTAATTTAAGGTTTTGCCTAGAGGGATTCTCTATGTTTTGAATCTGATTACCCTGTAAGGTATTTACCATCCTGATTTTACAGAGGTGATTCTTTTACTTTTTCTTCTATTAAAATTCTTCTTTTAAGAACCTGATTGCTTTTTCATTTTTCTTAAGATCCAAGGGTTTGGGTCTGTGTTCACCTATGCAAATTGGTGAGGATTTTTATCAAGCCTTCCCCGGGAAAGGGGGTGTAGGGTTTGGGGAGGATTTTGAGGGGAAAGACGTTTCCAAGTGGGCTCTTTCCCTATTATATATATTTGTTAGACGCTTGGTGATGGCAGCAAAAAAGTCCAAGGGCAAAAGGTAAAATAGTTTGTACCTTGGGGAAGTTTTAACCTAAGCTGGTAAAAATAAGCTTAGGGGGTTTTCATGCAGGTCCCCACATCTGTACCTAGAGTTCAGAGTGAGGAAGGAACCTTGACAGCCCCTCATCAGGTTTACAGCTCCAACGTAGACAACTTAAACATCAGTATGACGGTGAAAGCAGTCAATGAGATTTGAGTATAAGTGGCTAATTTACAGCATTTTTCACATTATATCTGAACTTGATCCTAAGTATTTTGCACAAAGTCTAGAACTTTAAAAAATTATTTCACAAAACTTGAATTTCAGAAAAAAAATCCCTCTTTAATTGAAACCATTATTTTGGACTAGAAATTTAATTATTTATATATGTCTATGTGTATACAAAATGGAAATGTGCTAAAAATGAAGATTTTTTTGGAGAATAACTTTTGCCTTCTTCTAGGGCTGTCTGGAGAATAAAGCCAAATGCAACCACTGAGATTTTGTGAGATCCAAATAAAACTTGAGTTTCAAATATTTCAGTTTCCTTTCCAAATCTAAACCCACACTTTTAAAGTAAACTCTGAATTAATTAATGGCTCACAAATGTGGTCTCTGGCCCACTGGTGGTGCACTGCAAGCTGGCTGATAACATGATGATCTCTCTCCTTTAACTCCGACTACGTGAAAAGAAAACCATTTATTATCTTCATAATTTTTCGTTGCCAAGGGATGTTTTATATTTACCACTGGAAAAGGAGGTTGTCTGAATAATCATGAGTGAAAGGAGATACAGTCCCTGAGACACTCTCTCTGTTAAATATTAAAAAATGGAGAACATAAGAATGGCTATACTGGGTCAGACCAATGATCCTTCTCACCCAGTATCCTGTCTTCTGATCCCCTCATAGAAATTCCTCCTATGGCTTTCTGTTGAGGGGGTTGCAGATTGGCCCCTGCAAAAAAATGTTGTCTTTCTTCCAGCAGCTGGCAGGGATCCATCCACATGGAGAAGCCTTTATTGAAGTTGTTCTGTCATCTCTTGGTGAAGAGGAGGAATCTTCAGAAAATAGAATATAACTGAGGCCGTGTTATCATTTCAAGGGATATTCCAAGGGCTTGCAGATGGGACAATGTGCATCCCACTTGCCAAGCCCCAGTTGGCCCATTCATCCCTCTGGCTATGCAATCATCACACTTCCTCCAGTGCGGACCACATGGAGCACTGTCAGAAATACCTGAATCCCTGCCCCTACCCCGCATTTAGAATGGTATTGTGAAGAACGGCAAGCTGCTGAGAACCTTTCTGGTAAGGAGTAAGTATCAGAGATGAATTTGAATAGAACCCTCACCTTCAACAACTACATCAAAACATGCTTTTGCTTAAAAACCAAAGATCGTATTCGGTTGCTGGTTGGCTTGAGCAGAATGACTGTCAGTAGCAGTTGATATGATCTGCAGTCATGTCAATAAACTTCTCCAGTATTGTTGTTAACTATTCATTGCTGAATCATTTCTCTTCCATTGACCACAGTCAGAAGAAGCATCTGACAAATGACCAAAACTAAATGGTGCTGACTTAAATTGGTATGGTAAATTCTTTTGGTCACATCTTCCCCTGACAGTACAGCAGCTGTGTGGTGCCAGGCTTTAGGAAGAGGAGTCTGGGTGCTCTGGAGAGAGACAGCTGTGACTTAATGACAGAGATTGGCATTAGCTGTGTTAACCTGGGACTGGTGAGCTAGTTGCATTGCAAGTACTATGCTATAGTCAATAAGCAACATGAGTCTTTATCCTCTACTCTTCAAGCAGTGCTGCATCATCAGAGTCCAATATTTATTTAGATTTATAAAGTTCTCTAACCAATATACATGTAGAAAATAGAAAACAAATAAACAGGAGGGTGAAAAGAAAAGTAAAAAAAATAAATGTTTGTTCACTGCCTTTCAATATTATATGTAATTTTAAGATTATAGTCAGCATTAAAATATTAATGACTGTCAACATTCCCCCACGCCCTTAACTAGGCAACTTTAGGACAAAACAGAGTTCTGATGTTAAGTCTCCTAAATCCATATTTAGGCATTTAAACAGTGGCATGATTAACTTCAATGGGCGTTTCACGCTCAAAACTTTTGAAAATCAGGCTACTTATTCAGATGCTTAAACATAGACTTAATGATATGTACATCTAGCTACCTAGATTTCTGGACCTAATGCTAGGCATCTTTCTCTCTCTCTCTCTTTAAATCATTCTCGGTTGAATTTCTCTGCTTTACTTTTACATCATGTAAGGAAAAAAAATCAGAGTAGCTGGAACTGGATCCCCCCCCCCAAAAAAAATTACTCTATCTGGTATCAATTTAAATCTATATCTGAACTTCACAGCTTAGGTCCCATTCCCGACGTTTTGACGGAACAGTTAAAATATGTCAGGGACATTGTATTGCAATTTGATATAATGGGTACAATAACTCAATAAATGTCCAATATTGTAGCAAAAAAACTGAGCTTTGAGGATGGGGAGTGGATTTAATATAGTCTTTTAAAATACCTTCTTTAGGCATGGAATGTGCTTCTTTTTGCTTTGTTTTAATACAATTTTCCAAAGATATTACTGGTACGCTAGAGAATAAGTTACAGCAGCTGAAAATGAATTACCATTTTAAATTTCCAATGACGGAAAGCACTTACACACATGCTTAAAATTTAACTATGTATAAAGTTAACAGATGCCTAAGTGCTTTTCAGACACAGATGCTTTCCTGAATTAAAACTTAAGTTACTAAAATTTCCACAAATTTTCCATATTCCCCACCCTGAGAACTAAATAAAGAACATTCCCATTTAGCAAAAATAAACTTTAAAAATGATTCACTTTAACCTCTGTTTCCATGTGGCCATAACTCAGACTTAGTCATTTTACCTTAACATTTGGGACTTTTCGGGTATTTTGTGCTGACCTAAAGCTCCGTGGAAAGCAAATAAATGGGTGAGGCCTGAAGTTAGTTTGCTATTTTGATAATAAAACTCTCATTGATTTCAATGGAAGTTAAGAACCTAATCTGTTTAGGCACTTATGTAAATCCCACTGAGTAATCCCACTTATGTAAATCCCACTTAAATCCCTTTAAAAATGTGGCCAAATCTCAATGAAAGTCAGTGGGACTTAGGCTTCTAAACTCCTGAATCACGTTTGTAAATGAGACAGGCTTTTAAGTCCCTATTTGCTTTTAGTATTTTTCCCTTCAAGCTAGGGTACACTTAGTTAGGAAATCATTTTAACATTTACTTTCTAAATACACTGTGCTTGGTCTTTTATAAATTGGGTCTAAAAGTATTAACGTAAAATTATAAAATAAGGGCTTGATCCTTCAAATGCTTAGTACAAAATATAATGCTTATTACGATGATTCAACACTGTGCCTTGCAGAAAGTGTGTTCAGGATATGCTTGAGTTGGTTCTGCAGTTTAAATTAGAGATGTAGAACTCCCTGTGACAATACAACTGATAGACTGAAAGTAATCTCTTACTTTCATTTGAAGACACCTCTTCATTGGAAATTTTAAAATCCATAAAATGGAAAAGTAAAGATTATTTACTTTGTAAATTGAAAATTTCTATGATCTGTTGGGATGATGCATAACATAACATGAGCACTCAGGTTGTGTTAGATTTTAATCCTATATAATATCTATCTAGGATAGACATTCAGAGCAACACATATTGGTAGGCATTCAGAGAACTATATTTTTATCTTTATTATATATATAAATGGTAATATTTATAGACCACTTACATTAACTAGGTGTATTTTACAATACAATACAAGCATTGGAAGAACTATCATGCAATTAACATAAATTATTAGCATATGTATAGAATTAAATATAAAAATTGTGTCCTTTCATTGACAGCTGATTATTATTATGATCAACATATTGAAAAATGTTAAAGGTGTTCCATAAGCACAATATGTATGTGCAACTCTTCAATTGCATTTGGATGGGCAATTGTTCAGTTGCAAAGCTAGGTGAAGTATTTACATGCAAAAATGGCTAGTTAGGTGTTTAATGGCATAATCTAACTCCTACTGAAGGCAATGTGAATATTCCCATTGACTTCAGTAAGAGTTGAATCTGGTACCAAACACCAAGTTCCTAGGAGTGCTTGCAGTAATTGTGTGCAAATATGTAGGTGCAGCATTATACATCCTTATTTTTAAAAACGGTGGTCCTTTCCACATCATAATAATTGGAATATTCCTAACTGGCTAATCAATTCATTGAAATGGAATAGTATTCATTTTCTGTTGAAATGAATATCTGTCAAAAGGCATAATATGTTTCCTACATTGATTAAGAAATAAAATATCAGGAAGAGTATATATTGCTAATTTTCACAAGTAGAATTTTTTCTTGTTTACACAATATCCAATGTCTTACAGAAAAGCCTTACATAACCCCCTTTTAGTGAATGAGCAATTGCACACAAATACCTGGGTCATTTTTAAATCTTTCCGTTTCAGATGGGAAGGACTTGAAGGCTACAGACTGCTCTGCAGCTGATTTTCTCCTTATACCAGATCGTGGACACATTGTGAGCCCTTTGGGTTGAAGAGATACTGTATATTTTATTTAATTCAAAATTTCTGAGGCCATCATTTCACTCTGAAGCCACCAAAACAGTTCTTTTGAGACTCCCTGACCTAAATTAATATAGCTGCCTAAATATTGTCTAAACTACAACATCTTGCAAGCTAACAAGAAATTCTGAGTGATTAAAAACCAGGAAACACCTACAGGAACCTCTCTGGGCAAGGAATAACGATCCCTTCACCCACTAGTAGCCACAGAAATGAGAGTCTGAACAGTCAGTGCTGCAAAGGGGTGCTTGTGCGTTGCTTTTCTAGAAATTTCTTGAAGCTCAGCAGTGCAAAATGACACATCTTGCAAGTAGGAATTTACAAGTGTGAAAATACAGAGACAACACTCTTGAACTTCCCTGGTAGGCAGCTCTTCTTTGTAAAGCTTGTTATGTTCACAGCAAACACATGTTAGATAAAAAAGACAAATACTCTTGCTGATAAGTTGCAACATAAATACTTTCTGTAATGGTGCAATATAATTACTTTATTTCTTAGAATTCAGAACAGTAATACAGAAGAACTCAAAATCAAAGAGAGAGAGAGAATAGGCTGCTCCCTAAGGAAGCAAGGCACAACTCATTCCACCTTGCTTTAAGCTGGCTTTTTCTAGACTGATGATTTGCTGACTGACTCAGAATGACCCAGATCACATGGCTTGCCTCAGAACCACCTAGTTTGCAAGCAGGACCAGGAACTCCCTCACACGTAAAGTGATAGTATGTCATTTTAAAACAGTTTCCAATACACCACAAAGCCTGAGAGGCGGACATTCATGAAATACAATTTTTTGTTTCAGTGTTTCCGATGAAGTGAGCTGTAGCTCACGAAAGCTTATGCTTTAATAAATTTGTTAGTCTCTAAGGTGCCACGGGTACTCCTTTTCTTTTTGCGAATACAGACTAACACGGCTGCTACTCTGAAACCAAATTTGAGACACAGTCAAGTTCTAAATCTTAATTTGTCATTGAATCATGGATATATGAACTAGATTCAATAGTGAAGGGAAATCTTTATGCTACATCTGATATGAAGTAATAAAGTAAAAACTATGCTGATATCTGCATTTTTTTTCTGTTACACAAGTGACCTTGCATTGTCAGCTTTTTATCTTCTACTGTATTCTCTTGTGCTTATTTTCTGTCTTATCGCATTGCCCTAACCTCAAAACTGTTCCTATTATGCCACCACCATCCATAGCCATATCTTAGAAAGTATGACTGTATTTTTGTAAAATAAGTAATGACAGCATATACTCAAATACATTTTGTGATTTTTGCATTAAAACAGTGTGATCTTCAATTTTGTGACCAACTTAGGGAACAAGGAGATACAATTTATATGACATGATGATAGCTAATGAATATTTGATCAATATTTAGTAGCTGCTCAAACATGGGATTCCTTTTCCTGATGGATCTATGAATAATTGAATTCCTTAAGAATAAATGTATTTGAAAAACTTTGCTGTTGAAACAAAAACGTGACTAATAAAAAGCAAAAAAAAAGGCAAAAAAAAAAACCTCTGGCACGGCCGAAGATCTAGCCCTTTGGTGGAAGGCAGAAGTTGGACATTTCCTGAAAAGTAAATTTTGCATACGCAAAGATACAGTTTTCTAAAGTTATTATAACAACATGGGTGTAATTTGTTTTTACTGAGCTTCATCTCTGATTGTTTATTTTTTATTGTTTATTTTTGACAAGAACAAATTGATTAAAACAGGGAAATAGTAAAAAAAAAACAAAACAAAACAACAAAAACAAAACAAACAAACCTCTGTGCCACTATAAAGTAAAAGCTATATATGTGTTGTTTTTTAGTGTCCAAAATCCCCAATCAGAACCACAGTGCCATTATCATAGGTGCGCTGCATGGCACTGGTGTGATGACCTTCCTACATTCCATTCCAGAAAGATGGGAGGATGGTGAACATCCCTAAGACAAAAAGAAAAGGAGTACTTGTGGCACCTTAGAGACTAACAAATTTATTAGAGCATAAGCTTTCGTGAGCTACAGCTCACTTCATCGGATGCATTTGCTGGAAAAAACAGAGGAGAGATTTATATACACACACACAGAGAACATGAAACAATGGGTTTATCATACACACTGTAAGGAGAGTGATCACTTAAGATAAGCCATCACCAACAGCGGGGGGGGGGGGGGGGGGGGAAGGAGGAAAACCTTTCATGGTGACAAGCAGGTAGGCTAATTCCAGCAGTTAACAAGAATATCAGAGGAACAGTGGGGGGTGGGGTGGGAGGGAGAAATACCATGGGGAAATAGTTTTACTTTGTGTAATGACTCATCCATTCCCAGTCTCTATTCAAGCCTAAGTTAATTGTATCCAGTTTGCAACACAGTCCCTCCCTGAAAAGTTTATATTCTAAGAGTCTGCAAGTGGCTTTGGGGTTTTTTTTAACAAATATGGGTCCCATTTTTCTTTCTGCTTACTCTATTTCCATATGTGAAAAGTGAATGTGGGTATAACATGCTATCAAATGAGAAACCTCCACTTGCACTGACTTTCACTATCTAGGTACAACTGGAAATGACACTACAGGATTTAGCAGTGCCTAATGATCTAGCCTAATAATCTAGCCTAATGATTCTTGGATTCCATAGGGCTTGATTCATCAATATTACTCCAGTTTATGCTGTTGTAACTTCACTGATTTCAGCAGAATGATACTAGATTAAACTGGATTAAAACAGAGGTGATCCAAATCCCATTTGTTCATACAATTCTTCAAAACATTTACTTCATTAAGAATTAGTTTAGCGCATTGAGTTATTTAGTTACAAGTAGTTATTTGGAGCAGGTGAGACAGTAATCCAATTTGCATGCTGGCGCAATTCATTGTTCATTGTTCTGGGTTAGTTGGGGGTGAGACGGAAAGAGAGTGGAGGCAGCAAAAGGATGATTTCTTGTGGTTGTGTTCATGCAGCAATGGTTTAAGGTGGCTGACTCGCCTCATTGCCTAATCTACATGTACGCTCTGAACTCGGAGGTAACTGTATGTTCCATACTTTACACAGGTCAATTACAGAACTATTATATAGTGATATAAGTTTTTCTTAGAGCAGCTGGCAACATCCTAGATGATCCCGTCATAAAGTATAGCTGTGACTTCAGGGTACCAATTACCCAATGTGGTAACCCCAGCAGCACCAGCATGTATCTTTCAGTTTAATGATTTCCCTTTGCTTGCATAATCAGCCCACTAAGTGTTTGATCCAAAGCCCACTGAATGGAAGACTCCAATTGATTCGAATGGGCTTTGGATCAGGTGTTAAGTGACACTATCCTTGCACAGCTGTATAACAATTGCTGTCTTACACTGAAGAATGATCCCTCCATACAATAGCTGTGTGTCTTATGTGTTCTGGAAGTCAAGCACCACCATTCCATTGATGCACTAATACTTCACAGTAGCCTATTTTACACATCAACTGATGAGACTGCGAACTGGGAGTAGAGACTTTAAGCTGGGCTGGTGATGTATTGACTAATGCAACATCTATTTTCCATCTCTGTAATTATCAGGATCAACATGAACAAACTGGAAGCATGAATATTATATGGACCTAATCTCACTGTGCACCCACCTATAATATTCTGAGATTAAAACATCCTGGTTCATTTTGAGAAGACACACTGAATCACTATATCCCTAGCTACCTTGGCCCCATTCCAGGTCAGCACCACCTGCACATAAGGCTGCTATGGCTCCTCAGAATAAATAGATTGGGACCACTTTTCACAGCCAAATCCTCTTTTCTGGCAGATTTCCCACTACTACAATCCTGAAATGCTTTTTTTTAATAACACAAACTGTACTGGGTTTGGCCCATGGTTTTCCATCTAACAAAGCATTTGGTGGATTTGTGTAATTTTCATTTTCAAAAGCACAATCTTCAGAGTACATAAATGCTTTCTTAAAAGACAGAATTTTTGCTTTCATTACTATAGGGTACATCAAGTCATATTCTTTATCTTTGGGAGGGTTTTTTCACATTTACCTTTCAATAAATATTTATACTCTATACTCCCCAGTCTGCTTCTGATTCAAAATCAGGTAACAGTTGTTGCATTTGATGTGAACTTTTTACTTTAAATAGTGTTCCATTTCACCTGACATCATCCCTAATTGTTACACACAGGTGAATACCCACCTGTAAACAAGTACGGATTTATTACCATGGTCAAATAAAACAGAATCACCTGTGCATATATTTCAAAGTCTCTGCTGGTTTTTAATAAACACTTGCATTCATGGAGCTTATGGATCACTTGCAGTACAACATTTGGGAGCCTGCAAGCCTGTCTTAATGATCGCTGCTCATGCACATGGCTGCTGAAAAAATCTTTCATGAATATTGAATCCAATTATTATGAACAGGTGCAACCAAGTAACTACATTTCATGCTCACTGAGATATCACAAACACTTAAATTTGATAAAGTTAATACACAAATACCTACTCTGGTACACAACAATAAGTTAATGAACATTCATGAAAATGCAAATATAGTGATCAGGATTCTCGGCTTTGAGGTTGTGATCAAGATTCATTTTCAGTAATTTTAAACAATTATTTCACCTCATTGCTTAATTCTTCTCACAGCTGGGGAAACCAGTGATGGGAGAAAATCATATTTTCTTGCTGAAATGAGACCTGTTCTATGCCTCATGCGATTGTGCAGGCTGGGGAGAAAAAGAAGAGGTGGGGTTGGCTTAATTTAAACCATTTCATAGCTGTATTGTTATGTAAATGTAAATATTAATATGGGGGTGACATTTCAGAAGGACTGAGGCCCAGACTTCCTGTAGGAGGCCACAAAATGAATTGTGGGTGTTGATCTGAGTGTTTGCACCTCTTACTATGTGATCTCCATATGCCGTTATATATTTAGAGATGCACCCCCCAATTCCATTATGAGTGCATATTACAGTTTCAAAGGGAAAGCTACATTTTTAAAAAAACCTGACTCATGATGTTTATTCTACATAATATTTTTCATTAAAACTGTTCTGACCAAAAATATGATTTGGAACATCACTGAACAGAAAAAAAAGGAACATTCTGCTACAACCAATGCAATCCTTATGGACAGCACATGGGATGAGTAGTGCTCAGCCACAAGATGGCTAGAGAGACTAAAAATGAGACTAGGAAAATGTGGCCAAATCCATAACTATGTTCCTGTCCTGAGTGCTTTGACAGATGAATGGTGATATTGGGAGAAGTATTTCTTTTGGGCCACACAGCAATTGCAAAGCTATTCCACAGCATATCTTTCAGATGAATGACTCAAGTAGTTTCTCCATCCCCTTACACAAAACTCCAGCAGTAGAAGAGGGAAGGACCTGCATATCATAAATCTTCCAGACTTATCTTCACACCTTGCTTGGCCTGCCTGTTCCTAGGCATCTTCCATACACCTTACATGGCCCCTACATCAGCTACATCCCCAATTCTTAGACGAGTGACAGCATGCTGTCCCACGAATTCCATAGTTACAAAAGGAATGTTTTGGAATTGGCCTTTGAGATCCACCCACAATGCCTCTCACTGCCTTCAGATCCCTGACTGCCAGTAAGAGAACAAACGCTCACTGGAGTATTTTACCCTCTATTAGTAGAAATGGACCGAAGAGATAATGCTTTGGATTTTCAAAATCCATCTATCTTGGATGGGTCTTGGATCTTTAAAAAACAGGGTTTGTTAGGATCCAGTTTCTCCAAACATCCAAAATTAAGGGAAATTAAGAGGTAGATTATCAGATAGTTTAAATTGTCAGTTGAAGATCTGCTCCAAAGATTTTAATTTTGCTCCATCTCTAGGTATTATAGACATTTTTCTGCACCGTACATGTTTTCAGTAGAATCCAGTGAATAGTGCTATAGAGGTTAAATCCTGGCTCCACTGAAATCAGAGTTTTGCCATTGACTGCAGTGGGGCTAAGATTTTATCCTAGTATCTTAATGCTGCAGATAATATGATGACAAGGAACGAAATTCATGAGTGCAACCTTTTTCTCCATTTGACTTTCTTATGTTCACTGGACATCTGCTCATTTGTTGTAGGATTCCATCTTTTAAGTTAAACTTAGTGGAACTATTTCGAAGATGCTGCTTCTTATTTTAAATTTTACCATTTCTTCTACAGAACATACACCTACCACCCATATGTCATGTGCTTATTGTTCTGGAGTAATGCATATCCAAGGACTGATTTGCCTGTACTTTACTCCATATTTATGCTTCTGTAAATTCCATTTTAAATCAATGCAAAACTGGAATAACACAATGGTGAACAGAAAAGGAGTAGCTGTGGCACCTTAGAGACTAACAAATTTATTTGAGCATAAGCTTTCGTAAGCTACAGCTCACTTCATCAGATGCATTCAGTGGAAAATACAGTGGGAAGATTTATATACACAGAGAACATGAAACAATGGGTGTTATCATACACACTGTAACGAGAGTGATCAGGTAAGGTGAGCTATTACCAGCAGGAGAGCGGGAGGCAAAGGGGGGAGCCTTTTGTAGTGATAATCAAGGTGGGCCATTTCCAGCAGTTGACAAGAACGTCTGAGGAACAGTGGGGGCCCGGGGGGGAGAAATAACATGGGGAAATAGTTTTACTTGTGTAATGACCCATCCACTCCCAGTCTTTATTCAAGCCTAAGTTAATTGTGTCCAGTTTGCAAATTAATTCCAATGCAGCAGTCTCTTGTTGGAGCCTGTTTTTGAAGTTTTTTGTTGAAGAATTGCCACTTTTAGGTCTGTAATCGAGTGACCAAAGAGATTAAGTGTTCTCTGACTGGTTTTTGAATGTTATAATTCTTGACGTCTGATTTGTATCCATTTATTCTTTTACATGAAGACTGTCCACTTTGGCCAATGTACATGGCAGAGGGGCATTGCTGGCACATGATGCCATATATCACATTGGTAGATGCGCACGTGAATGAGCCTCTGATAGTGTGGCTGATGTGATTAGGCCCTATGATGGTGTCCTCTGAATAGATATGTGGACAGAGTTGGCAACGGGCTTTGTTGCAAGGATAGGCTCCTGGGTTAGTGGTTCTGTTGTGTGGTGTGTGGCTGCTGGTGAGTATTTGCTTCAGGTTGGGGGGCTGTCTGTAAGCAAGGACTGGCCTGTCTCCCAAGATCTGTGAGAGTGATGGGTCATCCTTCAGGATAGGTTGTAGATCCTTAATGATGCGTTGGAGAGGTTTTAGTTGGGGGCTGAAGGTGATGGCTAGTGCTGTTCTGTTATTTTCTTTGTTGGGCCTGTCCTGTAGTAGGTAACTTCTGGGTACTCTTCTGGCTCTGTCAATCTGTTTCTTCTCTACAGCAGGTGGGTATTGTAGTTGTAAAAATGCATGATAGAGATCTTGTAGTTGTTTGTCTCTGTCTGAGGGGTTGGAGCAAATGTGGTTTTATTGTAGAGCTTGGCAATGGATCATGTGGTGTGGTCTGGATGAAAGCTGGAGACATGTAGGTAGGCATAGCGGTCAGTAGGTTTCCGATATAGGGTGGTGTTTATGTGACCATCGCTTATTAGCACCATAGTGTCCAGGAAGTGGATCTCTTGTGTGGACTGGTCCAGGCTGAGATTGATGGTGGGATGGAAATTGTTGAAATCATGGTGGAATTCCTCAAGGGCTTCTTTTCCATGGGTCCAGATGATGAAGATGTCATCAATGTAGCTCAAGTAGAGTAGGAATGAGAACCGAGGAAGTGTTGTTCTAAGTCAGCCATAAAAAAGTTGGCATACTGTGGGACGATGCAGATACCCATAGCAGTGCCGCTGATTTGAAGGTATACATTGTTCCCAAATGTGAAATAGTTATGGATGAGGACAAAGTCACAAAGTTCAGCCACCAGGTTAGCCGTGACAGTATCGGGGATACTGTTCCTGACGGCTTGTAGTCCATTTTTGTGTGGAATGTTGGTGTAGAGGGCTTCTACATCCATAGTGGCTAGGATGGTGTTTTTAGGAAGATCACCGATAGATTGTAGTTTCCTCAGGAAGTCAGTGGTGTCTCGAAGATAGCTGGGAGTACTGGTAGCATGTGGCCTGAGGAGGGAGTCTACCTAGCCAGGCAATCCTGCTGTCAGGGTGCCAATGCCTGAGATGATGGAGCATCCAGGATTTCCAGGTTTATGGATCTTGGGTAGCAGATAGAATACCCCTTGTCGGGGTTCCAGGGGTGTGTCTGTGCAGATTTGTTCTTGTGCTTTTTCAGGGAGTTTCTTGAGCAAATGCTGTAGTTTCTTTTGGTAACCCTCAGTGGGATCATAGGGAATTGTAGAAAGAATAAGAATGTAGAATGAGGTTCACACAATATTGCTGCAACTTCCAACACTTCTTATTTCTAAATAGAGATAAGCCAAGTTGCAGCTTTCCTTTTTTTCATTGTTATTCATAATCACTGTTAGTAGCAACTTAAAATTCTAAAAGTGAATCCATAAATTGCATTTTGTCTTTCATAGCACTTACTATATGAGTGTTGTTATAAAAGAAAGATACAGCTCTTCAAACAGTCTCTGGTCCACTGCATTTGCAAAAATTAATTTCAAGCCTCTTACTGTACATGTTCTTGAATATTACTTATGAATCGGCACTCTTAATATTTTCTTCACATAATTTTTAAACTGACCCCTGGGGTTTGGTAGGTGGGGTGTTAGTATAAAGAGCATGTTCTTTCTTATCTTGTAATATAAATCCACAGCAATGTCATTTATACCTATCTCAATACACTTAATAATAAAATGTATCAGTGATATAGTACTTAGTTACTTGAGTATTTCAGGATTTAAGCAGGTGATACATTTAAAGGAAATGCTTAACTTGGTTGAGTGGCAATAGAATCTATACAGCAATATAGAAATATTCAGACTTCTAGAATCTACAAAATGGGGATGAAAGCCTGAAAGACTGTCTCTGATGTGATTTCCACTACTGATCCTAGCTATGGCAACAGACTCTCTCTTGAGGTACTTCTATAATTTCACTTCAGGCCCTTGTCCAAGACAAAAGTGCAAAAGCTTATGAAAATGGAAAACACAAAATCAGAACATTACAAACCCTTAAAATAAAAAAAATGATTCAAGTTCAGTTCTAAAACTGGGTGAAGAATCAGGGATTTGGCAGGAGAAATTCTCACATACCATAGGAACTTTAAAATATGGACTCATTAAACATCTGCAAGTCTACTGGGGGGGAGGGGAAGCAAAAAACTTTAAAACCGCCTGTTTTCTGTTCTGGAGGGGATCTTTGAAGATCCTGTGATACAGTCAAGTATATTGATACAATAATCTGAAAGAAGAGTCTGACTATAAAAACTTGCCATTCACTTTGATCCACCAATATTTTTCAGGTATCACACTGATCAGTTTTACAGTCTGTTATAAGGGGAGCTTAAACCAAGCTTTTCACTGACTCAATGATGCTTACAATGGATATCCCCAATCACTTTTCAAGAGCATTCTATCAAATTCAGAACATCTTTCAGAGTGGATCAGGAGCTCAAATAAAATAGAGAAAATATAGCATTGTCTTATTTGAGTGGGAGTACACTAATACTTGGCTGTCCCGCAAAAGAACTTCTGTCCTAGAAGCAGCACTGGCTGTCGGGGTCAAAGATCTGCTTTACTTAAATGCATTTACTGCTGAATTTTAGCAAATATAGAAGCAAAGGACGGATACTAGAGCTATAAATAGTGCACACAGGGCAAGGTGCACAGAACACAGAGCTAACTACCAACACACACCAGTCCTGACCTTCCACATTCCTGTTATCCCAGCCCTGAGCCTCTCCTGCATTGAGAATCCTTTGCAAAGATGTATTCATTGGC
Organism: Dermochelys coriacea; assembly: GCF_009764565.3. Lineage (NCBI taxonomy): Eukaryota > Metazoa > Chordata > Testudines > Dermochelyidae > Dermochelys > Dermochelys coriacea. The sequence goes on from NC_050071.1 coordinate 38,432,621, forward strand.
TTTGTGAAACAGTTAAATAATTTGAAGTTCCCAGATTGTATTACTATTGGTAAGTTCAGGGATAAAGGAACCCAATCAGTTTATATCTATCTATCTATCTATCTATCTATCTATCTATATATATATATAAAGAGCTTGAGAATTTATGTTACACGAGAAAAATTCAATTTAGCCCACTACTCTGAAGTAGTCCAAGATTATCTGGTTTCCTCATTTGTCACAGATCATTCTGAATTCAGAGGCAGTAGCTGCTGTACCATATTTACACCAGGATAGAATCTGTTGCTGTGCCAGTCAGCAGCTCACAACAGGTTTTGTGTACATAGACAGCAACCTCAGAAAGAAACTGATTGGGTTCCTTTATCCCTGAACTTACCAATAGTAATACTGCCTCTGAATTCAGATTAATTTGTGGCAAATGAGGAAACCAGATAATCTTGGACTACTTCAGAGTGGCAGGTTAAATTAAATTTTGCTCGTGTAACATAAAATAGATTAACAACTAATATATGGATATAAACAATAAATTCTCAAGCTTTTTATATTTTTGCTTTTATATTTGCTAAAATTCAGCAATAAATGTATTAAGTAAAGCAGATCTTTGACCCCAACAGCCAGTTCCGCTTCTAGGACAGAAGTTCTTTTGCGGGACAGCCAAGTATTAGTGTACTCCCACTCAAATAAGACAATGCTATATTTTGTCTATTTTATTTGAGCTCCTGATCCACTCTGAAAGATATTCTATATTTCTGTCTTAGAGATCTAAGCGGTTTCACACCAGTGATAACTGACAAATGACAATATTGTTTTTTAGAAAAATAACATCCATAACAGGTTAATCTAATCTTTATTAACTGAACTTGATAGAGTGCTCTTGAAAAGTGATTGGGGATATCCATTGTAAGCACCACTGAGTCAGTGAAAAGCTTGGTTTAAGCTCCCCTTATAACAGACTGTAAAACTGATCAGTGTGATACCTGAAAAATATTGGTGGATCAAAGTGAATGGCAAGTTTTTATAGTCAGACTCTTCTTTCAGATTATTGTATCAATATACTTGACTGTATGACGGGATCTTCAAAGATCCCCTCCAGAACAGAAAACAAGCGATTTTAAAGTTCTTTGCTTCCCCTCCCCTCCAATAGACTTGCAGATGTTTAATGAGTCCATATTTTAAAGTTCCTATGGTATGTGAGAATTTCTCCTATATATATAGTGAGTGTGTAATCTTAATACAGAGATTACCTCCTGGAGCACCTCTCATTCCATTTGTAAATGCATTACATCCCTCCCTGGGGCAACTACATCAAAAAGTAATATTGTTTAATGCTGTCATTTAATGCAGCTGGAACCAATGAGGAGAGCCAGCAGCATGTGACCAGCCAACTCTCTGTTGTTAGGAACTGAAATGTTACAAGATGGTGTAACATAGAGCCCTAAAGTACGTTCAGGTATCAGAGGATCACAAAGGTTGACATACAACCACCTTCTCACCCCTGTTCAACTGTACCAGGCAGAGCTCAGGTATAGCTGAAGATCTGGCTCCATGTTCTTCGAACTCTCTTTTACTGATTTGATGTATGTGTCCTGGAGCATGGTAAACATAGCTTTGCCTTCCCACGCCCTGCCTCTCTTAAATATTTCTTGTTTGTTTTCCTTCAGAGAATGTTATGCAATGCCAAGAACATTTGTACTGCCTCACCGTTCTCTCCAAGAATGAAACAAACAATTAAAATCAACAATTTGGTAACCATGAAAAGAGTTGGGTTTCCTGGGTGGGATTTTCAGAAGTGATTAAGGATGTTAGGTACCCAACTCTTATTGAAAGTCAATGAGAGCTGGGTGGCTACTTCCTGTAAGGACTTCTGAAAATCCCACTTGTTATAAATGGGAACTTCACAACAGAACAAGTGGTCAGACAGTTGTGGCTATAAACTCAGACTACATATTGCTCAGGTTATTGGGCATATAAACAACTTCCCCAAGAATTTGTTCAGACAGATCAATCAGAATTAATTTCTCTCTCTTATGCAACTTGTAAACCATTTATCTAGTATTAATTAAACATCTATTTTAAACCATCTTACAATACATTTCCATGACAATAGCCACAATAAGATACTGAGTTATAAAGAAAAGGAGTACTTGTGGCACCTTAGAGACTAACAAATTTATTAGAGCATAAGCTTTCGTGAGCTACAGCTTACTTCATCGGATGCATCGGATGAAGTGCATCCGATGAAGTGAGCTGTAGCTCACGAAAGCTTATGCTCTAATAAATTTGTTAGTCTCTAAGGTGCCACAAGTACTCCTTTTCTTTTTGCGAATACAGACTAACACGGCTGCTACTCTGAAACCTGAGTTATAAATGATGCACTGGTCCTTTTTGGTTCCTAGCTATGATCACTGAATGTAATAATTTATTAATGGAATTGCCTGTTTTAATAATTAAATCTGCTTTCTGAAAGATTACTTACTATCTCCAACCTGAAAAATCAGTTATGTGGTTGATGAAGCAAGTGATTTGCCTATTTTCATAGAGGAAATCAGTAGCAGAGACAGAAATTGAACCTAGCTGCCTTGAGTCCTAGTCCAATGCCTTAACTACAAGACTATCATTTTAACTAGTACTCCCAGTCTCTCCAAGACCCAGTCCAGAAATAAAACCTTAGTCCCATTCATGGTAGGGATCAGTACTGACCATAAAATTATAATTGAATCATTCAATGATGCATTAAAATGTCAGGTATACAGTAAGATTCTGTCCTATGCTCAGTTCCACTTAGCACAGCACAGTTCTTTCTCCCTTATTCCCAGGCAAGTCTTGGCACTGCTGGGAGCTAGAATTGTTTCCCAGTAACTCCAATTTGTCTCACTGGTGCAAGTACCTTAGTGGACTTGATGTCAGGGAAGCATAACTGTTGTATGATGGAGCTCCACTACATCCAGTCCCAGTCTCTTGCCTAACTCTGATATAGCCTCTATGCCAAGGAGGGGAGGAGATGTAGGATGTAGATCTGGTATAGTGATATCAGCAGGGCATTCCTTTCCAACAGAGGAATTCTCTACTGACCAGCTGCTCTTAGAATTCTTAAATCCTAGAAAATCACCCTCAAATATATTGTATTTCTTGGATGAAGCTCATTTGTGTGGGAGTGCTACATATAGTCAAGGAACTACAGTCTATGCTGTTTCACAGAAATTCTTGCAAATTGCTTCAGTGACCTCATGCTATATATTTAGAATGAAAATCTGCCATCAGAGGTAATACTTTTTATTATTTATTATAATTATTATTATTATTATAATTATTTGTATTTTCATAGTTCCTAGAAGCCACAGTCACAGATCAGGACTTTGTTGTGCTAGACACTGTGCAATCCAAGAATAACACCCCTTTTACCTGCTACATACCTGCAACCCTTTCTTCTGTGCATTGCATTTATCAAGGCATCACCGTCTTCTTATTTTTTACCAAATGAAAAACCTTTACTATATTTCCATAGGTCTAAACTCCGTTATTTTTTGATGTAACAATTGCTGTCCTTTTTTATTTTTGAATGTATAATCAATTTTTCTTCCAAATTTTTAGCAAGAAAACAATCCTCTTTTGCAGCAAGGAGAAAAACTAAATGAAAATCTGGATCTAGTTGACTTTGAGTCTGATCCAAAGCCCACTGACATCAATGGAAAAAAAACATTGACATCAGTAGGTTTTGGATCAGACCCTTTTAAATGCCACTAAGCTACATCTATCACAGAGCATGATCTTATTTATAATAGTTCTGCTAACTAGAATGATCACCTTTATTAGAGTGAGTCTTCCTAATGGCTGCTGGAAATGTTAAGCTGAAAGATGTACTGCCATTCATTTACAAGACCCCCAGATGCTGAACCCCCCCACCACCACACACACACACAAACACACTCTTTCCCCTCCCCAAATGAGCTCCCTGCCTGTTCAAGGTAAAGGAATTCTGCCAGGCCATATGCTTTGCACATTTCTCTTTGAGGGCATAGCTGCTGTTCCTCTGTCTCTCATGGTGCAACCAGATGAGCATGCAGCCAGTGTTTGAAGGCATTCTGCCACAGAAATGTCAGTGTAAAATAGATTAAAACTTATGCATGGAGATTTAGGATCATAAGATGTCAGGTTTATATTTCAGAATGTAATACAGGGATTCTTATTTACACTAATTCGCCATCTATGATAAAAATATTTATATATCTAAGAATTGTTGTATATGCTGCCTGCATGCCCAGCTCCCTCCTAGTACACCCAGCTGTCATCACACTCCATAAATTCTGGTGCTTCCAGCTGGCAGATTGCAAAACAGCAGTGCTATGTCCTTTTTCAGTGCCCAGATTATGTGTCAGTCAGTGTTTACACTGAGCTCCCTGGGCATTATGAGACCAATACCTCCATATCCCATGCAAATTCCTACCTTTATACTGCCTACATACAGCTCTTCAATCTATAGAGAATAGTTCTCATAGCACCTGAAACCTCACAGTACAGTAACTTGTATTTTCCTTATATTCATATTCTCTCCTCTCACCTATTCAAAGGATTTAAAGTTACATACTTCTTCCTGTTGCATCTGTTTGCCATTCACTTAAAGAGATTGAAAGTCCCTTGATTGTACAGCTTTCAAAATACATGTCTTCAGTCAACATATTTTATTAGATCTGCCTCCAGCCAGTCACATTCCAATCTTACACAAACAATAAATTTGGTTAACTGATCCTAAACTTTCTCTCTCCACCTCCTCTACCCCCAACCAACACAAGACAGCCCCCTTTCTCTCAGCCTTAGCCAGATTCTGATAGTTTCCATAACAGTCTAATATAAGTTGATATAAGTAGTCAGACTTACTAGCTTTCACAAAGGTTTCATCTCTCTTGACCAACAGTTCAAGCTCATTGCTTTCTACACTATAGTCCAGTCTCTTTAATCACTGACCACCAACTTGAGGCCCTTCTCAATCCTATATTATCTTCCTCTTCATTACAGCTATACACAGCAACTCATCATACATTTGTTATCCAAATTGCTCCTCTATGGCTGCTGCCCTCCTTACTGTGCTGAATCTACAGTAAGCAGAAACCACATCCCTTCTGAAGCTTGTTTCTTTCTAGGACATAATGTTGACTTTTCCTCTGGGAACTGTTATCTTCTCTGCTTATGACACTTTTCCAGATCATTGCTTTTAAATATTATGACAGTCTCCCCTGAACCAATGGAAAAACAGTTTTAGTCATCTCATTGCATTGATGGCAATGGAGAAATGGATCCTGAGCTGGCACTATTGCCTCTCCAAGCTGCAGGAGGTGAGGCATTTCCCTCTGTATGCTACCTCTCCTCTAAAACTTGTTGCTCTACTCTCCCGTCCTCTGGCTGCTGAAAGGGCTTCTTCTCCCTCTTCCCTTCCTTGCCCAGAATTAGGAGTGTCTTCCGGCTTCTTCCCCTCCCCTCCTGATTGAAACAAGAAGCATCTCTGGGATACTTCTCCTCTCTTCCCGAAGTCCAGTTCTCCAGTGCCTCTGGTACAAGCTTTGCTGCCTGCTCTGCCCAGATGTTACAGACAGATTGCTGTACCAATCACAGGCAATGGAGAGGAAGTTCAGCAAGCGAAGGTCAGGAGCTCTAACAGAAGTGCCTCTACAGCATCCTCTGCTTCCTCACAAAAATGAGAGGCAAAGAGGAACAAATAAGTGAACCAAAGTATTAACAATTTGGTTTGCTGTTCTAAAACTATTCCAAGATACCAGCTTTACTGGACAGTGGAGTGCAAGAGGAGTGCCTGGCAATTTGAGGTTAGAATATATTTACTCAATATGACCAATATTAGAATTACAGAGTTGTTAGATCTGGAAGGAATTCATAAAACTTCTTCTAGCTCTGTCCCTGACTGTGTCTCCAATACACACTTAGCGTACTCCCTCTACATGTAAAGACTTTATTGTTAAACTAGGTTTTCAGCTCCTCTACACAAAAATGAAACATGACTCATCCTTGACTAGTAAAAACACCAGCTAAAGCAGCTTATGAACACTTTTCTTTTACTCCCTCTCCTAGGCTTTTCTTGTATATGTAGTGTTCTTGTTAGTTTCTCATGCTTATGTTTAACATTTTGAATTCTAATCTGTGAAAAATCCTCCTCTCTCAAGAATGTTTTCACTCTCACAACAAATCCCATTCCCACTCTCAAGCAAAGTATTACTCAACAAGTCAGGATGACAGAACATGGCCTTAATTGTGCACTTCACAGTAATTGGACACAACTTGATGAAAAAGAAATTATTTTCAAACTGTGTACGCTTATTTTGAATAATGTGCTGGTTTTTAGTATATCACATATTTGAACCAAATAGATAATATTACTGGTTTAAATGCATAAACATAAGTATAAAATTAACTTCTCTCAGAAACCATCCTGTACAGCTAAATACATTTTTCCCACTTCAAAAAGTGTTAATTTCACTTTAAGTAATTTAAGTAATTGTGTGTGTGCTGGGTGAAAATACATGGCTACAAAAAATAATAATAAAAAAGATTGTTTTAGCAAGGATAACAACTTTCAAAACTTATTCTGAAGAATAGAGCAGAATGAATCATATTCATAGTTGTGTACACTAGATGAAAAAATTCAGTGCTTTCTCTTAGCAAAGGCACTCTTGGGGAAAGGGAAATCAGAGCTGCAAAAACCTAACCAAGTTTGCCTGACAACTTTCCCAAACACACTAGATTGGTGTCAGAGTAGCAGCCGTGTTAGTCTGTATTCGCAAAAAGAAAAGGAGGACTTGTGGCACCTTAGAGACTAACAAATTTATTTGAGCATAAGCTTTCGTGAGCTACAGCTCACTTCATCGGATGCATTTGGTGGAAAATACAGTGGGGAGATTTATATACACACACAGATAACATGAAACAATGGGTTTTATCATACACACTGTAAGGAGAGTGATCACTTAAGATGAGCCATCACCAGCAGCGGGGGTGGGGGGAAAGGAGGAAAACCTTTCATGGTGACAAGTAAGGTAGGCTAGATTGGTGGTGCACTGAGAATAAGGTAAGGCTGTCAATCCCTATGCTAGTAGAATCACTTGGCTCATTTTGCATCTCAAGGGAAGCTGACAACCACACTGCTTTCACCCTTGCACTTTGAACACTTCAGAAAGCTGCACTGATTGTAGGGGTTAATCTTCCACCCTTTGGGGCTGGTATAAGTATATACATTACAGAAAGAGATGGATACAATCAATAGGAAAACAATGAAACTAAAAAAAAATGGAGCCCTTTGCTGCTGCTGTAAAGGGAAGAAGATGAAGAAAGGAGAGGAGGGATGAAGGGAAAAGAATACTGAGCACAATGATTTCTAGTAATAAACAGCTGGGTTGAAATCCTGGCCCTACATAAATCAGTGGCAAGATTCCCATTTACTTCAATCAGCCAGAATTTCAACCCTGGAGCCTGATCCAGCACTCCATTACACAACTGTGACATACAAATATTTAGTGAAGTCTTATTACCATAAAAATGGTGAGAGAGCTAACTCAGGAAACTCAAGTGTTGAGAATGTTTAATGGAGCACTCTTATAATGTTATGTAGCTCTCTTATTTGTTATAACTTTCCAGCAATAATTGTGTTTTTATTAAATGCTAGTTCATTTTTTTGGAATCTTACCAGCAAAATTGGCCATTGTATCCACATTTCAGTTTGTCAACAATCCTATGACAATGATTGTGGATAAACAACTCTGTAAAGAAAGCTGACTGTAGCCTCATTCTACCCACCATCATGGGCACAGTTATGCATCTCATTCTACGCCAGTTAAGGCTAATAATACAGAGTGCTGGGGCTCATAAAGAAGCAGAAACTACTATGAAAGAAATGCTTCCAGGCTTGAACTGATAGCTACCTAATTGCTATAACTCGTTGTTAGTAAAAAACTTACATGATCTAAATGTAAACCCTCTGCCTGATTCAGAGAAAGGACTTGAACCTGGTTCTCTTATATTCAAGGTATGTACCCTAATCAGCTAATGACTTTTCTGGGCTATTTTTCTCCTTCTCCTGAACCTGAAAAATCTTTCTTGTTACCACCTCTTTCCTGTGAAAGGTTTGGGGTTCAACAAATTGGCATTTTTTTGAAAATTTCCCAGCCAACTGTAGATCTAATACTCACAGGTTGCTGGCCATGTTACCTAAAAAGAAACACTTCTTTACTTCTGTATTACTGAATGGGAAACAAAACTCCCTGAAGTTTGCACAATAAAAATCCCTGTATCTCTTTGACGTGAGGTTTCTATAAATATAAAAAAAAAACCCAACCCTTAGAAAAGGAAACTTTTTTTCCTTCTAAATAAAAAAAGCTATATAACTGTTCTCTCAGTCACATCAAAAGTGTTGATCTTTGTTCTGCTCAATGGAATCAAACCATTATTGATCCTAACACACACACACACAAATATAACAATAATGAAGAAGATGAGATAGCAAGACTGAGCTGGAAGCCAGACTTGACTCAAACCATGATATTTTCAGTTCTCATAAACTCAGCAAGGCTGGATGTCTTCATTATTTGGATGGGAGACTTGAAGTGTGTATGTGGAGCAGAGATGGACAGTGGCTTTTGAAATGGTGCAGAAGATTGTCCTGGTCTAGACCTAGAGTGAAACTGTTCAGCATCACTTCATCTGTATCTGCTGTTGAGAAAAGGAGTCAGGAATGGATACATCTCTTTGGGTAAGCACGGTGATCCTGACCACTTTACAATTTTAAAATGTGTTTCTTACAGCTTTATCATTCAGAGTTTCTCTCTTAACTTTGATTATTGTCATTTTTATATGTACTTTTCCTCAAAGGCACCCTGGTTTCTGTGATACCTCTCTGCACATGACATGCCCTATAACCTATTTGGGACTACTGTGGAATTTGAGAGGGAAGACAAGTGACTCCACAGAATTTCAGATGTAGTACAATGTTTGCAGAACAGCACATTGGATTCAGGCTACGATATATCAGTGCTGCTCTATAATCAGTGTGTCAACAAGGGGGAAAGTAGGCCAATTAGGTAACTTCTTGAATTGGAATTATTAATGTAATCTTTGAGAATTGCTCAGTGACAGGACACCTTGTGGAATTACAGGATGCACAGAGACTCACAAGGTGCTTGGAAACTGTTTGATCTAGAGCAGAGACAGGCAGTGGAAAAGGATTTTGATACAGCAGATCCTTAGGTAGTTGCATCCGATGAAGTGATCTGTAGCTCACGAAAGCTTATGCTCAAATAAATTTGTTAGTCTCTAAGGTGCCACAAGTACTCCTTTTTTTTTGCGGATGCAGACTAACGCGGCTGCTACTCTGAAACCTTAGGTAAACATGACACTGTGTTGTATGCAATGTAGTTGTAGCCATGCAGTCCCAGGATATTAAAGACACAAGGTGTTTTTGGTAATATCTTTTATTGGGCCTAATTCTGTTGATTCTGTTGCTGAGGGAGACAAGTTTTGGAGCCACACAGGGATCTTCACATCTGAAGAAGAGCAATATGTGATTTGAAAGCTTGTCTCTCTTACCAACAGGAGTTGGTCCAATAACAGATACTACCTCACCCACCTTGTCACGCTAATGCATTGTTCACAAAGCAGCTCTCATGAGATTCATGAAGTGATTTCGTATATTCAGGGTTCATTATAATAATTATCTCACACTACAAATACAAAGTACCACTCCTCACCAAGATCAACAGATTAAACCAAATTTGAGGTTTTATTGACCAAAGGATAAATAAATTTCCAAGAAGTGAAATTACCTAGATTTTTTGGATTCCCAAATATCTTCTCCTTCTTGCCTCAAGATTTCAAGAAACATTCAATTTCAAATGGACTACTTGTATTTTGGCTAAGATGGTGTATGTGTGTAAAAATCAGCCGTATAATTGTAAGCTAACTTCAACAGGAACAATGTCTATACCTAATTAATTATAACATATCTAAAACAATTCTAAAGAAGATAAAACTAATGATCAATTGAAAAATGAAAATGAGAAAAAGTGAAACCTGATTATAACTCAGATAGATAAGAATTATCATTACATCATTATCATCATCATCAAATAAACCAGCCACAAAAAAAATTTCAACTTTCTTCTCCTAAAAGAATAGTAGTTTGAAGATTTCAGTCCAAATTTCGTCTGAGTGAAATGCTATTGAAGTTAATGGAATTACACGGGGATGAATCTGGCCATGGACATTTTAATTTTTAAGATTATAGCAGATTTTACAGTATTAGTGTAATTCTAATCCTAGCACAATTTAGATCATTTGCAGAAACTTGCAGAGGTCCTTATAATGGAAAATGACTAACTCAAGAAGAGATTCATTTGCTAACTCTCTGAACACTGTGCAAGCTTTCATAAATTATACTGAGCATGAAGGCAGCACACTTGAGAACTTAACACATTTAACTAACTTTTCACATTAATAATAAATTCACCATAATAACCAGAAAGAAGATCATGCAGTTTATGGTTATATCTAAAAATTCACAGTGTAGTTTGTCCATCTTTTTTTGAGGGTGCCATCTGCAACACTATTATCTTTGTAGTACTTCTTAAGTACTAGAATAAAAACTTCAAAAATTGATTGTCACAAAAAAGTCTAGCATTATAGGAAATGGTGCTAAAAATATATTGAGAATGGAACTTAAATGTACATTCCTAACACAAAAATGTCTTGATAGAGTTGCAGTGGTGACACAACTTGTTAAAACAGTACCTAATGTAAGACATGCCAAAAAGTTGGAATTATTATAGGCAAAGAACAAATGAAGTGTCTGTGGGGAATGCCTCCACATATAAGATATCACTGGCGCAAGGAATACGGCCTGCTCTCCATTAAAACACAGATAAGTGAGGCCATTACATCTGATAATTGCATGCCACTGGTCTCATCAGTCCATATTGCTGTTGACATTTTAACTCTTGAGGTTAATTTGAGGTAAAGTGGATCATCTTTAAAACTGTAAAGTACTGTCAAAATTTTAAAAAGGAACTACTTTAAAAGTTTCTTACCTTAGCTGGATATAGTGCTTTTCATCTTGGCTCCCTCAAGATCCACCAATTCTATACTCGGCTTCCTCTGTCAGAAAATCGATCAGTTCCAAATTCCTTCCTCCTCCCCCTCCCAAATTTGTATGTCCCTTACTCTTCCCCACACAAAAATCCACCAGTCTTCCACCAGTCTTTCATATACTACTCATAAACTGGTGGAAGGTACTTCTTGCAGCAGCTGGCATGGCAGTGAAAGGTGCATTTGTACCTTGACAGCTACCCAAGGTTCCTATTTTGTCACATTTACATTGAATTGCACCTTACTCTGCAAATTGCACCATTTAAACCAACAGGATTACATCAGTGTAAAGTACTCCTCAGCATGACTAAAGGTAGCAAAATCAGCTCCAGAGTGAACAGCTGTCAGCTGAGGCTCAGCTGCAGAGGTATGAACATTTCAAACAGAGGAAACCATAGTTTTTGGGGCAGATCTGCAAGACATTTTTGTCATCCCCATCAGCGAGTATACATGCCATAACCAGAAAAAGAGATACTGTCTTGCAGACCACCTCTCCTCCCATGTATAACCACATACCATCCTGTGTAAACTACAGCAATTGTTCACATGGAAGGTAATATTAAATGAGTATTTTAAATATAGTTTATCAACCAGAGACAAAGAGGAGGAGCCAACACCCTGTGGCCAACCAGCACTTCACGGACCACAGCAACTGCTCTGTGAAACTTCAGTGATCTACAGATGACTGTGAGGGAATCACTGGGCTACAGACTTGCTTCCCACACCTCTCCCCACTTTAAATGAAAGATGAGATTCTGAGGTAGGGAGCCCAAAGGACAATTCTGTTAACAAGGGGCTTGTGTATATTTTGGAAGCCAGGATACTTCACTTATAACTCTTAGAGAAGAAAAATGGTACAGTAAGTGGACAAGCATTTAAGAGGATAAATCTTGCAATATTTGCATACACAAGCAGGTCCATGTATTTAAGTCGGATGACTCATGAGTAAGGCATGCAGGATTTGTCCCAGCAAGAGTATACTGTATTTTAAATACAAAGGATGCATTGATGTAGACCACTTTTCACTTTTAATTTCCCAGGAAAGTACTTTCAGAAAAGGAAGATGAGACAACTGTGAAATATGTGCCTCTTGTTTCTGTTGGTGAGAGAACACCCACCATTCACAGGTACAGTAAATGCTTTCATTCACTGCTGTAATGAGGCTGTATTTCTCCCAATTTATAACACTGCATGCAATGCTAGATTAAAGAAACATTTTCCCCAGCCCCCAGAAACAGATACCAGCTGGCACAGATGGAAAAGTACAGTGATGCCTCATAGTTTCCATTACTTAAATGGCACATTTCTATTTGCAAACTAAAAGGAAACAGCAATTAGAGTATAGATTCTCCTTTCCTTTTGAACACAGTAAAATTATAGGCATTTTCTTCTGAGAAACGGACATAGGCACTTTAGGGTGAAAATTTATATTTTCCATTTTAGAGTTTATAAAAACCCATCTCTATGTGCCTTAGATCCAAAAGCATCCTACTCCTCAAGTCAAGAAATACAAAACAAAGTAGATATTGCTGCTGCTGTTGCTCTTTGGATAGAATAGGTATTTTGGCAATAAATCAGTCTAATATTCTCTTTCTTTTTAATCAAAGAACATCTTTAAAGTTGTGATACAACAGAATTATCACGATGTTTTATCCAAATTTAAAAGCAGCATCACATTTAGAACAGAGAAATTATGTAATTGATGTAATTGTGACTCTCCCTGATTCCCCAGACCAGATAGTTAGAAACAATTGTTAGGTACTTTTTGGTCATTCAGTAGCTTTCTATTGCTTTGCATCGTTGTTTTGCAAAATGTCTTTTTGAGTCTGAAAGATGCAAAATATACATATAGTTATTATAGTACAGTTGGACCTGCTTTTAGTGAACTTGGATAGAGTGAAAACCCCTTATCTAGGGTGACCAGATAGAAAGTGTAAAAATTCAGGACAAGGGAATGGGGGGTAATAGACACCTGTATAAGAAAAAGCCCCAAATATTGGGACTGTCCCTATAAAATCAGGATAGCTGGTCACCCTACCCTTATCAGAACAAAGATGAAGGAAAGTCCTGAATTGTTTCAGAGTCCTGGAATGTGCAATTTGCCATTCTTCTTATGGTGATCCTATATTTATAATCCTACACCTATACTTAAATTGGTAGGATTAGATTTAAAGTGTTAGTCATTGGCAAATACTGGTTTCCCCTGACACTGAAAATTGATGAGAAAATATCCATCAATATGATTTGGCAAGTGCAGCCTCTCCAACATCTTGCACCTGCAGGGATCCCATATCCCAACCCCACAGCAGCACAGGGAGCCCTCTGCACTCACTGTCACAGCCCTGCTCACTCATTCACCAGCCAGAAGTGTGGGGACTGTTACTAGGAAGTAGTCATTCAGCAGCAGGGTTGTCCCCCTGCAGCATGGGGTTCATCATCCGCCACGTAGTCCTGGACAGGAGGCTCTGCTTTGCCCAGGACCTCAACCTTCTGAAAAATTATTAAAATGGAAACAAAATATTAAAAGGGTAAATTATATATGCCACCAAATTTACAAACAAATACAAATTGAATTCTGCCAGGGCTATTTATACTGAAATTGTGTTGTGGCAAAATGGCATCACTGGAATAGGATTGCCCTGTACACAATGTGGGCAAGATTTTTTAAAATACAGGTGTCTAAAGTTAGGCTTTGCAATCCATATTTAGGCTCCTAAATAAGTGGTCTGATTCTCAAAAGTGTTGAACACACAGCAGGTCTCATGGACTTCAAGCAACTTGTTTAGGAGTCTAAACATGGATGGCAAAGCCTAACTATAGATCCCTATTTTTAAAAACCTTGGCTGGTCTTTTTATTTACTGCAGAGCATTTTTAATGTAATTTTTTTCCATAGCCACCATTAAGAAAGCCTAAGGTTTTTACACTTGAGTTGCATAGCAAAAATTTGTTAAAGATCACCAGTACTATCAAATATATTGAACACATGGAGATCAATGGGAAAGTGGATGTGTTCTGAGGGAGGATTAGGTATGTTCTTGAAATGTATTTGAAACAAAATCCTATATCTGGAGATTCCTGAACTCTGGACCTGAATTTTGCAAGTGGGTCCTATGCCTATAAAGGGCAAAACCCATACTGCAGATCATAAGTACCTTAAATTTAGGAAAAGTTTAACTAAATCAGAACTTTGCCATTTGGATCTATCTCCAGGATATACAGTGTATATGCTGACAACATTTTTCCCTTCATCATTTTGTTAATCTCTCTTTTTACTAAAGGCTTTTCTCATATCACAAACATCTTGCAACAGCTGACTGAAACAATCCACACAAAGATATCAAAGATGGCAAATGCAGTTAAAGCTATGTCATAGGATATGCCTACCTGACCACTGTTCAATGTCCTGAATAGGACCATGCACAAACCAACTCAACAGCACAACAATTGTATTAAGTCCAGAAAAAGCTTTATTTTGCCTTCCTTGAAAGAGTAATCACAAATAATGGCAGCTGATAGTGAAGAGCTGCAAGCAGGGAATCTAAGCCCTGGTCTACACTAGGAGTTGAGGTTGAATTTAGTAGTGTTAAATCAATTTAACCCGGCACCCATCCACACGACGAAGCCCTTTTTTTCGACTTAAAGGGCTCTTAAAATCTATTTCTTTTCTCCACCCCCGACAACGGGATTAGCACTGAAATTAGCCTTGCCGGGTTGAATTTGGGATACTGTGGATGCAATTCGATGATATTGGCTTCCGGGAGTTATCCCAGAGTGCTCCATTATGACTGCTCTGGACAGCACTCTCAACTCAGATGCACTGGCCAGGTAGACAGGAAAAGGCCCAAGAACTTTTGAATCTCATGTTCTGTTTGGCCAGCGTGGCAAGCTGCAGGTGAGTGCAAAGCTCATCAGCAGAGGTGACCATGCAGAGCTCATCAGCAGAGATGACCATGATGGAGTCCCAGTATCGCAAAAGAGTTCCAGCATGGACTGAACGGGAGGTTCAGGATCTGATTTCTGTATGGGGAGAGGAAGTTGTGCTATCAGAACTCCGTACCAGTTTTCTAAATGCCAAAACATTTGTCAAAATCTCCCAGGGCATGAAGGACAGATGCCATAACAGGGACCCAAAGCAGAGCCGCATGAAACTTAAGGAGCTGAGGGAAGCCTACCAGAAAACCAGAGAGGCAAACGGCCGCTCCGGGTCAGAGCCCCAAACATGCTACTTCTATGATGAGCTGCATGCCATTTTACGGGGTTCACCCACCACTATCCCAACCGTGTGCTTTGACTCCATCAATGGAGAGGGAGGCAACACAGACGCAGGTTTTGGGGATGAGGAAGATGATGATGATGAGGTTGTAGATAGCTCACAGCAAGCAAGCAGAGAAACCGGTTTTCCCGACAGCCAGGAACTATTTCTCACCCTGGACCTGGAGCCAGTATTCTCCGAACCCATCCAAT
Organism: Dermochelys coriacea; assembly: GCF_009764565.3. Classification (NCBI taxonomy): domain Eukaryota; kingdom Metazoa; phylum Chordata; order Testudines; family Dermochelyidae; genus Dermochelys; species Dermochelys coriacea. Next base: position 38,448,222 of record NC_050071.1, read on the forward strand.
GCTGCCTCCCGGACCCGCCAGGCAGAGAAGGGACCTCTGGTGAGTGTACCTTTTTAAATAGTATACATGGTTTAAAAGCAAGCGTGTTTAATGATTAATTTGCCCTGGCATTCGCGGCTCTCCTGGATGTACTCCCAAAGCCTTTGCAAAAGGTTTCTGGGGAGGGCAGCCTTATTCAGTCCACCATGGTAGGACACTGTACCACGCCAGGCCAGTAGCACGTAGTCGGGAATCATTGCAGAACAAAGCATTGCAGTGTATGTTTGCTGGCGTTCAAACAACATCCGTTCTTTATCTCTCTGTGTTATCCTCAGGAGAGTGATATCATTCATGATCACCTGGTTGAAATAGGGTGCTTTTCTTAAGGAGACATTCAGAGGTGCCCATTCCTGCTGGGCTGTTTGCCTGTGGCTGAACAGAAATGTTCCCCGCTGTTAGCCATGTGGTGGAGGGAAGGGGGGGAGGGGTTAGCCACGAAGTGGGGAGAGGCAAAATGTGACCTTGTAACGAAAGCACATATGCTATGTATGTAATGTTAACAGCAAGGTTTACCGTGAAAGAGAGCATACCCATTGTTCTATAAAATGTGTCTTTTTAAATACCACTGTCCCTTTTTTTTTTCTCCACCAGCTGCATGTGTTTCAAGGATCATAGGATCTTCTTCTTCCCAGAGGCTAGCAAAGATTAGAAGATGAAAAAAACACACTCGCGATGAAATGACCTCATGCTGTCCTCCCACACTAACAGAGTACAGACAAATGCATGGAGGCAGACAATGTCAGAGTGCCGGAAAGAACAAAATGAATGCGAGGAGAGGTGATGGGCTGAAGAGAGTAAGTGGCAGGCTGAAGATGATAGGTGGCAGCAGCGTGATGAGAGGAGGCAGGATTCAATGCTGAGGCTTCTGGAGGATCAAACTAATATGCTCCAGCATATGGTTGACCTGCAGGAAAGGCAGCTGGAGCATAGACTGCTGCTACAGCCCCTGTGTAACCAACCGCCCTCCTCCCCAAGTTCCAGAGCCTCCTCACCCAGACACCCAAGAACCCGGTGGGGAGGACTCTGGCCACCCAGCTACTCCACCCCAGAGGATTGCCCAAGCAACAGAAGGCTGGCTTTCAGTAAGTTTTAAAGTTTTAAAGTTTTAAAGTGCTGTGTGGCCTTGTCCTTCCCTCCTCCACCACCCCACCCGGTGCTTCCCTTCTCCACCACCCCTCCCGGGCTACCTTGGCAGTTATCCCCCATTTATGTGATGAATTGATAAAGAATGCATGAATGTGAAGCAACAATGACTTTATTGCCTCTGCAAGAGGTGATTGAAGGGGGGAGGAGAGGGTGGTTAGCTTACAGGGAAGTAGAGTGAACTGGGGGTAGGGGGGGCTGGGTTTCATCAAGGAGAAACAAACAGAACTTTCACACCGTAGCCTGGCCAGTCATGAAACTGGTTTTCAAAGTTTCTCTGATGCGCAGCGTGTCCTGCTGTGCTCTTCTAATCACCCTGGTGTCTGGCTGCGCGTAATCAGTGGCTACAGTACTTCAGCTGAGGCCTTATCGGTGTCAAGTAGAGTGAAAGAATTACCTCTCATGTCTTGCTTACAATACTCCTGTTAACAAAGGCACTGGCTTCCTTTGGCCCCTGGGGGTGCTCAAACCCCCACTCCGCCCCAGACCCTGCCCTCACCCAACCCCTTCCCCCAAGCCCCACTCCTGCTCTGCCGCCTCTCTTCCTGCCCAGTTCTTCCCCCTCTCCAACCCTCGCTCCTCCTTCCCCAGTGCCTCCTATGTGTCGTGTTGTGAAACAGCTGATCACTGCAGAAGGGAGGCACTGGGATGGAGGGGGAGGAGTTGATTGGCAGGGCTCCAGTGGATGGGAGGCACTGTGAGGGGATGGTGGGAGCTGGCTGCCAGTGGATGATAAGCACCTACTAATTTTTTTCCATGGGTGCTCCATCCCTGGGGATGGGGAGGACAACCAAGCCCAAAAGATTCTTCTAAATATCAACAAAACAAAGAAACAAAAATGTGCATTTTGTGTGTGCATATATATATTTAGAGCAGTGTGAATATATACAAACACACACAGAGGTATATTATCTCAAATGTAATTATAAATATGTATATTTAAAATGAATATCTAAAACATTCAGAACTTTTTATTTTAAGAATACTCTATAGACTAATTTTAAAATGAATCAATCTACAAATATTCAAGATAACACTGTCCCTTTAATATGTTTCATACTCTACAATGGTATAGTATGTTTTATTATGTATGAATAAAACTATAACCAAAGGAAACCATTAACATCAATATGATTCTTTAGCACTGGAGAGCTAATTAATAGCAGATGTCTTCTCTCAATTAAATTTTTAAAAAGTGAAGATTTAAGTAACTGAATGTCATGCAGAATATTAACAAAACACCATGCTTTTTTACAAGATCAGCAGGAGCAGAATGCCATCTGAACAGATTCAATAGTACAGAACTTGAGAGGCAATAATGTTTATCCACTGAAAGACTACAAATGCAAATCACAGAAAGACTCAAAATAGAGCCCTAGGGGAGTCCTAGGAATAACTGAAGCCCAGCTGGAATGAAAAAGCCTCTGGAGCAACAAATTCAATATGCTGGGTAAAAATAAGAAGATTGGAGCCAAATAAAAAAAGCTACAAGTAGACTAATACATTCATAAACATAGTAAAAAAAAGTCATGATCAATGCTGCTGACAAAAAAAGAGAGAAGTTTTAATAACCTGAAGAGCCTCAAGACCCCAAACAATATTCATGATTCACTGAATTCTTGCAAACAGGATATTGTCATCTTCAAAAATAGGACTGACAACAGATACGTCAATTCCTTATTGCCCAAGTACAAACTAAGCTTTACTCTGTGTTCATAATATAGTATGTGTAATATCTACTAACAAGTCAATTTCCAATTAAAATACTATTTCCAAATAATATAACCCTGCTTACTGAATTTCCTTGCAAGCCCTTGGCATAATACTTTATGAGCAGTTCTGTTACCCATCACTTCTTTTGCTGTCATGTCTACTGTTGTGCTGAACAGATGGTTGTGGATGCCATTTGAATTCAGACTGCCAGCTTTAAACAGAAGGAGCAGGGAGCGGAGATAGTAGCTAAGATTTGCACATGGAGCACACGTAAAAATAATCCACAAGATGTCACTGTTGCTCCAGAGAAATAAAGCACATAGTGGATTTTTCTGGTTGTAAATTGGGCTTGTGAGTACACATTTGACTACATTTAGATACAAGTCAAAATGTTTGGTTTCTTCCAATGGCAGCCATGCCATTTTGTTTGGGGATTTTCTTAGTTCTCATAAGCTAACTAGGGTTTAGTTGCCACAGTACTTGAATGAGAGGCCTCCAGGAAATTGGTCTGGTGATTCCATTGACGCATATTTTCTTCTGAGTTAGCACTGAATACCACAGTGTTGTATTAGGACGACTGAAGCCAGAGGAGTTGTCAGTTAGATGAGATACAAAAGAAGTTCCTTATTACTGTTAGTCACTAAAGAGTCCACTGAAGTCCAAGTGTGTTTTGCCAACAAACTCAATGGAGTATCAGTATCACCCTTGCCCTTTATTTTCCTAAGTATGCACACAATATTTTAAAAACTTAAATAAAGCAATTTAAATGGTGATACTGAGGATTCTAATGTTCCATCTTCCCCTTCATTTCTCCGCTCCTTTCTGTCACGCAGACAAGGCTACGGACATGATTCTGCAAAATTTCTATTGACTTCAATTTCTGCAGCCAGAAAGTAGGTTCAGCCTTTGTATGTCTTGCACTGTGACTTATCAAGGAATATTATATCTTCTGAGACCTCAGTGAAACTGAAAGCATATCTAGTAGGGATACAAATTATAATATAGAGAGTCAACCCAGTGATATATCCAGATGGAGCTGTCACACTAAAGATGACAACCAATGATTTCCCTCTGCCTGGCTCTTCCATATTAGGGGAAAGGAAAACTCGTATGTTAAAGCTATTCATTTCAGAAAGGCAATGGGGTTCACTCTGAATGCCCTGACTTATATCAGGAAAAAGGATTACAGGACTTTCTATTTAGAGATACTTGCATGGTGCAACTACAAAAACATATGTCAATGCAAATATATGTGCAAAGACCCATAGTAAGGAATCTCTCTGCCACACACCCCTCCATCCCAGTGTCATGTAACATTATCAATAGATTTGAAAGTTTCCCCGAGCTATGTTGTAAATGAGCTTTGTCAGAGATGCAGATGACAGATCACAATTTTGAATGTTTGGCTATATGTCGTAAAGAAACTGTTGTGAATTGCTAGTATGTATAAATGTGGCAACTAACTCTATTAGTCTGGAAGACAAGGAATTAAAAGAGACAATAAAGTTGTTGGCAATCTCTCAACTATGAGAAGGCAGATAATTTCATGCTTTTTTCTGTTTTCCATGGGCAGCTGATGAGACTGAATTCCTCAAAACACGGTCATTTCATTATTTAATTAATCTAATGGCAACAAGAGAAATAACCTATAACATCCTTTTGCTTTCTCCTCTCTCTTTTAAATTTGGTGTTGCTGGAAATCATTTGAAAGTATTTGTGCATTCATCACTCAGGACTCTGTGCTGCCACCTACATGCCCATTGAGTAGTATCTTACTATTCAAGCAGTGCACTTGTTTCATGCCCCACTGGGCTATTACATTAGTCGGGGTTTAATGGGATATAGAGATACCAGGACCAACCCTATTTTTCCTAGCTAAATCCCTAATGCTGGCTGCATGCCAGGGTCCGTATGGGCGGTGAATTGGAGGGGAGATGAGGTGGCATAAGTACCATTACATCAGCTCTAACCCAGAAAGCTCCCTTAACCATGTGAACCTTAACTGGGTAATTGAACTGGGTAATCCTCCCCTGGCTGCATAAACAGGCTTTTTGTGAGGGGTATGCAGCCAAAAATCTGTCCCATTTACTTCCTAACCAATGTTCTGAATGTGATTTGCACCAAGGTAAATGAGAATGAAACCATGTCCTGCACCTACACTTCAGGACTTGACCCATTAACTTCAATGACACTTGGGAGTTCACAGAACCTCTCAACATCAAGCCCACAATGAAGAATACTCTTTTAAATGGAGAATACTTTATACTACATTGCAATGTCGAGTCCAGACTTTAGGTACGGTTAACTGTAACTTACTTTTAATTTGACTGTATTAAAAAAACTGTTCAGATCTAGTCAAAGCTATGTCAGTTCCTGTGTTCAAATATCAGTGCATTTATGACACACCGGAGCCTCCCATTAGACAAATTATATGATCTCTTCTAGGCTGAAAAGTCCCTGAAGCTTTTCCATAATGCCAATTAATCCTCACTATGCAGAACAAGGGGCCATATAACACAGAGCAATACCATCTAATTTACTTAGTATGGATATGATAATAAATTTGTCCCACTAATCATTGCCAAGATTTCCAATCACATTAGAATATAAGAATGTCTATATTGGGTCGGACCAATATTCCATCTAGCCCAGCACACTGTCTTATGACAGTGGCTGGTGCCAGATCCTTCAGAGGGAAGAACAGAACAGGACAATTATTGAGTGATCCATCCCCTGTCGTCCAGACACAGCTTGTAGCAGTCAGGAGTATAGGGACACCCAGAGCGTGGGCTTGTGTACCTGAGCATCTTGGCTAATAGCCATTGATAGACCTATCGTCCATGAACTTATCTAATTCTTTTTTGAACCCACTTATAGTTTTGCCCTTCACAACATCCCCTGGCAATGAGTTCCACAGGTTGACTGCGTGTTGTCTGAAGAAGAACCTCCTTTTGTTTGTTTTAAATCATCTGCCTATTAATTTCATTGGGTGACCCCTTGTTCTTGTGTTATGTAAAGGGATAAATAGCACCTTCTTATTCACTTTCTCCACACCACTCATGATTTTATAGACCTCTCTCTTATCCCCCCTTAGTCACCTTTTTTCTAAACTGAACAGGCCCAGTCTTTTTAAGCTCTCCCCCATGGAAACTGTTAAATATCCTACTCATGTTTGTTGCCCTTCTTTGTACTTTTTTCTAATTTTAACATATCTTTTTTGAGACAGGGCAACCAGAACAGCACACAGTATTCGAAGTGTGGGTGTATCATGGATTTATAAAGTGGCATTACGATTTTTTCTGTCTTATTCCTTATTCCTTCTCCTAATGGTTCTTAACATTGTTACCTGTTTTGACTGTTTTTGCACATTGAGCAAATATTTTCAGAGAACTATCCATGATGACTCTCTTTTTGGAGTGGTAACAGCTAATTTAGACCCCATCATTTTATATGTATAGTTGGGATTATGTTTTCCAACATGCATTACTTCACACAGATCAATGTTGGATTCCATCTGCTATTTTGTTCACCAGTTACCCAGTTTTGTGAGATCCCTTAATAATTCTTCACAGACAGCTTTGGTCTGAATTATACTGAGTAATTTTGTGACGTCTACAGATTTTGCATCTCATTGTTCACCCCCTTTCCCAGATCATTTATGTACGTGTTGAACAGCACAGGCTAGTACAGGTCCTTGGGGAATCCCACTATTCCCCTCTCTCCATTCTAAAAACTGACTATTTATTCTTAACCTTTGTTTCCTGTCTTTTAACCATTTATGATCCATGAGAGCACCTTCTCACTTATCCCATGACTGCTTAATTTGCTTAAGAGCCTTCAAAGTGGGACATTGAACATCTATTTACATTATATCATCTGGGTTCCGCTGGCCCACATATTTGCTGACACCCTCAAAGAATTGTAATAGATTGGCAAGGCATGATTTCCCTTTACAAAAGCCATGTTGACTCTTCTCCAACCTATCATATTCATCTATGTGTCTGATAATTCTGTCCTTTACCATAGTTTCAACTAATTTGACTGGAACTGAAATTAGGATTACAGGCCTGAAATTGTCAGGATTACCTCTGAACCTTTTTAAAAATCTGCATCACATTAGCTATCCACTAGTTATCTGGTACAGAGGCTGATTTAAGCAATAGATTACATAATACAGTTAATAAAAGGAGTACTTGTGGCACCTTAGAGACTAACAAATTTATTAGAGCATAAGCTTTTGTGAGCTACAGCTCACTTCATCGGATGCATTTGGTGGAAAAAACAGAGGGGAGATTGATATACACACACAGAGAACATGAAACAATGGGTTTATCATACACACTGTCAGGAGATTATCACTTAAAATAAGCCATCACCAGCAGCAGGGGGGGAAAGGAGGAAAACCTTTCATGGTGACAAGCAATGTAGGCTATTTCCAGCAGTTAACAAGAATATCAGAGGAACAGTGGGGGGTGGGGTGGGGAGGAGAAATAACAGTTTTACTTTGTGTAATGACTCATCCATTCCCAGTCTCTATTCAAGCCTAAGTTAATTGTATCCAGTTTGCAAATTAATTCCAATTCAGCAGTCTCTCATTGGAGTCTGTTTTTGAAGCTTTTTTGTTGAAGGATAGCCACTCTCAGGTCTGTAATCGAGTGACCGGAGAGATTGAAGTGTTCTCCAACTGGTTTTTGAATGTTATAATTCTTGACGTCTGATTTGTGTCCATTCATTCTTTTACGTAGAGACTGGCACAAAACGCCCGTCCCAGGGCAACAACCCTGCAAGCAAAATTCAGCTCAAAGCCCAAGTAGGTTAAGTAGTGGGAGGGATTTTTGTTTTGTTTTTTGCTAGGGGTTCACCCAACTATTTAGCCAGGGCCTGAAATGTGCCTAACAGGTAAAAACAGTTATTTGATCCGGCTCGCCTGCAAACAACATTATGCAAATATGTCTTGCAAACATACATATATTTTTGGGATTACAGGGATTGTGAAAACAACCACCATTATTAAATGCCCAGGAAATACTATTATGTGCCCGGGGCCCCTTTCAACCTTGTTGCGGTATGAACAAACCCCTGGCACCCTTGGAGTTATGCCCCTGAACCACAGGGTGTGATGCCACCTTATTCCAGTTTGTGTTGTTGCCCTTAAAGGAAACTACTTATGACATGCTTCCAAACATATTGGGTGCCCACCTAATCATAGCCGTATAATTAACAAAGGCGGGGCTGCTGTCCAGGTAGGCCTGTACCATAACAGCCGCCTAGATGACGAGGGCAGCCTCCCAATTTTTACCATGTTCTAGACACCCTTGGCCTCTTGGGCAGCTGGTTGTTTTACATGCCTTGTCCATGTTTACTGTCTCTGAACACCTTCCTGTGCCATAGGGATATTATATCCATGAATTTGCCTGTGAGTATGTTATATTTAGTTGCACTGAGTAGGTGAACACCCATTGGGTAAGCTACCCTGGCATAACTGTACTGAGGACTACATTGAGAGAGTTCCACAGATCCCTGCTCCCCCATTGACACCCCACCCCCGGGAGTGTCTACTCTGTCTCATGCCCTGATGGCCGAAGAGTTGCCTTGTGCCCTTTCCTGTCCTGCTGCTGAAACTTGAGTCCAGGCTGCGCCTAATCTGTCACCCTGTGCAGACCCCTCACATCTAGTTCCCTGAAGCTACTGTGGTAAATGCAAATTAGCTTGCAGCAGCTGTGTAATACCATCAGTGCCCCCCACTGAAGGAGCCACCACCCCTAGGTGGGTCTGCCCAAGGTTCTTGACATTCCACTCCTGGGTCCAGAGTATTTAATATCCCAGTAGGCTGACTCCTGTTCCCCTTAAGTGAACTCACTGAAGGGGGTTGAGCACTGTCCCTTCACCTGGCTGTGGGCCCTACAACTGGCCCTTTGCCAGGCTGGAAGGCTGGACACCACCTCTGCCACCCATTTCCCCAACCTCTGTGTGGTTTAGATTACACTCACCCCTGGGATCAGCATTACTGCCATCCCTTGTGTTAGGTGAAAGAAAACATCCTGGTTTTTTGGTGACCTTATGAAAAGAATTGATTAAGCTTCTCTGCAATGGCCTTGTCTTCCTTGAGTGCTCCTTTAGCACCTTGAGCATATAGTGGCTCCACTGATCGTTTTGCAGGCTTCCAGCTTCTGATATACTTGAAAAAAATACTGTTAATTTTCATGTCTTTTGCTAGTTGCTCTTCAAACTCTTTTTTGGGGGGCCTACTTAATTATACTTTTACTTGTATAAACTTGTCAGAGTTTGTGCTCCTTTCTATTTTCCTCAGTACTATTTGACTTCCAATTTTTAAAAGATGCCTTTTTGCCTCTCACCACCTCTTTTACTCTATTATTTAGCCATGGTGGCTTTTTGGTTCTCTGATTGTTTTACTTTATTTATTTGGGAGGTATACATTTATTTTGAGCCTCTATTCTGGTATTTTTAAATAGTTTCTAGGCAGCTTTCTGGCATTCCACTCTTGTGACTTCCTTTTAATATCCATTTAATTAGCTACCTCATTTTTGTTTAGTTCTTGATTTGAAGTTAAATGTTACTGTGCTAGGTTTCTTTGGTTTTGTCCCCCCTACAGGGATGTCTGATTTAATTAGATTATGGTCACTATTACCAAGCTCAGCTATATTTACCTCTTGGACCAGATCCTGTGTGCCACTTAGAACTAAATCAAGAATTGCCTCTTCCCTTGTGGATTCCAAGGAGCAGTCATTAAATGAGTATAGAAATCTTATCTCTGCATCCTGTCCTTAGGTGGCATATACCCAGTCAATATGGGGACATTTGAAATTCTCCATTATTATTGGGGGGTTTTTGTGTTTTCATAGCATCTCTAATCTTCCTGAGAATTTCACAATCACTGTCACGATCCTGGTCAGGTGGTTGGTAGAATAGTCCTACTGCTATACTCTTATTATTTCAGCATGGAATTTCTATCCATAAAGATTCTATGGTACAGTTTAATTTAAGATTTTTACTATGATTGACATTTATGCTTTTTTCACATGTACTGCCACTCCCCCACCAGTATGACCTACTCTGTCATTCCTATATATTTTGTACCCTAGTTTTACTGTGTCCCACTGATCATCACATCCATCTTTAACAGCATGGCAATTATGTTTCCCTCAGTTGATGTCTGCTGCTGAGTCTGACTGATGCAGCAAACACAGGATGCACCAACATGTTGAGTGACTTTGCCACATTGTCAGTGGGGGGAGAAAAAAAATCTGTCAAGTGTCAATCAGCAGTGAAACAGTGTGGGATATTCATTAACGTTGAGCATCAGTTGATAACTGGGCATTGGGTACTATTTCTCTCATAGCCCATGGAAATGGATGTTATGGCACAAATCCTACATTATGGCTTCACTGAAGCATCAAATGAGAAAAAAAAATGCTATAAGGGAGTAAATCAATGTTTAAATTAGGACAGGGATGAGGAGGCAGTGTCTGGATCTAGATTAGATAGAAAAACTGAGGACTCTGCTTCAGGTCTGAAGTCAAATCAGCACTAGGATTCAGGTTTGTATGAGATGGTGTTGAGAGTGCAAATGCTGTTCTTTCACAAGTTCAGCAATTTCCAAACGGAACCAGAAACCTAACTGTAGCATTGGGTTCTGATTGGATGGCTTTACAAATCTGAAGTCATCCATATTTTTATCCTTAGCCGATTAAAAACTTGGCATATGGATCTTGGAGGAGCTGTTGGTGTTAATTTGAAACCAGGGTCCTCTTAAGTGGTGCCCTAAAAAACCAAAACATTAATCCCAGGCATATAGTTACTAATTCTTATGTGATTTTTTTCACAGGTTTATAATTTCCATTTTAAAATTCTATCTATCTATCTATGAATGATACCAAAAAGTGATTTATCCATGAATTGATGGTTTTCACTTTCAAGAATTTCTGACTTTACATAAAGATATCCTTTTAGCTTTCTAGTTTTCACAGTTTTTCCTTTAGATTTAGAAGATGCCAGTTAGTTTGGTTAATATTGGAAACCAGATGCATATGCCATGTAAAGGAGTTGGGTTCCTCCATTTTAGTGTATTGTTAGGGGGCTTATTCCTTCACCCACTTACTTCCCTGGTCCTTCTCACATGAACAGAGAGCAACAATACCCAAAGTCTGAAAGTGCAAACAATTCAATGTTTATTGAGGTTAACTTCCAGCAAACAATGATTCCAATTTCCTTCCTTAGTGTCCCCCTTCCCAGCTCTGACACCACAAAGCCTTGCCTGTGTCTCTGTTCCCATTCCTACCCTTAGCAAAACATGATTCCAACTTCCCCACCCCCATTCCCCATCCCACCCCCTTACTTCTTGATTGACTGCAGACTATATAGTAAAACTTGAGTTCTGCTTAGCTATACCTTAACCAATCATTTTACTGAAATTTAACTAACCAATCCTAACATGATTATTTAACCAATTATATCCCACCACCTTAATTGGTTTACACCCAACAAAATTAATTATACAGCAGACAGAAACAATCACAGAACCAGACATAGATTATACAGACAAACAATAGGGAAATGGGGACTACAGTGATAGAACAATAAAGAAATGAGGATTTCATACCCCAGCTATTGATGTGAGTTCTTGCAGACAGGATGCTATTAAACAAAGTTTTCTTTAAATCTTCTAGGCTCTTCCCTTTCTCTGGGGGTGATAGGCATTATCAGGACAGGACTGTATTCCTAACAGCCCAATAGCACCTTATTTCAATGTGACTAGTTTGGAATGTGAAGATGTGACCATACACTTCCCATCTTATGTCTGCCTCTGCTGCTTAGCCAAAGGCCTTAGTTTAAGAACAGGGCCTCAGACTTTCACAGTAAGAGAAGGCCCTTACACTGTCAGACAATGATTGTGGTTCTTTCTTTTATACTTCTATAACTAGCTAAATGATAAACATATACCTAAATTCTTAAAGTATAGGCCTTTACAGGCAGGTCTGCATATCTATATCCTAACATGTATTATAATACCTTTTCTGTAGACAGAAGAACTGCTAGTAAGTCTTTGCTGGATGGTCAGCTTGGTACTGTGACAAAGTTCCTCCTCTGCCTTGGTGGGTCCTGTGCTTTTTTTGCAGATTTGCTCACCTCAGAGGTTCACGGCAGCCCTCAGTTTGGCCACTTCTGCTAGAGGTTCAAACCTGCCATTCACTCAGCTAACCTCATCACTGGCCAGCATGGGGGAAACAGGGAACAATCCCCACAGTCTCTGTGTCCCGCCTAGTGGGTTGGGGACAGGCCAGATCCCTTTCCAAATTAGACCTTCCCTTCTGTTGTTTCTCACAGACCAGGTCAACTCCCTGGGCTACTTCTCCCCAGCACCTTCTTTAGCCTCACCGAAGGATCTTCCTCCTGAAGCCTGATCATGCTTGTACTTCTCAGTCTTCTAGCAGCACACCTTCTCACTCCTTGCACACACCCCCACTAATTGATGGGAGTTCCTTTTTAAACCAGGTGTCCTGATTAGCCTGCCTGCCATAATTGATTCTAGTAAGTTCTTAAATGGCTCCAGGTGTCTTAATTAGCTTGCCTGTCTTAACTGGTTCTAGCAGGTTCCTGATTGCTCTAGGGCAGCTCCTGCTCTGGTCACTCAGGGAACAGAAAACTATTCATCCAGTGGCCAATATATTTGCCGTCTACCAGACTCTTGTACCCCACTGGTCTGTGTCTGTCACAGTACACATCAAGGATCCATGTAATCTTCCCCCAACCCCGCTTTTTAAGCTTTTTTCAAAAACAGGAAAAATATGGGTAATGTACCATGCATAGTTTTTCTCCCATTGAAGATTTCAGTTAAAGATATTCTGGAGCAATACATTTTTACCCTCACCAATTTGGTGACTTCATTAGTTTCAAGAAGTTGCATAGGCTTAACTGAGGCAGAATTTCACCCATAATGTTTCAGTAGCATTTCATATTATTTCTGACTTCACATTCCCCAAATGCTAGCCAACATGTCATATACAAACCATTAAAATCTTGATGTTAATTATTCCTAGTCGTTAAATTTACTTCTGAATTTGTGATATTGCACATTCTAATTCTCACAGTTAGTACCAAGATACAAGTAAAGACCAGAGTACATTAAATATCAAAATGTTAAGATCCATTGTGTATTAATACAAATGTGAGTACTGAATTTTTAGTAGGATACATTGTGTAGAGGCCACTGAGTAGGACTATCATTAAGCAAAATATGGCTATGTTATGGTTTTAAAGTGATTGCATGAAATTCAGGAATTAATGTTAGACTTTCTATAGCTTTCTCACTAGATTTTCTTAAAGTTATCATGTTTATTCTTTCTTTCTCTGAATCTTTTTTCCAGCTTTCCCACATTCATTTTGGTGAAGTCAGAGGGGATTTATAACTCCTGACTCTGAAGGGTTGTCATTTTATAAAACTGTGCCATGTAATAACTTTGATACAAGAAAAGAGTTTAAAAACTGCATAAAGTAAAATGATGTTGCTTGGATTGAAATTGAATAATCTTTGTAATTTGAAAACTCTATTTAAACTATTCTGGATATTGTTCATTTGAATATTTTTCTCACTTAGAAGAATTTTAATTGCTAAAAAGGGACATTGATTTAGTGATCTTCACTGAACTACAGGCAGGTAACAAACTCAACCACAGATTGATGAGTAAGTATTGATTTTCTTTTTGTAACAAAGTAATTAAAAGTGCCACTTCTTGTACATTGTAAGGATAAGCCTATGCTGTTTATACCTGATATTTTTGGGTTCTATCTAACTATAAAGATCTGTGACCTTCTGCAAAAAAAAGATGCCAAGACGTGCCATGTCTTGTCTCCGTTGTAGTCCAAACCATTCAGCATAAACTGCACAAAGTCTATGGAAGCTGTTTTCTACAATTATTCCTTTAGAGCAGTGGTTCTCAGTTTGCAGCCCAATCAGCACACAGCTGCTGGTAGTTTATATATTGCGTGGATGCAACCCACATAACACATAGAGAGCTGCATATGCTGCTCACAGTGGTAAATAGGTTGAGAACCACTGCTTTAGAAAAACTATCAAGTTTTCTTTTCATTCCTGGTAACATAATGTTGTTCTGATTGTTGAGCAGCATTTGTCAACAGAGGGTCAAATTTTCAGAAGTTCCTAAGTGGCTTAGAAGCCAAAGTCTCATTGACCTACAATGAGGCTTAGGAGCCGAAGTCCCATTTTCATAAGCGACTTAGAAGCCAGTCTCATTGGAAGTTGAGGGGTATGTCTACACAGCATTTGAACTTGCAGCTTGAGCTGAAGCTCAGGCTCTGAAGCTTAGAGAACAGTGTGGGCTCCAGTCTGAGCTGCAACTCCAAAGTGCTGTCTATACAGTCATTTCTAAAGTGATAGTATGAGCCCTGCTAACTCAAGTCTGTCACCCATCTAAATGGCTCACTCCAAGTCACTCCAAAATGCTGTGTAAACATACCCACTGGGACTTCCTAACTCACTTAGGATCTTTTGAGAATTGTATCCAAAATCATGAAGGTAGACACAGCCAAGCTCCACCACCACAAGACATCTGCCAACATCCTGGATGCTTCACAATCAGGTTTCCAACCTGGGGACAGCCTTATTGATATTAAAAAAAAATTGCACCTCATGGCAATGGATGAAGACCCCAGCTCAAAGCCACTACTGCTTAACTCTTCAGCTTTTGGTACAGTCAACCACAAGGTATTGCAGGTTCACTCACATGACATCCCTGCAGTGAATAGCACAAAACTCCAATGGCTCTAGAGATTCCTCTCCAGATTCAGAGTAGAAACACTCAATTGTTCATCTTCTCCCAAATCCTCATATATACAGTCATACAGAGATCTATCCTGCTCCTGACATGACATTCCCTCTTTAATGTCTGCATTGTTGGGTAGTGAGATACCACAGACTTCAATGCCATCAACATGCAGACAACACACTCTTGTATATCTCCTTTCTCACAAACACAATCAACATCATCATAAGGATGTTACAATCCCAATAAGAGATCAGAAACTGGATGAAGTGAAGCTGACACTAGTTCAACCTGGGCAAGACTGAAATAACATTGGTTAGAAGGGGATATGCTCTGAAGAACTAGCTAAGTCAATAATCATCTCCTTCCACTGAATGCATCTGTCCCCTACACCTCAAAATGATATGAAGTTTCAGGGTCCTGTTTAACACGGCATTTTCCCAAGAAGATAAGTTAATGTGAAAGACCAAAAAAATTGGCTTTTTCTTTCTCAAGAGTGCTAGAAACTTTGTCCCTTCCTCCTAAATAGGGTTCTAACTGCAGTGATCCATTCACTTATCACCTTCAGACAGGATATCTGACTGTATCTCAGTGAGTCTGAGTCTGGAGAGCCCAGCAGTGCAGAGGGGCACCAGACTGTGCAGAATGTGGCAACTCATTCCTGCACATCACCTCTGTTCTCTAATACCTCCATTGGGGAAGTCATGCAGAGCAGACATAGTGGGATCCAGGAACTGTCCTTCATCTTCACAATTACAAAAAAATGACAGCCATGGAAAACTCTTTATAAATATCTGATTGCAGCAATACAAGAGAGAGAAAATAATTACAGCTGACACCAGTGATTAAAAAAACAAAACAAAACGAGTAATAGACTAATATTTAAAAACTTTAAAAAAATTTTAAAAAAATTAAAAAAATTTATTTAAAAATAAACTAATAGTTAAAAAGACTAATAATTAAAAAATATTTAAAAATTTAGGTGAGCTAATAGAAAACATTGTTTACTGATGCATCACAGTTTTAAAGAAGCTGAGTACCATGCTAGTTTTAAATTGGTAATAATAACCTATGTATGGTTTTGCATGAGCACATACAGTACATGAAACACAAGATTCTGATTCTGGGTGTGAGATGAATAATTAGCTATATGCTTTAAAATAATAATTTGTTCTAAACAGAATGTGGTGAACAGAGAGAGCATTTAGATGCTTCTTAAAGAAATAACACGCTTCAAATAGTTACTTTGTCTTCACTTACTAGTATTTGATTTCTAACACAATCACTCTATAAAATGGGTAGGTTATTAGATAGTGTTATCAATCTTATTTTTCTTTCTAATTTATTTGCCATCAACAATATATTTTTGTACAGTACTGTACACAGTAGGTGCAGTGAAATCATGTGATTTATGGTCTGAGACACATCACTATCAAAGATTAACATGTTAAAAGAATAGAAAGTTATTGGGCTCTGCCTCTCCCAGACTTTTATTCACATTTCAGTAAATGGTTCCAACCAGCAAGTGTTTATGAATGTTTTGCTTCTTTTACAAAGCTTTTCAATTGTTATAGGATTCTGTAACAAAACCAAACAGACCAAAACTCCCCTACATAGGCATTAAGGTTTATCTAAAACCATCCAATATTTAGAAGGTCTGAGTTAAGACACCTGTTTCAAATCTCCCTAAATTATTCTGTCTTGTATGTATTTATTACAGATGGCTGTAAATTTTTTTATTCTGTGATTTTATTACATAAAGAAAAAAAACCCGCTCTGTATATTGAAAGGCTAGTATGAGATATTTCAAAAGCTAAGGTTCTCAGGACACATCTTGCACAAGACAGTATTCTACTGTAAGTTATTTAACAGGCAATCTCTTTAATTTGTCTTTATTTTTAAAAAAATAACCTTGGGAAATGCCATTAAAAAGTTTGCAAACTAACTCACTGAAAAGTCATGAAATATCAAAGTTCAGAGCAGCTAAATGCACAATATCATTCTGCAAGAATAAGAGTTCTGTGTTAGACCCCACCCATTAAAAATGAACTTAACTGCTGATGCCCTACCCCTTTACCTATTATCTATTCTGCTTCTGTTAAAGATGACTGATATACAAGCATTGCTGTTACATCTATCCTGTCATGCTGGTTACAAAAGAACCCAAACCAAAACAAAAAACCCTCAGAGAGCTACAAAGTAAAGATGCTCTCTCACAAAAGGTTGTGCAAATGCACAAGGAAGCCAGAAGAGATGGTAGACACTTTCCAGTCAAAACTTTGAGGGAACATGGCTTTTTAAAAATAAAAATTGGAAGGAGAATTTGTGTCATTTGAATGTTTTCAGTTTTTCAACAAAAAAATGAAAACAAAATTTTTTGGTTTTCAATTTTTCTTTTTGTCATTTGGAAAAGGGGGAATAAACAAGGGAAAATAGGGAGGAAGGGAGAAAGGAAAAAATGGTTTTAAAAATTAAAAAAATCAGTTTTGATTTTGATTTTTTGATCAAAAATAATTCACAGGGAATTTTGAAAAAAAATGAATCTTTAAATTACAAAATATAACATTTTTGGTCAGCCCTAGAACTGTTGTCTAAGGCTAAACTTCTTAATAAATGTCCTGAATTTATAGCATTAAGTGACTGGGGAGCATAGATTGTGACACAAGCTCTATCTCACAGGTTCTCAGTGGGTATGGGATAACTCGGACTCTCTTTAATGACCAGGGGAGAAACTTCAAAGCACAGCTACTCCATAATGTATTGAAATTCTGAGGAATACACAGGCTCTACAATTTTGCATCTCAGTCGCAGGAGGACCAGTTTGTTGAGTGTCTTGGATACTCTTTGGGCCAGCTGATTTCAAACAATGAAGATGAGCATCATGATAGTTGGGGTCTGTGGTTACCTCTAATTGTAATTGCTTATTGAAGTGACTGCCCCACATTTTAGGAGTATCCCCATTTAAGGAAGTGTAGAAAAGGCAACTTGGCACTTTATTTCTGGAAACTTTGTTTCATTGGTAACAAGAACAAATTCTTCATCAGATAAAAGACAATTTTACTTACCTGCTGCCAAAGCTTTACCATTCCATTCCAAAAAGGTGACAGATCTGAGGAACTGTCCCAGACTGAGGTATCATTAGAGGTGGTTTTGGAACAAATTGATAAATTAAACAGCAATAAGTCACCAGGACCAGATGGTATTCAGCCAAGAGTTCTGAGGGAACTGTAGTCTGTAACCTATCATTTAAATTAGCTTTTGTACCAGATGACTGGAGGATAGCTAATGCCAATTTTTAAAAAGGGCTCCAGAGGTGATCCTGGTAATTACAGGCCTGTAAGTCTGACTTCAGTACCAGGGAAACTGGTTGAAACTATAATAAAGAACAATATTGTTAGACATATAGATAAACAGAATCTGTTGAGGAAGAGTCATTATGGTTTTAGAGGAAATCATGCCTCAACAATCTACTAGAATTCTTTGAGGGGGTCAACAAGCATGTGGACCAAGGGGATTCAGTGGATACAGTGTACTTAGATTTTCAGAAAGCCTTTAACAGGGTCCCTCACCAAAAGCTCTTACGCAAAGAAAGCTGCCATGAGATAAGAGGGAAGGTACTCTCATGGACTGGTAGGTATAAAGGGTCAGTTTTCAGAATGGAGAGAGGTTAATAGTGGTGTCCCCCACGGGTCTGTTCTGGGACCAGTCCTATTCATCATATTTATAAATGATTTGGGAAAAGGGGTAAACAGTGAGGATGCAAAATTTGCAGATGATACAAAATTACTATAGATAGTTAAGACCCAGACAGATTGTGAAGAGCTACAAAAGGATCTCTCAAAACTGGGTGACTGGGCAACAAAATGGCAGATGAAATTTAATGTTGACAAATGCAAAGCAATGCACATTAGAAAGTATAATCCCAACTATAGATATAAAATGATGGGGTCTAAATTAGCTGTTACCACTCAAGAAAGAGATCTTGGAGTTATTGTGGATAGTTCTCTGAAAACATCCATTCAATGTTCAGCGGCAGTCAAAAAAGCGAACAGAATGCTGGGAATAATTAAGAAAGGGATAGATAATAGGACAGAAAATATCATGTTGCCTCTATATAAATCTATGGTATGCCCACATCTTGAATACGGTGTGCAGATGTGGTCGCTCCATCTCAAAAAAGATATATTGCAATTGGAAAAGGTTCAGAAAAGGGCAACAAAAATGATTAGGGGCATGGAACGGCTTCCATATGAGGAGAGATTAATAAGACTGGGATTTTTCATCTTGGAAAAGAGACAGCTAAGGGAAGATATGATTGAGGTCTATAAAATCATGACTGGTGTAGAGAAAGTAGATAAGGAAGTGTTGTTTACTATTTCTCATAACACAAGAACTAGGGGTCACCAAATGAAATTAATAGGCACCAGGTTTAAAACAAATAAAAGGAGTATTTCTTCACACAACATACAGTCAACCTGTAGAACTCCTTGCCAGAGGATATTGTTTAGTCCAAGATCATAACAGGGTTCAAAAAGAACTAGATAAATTCATGGAGGATAGGTCCATCCATGGCTATTAGCCAGGATGGGCAGGAATGGTGTCCTTAGCCTCTGTTTGCCAGAAGCTGGGAATGAGCAATAGGAGATAGATCACTTGATGATTACCTGTTCTGTTCATCCTTCTGGGGCACCTGGCACTGGAAACTGTCAGAAGACGGGATACTGGGCTAGATGGACGTTAGGTCTGACCCAGTAGAGCCGTTTTTATGTTCTTAAGTTAAAAGCTTGTTAATGGCCTAAGCCCAATAGAAAAAAAATCATTATATTGGGAAATTGCAAAAGAATGCATGTGATCCCTTTCAGTTTGGAAAACAAGCATAACCATATAACAACTAAACTGGTGGGATGATCAGCCAAATTTCACCAACCTTGAATTGACCGTTATTTCATTGAGAAGTGTAGGTTTAATAAATAGAAGTTTAAATACAGTCATGAAGGACAATTACAGACTGAAAGCTGGTATTCACCAAAGTGGAAGTAACTTTCTTCATGCCCAACAGACTAACCCCAAGCACAGGTCATGTAATCTTTGCATTCTATTTTTTAGCAATGTGCTTCTTGTAAAAAACAAACATAAAACCCCAAAACTCTTAGCAGTTTTTTTTCAATTAGATTAGGCAAAAATCAAAATGCTTAAAAGCAAAACCCACAATTTCAGTATAAAGCAAAATTTGCAAGGGACATTTTTCATGGTTTTTGACTCACTCCACTTGCAAAACCAGATTGAGACACAAAAATACCTTAGAGTTTTATCTCTCTCTCTCTCTCTCTCTCTCTCTCTCTCAAAGATAAAAACTATAACCTTTCAGCTCAATGTTCCTTAGTTGGAATCTTGAGATTGATCATGATAGGAGGATGGAAATGCTTCTTTTTGTATCTGAAAATTGTGGCTTGAGTCACAGGTAAAGATGTAATAGGCCAAGGATGTCATGGTAGCTATATTGCTACTGCTAGTTAGAGTGTACATAGGAACATCAAGTCCAGTTCCCTGCTAACACAGGCAATCCCATCATATGATCCACTCATAAATTTATCAAGTCCTGTCTTTAAACTAGTTAGGTTGTTTTGTCTCCACTACTCCTATTGGAAGGCTATAGTACTACTGAAGGAGGAAAAGACTTGTATATTCAGAAATTAGACTACAAAAGCCCATATCTATTAATCCTCCTGAACACAAGCAGTCCTACTACTGTATTTACCCTGCCACTTTACCTTATGTAAAATTCTCAATTTACCTTGTGTGAAATGATGTAGCCAGAGACAAAAGCCACACAGTACAGAATTGTGTTGATTACCCATATGCTCTGCATTGAATTATACCTCCTCTCTGTCTGGGTATGTTGGAGAGGATGGAGGTCACAGAAATCCCTTTCCCTGAGTAGGATGTTGCCATTGATACCTGGGCCTAGCATAATTTGCTGCTCAGTGATGTGAAATGAAAAGGGGTGGCAGCAGCTAACACAGCACTTTAAATCCTAGAAGGTCCTTTTAACCAGGTTGGGGCATCAAAAAGAAAAGAAAACTATGTTTTCAAATGTCTTGATTTAAATAAATGTGCATCACTTTAAACTCTTTCCTAAATAGTTCATATACATTTGCCTTTTGTTCAAACTCCTGAAATCCTTTTTTCCCCAAATGCAATAAAACATTAACTAAACATTTTCAAACCTCACCAAGTGTAAAACTATCACCATCGTCTTCCCAGTATAGTAATAAATATTTCAAAATATTAAATTCTATTCATTTCATATGATTTCCAAATTGTCAGTTTTTAGTGTGTCACAGACTTTTGTATTGATAATACATCCCTGACTATAGGTATTGTCAAAATGGAAGCTGGACAATTTGATAAGTGGATAGAGGACAGCTAGGACTTCTGGCACATGAGAAGGCATGAGAGACAATTGCAGAGTGTGGGATAAGCATATTGGCTGATTGTCTTGGATAAACTGGATGTTTCTGATAAAATAAAAAGAAAAGGAGTCCTTGTGGCACCTTAGAGACTAACAAATTTATTAGAGCATAAGCTTTCGTGAGCTACAGCTCACTTCATCGGATGTAGCTCACGAAAACTTATGCTCTAATAAATTTGTTAGTCTCTAAGGTGCCACAAGGACTCCTTTTCTTTTTGCGAATACAGACTAACACGGCAGCTACTCTGAAATCTGATAAAATAGTTATACCTACTATCCTTGCTAAATAGTACCTTGTTCTACAAGTAGTCCCTTAGACTTCAAAAGTCCTAGTCAGTATGCATAAAGGCATCACAGTCTGGCTCAGATTCAGCAGTGAAATAATTAAATGTCAATATCTAAATTACCATCTTAAGCTTTCAGAAGCAGCACCCCATGAAATCAATGTGGCAATTCACAGTTGCCAAAGTCAGTGTTTCAGGCTATCTGCTGATTCAGGAAGACTCTTTACCTTACCAATTATGAAGGCTAGAAACTTAAATATTAAAGATTATGAAGGAGAATTCCCTGGTGAGCAGTGGACTTTGTGACAAATTAAGAATTGCAAAGTATACAGGGCCTGTGTACACTTCTACATCACCTTTAGAGGAAAGAGCAAAGTCATCATACTTTCCTTGCATACCTATTTTTTTGTTTAATCTTTAGATTAAATAGATTTCCTAGAATTACAGTTCTTTTAACATGAACTTTCCTCATCATTTGCTCGAGTTGTACTAGTGGGGAAAGCCTCTCTCCTTTGAATCCAACAAAACTGAAGACCTGTTGTTTTACAACTACAATGTGTGCCCTTCTCTGTTTAATTCAAACCACGTCAGCAATGTTCTTCATCTTGGGTTGCTTTCTTGAGCACTCACTGTGGCTTTGTATATCTTTTATTTAACAACAAGTAATCTTCACTGGGGGAAGTAAAGTATTTGAAGGTTATTTTTTAGAATGATTGCTATTGAATTAAATCTATAATGATTTTAAATAATCCTAATTCTTCCACTCCCACTCTCTCAGTTATGTAACAACTAAACATGCATGGTAAATTGAGAAAAGCTTACAAGCTGTCCATAAATAGGAAGTAATGAACTATGTCTCCCATTTATTTTCCTCTCCATCAAATTGAGAAATGGATACTCCAAAGGACAAAAATTGTAGTCCTGCTCTCCAGTTTATATTTCTAATCTGACATTTAGAAGACTCCTCACTACTACAGTGAAAGTAATTCTTATTTTCTATAAATGGATGTTGGTGTCATTTTGGGTCCAAATCTGCCTTTAGATACTGATGAACAATTCCCATTAACATCTATGGATGTTGCATAAGAATATCTGAGGAGACAATTGGATTCACAGAATTAGATTCACACACAATGTGAGTTACATCAGAGATCAATTTGGCCCACATATTCCAAGAGCATTAGCATCTATGGTTTAGCAGTCCCAGAGTCTAGGAGTCAGCACCTCTGAACTCTATTATTCTATTGATTCTGGCAGACTTAGTCTTGTTTACACTGGGAGATGCAGGAAAATTAATCCAAGTTAACATTAAATGTAGATTAGTAATACTAACTAAACCCCTTGTGGACTCTCTTATGCAGAATTCAAGTAGCCTTAAAATTCAGTTTATCTTAATTTACCTTGGAAGTGAATTAAATGAAACTGAATTAAGGCCACTTGAATTCTCAATAAGGGTATGTCTACATAATAAAGAAAAACCCACGGCTGACCAGTGCCAGCTTACTCAGGCTCGCTGGGCTCAGGCTGCAGGGCCTTTTCATTGCTGTGTAGACTTCTGGCTCAGTCTGGAGCCCGAGCTCTGGGTCCCTCCCCCACAGGCTCAGTCATCACATAAATATGCAGTTTTTCTGTCTACTTTGTATGCAATGAAAACAAATAAGAGTTAAATGCAGCTTTTCTATCCCTATTCTGGTTTCGGTTCACAGCATTTTCCCTCATTACCTTCATTTACTAATAAATTTATCACTGAGCACACAGAACTATAAAATAGCACTTATAGTAAATAAACTTTTTATTGTGCTTTTTATCTGGATACATCTTGACGGGCATTTAAATGATACTCCACTGAGACACCAATCCAGCAAAGAATGTAAGCATGTGCTCAATTTAAGCATATGACTGACTTCAATGGGGCTGCTTACATGATTAAAGTTAAACATGGACTTAAGTACTTTACTGGATCAGAACCAGATTGTATGAGATGTAGGGCTCAAAATGTAGGGCTCAACAAAATAGAGGGACCCATCTCTTTACAGTTGAAAGTGTAACTATTATTTTTTTAAATTTCAACTCATGCTGAGTATTTTACTTCTCGAGCACCTAACTAGTCTGAAGCATCAAGTAACACCATAACTCGGGCAGTAAAAAAGACTTTTTTGGAGATTGTTTGGGATCCCTAGAGATTACATAGAAAAACATGATGCCTGGTGAATTGAAATAAAAACTGAAATTGGAATTGAAGCAGATACAGAGCATTTCTGGGCTGAGTACCAGTTCAAAGGACCCCATACTAGGTGATATATGAAAACTTCAATACAATTTTATTTTATACAGAGTTGCACAAAGAAGCACGCACAAAGAACTGACCCATCAAATATAAATTGTTTCAATGTTCCTTTCTTCTGAATTAGTATCAGTGAGCTCAGTTTTGGCACATTCATTTAAGCTTTTGTTCCTATGCCATATATGTCAAGAGTAGAGCTACTTGTTATAGTACAAAGTTTTTTAAAAAATTGCAAATGAAATATTTTAATTAGGAAAGACTCCTTATGCACAAAGGAACCTACAATATTCTACTTAAAGATATAGTCTGAACTTTTCAAAGCAGACATAGAGAGCTAGAGACATTTCATTAATTTGCTAAATATTAAGGATGATTGCTGTATAATATCACAGGTGTTCTTTATAAGGGATCATTACTTACTCATTAATATGATCAGATAATAGGGTACTTTTAGCATAGACTGTCTACAATTGTGCACACAACCAATCAATAGCAGCCACCACAACTCCCCTGACTTCCAGAAACCAGGATTGGATGGCAGTGGGATGGATCACTTTATAACGTCTCTTTTCTGTTCATTCCCCCTGAAGCATCTGGCATCAGTCACTGTCAGAAGACAGGATACGGAACTAGATGGACCACTGGTCTGACCCAGTACGGCTATTCTTATGTTCTGACCTGCCTAACAGTTATCAGATGGCAGTTTTGGTAGAGATCAGTTTTAAAGAGGGACTTGATGCTATTTTATACTATATTTTTTGCTTGTCTTTAGATGAAGTTAACAGATTCCATGAGCGTTGTGAAGGCTCCAGGACTAATAAATCTATGTAACTCTAATATAAAGATGATCTCCAAGCCAAATTTTGTTGCCATAGCTTGCTGCTATCACTTAGCTGATTTTGGGAGGATGATGCTATCTTCCACATCATTTTTTAACATCATCCCAGGGAAGCATCACTCAGTTCCTGATTCTGCAAGGGGTGTAGTTCTAGGTGTCAATGAAAGAAGCTTGGGAACTGGTCTGAACTCTATATGTTTGTTCTTACATTCCTTCTGACCCTACATTCCCACTGATTTCAGCAAAATTGGAGGAGCTAGTGGGGTAAGTAGGATTGGGCCCTATTTGTTTGCCAGCCCACAACAGGTCTAAATTAGGCCTGACAGAAAAAATATGGATTTGGTGAAAATAACATTTTTGTTGTTTAAGATAGCCCTGTATATTTTTTGCAGAATTTGATACCAGATTAGAGTGTTAATTATTGCGGGTCATAAAATTCAAGATTTTTTTTCCATTTATCTATGTCTAAATTTAACATTCAACTAATTTGCACTCCTTGCCTTAAGTAGCTGAAATGCTAACTTTAGATATGACATTCCTTGAAGCAAGAGGTAGGTTCTAGAAATTAACACAATTCCTCAATTCCAAGACATATAGTTTTGCAAAGAATAATGCTTGTTTTTTTGGAACTTATTCTGGTGATTGAAGAAAAGGAGTACTTGTGGCACCTTAGAGACTAACAAATTTATTAGAGCATAAGCTTTCGTGAGCTACAGCTCACTTCATCGGATGCATTTGGTGGAAAAAACAGAGGAGAGATTTATATACACACACACAGAGAACATGAAACAATGGGTTTATCATACACACTGTAAGGAGAGTGATCACTTAAGATAAGCCATCACCAACAGCAGGGGGGGGAAGGAGGAAAACCTTTCATGGTGACAAGCAGGTAGGCTAATTCCAGCAGTTAACAAGAATATCAGAGGAACAGTGGGGGGTGGGGTGGGAGGGAGAAATACCATGGGGAAATAGTTTTACTTTGTGTAATGACTCATCCATTCCCAGTCTCTATTCAAGCCTAAGTTAATTGTATCCAGTTTGCAAATTAATTCCAATTCAGCAGTCTCTCGTTGGAGTCTGTTTTTGAAGCTTTTTTGTTGAAGTATAGCCACTCTTAGGTCTGTGATCGAGTGACCAGAGAGATTGAAGTGTTCTCCAACTGGTTTTTGAATGTTATAATTCTTGACGTCTGATTTGTGTCCATTCATTCTTTTACGTAGAGACTGTCCAGTTTGGCCAATGTACATGGCAGAGGGGCATTGCTGGCACATGATGGCATATATCACATTGGTAGATGCGCAGGTGAACGAGCCTCTGATAGTGTGGCTGATGTGATTAGGCCCTATGATGAGGGGATACCATCATCTCAGGCATTGGCACCCTGACAGCAGGATTGTCTGGCTATGTAGACTCCCTCCTCAGGCCCTTCGTTACCAGCACTCCCAGCTATCTTCGAGACACCACCGATTTCCTGAGGAAACTACAGTCCATTGGTGATCTTCCTAAAAACACCATCCTAGCCACTATGGATGTAGAAGCCCTCTACACCAACATTCCACACAAAGATGGACTACAAGCCGTCAGGAACAGTATCCCCGATACTGTCACGGCTAACCTGGTGGCAGAACTTTGTGACTTTGTCCTGACCCATAACTATTTCACATTTGGTGACAATGTATACCTTCAAATCAGCGGCACTGCGATGGGTACCCGCATGGCCCCACAGTATGCCAACATTTTTATGGCTGACTTAGAACAACGCTTCCTCAGCTCTCGTCCCCTAATGCCCCTACTCTACTTGCGCTACATTGATGACATCTTCATCATCTGGACCCATGGAAAAGAAGCTCTTGAGGAATTCCACCATGATTTCAACAATTTGCATCCCACCATCAACCTCAGCCTGGACCAGTCCACACAAGAGATCCACTTCCTGGACACTACGGTGCTAATAAGCGATGGTCACATAAACACCACCCTATATCGGAAACCTACTGACCGCTATTCCTACCTACATGCCTCTAGCTTTCATCCAGATCATACCACTCGATCCATTGTCTACAGCCAAGTGCTACGATATAACCGCATTTGCTCCAACCCCTCAGACAGAGACAAACACCTACAAGATCTCTATCATGCATTCCTACAACTACAATACCCACCTGCTGAAGTGAAGAAACAGATTGACAGAGCCAGAAGAGTACCCAGAAGTCACCTACTACAGGACAGGCCCAACAAAGAAAACAACAGAACGCCACTAGCCATCACCTTCAGCCCCCAACTAAAACCTCTCCAACGCATCATCAAGGATCTACAACCTATCCTGAAGGACGAGCCATCGCTCTCTCAGATCTTGGGAGACAGACCAGTACTTGCTTACAGACAGCCCCCCAATCTGAAGCAAATACTCACCAGCAACCACACACCACACAACAGAACCACTAACCCAGGAACCTATCCTTGCAACAAAGCCCGTTGCCAACTCTGTCCACATATCTATTCAGGGGATACCATCATAGGGCCAAATCACATCAGCCACACTATCAGAGGCTCGTTCACCTGAGCATCTACCAATGTGATATATGCCATCATGTGCCAGCAATGCCCCTCTGCCATGTACATTGGCCAAACTGGACAGTCTCTACGTAAAAGAATGAATGGACACAAATCAGACGTCAAGAATTATAACATTCAAAAACCAGTTGGAGAACACTTCAATCTCTCTGGTCACTCGATCACAGACCTAAGAGTGGCTATACTTCAACAAAAAAGCTTCAAAAACAGACTCCAACGAGAGACTGCTGAATTGGAATTAATTTGCAAACTGGATACAATTAACTTAGGCTTGAATAGAGACTGGGAATGGATGAGTCATTACACAAAGTAAAACTATTTCCCCATGGTATTTCTCCCTCCCACCCCACCCCCCACTGTTCCTCTGATATTCTTGTTAACTGCTGGAATTAGCCTACCTGCTTGTCACCATGAAAGGTTTTCCTCCTTCCCCCCCCTGCTGTTGGTGATGGCTTATCTTAAGTGATCACTCTCCTTACAGTGTGTATGATAAACCCATTGTTTCATGTTCTCTGTGTGTGTGTATATAAATCTCTCCTCTGTTTTTTCCACCAAATGCATCCGATGAAGTGAGCTGTAGCTCACGAAAGCTTATGCTCTAATAAATTTGTTAGTCTCTAAGGTGCCACAAGTACTCCTTTTCTTTTTGCGAATACAGACTAACACGGCTGCTACTCTGAAATCTGGTGATTGAGTTAAGCATTTCGGAGGTAGCCAGAACATTT
The DNA here is from genome assembly GCF_009764565.3 of Dermochelys coriacea. NCBI lineage: Eukaryota > Metazoa > Chordata > Testudines > Dermochelyidae > Dermochelys > Dermochelys coriacea. The sequence goes on from NC_050071.1 coordinate 38,476,098, forward strand.
CATAGAGCCCAGCAAAGGCATGTGCAAGGACAGCTATTAAAAAATCCTTGCACTCTCAGAACTTAATCAGCAGGGATGTGGGGTTACTGTTTTAGGAAGCTGACAAGATCCTCCATGCTCTTGACATTCTCTTCCCAAGTACTGCAGTGAATTGGATAGACCTGAGCATCCTTTCCTTGTCACTTACAGACAGTACACATAATAAATCAGGGACAGAAATGGTGGGGAAATGTGAAATTATATATGGGAAAGTCTAGCAGGGAGAAAACTGGGCAGGCATCATTGGGAGGGAGAAAGATTCTAGTGATGCTAGCCACTACTAGCTCTATTTATTTCACTAATTCTGTGAACACTCTGTCAGAAGTCTGATATCACATCTTGACTTCTAACTCAATAAGCTTTTCAAAACTCATTCCTTGACATTTTCATTATTAATCAAAGCAGAAAATGTTTATATTATGTCCACATGTGCATATCTTATGCTTTCTATTAAAGAAGCAAAAGCATTTTCAAAACAAAACTACATTAGTAACAAGAATTGCTCTGATCCTGACACTCACTTGGTACTTCACTTCTTGATTCCTTTGTCTCACTTTTGAGTTTCCCCATCTACAAAATAGGGATAATAAAACTAACCTATCTTATAGGAATGTTGTGAAGATTCCTCAGTTAATATTGTACAGTGATTTCAGGATGAAAAGTAGTATAGAAGTGTAAGTATTAACATTAATTCATAGGGACATTAAATAGCAAAATACAAAAGATATATATCCCTGGCAATTTGCACTTAAAAATATAGAGCATGGAAAAGTTTAAATGCTGTTTGAATCTTTCAGAAATTGAATTTCAATATTTGATAAAGTTTTTGCCTCTCTTATTTTCCCCCTTAATAAAAAGTGAAAAACTGTAGTATTATTCCAATAACCTTATACTTTGTTTATTGTTGCTCACAAAAAGGAATCCAGCTAAGTGTCCATTACAAATTTTTATGTCAAACTAATACACAGCATGAGCTTATGGATGAGCAAGCAAGACATCCTTGTTTGAACCTTTTGAAGAGTACTTTAAAACTATGAAGACTATGTTATGCTGGAAAATATAAGTACTGTATGTAATAAAAACAAATGTCCTTTTTTCAATCAAAAGATGACTACAAAATAATGAATCATGACTGCTGACATTTTCCAGTGCTACGTCCTAATATATCATGCTTACTTAAAGGCTTTGTTGTCCATATTAATTCATCTTTCCTCCTGGGTCAATTATGCTGTTTCATTCAAATCAATCCCTTAATCAAGTCCTTTGATAATCGCAGCTGTGCAGGGAGATATTTATCACAAAAATATAATGAAGGCACGTCATTTCAGTGCAGCATAGTCTACTGGTGTACTACCACAATGGACCATTTATGCATATGTATATATGCTAAGATTTTTCTTATCAACCATACAAAAATGTCCTGTCATCTTCTGCTCCCTTTAAATAAAAAGTTATGAAGGAATCATATTCTCCCCAAGTATGTGAAAGAAAGACCCCATTGACATTGCTAGAGAGCTTTCTGGTATCTCTGATTTATTAAACTAGCTACTTTCTAGCAGCCTGATTCTCCATTATTTTCATGGTAGTTCTTACACAAATTGTCCCACTGAAGCTAATGGGGATTCTTGTATTGCATTGTATTTGTATTGTATTGTATTGATACTTGTATTGTATTGAATACTACAGACTACGTGGCTCTGGGAAGGAGGATAAAGGAGTATGAGGTGCAAGTCATGTTCTTGTCCATCCTCGCTGTTGAAGGAAAAGGCCCAGGTAGGGACCGTCAAATTGTGGAGGTGAATGACTGGTTATAAGGTTGTGTTGGAGAGAAGGCTTTGAATTCTTTGACCCTGGGATGTTGTTCTGGGAAGAAGGATTGCTAGGAAGAGATGGGATCCACCTAACAAGAGAGGGAAGAGCATCTTCGCAGGCAGGCTTGCTAGCCTAGTGAGGAGGGTTTTAAACTAGGTTCACGGGGGGATGGTGACCTAAGCCCAGAGGTAAGAGGGGAAGTGGGATACTGGGAGGAAACACAAGGAGGAGGGTACAAGATGAGAAACCTCCTGATTCATACTGAGAAAGTAGGGCAATGGGCTAGTTAAGGGGGCGGGATAGCTCAGTAGTTTGAGCATTGGCCTGCTAAACCCAGGGTTGTGAGTTCAATCCTTGAGGGGACCAATTAGGGATCTGGGGCAAAAACTGAGGATTGGTCCTGCTTTGAGCAGGGGGTTGGACTAGATGACCTCCTGAGGTCCCTTCTGACCCTGATATTCTATGATCTTAGGTGCATGTCCACGAACCCAAGAAGCCTGGGAAACAAGCAGGAAGAATTGGACATCCTGGCACAAAGAACTATGATGTGATTGGAATAACAGAAACTTGGTGTGGCAGTTCACATGACTGGAGCACTGTCATGGATGGGAATAAATTGTTCAGGAAGGGCAGGTACGGGAAGAAAGGTGGAGGAGTTTCATTGAATGTAAGAGAGTGGTATGCTTGCTCAGAGCTCCAGTATGGAACTGGAGAAAAGCCTGTTGAGAGTCTTTCAGTTAAGTCTAGAGGCAAGAGCAACAGGGATGATGTCATGGTGGGCATGTGCTATAGACCACAGGATCAGAAGGATGAGGTAGACGAGGTTTTCTTTGGACAATTAACTGAAGTTTCCAGATCACAGGCCCTGGTTCTAATGGGGGACTTCAATCATCCTGACATCTGCTGGGAGAGCAATACAGCAAGGCACAAACAATCCAGGATATTTTTGGAGAGTGTTGGAGATAACTTCCTGGTACAAATGCTGGAGGAAACAACTACAGGCCATGCTCCTCTTGACCTTCTGCTTACAAACAGGGAAGAATTGGTAGGGGAAGGAGAAGTGGGTGGCAACCTAGGCAGCAGTGACCATGAGATGGTTGAGTTCAGGATCCTGAAAAAAGGAAGAAAGGAGATAGCAAAATACGGACTCTGGACTTCAGAAAAGCAGAATTTGACTTCCTTAGGGATCTGATGGGCAGGATCCCATGGGAGGCTAATATGAGGGGGCAAGGAATCCAGGAGAGTTGGTTTATTATTAATTCCAATTCAGCAGACTCTCGTTGGAGTCTGTTTTTGAAGGTTTTTTTTTGAAGAATTGCCACTTTTAGGTCTGTAATCAAGTGACCAAAGAGATTGAAGTGTTCTCTGATTGGTTTTTGAATGTTATAATTCTTGACATGTGATTTGTGTCCATTTATTCTTTTACGTAGAGACTGTCCAGTTTGACCAATGTACATGGCAGGGGGGGCATTGCTGGCACATGATGGCATATATCAAATTGGTAGATGCGCAGGTGAATGAGCCTCTGATAGTGTGGCTGATGTGATTAGGCCCTATGATGATGTCCCCTGAATAGATATGTGGACACAGTTGGCAATGGGCTTTGTTGCAAGGATAGGTTCCTGGGTTAGTGGTTCTGTTGTGTGTTGTGTGGTTGCTGGTGAGTATTTGCTTCAGGTTGGGGGGCTGTCTGTAAGCAAGGACTGGCCTGTCTCCCAAGATTTGTGAGCGTGATGGGTCGTCCTTCAGGATATATGCCACCACGTGCCAGCAATGCCACTCTGTCATGTACATTGGCCAAACTGGACAGTCTCTATGTAAAAGAATAAATGGACACAAATCAGACATCAAGAATTATAAAATTCAAAAACCAGTCGGAGAACACTTCAATCTCTTTGGTCACTCGATTACAGACCTAAAAGTGGCAATTCTTCAACAAAAAAAACATCAAAAACAGACTCCAACGAGAAACTGCTGAATTGGAATTAATTTGCAAACTGGATACAATTAACTTAGGCTTAAATAAAGACTGGGAGTGGATGGGTCATTACACAAAGTAAAACTATTTTCCCATGTTTATTTCCCCCCCTTCCGTCCCGTCCCTCCCCCCGCTGTTCCTTAGACGTTCTTGTCAACTGTTTGAAATGGCCCACCTTGATTATTACTACAAAAGGTTTTTTTTTCCTCTCCTGCTGGTAGTAGCTCACCTTAAGTGGTCACTCAGTTTTCAGAGTACCAGCTGTGTTAGTCTGTATTCGCAAAAAGAAAAGGAGTATTTGTGGCACCTTAGAGACTAACAAATTTATTAGAGCATAAGCTTTCGTGAGCTAAGTGAGCTGTAGCTCACAAAAGCTTATGCTCTAATAAATTTGTTAGTCTCTAAGGTGCCACAAGTACTCCTTTTCTCGTTACAGTGTGTATGGTAACACCCATTGTTTCATGTTCTCTGTGTATATAAATCTCCCCACTGTATTCCACTGCAGGCATCCAATGAAGTGAGCTATAGTTCCTGAAAGCTTATGCTCAGATAAATTTGTTAGTCTCTAAGGTGCCACACATACTCCTTTTTTTTTAGTTGGTGTTGTTCTTGTTTTGAGCAGGGGATTCGACTAGATGACCTCCTGAGATCTCTTCCAACCCTAATATTCTATGATTCTATTTTACAGTGGCCAGAACCAAGTGTAAAAAACTCAAATTTTTTAATAACATGCCTATAGACAAGCTTTTCCTCCTAACCCCATACATTTATAGGACAGTTTATGTGCTGATGCATGAGGCTTAATATCCTTTATGCATTTTTAATCTTGCCGGTGGAGATGAGGATATTAGTATTATCCATATAAGTGATTTTGAATCCCACTGTGCTCCCGTCTTCAATAATATCTTCCAGTAATGAGATCCCTAGGTGAAATGTGTTGTGTAAAAACATTTCCTTCTATCAGTTTGAAATATACTTCTCCTTATTTTCATTGTGGATCCCATTGTTTTTGTATTATGAAAAAGGTAATAAATTATCCAGATTAGAACTGGTTGAATCAATGAAGTCAAAATAAAAAAAATTAAATAGTTGAGATGGAATGAAAAAACAAAATCCTACTGATAATAATTGGAGCAATATTGGATGCATAATTGCTACTGAAATCAATGGAAAGAACACTGAGCTCCAAACTACCTACAAATAATTGATAATAACTTGTTTAATTTCTTAATAAAGGAATTTTCCCAATTGTTAATACATTTGCTTAGCCTATTCTATTCAAATAAGCTGGTGCATTGATGTTCAATGAGCTTTAACTATAGTTTGGAGGTAGAGTAACAGACTAGTTTTGAGCTAAAGGGAGATTAAGTAATGTTAAATACAAGTAAACATTTGAAAGCAAGTTAATTTTTAATGACTTGTAAATAAAAAAAATCAAAATTTTCAGAAACTTTAAAATAAATCCTGCAATTTTCAGGCAACATGGGTTCTCTCAGTCAAAGGTATATGGAGGATATAAAAAGGTTTTTTCAATAGAAGCTGGCTGCAAACTTCATTATCACTGCTCCATAATAACAGAAAGTAAACCAAGGCCTTCCTTCAATGGTGATTTTCTCTTTTCCCCTAAATACATCATTTTATCCCAAAATTACACTGGTCCATTTTCCAAGACTGAAAATATATATGGATCAAGAACATGCTGGACCAACAACAGATTTAAATTCCAGTACCTCAGAATCCATCAGAACTAAAAAAAACACCTGCTGTTCCCCACTGGGATCCCTAGGTTTCTGATTGTACAAGTCTTTCATATTTAGCCTTTGTTCATGAGATATCAGAAGGTAAAACAGTCATCTTTGTGTTGAGAAACAGCATTTTAGACATTAACAGAGGTTTTAAAAATTATTCTAATATTTCTGTCACTCTGAGGGCTGTACACAAATAAGGCAACTTGAGTTTTTGGGATAAGGGATACTAAATGCAATTCCAATAAAAATTCAAAACTCTAAAATACTTCTAAAATAACTTTTCTTACACAAAATGGTGGAACACATTTGGAATGTTCACCTTTGTCACTCACAAAATTATCCCATTCTCGTGTCACTAAAGTTTTCCCTCAGACACACATCCCGCCACGTTATCATGTATTCTGTCTCTATAGCTATATAAGTTGTTTGAAGTGCAGTGATAGCATGTAAAAACAAAGTAAGTTAATGCATGGTAATTATATACTACGTATACAGGGTTTAATTATAAAATGCTCTCTATCTTGTATCAGTATAAACACTGAATTTACTCTGTTATGATTAGCAATGGAAGTACTAATAGAAGATCTGGGAATTATTTAAACAATAATCCCCACTCAAAGGTTCTGTCAAGAGATAATTAGCATGATGCAAAGGGTAAATTCAGCCAATGCTAAATAAAATCAAATGGTATAATATCAGTATTTTGGAGTAAATTATCTCCCAATGGAACTGACAAGTTAAAAAACCTGTTAAACCTGTTAAACCTGTTTTAAACCTGTTTTAAAAAGGGTTTAGTATGAGTCATTAACTATACGTTTTGGTTGCAATAAGCACAGGATATAGGCTTTGTGAACAGAAATAAAGTAGAAACACAAATGGACTATTTCAGTGATTGTCTAATACAAACTGCAGGAAACAGTTTGATCAGCTATTCTAGATATTGTTACTGAACATAACAGGATAGATTCTGGTATACTTTACACATGTTGAATAGCATTTTACTCCATGAGTAGTTCAACTGAAGTCAATGGGGATACTCATGGAGTATGGTGCAGTCCACTGTGACTAAGGGGATCAGAATCTGTCCTTATAAGTAGAGATGAGCACAATCTACAAGATTTAGACTCATATCTGAATCTTCATTTTTCTCCAATTTTGGAATGTTGGGATTCAGTCCAATTATGCAGATAGGCCCAAATTATGAAGTTGAGTCATGAACCAGACTTCTCCCTAAATGTGAGATGGATTGCATGGGAGTCCTGACTCTGGTTAGGCCTACCAGTAAACCATAAGCACAGTTCAAAATGCTGACATTCAACTGCTTATTTTTAGAAATTCTTGGAATTTTTACTTTTTTAAATCATGGAATATTCATTTGTCATATTCGTCTCTAGTTCATATTGCCAGACTAAAACTACATTAAGTTGAAGCTAAGGTTAAGAGTGCATATTAGTATTTTGGAGTAAAATACATACTGGGGATGTTATCATGATCACTCTTCATAAATAAAATAAAATAAACCCACAAAATTTAAAGATTTAAGGTTAATCTTAAAATGATTAGTGTATAACATCAGCTGTAGTACAAGATTAGATTAAATTAGTTTTTCAGACATTAGATTTTTTTCATTCACCCTCCCACCGACATACTCCCAGTACAGGATAGAGTTAAAGTTGCCTGTTGCCTTAACTGTGTATGTCTATACCTTAGTATGTTTAAGATAGTGAATGTTGGTGAAAATGGAGTAGAATCAGAGGCTAAAACAGAGAAAGAACAAATCAAAAATTACTTAGACAAGTTAGATCTCTTCAAATCACCAGGGCCTGATGAAATGCATCCTAGAATACTCAAGGAGCTGACTGAGGAGATAACTGAGCCATTAGCAATTATCTTTGAAAAGTCATGGAAGATGGCAGACATTCCGGAAGACTGGAAAAGGGCAAATATAGTGCTCATCTATAAAAAGGGAAATAAGGACAACCCAGGGAATTACAGACCAGTCATCTTAACTTCTGTACCCAAAGAGATAATGGAGCAAATAAATAAGAAATCAATTTGCAAACACCTTGAAGATAATGAGGTGATAAGTAACAGTCAGCATGGATTTGTCAAGAACAAGTCACATCTACCAACCTGACAGCTTTCTTTGACAGGGTAACAAGCTTTGTGGATAGGGGGAAAGCAGTAGATGTGGTATATCTTGACTTTAGTAAGGCTTTTGATACTGTCTCACCTGACCTTTTCATAAACAAACTAGGAAAATGCAACCTAGATGGAGCTACTACAAGGTGGGTGCATAACTGGTTGGAAAATTGTTCCCAGAGAGGAGTTATCAGTGGTTCACAGTCATGCTGGAAGGGCATAACGAGTGGGGTCCCACAAGGAACAGTTCTGGGTCCGGTTCTGTTCCATATCTTCATCAATCATTTAGATAACGGCATAGAGAGTACACACATAAAGTTTGCGGACAATACCAAGCTGGGAGGGGTTGCAAGTGCTTTGGAGGATAGGATTAAAATTCAAAATGTTCCAGACAAACTGGAGAAATGGGCTGAAATAAATAGGATGAAATTCAATAAGGAGAAATGAAAGTACTCCATTTAGGAAGGAACAATCAGTTGCACACATACAAAATGGGAAATGACTGCCTAGGAAGGAGTACTGTGGAAAGGGATAGTGGACCATAAGCTAAATATGAGTCAACAGTGTGACACTGTTGCAAAAAAAGAAAACATCATTCTGGGATGTATGAGTGGGAGTGTTGTAAGAAAGACAAGAGAAGTAATTCTTCTGCTCTACTCTGCACTGATTAGGCCTCAACTGGAGTATTGTATCCAGCTCTGGGTGCCACATTTCAGGAAAGATGTGGACAAATTTGAAAAGATCCAGAGAGGAGCAACAAAATGATTAAAGGTCTAGAAAACATGACTTCTGAGGGAAGATTGAAAAAAATTGGGTTTGTTTAGTCTAGAAAAGAGAAGACTGAGAGGGCACATGATAATCATTTTAAAGTACTTAAAAGGTTGTTACAAGGAGAAGGGAGAAAATTTGTTCTTTTTAACCTTTGAGGATAGGACAAGAAGCAATGAGCTTAAATTGCAGCAAAAGCAGTTTAGGCTGGACATTAGGAAAAACTTCCTAACTGTCAGAGTGTTTCAGCACTGGAATAAATTGCCTAGGGAGGTTGTGGAATCTCCATCATTGGGGATTTTTAAGAGCAGGTTGGACAAACACTGTCACGGATGGTCTACATAATACTTAGTCCTGCCTTGAGGGAGGGGACTGGACTAGATGACCTCTTGGAGTCCCTTCCAGTCCTATGATTCTATGTTTGGGTTTCCTTTGGGGAAAATTTAACTGTATCTACTCAACTTCAATTCCATCTGGGAATTTTTAAAAAATAATAGTTTAAAATTTCATACATGAATGCTAAACAAACAGAATGTCACCATGTGATATTTCTAATAATTTGAAAATATTTAGTATCAATCATAAATATTTTATTTTAATTTTTAAGGCCAGATTCACAGTATGCTCTTTCTCCCACCCTGGAGCAGCACAAAGCAAACAGAGGAAACTGACCAGATTTTTCCATTCATGACATCCACATTCCTCTTCAGAAGTACTCCAGTTTCTCCCTCATTGCTGTCTCCCAACATTCCCCAACCCCATTTGGGTTATGTCTACACTATACACTACTTTCAGCATCTTGTAGGGTATATGTAGCTACACACACCTCAGTCAAAAGCAAGTGTCCACACACTGCACTGTGTATCTACACATCAGTGAAAGGCTCTGGCAGGGGGAGGTCCCACTGCCTCTCCCACTCCACTAGAACCTTTCCGCATAGTTGGAATATTTTCCTGTGGTGGGGAAAGTCTGAGGCAGCTGGGAGGCAGCAAGACACTATATGACTAAAAATAGCAGTATAGATTGGAAGGCAGAGCTTGGGCCAGTAAAAAGCCATATAGGGTATGTAATCAGTCACATACCCACACCCGTCAAGTAGATCTATACTCTACTCATCTAAGCCTCCCTGTAGCACAAAAGAGCCTAGTCTCCGGTGAGCTGTTATACTTTGGTCTAATTTCAGTTGTTGGTTTTAGCGTGCAGGTCATAGGTAATGTTCATGTTCTGTGATATACAGGAAGTCAGATCAGATGATCTGGTGGTCCTTTCTGGCCTTGATCTCTATGACTATGACTAAGCCATGCCTCATTATAGTAGTGTGGAGGTTTAAGTAGCGTGGGCTTCGACTTAACCCCCCCATATCCTCCTACAGACAGCGCCTCCCTAATTTCCCTCTTGTCCTGTCTCCCACATTGCCCAGCTACACACACCTGTGTTTTTGCTGACCGGCACATTCCTTGACACACACACACTCAGCCTAATTTCCCACTCCTGCCTTCCCTATGGAGTAGATATAGTGTAACAGGCAGTTTTTTGTTGTTGTTTTAATGGTATTAATGGTATTTTTTGCCATTATTCTTTTATGAGTGAAAGTTTCTTCTTTAAGGGCTGACAAATAATGTTCAGCTACAGAGAATTCCATGAAAAATAGTCTCTTTTCAAATGGCTGTCATCTTCTCTTGTTCTAAGTGGGATTGAGCCTGCAGGCTTCCCACAGGAAAATGGTGGCCCCCTTTGTCAAAACTGACACAGCCTCCCATTGTTTCCAAAAGAGTGAAACCAAGCTGCCCTCTGGGACGATGGTGACCCGTCATAGCAATCGCAGCATGGAAATGATTCTACTGAGGTTAGTATTATGTTAGTAAAGATGATGCCAGGGAAGCAGCTAAGATTCCATTCCCCAGAGTATGCAGAAAAATTAATGTATATATCAGAGAAGGGGAGCACTCCCTCTGGCCTTTAGAGGGTTTTGATAATTAAGCTAAACATGGGGAATAGACTGGATACCGTCATCCACAGCTTCTTTACTGTCAGACCAGACCCTCTGCCCAATTTGTTTAAATTCTCTAAATTAAAGTTTTATATTTTTCTTTAGACTAAAATAGTAAAAAACTACAGTTTTCTATTTATGTTGAAATTTCATGTGGGCGAAGGGAACCATACCCTTTCTTAAAACTATTTACATATATTACTCTCTTGTGGCATTCATCCCATGTCTTTCTAGAGCTAGACTTCTGAGATCACTCTTCTACTAAATACACTTAATTGATTGTAAATTGTTTTGCCAAAGTAGTCCATTTTTGTAGAAGTATAAGAGTAGCAGAAGCTTATATTTTCACAGAAGGGGGAAATTCAGAGTTTGAATACTGATGGGTTTATGAATTAGAATTTAGAATTCATGAATTGGGATTAGCTCTTTGGACCTGAGATATGGATATTTGTAAAATCGTGTTAAGGATTATCACCTACAGAAATCCCCTTTTTGGCCTGAGTATAGTGCACTCCAGAAATGGTTCTGTATGTTGTGAAAAACAATCACAGAGGGCTCGATTTTCCCACCTTTACTTACACAAAGTCGTAAATCAACAGTACTGTTCAATATGAATAAATACATGAAAATCTAATCCAAGAATCTTGTCCTGAACATTTTTATGACAGTTTAAGGTAAACGATCTATTTTGCCAACATATAAAAGCATAATATCCAAGTAATAAAAATTATGTGAGACTATAACTTTTATCTTATTTTATTTTAGAAAGAGTTCAGGTTGAAAAAAAATAGCTAAAAGGTGAAATAGATTAATATCCTTGCTTTTTATTTGAAAGATTTTTCCCAGGTCACAAGTGAGGTCCTGCTGGTTTCACAGTGGGAAATATATATTCCATAATTCAGCATTGATCAGAGTCCTTGAGGTAAAAAATACAAGGAAACTAAATTATTTTTTCCCTACAGAAAATGGAGGTGCATTTACATAAGGTTGAGGTTTGGTCAAATGGCATGAAAATGCTACATTTTTATTTCTCTGTCATATCTGGTTTGTTTCTAATGACACTTTTTCAATTTCTAATGCTAGAACACCTCACCACATACAGATACCTAATCCATTTATTTTGTGTACTGAAAAATAAATTCTTAAACCCCTTGCACATTCGATTTTATCAACCCTTAATGGAAGTTAGATGGTTTTTAAAGTGACTTCTGTAATAAAAAACCCAAACCCAAAAGTTGGCATGTCTTTTTTCTTGCTGTCATCTTAACTCTGTACACTTATTAAATATGAGACAGTTGTAAACTAAAGGCATCTTAAATGTTCTCAAAAATAATTCAGACAGACAGCAAGCTGTGCTGTTTGGAATTCTGCAAACTCTTGCAAAGTTAAACACTTGCTTATCCCACACAATAATTCAGACAGAATACCTGCCATCAGTCCAGAGACTGAAGCTGATGCAAAGCAGAAGTTTGATCAACAAAGGAAAATACAGGAAAAGAAATTTAACCATGAATGTATTTGTTAGATTGGAGAGGTCCATTCCATGTTAATGAATGAAAGATTAAAAGTGTTTTATGCAGGAATCCGTGCCTTCAGGGTACAGAATTCTGGGTTTTGGATCTCTAGGTGTCTACAAATCTCTGAAAACCTTGCTTGATTTTCTGACCCATCAATAGCTCTTGTAATTTAATTTTGTACTAATGAGATTGCAGTATTCATGGAAGCCTTATTGAGACATGCATTCTGAACATCTCAAAGATTTTTAGAAAGACATGCACTTTTATACCAGCTTTTCCTTACTTTGTATTTTTTGCCAAATATATGTAATCATTGTTTGCTGCCTTTTACATTGGTGTACATAGAATGCAGATGAAGAAAGAGCTTTAAATTGTACAAAGCATCAATGAGTAAAAACAGGATGTGCTTGCCAGATATATTTGATCAAATTGTGGAATAAAGATTTGACTAAACAAGCCAGACATTATTTGAAAATTTGCCCAAATCAGAAAGAAATTTACAGTTACAGATTCTTCATCTCACACCATAAATTATTCCTGCATTTAGCTATTACATTTTGAGTCTTTTGAATTCTCTAGTACAAACTTTTGTTGCAAACAACAACCAAAAGATATCACAACTGTATTATCAGACACAGGTTAGAATTATAAATGTTAAGGTGAGAAGTTGGAAGAGGCCTTTTTACATTAATGAAATAGTGGCATAGATACTTCCAGTGCATTGTGGTAAATCTTAATTTGAATTAGCACTCAAATTAAAGACACAGAAATAATTTAATTCCAAAATCTAACAAGTTTGATAAGTCTATTATCAAACATGATAAAATTAGAAGTTATTAAAAAAAAAAAACCTCACACACTCTTCTTTCTAGATTCCACACAGCCACACTCAGGGAGTTCTGAAAACTCCAACTTTATTAAAAGAATTAGCTAAGTAGGAACCATAAGCCTTAATGCACCCACAGACTGGCATCAACCCTGAGATAGCAATAAAATAAATAATAAATAATTATAATAATAAGAAAGCATGGAATCATAGGACTTGAAGGGACCTCAAAAGATCATCTAGTCCAGTCCCCTGTACTCATGACTACCATACTCTTAAAAATCTCCAATGATGAAGATTTCACAGCCTCCCTAGGCAATTTATTCCAGTGCTTAACCACTCTGACAGTTAGGAAGTTTTTCCTAATGTCCAACCTAAACCTCGCTTGCTGCAATTTAAGTCCATTGCTTCTTGTCCTATCCTCAGAGGTTAAGAAAAACAATTCTTCTCCCTCCTTCTTGCAACAAACTTTTATGTACTTTAAAACTGTTATGTCTCCTCTCAGTCTTCTCTTTTCCAGACTAAACAAACCCAATTTTTTCAGTCTTCCCTCATAAGTCATGTTTTCTAGACCTTTAATCATTTTTGTTGCTCTTCTCTGGACCTTCTCAAATTTGTCCACATCTTTCCTGAAATGTGGCATCCAGAACTGGATACAATACTCCAGCTGAGGCCTAATCAGTGCAGAGTAGAGCAGAAGAATTACTTCTCATTACTCAGAATTACTTACAACACTCCTGCTCATACATCCCAGAATGATGTTTTCTTTTTTTGCAACAGTGACATACTGTTGACTCATATTTAGCTTATAGTCCACTATCCCTTTCCGCAGTACTCCTTCCTAGGCAGTCATTTCCCATTTTGTGTGTGTGCAACTGATTGTTCCTTCCTAAATGGAGTACTTTGCATTTGTCCTTATTGAATTTTGTACCTTATTTATTTCAGCCCATTTCTCCAGTTTGTCTGGAACATTTTGAATTTTAATCCTATCCTCCAAAGCACTTGCAACCCCTCCCAGCTTGGTATTGTCCGCAAACTTTATGTGTGTACTCTCTATGCCATTATCTAAATGACTGATGAAGATATGGAACAGAACCGGACCCAGAACTGTTCTTTGTGGGACTACACTCGTTATGCCCTTCCAGCATGACTGTGAACCACTGATAACTACTGTCTGGGAATAGTTTTCCAACTAGTTTTGCACCCACCTAATAGTAGCTCCGTCATGCCTCAACTTCCTGAGCTTCTATCCTCCTTCCACAGCACATATTTCAAAAAAAGGAGATAAATAGAAAGATTTGGATCTGTACAAGCAAAATAAGCTGAAGAACTCCAGTTAATGGCAAGTAATTTTCTTCTTTATGAAATTGCTTGCAGATTTCCACCTTCCTGAAGATTGAACAGCGGTAACAATTCAGTCTAGGAAGCGGGCTGAAAACAGCCTAATTAATGAAACATCGTAACACAATCACCTCACAATAGGCATCTGACCAAGGAGCCTTAAAAACCAAGAAAATGATGGGCAAATATACCTATTATTACTGATTTCAGAGTAGCAGTCGTGTTAGTCTGTATTTGCAAAAAGAAAAGGAGTACTTGTGGCACCTTAGAGACTAACAAATAAAAACTCGAATGCATTTCTAGTGACAATATAAAGAATTGCAGGATAGTACTTTACTCTGTTCTTATTCTAGCCAGTGTTCCAGTAAGACAGAGACTGTTTTTGTGGGGAGATAAAGGATGGACAAGTCAGCCAGTTTCCTTGTCTCCCAAAGATAGATTATGAAAAAAGTGCCACCACCTATATTTGAAGGTGCCACAAGTACTCCTTTTCTTTTTACCTATTATTACTGAGACCCAGGCATTTCATTAGCAACAAGTAATGCTATAGGAAAGCAGAGTTACAGGAAAATGATCTTCATTAAGTATACAAAGAGGCTAGTGTTACATACTAAAGCTCTTTAACTCTGTAGTTGTTGACTCCACCGTGTATTCCTGAGTCCCTTGTATCACAGACAACTAGGTTCCTCCTGAAACATGATCATCCTTCTCCAGTTGCACTCATCATTCTGCACCAAGTAACTACATCTTTCAGGGATGTACATTTTGGGAAGATAGCTTGAAGATCCAGCTTTAGTTGTACCAGAACTCAAACTTACTAGAAATGAAAGCAAGACTGAGGTTCTAGTAGCACTATAAACATTATCCAAACATTATGAATAGTTGACAGATCCGGACTGATATAGACTACATCCTGCTGCCACAATGACGCTTTACCATAGGCTGCTGTCTTCCATGATGACTCTTGGCTGCTTCTTTAATCTTGTACCATAGGGGAAAATATAGGTGGTGGCAATTTTTTCATAATCTATCTTTGAGAGGCAAGGAAGCTGGCTAACTTTTCAATCCTTTATCTCCCCACAAAAACAGTCTCTGTCTTACTGTAACACTGGCTAGAATAAGAACAGAGCCAAGTACTATCCTCCAATTCTTTACATTGTCACTAGAAACACATTCGAATTTTTAGTAACCACACACTAAGGAAGTGAAACCTCCTAACCCCAAGAGTGTTTTTGTCAGGAATGTCCTGCAGTATAAGTTATAGTGTGCTATCTACTCCTGATTTCAAATTTGTTCTGATGACTAGCAGTGTAGAAAGTGTGTTTTACTTTCCTGCTCCTCATATGGTCCCAATAGGGTGACAATCTGTCCCTCTATAGTAAAGGATATCCTTATTTAGTCCCTTAATGTTATGAAAATATTCAATAAGGAAGCATTGCTTGAAAAAATGGTGTATTTTCCAGCAATAGCCATGCGTGCATTATAAATGCATGACTCTGTATCATTTTGGGGGTATTTACTCTTGGGCAAGGTTTGTCCTATATTTTTCATAAAGTTGTACATAATGTCCCTCAATGTAGGTGGTCTCCCTGCTACACAAAGTTGCTTCCTGGTCCTCCTTTTGGTCTCAGAGTATAGGATGCACCTATTTGGCCCACTAAGATTTTTTGGGGGGTAAAAGGGAATATACCCTGAACTCCTTCAGGGACCAGTTGGTCCCAAGAGGCAGCATTGTGGGAACAGATGAGAAAGCATTCCTCTCTGAGAGAATTTTTCATCAAGTCTATATCCTTCTTGACAAGCTTTCTCAGCATTTTTACCACAAAATCTCCACGCCAGATTTTAGCATTGAGAGGGAAGAAGATGAAGTAAGAAAGGATACAGCCGTGGGTAGGAGAATGTATATAAGGAGCGAGGGCAGTGTGGATACTAGTCTAATAGGTTATACAGGCTGTAGAATGACTGTGCCTAATAGGGTACAAAATGTGAGCGAGGCCAAACAGCAAAAATTAAGATGTTTGTACACCAATGCGAGGAGTCTAGGTAACAAAATGGAGGAACTAGAGCTACTGGTGCAGGAAGTGAAACCAGATATTATAGGGATAACAGAAACATGGTGGAATAGTAGTCATGACTGGACTACAGGTATTGAGGGGTATGTGCTCTTTAGGAAAGACAGAAACAAAGGTAAAGGGGGTGGAGTAGCATTGTATATCAATGATGAGGTAGAATGTAAAGAAATAAGAAGCGATGCAATGGATAAGACAGAGTCCGTCTGGGCAAAAATTACATTGGGGAAGATAAAGTAAAGCCTCTCCTACGATAGTGCTTGGGGTGTGCTATAGACCTCCGGGATCTAATCTGGATATGGATAGAGCCCTTTTTAATGTTTTTAATAAAATAAATACTAATGGAAACTGCGTGATCATGGGAGACTTTAACTTCCCAGATATAGACTGGAGGACCAGTGCTAGTAATAATAATAGGGCTCAGATTTTCCTAGATGCGATAGCTGATGTATTCCTTCATCAAGTAGTTGCTGAACCGACTAGAGGGGATGCCATTTTAGATTTAATTTTGGTGAGTAGCGAGGACCTCATAGAAGAAATGGTTGTAGGGGACAATCTTGGCTCAAGTGATCATGAGCTAATTCAGTTCAAACTAAATGGAAGGATTAACAAAAATAAATCTGCAACTAGGGTTTTTGATTTCAAAAGGGCTGACTTTCAAAAATTAAGGAAATTAGTTAGGGAAGTGGATTGGACTGAAGAACTTATGGATCTAAAGGTAGAGGAGGCCTGGGATTACTTTAAATCAAAACTGCAGAAGCTATCGGAAGCCTGTATCCCAAGAAAGGGGAAAAAATTCATAGGAAGGAGTTGTAGACCAAGCTGGATGAGCAAGCATCTTAGAGAGGTGATTAAGAAGAAGCAGAAAGCATACAGGGAGTGGAAGATGGGAGGGATCAGCAAGGAAAGTTACCTAATTGAGGTCAGAACATGTAGGGATAAAGTGAGACAGGCTAAAAGTCGAGTAGAGTTGGACCTTGCAAAGGGAATTAAAACCAATAGTAAAAGGTTCTATAGCCATATAAATAAGAAGAAAACTAAGAAAGAAGAAGTGGGGCCGCTTAACACTGAGGATGGAGTGGGGTTAAAGATAATCTAGGCATGGCCTAATATCTAAACAAATACTTTGCCTCAGTCTTTAATAAGGTTAAAGAGGATCTTGGGGATAATGGTAGCATGACAAATGGGAAGGAGGATATAGAGGTAGATATTACCATATCAGAGGTAGAAGCAAAACTGAAACAGCTTAATGGGACTAAATCGGGGGGCCCAGATAATCTTCATCCAAGAATATTAAAGGAATTGGCACCTGAAATTGCAAGCCCATTAGCAAGAATTTTTAATGAATCTGTAAACTCAGGAGTAGTACCGAATGATTGGAGAATTGCTAATATAGTTCCTATTTTTAAGAAAGGAAAAAAAGTGATCTGGGTAACTACAGGCCAGTTAGTTTGACATCTGTAGTATGCAAGGTCCTGGAAAAAATGTTGAAGGAGAAATTAGTTAAGGACATTGAAGTCAATGGTAAATGGGACAAAATACAACATGGTTTTACAAAAGGTAGATCGTGCCAAACCAACCTAATCTCCTTTTTTGAAAAAGTAACAGATTTTTTAGATAAAGGAAATGCAGTAGATCTAATTTACCTAGATTTCAGTAAGGCATTTGATACCGTGCCACATGGGGAATTATTAGTTAAATTGGAGAAGATGGGGATCAATATGAACATCAAAAGGTGGATAAGGAATTGGTTAAAGGGGAGACTGCAACGGGTCCTACTGAAAGGAGAACTGTCAGGTTGGAGGGAGGTTACCAGTGGAGTTCCTCAGGGATCAGTTTTGGGACCAATCTTATTTAATCTTTTTATTACTGACCTTGGCACAAAAAGTGGGAGTGTGCTAATAAAGTTTGCAGATGATACAAAGCTGGGAGGTATTGCCAATTCGGAGAAGGATCGGGATATTATACAGGAGGATCTTGATGACCTTGTAAACTGGAGTAATAGTAATAGGATGAAATTTAATAGTGAGAAGTGTAAGGTTATGCATTTAGGGATTAATAACAAGAATTTTAGTTATAAGTTGGGGACGCATCAATTAGAAGTAACGGAAGAGGAGAAGGACCTTGGAGTATTGGTTGATCATAGGATGACTATGAGCTGCCAATGTGATATGGCAGTGAAAAAAGCTAATGCGGTTTTGGGATGCATCAGGAGAGGCATTTCCAGTAGGGATAAGGAGGCTTTAGTAGCGTTATACAAGGCACTGGTGAGACCTCACCTAGAATACTGTGTGCAGTTCTGGTCTCCCATGTTTAAAAAGGATGAATTCAAACTGGAGCAGGTACAGAGAAGGGCTACTAGGATGATCCGAGGAATGGAAAATTGTCTTATGAAAGGAGACTTAAGGAGCTTGGCTTGTTTAGCCTAACTAAAAGAAGGTTGAGGGGAGATATGATTGCTCTCTATAAATATATCAGAGGGATAAATACAGGAGAGGGAGAGGAATTATTTCAGCTCAGTACCAATGTGGACACAAGAACAAATGGGTATAAACTGGCCACCAGGAAGTTTAGACTTGAAATCAGACGAAGGTTTTTAACCATCAGAGGAGTGAAGTTTTGGAATAACCTTCCAAGGGAAGCAGTGGGGGCAAAAGATCTATCTGGTTTTAAGATTCTACTCGATAAGTTTATGGAGGAGATGGTATGATGGGATAATGGGATTTTGGTAAGTAATTGATCTTTAAATATTCAGGGTAAATAGGCCAAATCCCCTGAGATGGGATATTAGATGGATGGGATCTGAGTTACTATAGAAAATTCTTTCCTGGGTATCTGGCTGGTGAATCTTGCCCATATGATCAGGGTTTAGCTGATCGCCATATTTGGGGTTGGGAAGGAATTTTCCTCCAGGGCAGATTGGAGAGGCCCTGGAGGTTTTTCGCCTTCCTCTGTAGCATGGGGCATGGTTGACTTGAGGGAAGCTTCTCTGCTCCTTGAAGTCTTTAAACCACGATTTGAGGACTTCAATAGCTCAGACATAGGTGAGGTTTTTCATAGGAGTGGGTGGGTGAGATTCTGTGGCCTGCACTGTGCAGGAGGTCGGACTAGATGATCAGAATGGTCCCTTCTGACCTTAGTATCTATGAATCTATGAATCTAAAATGGGTGAAAAAGTCATCTTTGAACTATGACATTCAACCAGGACTTGCATCATGGGATGAATATCGATTTCTTGCGTATTGTAGTTTTCACAACCAGAGAACAGTGAGCAAAAGTGAACATTAATCAAATTGTTCTAAGCCAGTGTTTGCTTCATGTTTTCATGAACACCTCCACAACCATAGTTGCTCCTTGAACTAAACAATTAGCCAGTATTTGGGATATTACCAACTTGTTTCCATTAGGAAGAGAAAGTGTTGATATTAGTCAGGTATTTCTATTTCAAAATTTCATTTTAAAGAATGTACACAAAATCCTGTTTCCCTTAACACAATAGGAAAAAACAACAGCAATCAGTTTCCTTGCTCACAATTTCCAAGTCTGCTTTTCCAGACAGTCTAATGCATCAAGAAACTCAGTTTCTCTGCTCCCTCTCAGGATCACACTCAGCACTGTTTTCTCTTGTTTTTGGATGGGTTTCTCTTGGCTTCCTTGTCACTTTCTGCTTCTGACACATAGTTGCAACCAATACAAAAGACAAGTAGTGGATTCTGGGTCAGGAAGTCAGGGTCAAGAATCAGAGTTGAGCTGGGTCAGGAGCCAAAGTCTGGGGTTCACAATGAGGCAAGGTCTGGAATGGAAGCAAGCAGGTGATCTGCATCATTGCTCAGACAGCTCCCTGTGATGGCTTTGTGGTTTATATACCAGCATGGACCAACTAGTGGGCTGCGGAGGGTCGCTACTCAAGCCCCAAAAGGGGGAAGCCCAGTTGAGTGCTTTGCCAATGAGAAGGATGACTAATAGCTCTACCTGTATCTGGTCTGTGGATTATGTTCTGCGGCAAAGAAGGAAGAGCAGCCTGCACTGATTCAGAAACCCCTGGAATTTCCGACTGTCCGTGTCAAACTGTTCAATGGGTAGTCTGCTTGGGCACATAGCTGCTTCTCCCTGTGAGCATACCAGCTGCTTGCATACAGTCTGTGCTTTGGCAGAGAGCTGCATCACATGGGCCTGAGAACGGGCTAACTGCTTGTGCAGGGACTATGCTTCGGTGGCAAACTCCATAGCATGGATTTGTAGCACAATGTTCTTCACTTTCAGACAGGTAACTTGGTCTTGCAGGTCCCAGGCCTTCAGAGAACCACTTCCATCTTCTGTGGAGGAGTTGGATGGGTGAGACAGCTGAAGCAAGTCTGAGTAAACTGTTAGGCCTGATGTCAGGGCTGGGCCATGGGCAGACTTTGTGCCGAGATCACTTAACAAGTCATGGTCAGGAGATGAGTAGCAGAGTCAGGACTGAGCTGGGTCAGGTGCCAAGTTGCAGACAGGAGGCAAATAGCTGAGTTAGAATCAAGCCATGGACAGGAATCAGAGTCTAGGGTTCACAGAAAGGCAAGGTCTGGAGCAGAAGCAAGCAGGCTGTCTGCATCATTGCTCAGATAGCTCCCTGTGGCTTCCTACTTTATATTTAGGAAGAAGTAGTGTAACCTAGTGGTGACCTACTGAGAAGAGGCACATCATGACTCAATCTTGGCTGCCAAGTTTCCTGCACCTGTGTGTGACACTTTGTGCAAATTGGTAAATAAGCTAGGCTTCATATAATCTCCATATAACCAAAACCTTTTGTTTATGGTCAACTCATCCTGCCCAAGTAGTGGTGGGGTTAAGACACAGAGCTACACACACAGTTTGGTAGCCATGTATGGGATAGATGAGTGGATGCTAGAGATTATTGAGGGCAGGATGGAAAATGAGGGGCAACTAGGAGGTACTGTAACAGCTGGAGGTGCTGGTTGTTTGCTTGGGTAGGCAGAAATGGTTGGCTGTGAGGTATGTGTTGCTTGCCTGGGTATACTGGAAGGAGGGTGGGAGGGTTGCTGGGGCTGTTGAAGTTGCTGTGGGGTGGTTTGTGCTAATCTGTGACTGGGGGGAGCCTGGAATCACTGCTGGGACCCTCAATCATCCTGCTACTTCCTTTTCCTCCTCTTCTTGGCTGCGCTTTCCTTGTTGTCATGGAGTATGGGAAGCACTGACAGGAGAAGCACCTAGCTGCCAACTCAGTAGGTGCCATTGCAGGGACATGCTAGGCTTCCCACTGTCATCTGGATGCATAGGAATGCAACAGAGATGCAGGAATGTAGGACACATGACAACACTTGGCAGCCCTGCTTAAACTCTTTCTGTCCTTCCTTTTTCAATGAAACTGGTGTTTTGAATTACATTATAACTCCAGTTTAACTAATTATTATGGGACAAACCCCCTCCTCAGCATCCAACTAGAGTAGCTGATACTAAGTGATAAGGAAATGTGTAGAGGGCAAACTATCCCCTAGCTTCAAAGCATCTCCACATGCTACCTTCCGGGGGTGATGAGAAGGAGGGGAATATCTGCATAGCCCCAACCACCAATTCAACCTGCATGAGCACTTTGCACCTCCTGCATGGCCTTCCCAAAATCCTGCTTCTAGGCATAGATCTTACTGGGCATGAGTAAACTGCAGATAACTTGATTTGAGTGCAAGGTTAAACTGTAAATAAGGCTGTAGCAGGCTGTGTGCTGGAGAAGGTGGTTTCAGGCTCATTGAGATAAGTAGGAACACCCTTAACTGATAAGCTATTGGTCGTTACATTATCTACTGCTCCTTACATGATCTGTAGGATGTCCATACAAATTAGATTCAAGTAGTATATATTTTTGTAGCTAAGAAAAATGTATATAAACCATGTAGTGTGACACATGATTTTGAATTATGGCATCACTCTGTGCCTAAACGCTGCATCTGGACCTAGCCAGGTGGGCATAGAGCTACGTGACTAATAAAGTAGCCTGATCCAGTAAAGCCAGATTCAAACTGAGTTTTCAGATCCCAAAGAACTGGACGAAGCGTTCTGGATAAGCCGAGTAGAAAAAGTCTTGGAGGGAATCCCAACGCTGGGGATCCCTCCCCTATGCAACGGGCCCAGTAACACTAGAAATCTGATAACACAAAAACTGTACTAGTAATTGGAAAAGTAACCTTATCTGAGGAACTTTTCTAAACAGCCTACATTTGTGTTTCCTATAATTTTATTTATGAAAACACAATTGAGCTGAGCACTTTATAAGAAAAACCCTTACTCAAGTCCTTGCAAATGCAATGTTGTGCATATACAAATAGATGCCAGCCCATTGTCTCCTTATAAGATGTAATGTAAAATATGGACTTTGACACAATGTGTCAGTCAGCTTTCTGCAATATGTGAAAAATATTAAATTAGGCTAGAAACTTCCATTGTCATTAGGTCAGCTTCATTAGACTAAAATTTAATCTGGAAAGGAGTGAATGAGAAAATATAAAAGTATTTTCTTTGAGATCAGATTCACTATTAAGGAGGACATTAGAATTACTACAGATAGATAACTTCAAGGGATATCAGGGTCCCATACCACATCTTGGCACAACTGTTTAACCCAAGTGTGGCCAAGTGCAGTTGACCCTCTTGGCTCCTGTCTCTGCTTGGTTCAGATAAAGTCACTCAGAGACCCTCTTGTTCTAAAACCACTGGTGCTTTTATTTACAAGTCTGTGTTTCCACCACCTTCTCACCATACAGTGTACACAGCTCTAGGTTCTTTGTGTCTGATCCTGGGGACGGAAGGTGGGGGGAGAAAGGACATTCTCCCTGCACTCACTCTCCTCCATCTCACCTCCTTGGCTTCCTTCATCCCAGCCTCCTATAGAGCCCTGGGCTAATTGGGCTGGCAGCTGGCTCTCATTCCCCAGTTAGGGAAAGTTCTTTCCAACCAGCTCCACTTTATTCACCTAAATAGGGCTGACATGACAGGGGACTGATTCTGCAGCCTTTCTAATCAGTACCCTGTCACACCAAGGAACTTTGAATTTACCCTTGCCATTCAAGATCACACTTTCCCCTCATTCCCTTCATCTGTATGTAATGATGCACTGTGAACCCCAGGATCTGACTGCATTGTACTTCCCAGCTCTCCCTATTCACCACATAAATTCCCATCTCTCACATTTCTTTTTATTCTCCTTTACTCTCTAATTTTAGCCTTCCCCCACCCCTGCCTCAGCTGCTATATTTAGAGAACTTCAGCTTTAAAAATAAAACATGCATATATTACAAAAGAATAAAATTAAAACTTTTTTTTTTAAAAAAAGTTATGTTAACTGCTCTTGAATGATTCAAGATTCTGATTGCCTAAAACAGCCTAATTTACATATTATCTTTCATATACTTCATTTTAAAGTGTGTTTCAGATGAATAAATAGTACAGGGTAGTAGATAAAAATACACATAGGCAAATCTGGCAGCTGTCAGATGCTCAGCAACAAATACAGACATTAATATTCTACATTTATCCAGCCATCTATCTTTATATTATTTTCAGTGACTGACTTCTTTACTGAGTGCATTGAAAAATAACTCCAAACCATACCACCCAAAAAGAAATATTTTAATCTAAGTCAGATTTTTAAAACCAGGACATTCTAACTTAAACAAATTTCTGATTAAAAAAAATCCAAATAAGAGTATTCAGAATAATACCAAGGGCTCCTGCTGAGTGCAGGTTGGAACATTAGCTCAATTCTTTCTCTTACACTGTGAGAGATATTGGTTATAATTGATTTCTTGCATGGCAGACAAGACAAACCGTTTTATTTGGTTTCCAATAAATATTCAACATTCCACTCAGTTCTCTACAGTTTATATGGTATTTGTGGACTGTGGAAATATGTGCAATTATCTCACACCATACAGGGACTGTGTGCCGCTGAACAATGTGGTAACAAATGTATACAGTGAAAGTAAATTCCGAGTTTAATTCTTCTCTTTTAACTTTTTTCCTGTTGTGCTCAGGTATTCCATACTAGGGAACTCATACTAGTGTATCTCATGCATTATCGTATGTGCCAAAACGGCTAAACACAGCCAACATGGTTAATTAAGGCACTCTTAACTCTGAAGTTCCTTGACTTTTTATTTAATTTACACTTACTGGGGCATAGGTGATATGGATGCTAATGGGAATTGCATGGCTTGGTCCTCATGTACTTCTGTGAAACTGTATCCTTTAATATTACAGTATTTTTTTTACACACATCTTCGTGTCCAGTTCCTGTTGCTCTGTGAACAGCAACAAAAATGTATAAATACATACATGACTTTCGAAGAGAAACAAAGCTCAGTGGTTTGAGCATTGGCCTGCCAAACCCAGGGTTGTGAGCTCAATCCTTGAGGAGGCCATTTAGGGATCTGGGCCAAATTTGGGGATTCATCCTGCTTTGAGCAGGGGGTGGGACTAGATGACCTCCTGAGGTCCCTTCCAACCCTGATATTCTATGATATAAAACCAGGATACCACATTTTAAAAAAATATCCATGCGCTCCATCACTGCATGCCAACAATGCATTCTGCATCATTGTTTACATTGACCCCAGAGGAAGCATTTGTTAATATAACTGTTCCTATTCATGCATTCTTATATTTGTGGCTCTTCCATGCCACATTGTTCCATACCAGACATGGCTATGATGTCAATGTAATATTTCTTCTTTACATCTTCCAGATATCATTAAAAAGATAAAGAGAAAGGCACACTGCATGCATAGTACAGCATTTCAATGGCAAAATTTCTATACTATATTTCTTGAATCTAATTGGTTTGGACATCAGACAGACCACGTAAGGACCAGTTGCTTATGTCCTTACCTTGTATACATTTTTTTAAAACTGTCCTTTTACAGAGTCAGAATTCCCATTGATTTCGTTGAAGGTCAAATGTGTATACAGACTGAAAAAACTGAGCATGGGAAGTATTTTAAGCAACTGTTACATGGAAGACATTCCCTCTATTTTATATCTGCCTGTTGCTATTTATGACAAGAAGAACGGCCTATTGCATGCCCAGTAATAGCTTTTAAAAGGAAAAAAACCTAAGGCTGTTATGCATTATTTTTATTTTATAATTAATCATTAATATTAACTAGTGCCCTTTATAAAATAAAAATCATAAGCAGAAACATCAATTAATACATTGCTGAAGATTTTGTTTCCTGCTTGATCTCAACTTTTCATAAATATTTGTAAGTACACAGGAATCAATTCTCTCTCCTCTCCAATGAAACATGTTTGAAACATGCAAGAGGGACAGTAAAATTCTCTGGACTCCAATACCTTATCCATATTGATAATATCCAGGTTCATACTTCCATCTCGAAGATATGAGCACCACTATCACACAAATGTTACAGTGTTTGTGAGAAATAAGCACTTGGATGAAAAACAACTAGGTCAAGCTTAACTCAGGCAAGTTGAAATGATGGTAGTAAGAAGAGGAGACTGTTTTGATGTGCTAACTCAGGCACTTACTGTACCATCCATTAAAGGCACTTGCACTCACACTCCTAAAATCAAAATAGTGGGAAGCCTTAGGTTCCTGTTAATCACAGCTCCTTAACATTCAGGTAAGAATGTCATTTGCTAGAAACACCTTCTTCCACTTCCAGCTTGACCAAAAAAAATATGCCTTTTATCTCAGATGATGACCTATTATGAGCTATTTGTTCATCACCTAAAGACTGGACTACTGTAATTTGACCTACATATGGCTAACCATCAAGGTTATTCAGTAAACTTAATTTGTGAAACATTTGATGGCCTCCCTACTGAGCCAGAAAATATGCCAAGAACACATTGTGCTCACTGTCCTTCACTGACTCCTCTGTTTATTTCAAGGTCCTGAACTAGCTAAATGATAGATCTCAAAAGGTCATTGTAAATGCGGAATCATCATCAATCATGTATATTTCCAAAGTGGCCCCATTGGACTCTACCATCGGCCACATGCTATTTAACATTTTAACAATGACCCGTAAGAAAACCAAAATCATTACAGATAAAAAGTTTGCAGATGACAATGATTAGGGGAGTCGTAAATAATGAAGAGGACAGGTCACAAACAGTGCAATCTGGATCTCATGGTAAGTGGGGCACTTGGGAAAAAAACGTGTTTCAATATGATCAAATGTAAAGTCATACATCTAGGAATAAAGAACTGAGGCCATACTTACAGGAAGGGGAACTTTATCCTGGGAATCAGTGACTCTGAAAAAGACTGGGGAGTCACAGTAGATACATAGCAGAACTCTCAGTACAGAGCTGTGGCCAAAAAAGCTAATTGATACTTAGATGTATAAACAAAGGAATATCAAGTAGGAGTAGAGAGGTTATATTAGCTCTATATTTGGCACTGATGTGACCGCTGCAGGAATACTGTGCCCAATTCTAGTGTCCACAATTGAAGGAGGATGTTGAAAATTTTAAGAGGGTTCAGAGAAGAGCCATAAGACTAATTAACGGCTTGGAAAACATGCCTATAGTGAAAGATTTAAGGAGCTAAATCTATGTACTTATCAAAGAAAAGACTAAGGGATGATTTGATCACACACTATAAATAGCTACATGTGAAACAGACGTTTGGTAACAGTGGGCTCTTCAATCTAGCCAACAAAGGTATGAGACCCAAAGTCTGGAAGTGGAAGCTAGACAAATTCAGACTCAATATAAGGCACACGTTTTTAACAGTGAGGGTAATTAACCATTGGAACAACTTATTAAGAGTTGTGGTGGAGTCTCCATCACTGGAGATTTTAAAATCAAGATTAGATATTTTTCTAAAACACATGCTGTAGTTCAAACAGGAATTAATTCAGGGAAATCCTCTGGTTTGTTTTATTCAGGAGGTCAGACTAGACAATTGCAATGGTCCCTTCTGGCTTTATAATCTGTGAATATTTAAAGGCTCTCAACAGACTGAGCCTAGGCTATTCCCAACATTGCTGCTCCATTTATTATCCACTGACAAGTGACAACAGCCCAGGACAAAACTTTGGGAATGGAATACAGGGCACTCTCATCAGAGGGTCCTAGACAGTGAGTACCCTACTGGAGGAGGAGAGCAGAACCAATTTAAGCCGGAACAGTTTTAGCGCCCAATTCAAAACCTACTTCATCAGGGTCTTGGGGGAACTATGGCAATACAAATAACATAATACTAAACACTACTCCTATTAACAATAACTATGCTTTTAAATTTTTGACCAATAAAAACTAAAACTATATCATACAATCTCTGTAAGAGACCATCCTAGTAAGGAAAGCTGTCTTAAGAAACCTTTCCAAAGTTTCACCATCTATATTGGGATAAATCCTCACATAGTGTAAATAGGCATAGCTTCATTAAAGTCAATGGAGTATGCCAATTTAAACGAAATGAGG
This sequence comes from Dermochelys coriacea, assembly GCF_009764565.3. Lineage (NCBI taxonomy): Eukaryota > Metazoa > Chordata > Testudines > Dermochelyidae > Dermochelys > Dermochelys coriacea. The sequence goes on from NC_050071.1 coordinate 38,503,773, forward strand.
GTATGACCCACTGAGTACAATTCTGCTCCGACTTATTAGAAAACCTCTAAGGAATTGATTTTTGTCAATCCCTTGACATGTCATTTAAGGTTGGTTTCACTGTATAAAAATATGATCAATTTGTGGATGGTCATTTTGGCTTTGTATGCTTTGCAAGACTCCTAAGCTTCTTATAGATATAAAGCATAAGAAATTTAAAAGAAATAGTTACTGTTAGGATAGGCATGTGGCAATTCTCCAAAAAGAGCCATATTTTTTGAGTTTAATGTAACCACCCTACACAACCCAATGTTATGTAAATTTAGATGAGGTATGATGTGAAGCTGTCAAGTGGGGCTGTAAGCATAGTGAAACAATAGTACCTAAAATTGAGAAGGGTCTTTTTTTGGGGGGGGCACAGTTCCAGAAGCACTGAAACATGACTGATTACAGTTTTTACTTTTAAAATTAATTTCAGCATCTTAATGTGATATTTATTAGTCAGAGCTTCCAAACAAACTCCACAAACTTTGAAAAAAAATATGCTATTTGTCAAGAAAATCAATGGATTACAAAACTGTCAAAAGCCACCAGTGCTGTACAGAATTCTGTGATGCTGACAGCAGAAGCCAGGAGAGATGAATTGTACTGGCAGCTACTGGATGAGTTTTCTAGTTTAGATGATGTGCCACCAATTCTCTGTCACAATAGTTGTTTTCAGAAATACATGAACTAGTTGAATTTGGTGCATGTCAGAGCTGTATTGAATACAGAAAAGAAATCTAACTCTGAATCTGATTAGAAAGCATCATGTTCACCTGCTTCTATAGACACCAGAGCAAGCACATCCTTCAGTGGTTGGTCCTGTCACATTATTTACTTGAGAAAAACAAGACAGACAAAAAACTTCTTTCAAATGCTTCTATTTTATGAGCAACCAATCTAAGGGGAGGCAGCACTTCAAAGAGGAGATAACATGCTGAATATTTGTAGAAGACTTGATTGCTAAGGATGCAGTTTATCACTCAACACACCTTTCTTCCTACTTGAATAAAATGAATCTTAAAGCAAAACCATCTGGTTACACTGCATCAGTACAGTCACCTTTTGACACTGCATTTTATCAACTGATTGAAAAGATAGACAGTTATCTTATATCTGATCCACTCCAAACTGTTACAAAGATATAAAGCCCCATTTTCCTCAGATGTAGAAACTGGAAGCTATTCCAGTAGTAAATTACAGGCAAGATTAGAAAAACATGATAGTTCTTTAATTTAATTCTGTGCCCAGCAAGGACAAGGCAAGTTACCATTGTTTTATGCAGTGCAACAACATTAGGTGATGCTATCCAAGCAGCTAGTAATCTGAAGCAGGAATTTAAGTCATCCAAATGCTTTGTGGGTGGTTTTCTGGCGAGTGAGCCTGATTAACAGGTTTGACCCTGAATCACATCCAGAGATGTTTATCAAACTTATCTATAAGACTGCATGTAACATCAAATTTACAAGAATCTCAAGTGAAAATAGCAGATGTTGGTGAACAACAAATGAGAGATTTGAGAGAGGTGCAGAACTTGATTCTGATGGTACATATAGCGTCTTCAGCCCAGTCAATAAATATTGCATCAAACATATGCTGACATGGCCAAGATGACCAAATTCAAGTCTGGCAAGGGAAGGACAATCACAGCAGCTATCAATGCAGAAATTGTTTTCTGCAGAGTCCTCTCCTTAGCAAGATGTGGAGATCATATTTAAATGACAATTATTCTTAGTCACCCAATAAGACCTATGCATAAGTCTCCTTCCATGCTGCTGAAACAATCAGAAAAACAGTCAGCTACATTAGGGCATCAATTGGAAGCTCAGACTGAAAGAATCCATGAGCTGAGAGCATGAAACAAAGAAACCACAGTGTTCAGAGATGCCATGCCTGTCATACAAATGATGGCTGAAGACAAATTCCACGCATTGGATTAATTGAATGAGGTAGATCCTAAAAGTATTTGACAAAGTTAATTCTGTAATCAAATTGTTTGACAGATATGACAACAGTAACTGTGAAAATGGAAGAAAGGCAGCAGTATACAGGATCTAATGTTGGATGCAAAAAAGATACCGGGCAGTTATGGACAAGCCATAATTTCTGCTGCAAAGAAGTTGGTAACAGTGCTGAATGACAAGTCAAAGACAAGGATACTCAAAGAGACCTGAATTGCTGAATTGCTTGCGTCTCAAACTAGCCATCAAAAACAACAATCATTGGCCAAAGTCCTAACACTTGAGGACTGTTTTTAAGAGTGTCAAAAAAGCATCATGGTAAAACAAACATTTGGATGTCTGAACACACAGGTATACCAGATATTGGATCACTATTGCAACATAAATGCAAAAGTGCAAATGATGAACTACTTCCTGTATTCTTCAAGGGCCCAATGGCATCTGAGCTGCTACAAGACCATTTTTGTGCCTGTACCAATAGAGGTTGCTGCACAATCAATTGTGCCTGTACTCAGAACAATCTGCCCTGCACAGAACTGTGTACATGCCAAGGCAATGAAGATGGTCATAATCCACATACTCTTGACAGAGATCATAATGATGAACAAGTTGATAATGATGTTGAGTAGAAAAGTCACCAGCACTATTATGTTTCAATGATACTGGTACAAATTTATCAGAATTTGTTTTACCCTTCAGATGATTTTACTCTTGTGATTCTTTGAGGTCCAAAAGAAATCCAATTTTCTCTCTTGAAATAATACATAGTCATTACACTAACAGAAACAAATGCAAATATTTCAAAGTGGTCTTTTTAATGTGTTGTAATGTGTGTAATTATTTAGCCCCCTTTCTATGATAGCACCATGTGACAGCTCCCACATCATTCCTCATCTTAAAGTAGAGATGAGGATCTTTCAAATGATGTGTCTATATTAAGTCAAAAAGAAAAGGAGTACCCGTGGCACCTTAGAGACTAACAAATTTATTAGAGCATAAGCTTTCGTGAGCTACAGCTCACTTCATCGGATGCATCCGATAGCCACTGTTCACCCTGAAGTCAGGAATTGGCTTTGCCCAATGTAATACACTCATGCACAGTGTGTATTAGCAGAAAGGCCAGGCCGCTGAACATAACCTAATCTGTTACTATTTTATGCATTAGAGTCCCCATCCAGCAAAGCAGTTAAGCATTTTGGTTAATTTTGAGCACACAAGTAGTCCCATTCCACATGTACCGTTCAGTGTTTCCATTTATTAGACTGCAAACTATGATTTTTCATGATATACCATAATGCGTACATAAGAAATGGCAGGGTCAGATTCAAACTGAGGGACTGGCATGTTTCAGCATAGGCATCACAGAAAAGGAGAGTCTTAAAGGAGGATTTTGCAGGCAGTTCCTACCACGGATGGGAGAAAGCACTCAAGTGTTGGTTTGCAATTTTAACAAGTGTGCAATGGAGGCTGGCATCATGGGCTGATTGGAGGTGGAATTTGACTTTTTAATATTGAATGAGAGATGATAGGTAGTGTGGGAAAAGGCTGTGAAGGGCCTTGAAGCTGAATAAAGAGCTTATATTTGATCCTATAGAGAAGTAGGAGCCAGTGGAGGGATGCAAAGAGAGGGGTGACATGGTCAAAGTGACAGGAAAAGAAAAATGATCTTTGCAGCAGCATTCTGAATGTATATGAGTGGGCCAAGATTGGTTATTGCAGCATGGCCTATGCAAAGGCAACATGACGACAGCCTGGATGAGTTTTCGCTGTGCAGATAGAAAGGAAAGGTCATATTTAAAGTGCTATGAAGAATGAATCTAAGTTTCAGACATAACCTGCATGTGACAACCTAGAAAGAGGTCCGAATTGAAGACACCAAAGTTATGGGCCTCAGTAACAGGCATAATAGTGATATTGTCCACAGTGATTGAGATAGGAGGTAGCTGGGAGGATTAGGGGAGAAAGATTAAGAGTTCTGTTGTAGCCAAGAGTTCTGTTGAGTTTGAGCTGATGTCTAGAAATCCACGAGATAGAGACACAGGATGAGATTTTAGTTTGGGCAGATGGAGATAGGTGTGGAGTTGAGATAGATGGTAGTAAAAGTTGTATTTGTGAACAACATTGCCCAGAGATAAAGTATAGTAGAACAAGAGAAGGGGACAAAGGACAGAGTTTTGCAGAGCCCCCAAAAAGTTGTATGCTATTGTTGGCCTTGCACTCATTTAGGTACATAGACCCCAATTTAGAAATACACTAAAGCATGTATGTTTCTTTAATCACATGCTTCAGTCTCACTGACATCACTGGGACATAGGCACATGCTTAAATACTTTCTTGAATTGGGGCCATAATATTGTTTTGCTATGCCTCACCTCTTAAAGCACATTTTGCATATTTTGATTCACAGTTGCCAGCCAGAGACAATTTTCTGTACACATGCTCCAGGATCTAAACTTTCAGTTAAAAAAAAAAGAAAGAAAAAAGGGGGTTTTAGTCCTTCATCTCCATAATGGAAGTTAGAGCAGAGTTTATGATCTTTATTTAAGACTACATTTGATCAAATACATGGAAGGGAGGAGTTGAACACCTACAGTCAGTAACTGTAAGCCTGCCCAACAGAAGAAAATATTATAGCACTGGAGAAATCCTGGTAAATTATCTTCAAGATTATATATTGGTGCAACCCTGGAATTTCAAATTGTCAACATTTAATGTGCTACAGCAATTCAGTACCCTTAACTGTGTGTGACAGACTGATGCAATTTTGTCCTCCAGTACTTAGTTCACAGAATTACAAAAGCACTGGAGCAATGTGTTGGTGTCATGGAAATTGTGTGTACTGAAGCAGAATAAGCTTAGGAAAGACCAAAATTAAGATGGATACGATTGTTGCTGTTAAAGATTTGATTTCCCAAGTTATTCTAGATTTTAACATAAATAAAAAAGACAAATAAATTAATGCATAAATTTATTCCTTTTTTTATGCTGAACACACATTTTAATAAAACAGGATTAAAGAACTGCCAAATCCCTTCCTCAGTGTTTCTATTCATTCACTGTACTTGTGTAAAGATAAATACTAGTATGGGCTTATAGCTCTGTGATTGGATCCCTAAATGCTTGCAGCACGTTATTGACTTCAGCACTGCTGCGTATGAATGTACAGGCCTGACTGCATGGAGCCAGATGCAGAATTGTAGCCATGTTTTTTTGTGGGTTTTTTGAAATATTGCTTCACATTTCTAATTACAATATTTGTGAAGGGGTAGGGGATGTTTGTTATGATTTTTTTGCTTCCTTGAGAAATGCTTACAGACAGTATGCTAGTTTCACACATTCTAAGTAAACATGGAAATACAAATATCTTTTCCTGTACTTGCACGTGGAGGGATATCTAGGAATTTCCATCTGATACAAGCATTTTGCCCCAGTTCCATCTGTAATGTTACCTCACTTTTTGTGCCTCCTGTCTCAGCCATGAGGATGGAGATTGTCCCAGTCTGTACAGCAGATTGGACACTTCTACTTTGTGATCTCTGTAGTAACTTGAGAGAAAAGACCTGCACTAAGGAAATAAAGGAATAATGAGGAAAATATTCATCTTTCTAGACACTTCTTGAAACCATTCATTAAATTGAATAAAGCTGTGATTAAAATCTAGCACAGAAAGATCTACTGATGAAAAGTGTTATAAGAGCTAGGTATTTATCAATTATTATTGTCAGGCTATGCTAGTGTGTTTGAAATCTCCTTACCCCTAAGCCATATAGCTGTATTTAATTGGAACATAAAAGTTTATTTCAGGGGTTTGAGTTCTAAAGTTTAAAACACACAGGATTTTTTTTAAAGTTACCTCCAAGTTCATGGATGGATATTTTTGATCTTTGGCCTCTTCTACACTTTATTTTTCCTTCTTTTAAGGAAAGACACCAAAACCCCTTCTTATGATCAAATCTGAAATCAATACACATATTTATGGTTATTTCCTAGTCTTATAAATAAATCTTACTGGCAGGACGTTCCCCTGCCATTTAGTTGACTTTAAATAGACATTTAATTCTATGATCTTTGATCCAGTCCATCATTTAAACTTTTTTCAAAGCCATATGTACCATACTGTAACTCAATGTACACATCTCAACTCCACTATCTTCCGTTACCTAAACATCAAAAGAGAGATGTATGTATACAAAAAAGGTAAGAACATAATCTGTGCTGTCAACAGTTTTGCTCGTCTTCAGAAGATGACTGTAGCTTGTTGCCATTTCCTCTCTGGGGCAAATGGTGAAGAGTGGGTGGAGACTGGACTCAAATCACAGTTTAGCCACTAGTCTGCCCCGGAGTCAGCACATACCCAGGGAAGATTGTATTATTATAACATAATCCTTGATGAAAAGTTCATATCTCTGAGCCCAGATCTGACATGTATCTTAACACAGATGAGCATCTTATTCTGCAAGAAATCCCACTGACTTCAGTGAGACTACTCATGGTGTCAGGTGCTGTTCAACATGAGTAAGGTAAATACCACCTTACCCTAAACCTTATTAAATTTAATTCCTTTGCTCCTAGTTATATTCCTTTATGCTAAATAATTCCTCTTTTGCATTTTCACTCTTTAAATATGGCACAATAGCAGACTATATTCCCCCTAAGTCTTGGCTTAGCAAAGCACTATCTATTTAGTTCTTTTAATCTTTCTTCATCAGTAAAGTCCTTTCCATAAATCAGTTCCATTCTCTAGATCCTATGTTCTGCTTCTCTCATATTCTGAGATCAGTGAGATAATACAACCTGTTTGAAAAAATGTTTATGTATTCCTATTGGGACTGATTTTTCAGAATGGATAATATAGCACTTAAGGAAAGATACGTGAAAGGGTTCCAATTAAGTACTGGAAACATTTTATAAAAATATGAAATGTGCTCCATTTTGCCGAGTTACAGATTGAGAGTCAAACACAACCCAGGCACAGCTACTACTGCTGACATTCTACTAATGGAATGGATGCATTGACCTGAAATGAGACACACTCACTAGAGAACAGTGTTAAATGCTTAGAGTGTGCAATTTCCTCATTCTAGTTTTAGACACATGCTAACTTAACATGAAGATGTCAAAAATGTTACAGAATTTCTAATCAGTTTTGTCTGTTTCAGATAAGAGCTCAAAAGGAGCCTTTAAGTCAGCCCTATGAAACAAAGCCTCAAACCAGGATGGAAGACGACGAGCAGGATGGCCACCCTCTTATCCCCTTCTATTTCAGTGAATCCCCGTAATCTCCCACTTCCCCCCCCATACCAGTATCTCTGTATTATTCATTCCATGTCAGGGTCTCTATGTCCCTTCCTCCTCATGCCGGGGGTTTTGTGAATATACCCCATTCCCACCATCTGTAAGGGGCCTGGTTGGACCCCTTTTCTCCATGCTCCCACTGGCCCCATATCAGGATCCCCCATTCTTCCCCCCCACCCCCATCTTAGGAGCTCTTTGCACATCTCTTCTTTCTTCCCTCTCCAAAAGTACCTTTCTTCCTCTCCAGATTGGAAGGGATGGAAAGGTAGCTAGTGTCTTCATTCTCCCTCTGTCTCCCATCCCCCGCCAAAGCAAGGAGCAGGGTTTGGGGGAAAAAAGGACCTCTACTCTTTCCCTCTAGCTACCCTGGGTGACTGAGCATCCATCACACAGCTGTTAGGTGGCTCACAGCATGGAGAACAAAACAAAACAAAAAAATTGCTAATAGCTTTTAGTCATGCCAAGGTCTCGGTCTGCCACCACATTTTCCCCTTTTCATCCATGCCATACTGCTGCCCCCTCTCCCCTTTCTTATTTCTTTTCGTTGTCTGGGAGATAAGTCAACATTTTGGGTTGTCAACATTTTAAATTCAAATGGGATGAAGGACAAAGTGTGTGGGGGGTGTTTTTTTGCTAGAAGGTATTAATGGTGCCATCAAGTGATTCTCTGCTCTATGTATACTTGCAGATCTGATTATGGCTGACAGCTCCACTACCTAGATACCAGGGGCTACATGTGTCCCCACATTTGTCTTTCACCAAAAGCAATAGGATTCTGCTCACTATGTCTAGAACAGTGGTCTTCAAAGTTTTTGGATTGTGCACCCCCATGATGCTGCTGAAGAAAGGAGAGGGGAAGACTTACCACAGAAGGGAAGACCTGCCACAGGCGTGCAGCCAGAGGGGAAGGCCTGCTGCAGGTGTGCAGAGCTGCCACCGAAGAAAAAATATGGCAGAGTGCCGTCCGGTGGCCCTCCTCCTGCGGCGCACCCCACTTTGGAGACCACTGATCTAGAATATTCCCTGAACTTTCAGAATGTAGTGTTCAAACTGACCAGATATGGTGTTCAGAAGCTATTGGATCACATACAAGCAGACAAACCAATAGAGAAATTTGATCAAGGTTGTTTTGAGAAGGGAAAATTAAATATATATATATATATATATATATATATATATATATATATATCCAGGTTTATGTAGTCTGGAGGACTTTATGGATGGCTGGAAGATACATGCCTAGCTGCTTTTAAAAAACCCACTGGGCAATTCACTTTAAAAATCCAACCCTTCACTTGTCTGCATCTGCTACCCCACCCCATCTTTACTTTGTTTTGATTTTGGGTGAAATCTTGGTCCCAGTGAAATCTACGGAAGTTTTGCCTTCAGTTTCAAGGGGAACAAGATTTTACCCCGAGATCTTAAGCTCTTCAAGAAAAAGAATCTTGTGGCCCCTCATAGGAGCTGTAGACAATCTATTTTAACAGATTTCTCTTCAATCCAAGTCCTTCCACCAACCATTCATAGTTGCCACCTATGATGGTGCTCCACATCCTTCTGAAAACAATGAAGTACCTTCACATGGAAATTGCCCAGCGAGGTGCATATTCAGCAGTATGTCCCTTTAAAGACTAGAACATTAATTTTCTCAGATTCTAAAGGGTTGCTCTAGGTTATTATTCCTCAGATAATATCCGTCAGTCCCATATAGATACAACACACACAAGACAAATATAGTTGGGCTTATTGGCCCAATCTTCTTCCTACTGGAGTCAAAGGGAATTTTGCTATTTACCTCAAAGGGAGCTCCATCAAGCCCAGCATCTTGAAAGTATTTGGTAACCATGATAAACCATCTGCTGTTTATTTATCTACTCTTGCTGGTTACTGATAGCCTCGTGCAGCAAGGAATTTCAGTACCAGTGGTTAATTAAGGCTCAAGGACAGACCAAAGGTTCAGAATTTCTTTGTTAGGAAAAATAATTGTAGGGGACCTAATATTGTGAGGTACTGAGCACCCCTTACGAGGTTGGGAGGGCTCAATTGCCATCAGCTTCAGCACCTTGCCCTCATTGTTTGTAGTTGTATACATTTTTTCCTTACATAAATCTAACTAAAAACAACAATGTATAAAAAACTTACATTAAAGAATCAGAATTATAATGTGGTGAGACCCCAATAAACTTTTGAACTTGGTTCCTTTCTGTAAGTGGATCATTTCTCAGCTGCTTTCTATCTATCCTTAGTAACCGGAAGAAAGGAACATGTTTTACATGCATTTGATTTAGCTATTAATTGTTAAAGGTGTATCATATCTCCCTCCATTATGCCTAGATCGATCTTGTTTTATTGGCATTTGTTTGAGATGGCCTGCATAACTCACTTGCAGATTCACCACTTGTGAATCTTCACTGTTTTTACCGATACAGGGTGTCTGTGGCTTTAAAAAATTAGATGCAAATCCCTACAGCACATGTACCCTAATTCATTCTTATTGGATCAATTGTTTAACACTTTCTGTAGATTCAGCCAGATATCATTGCATTAGATTACACTTAATTCATGGTTTCAGAGTAGCAGCTAACAGTGTTAGTCTGTATTCGCAAAAAATAAAAGGAGTACTTGTGGCACCTTAGAGACTAACAAATTTATTTGAGCATAAGCTTTTGTGCATCCGATGCATCGGATGCATCCGATGAAGTGAGCTGTAGCTCACGAAAGCTTATGCTCAAATAAATTTGTTAGTCTCTAAGGTGCCACAAGTGCTCCTTTTATTTTTACTTAATTCATGTTTACAGGTTCTCTTTATGACTAGGCAGGCTAGAAAGCTAATTTTGTTTTCAATGAAACAGAATCTGAAACTTTGGAGACAAATATAGTTGATGTTGAAATGATGCACTGATGATCTTCCTGACATGGCATCAAAAGGTGACAAAGCTTGTGACTTAAAGCAAGGAATAGAGACTGGGTCAGGCCTCAGGAGCAGGCCTGGCCAGGAAGTAGGAAAATGAGGAGCTGATGAATCTATCAAATATGCATCATTTAAAGCTTTACACTCCAATCAGAAAAAGCTTTTACTGATGCTCAAGCTTTCACCTCCTGCGAGTCAAAGCTTTTCAAATGCTAGGTTCCTGCTGCTTCATATACATTCCTGCTGTTTCTCTGTGGAATGAGCAAAGTTCAAATGGGAGAAATCTGATTTGACTGGCTTTGCTGCTGCACGCTACAGTCTGCAGCTTTGAGTTGTCATCCCTCATATATGCAATGCATGCATTCATCAGGGAGTTAATAATTACAGCCAGTGCTCTTTGGTGAAGGGTGGCTTCCGATGCCTAGGTCTGCTGAAATCGGCCAACTGAGCTCTATACTGTTAGCTAAATGTAGCACTGGAATGTGCAGGTAATGGGGTGCCATTACAGTACAATATTTATCTCTATGTTGTTGAAGGGCCTAGCACAATGGGATCCTGACTTGGAGCAAGATAGCATACATACAGGCTCACTACAAAATATCATTTCCCCAACACATTTGGATTCTAATGGAAAGTGCTGCAGAGTAGCTGTCAGGTTAAACTTATGATAAAGGTAACAGCTTCTCCAGGCAGATTTTCATATTGCCAGCTGGAAGTGAAATTGACAGCCACATGTGTAACAAAAAATTGAATCTGAAACACTTAAAAATATTACACAGCTGGCCTAAAGTTGTGTCAATTGGACTAGCTATGTGCAGGTTTTACCGTCAGTCCTTGAACTGGCTGCTGAACCCAGAAAGGCTTGATTGCTACTAGAGTTCCCATTGTCACTAGCCATAGCATAGCTGAAAAGTGGGAGACTTCTTGTTCCCAATGTTGTAGTCAGTGTTATCTGCATTGGGGACTTATAAAAAAATCCCCTACTGTAGACAGGCTCTAGTTAGGCTTCTTAGGACTAGAGATCATATGCCCCTAATAAGATCTGAACTTTTATTCCTTTCAACATGTATGTTCTAACATGCTAATTTATTTAGGCATTAAGTTGTGGTTATGACATAATTACAGTACTATATTATTAGATGGCATTAGTAATAAATAAAATGCAATATAATAATTCTTGTTGTATTTCAACATCACTTTCTCCAGGCCAGAGTCTACATGGTGTGCAAGGTTGGAGGCTAGTCAGTATCCCAGTGGGAAGAACAGCCCCTGATTCTTCCTATCATCCTTGGAACTGATAAGTGACTGAAAGTGGGCTGGGGGCATGACTAAAAATTACCATGTAGGATGTTTAAGGATGGCGCAGCACGTGCACTGATGTTTGTTGCCTGGGAGAACACCTGGCAAAGATTTCACCTTTCAGCACTAACTATGTGTGTAATGACAGGTTTCAGAATAGCAGCCGTGTTAGTCTCTAAGGTGCCACAAGTACTCCTTTTCTTTTTGCGAATACACACTAAAAAATTTATTTGAGCATAAGCTTTCGTGAGCTACAGCTCACTTCATCAGCTGCATTAATGCATCTTTATGACTAGGCAGGCTAGAAAGCTAATGATACAATCATATCTAATGCAGCCGATATATATCACTGATCTAGAACATTCCCTGAACATTCCCTGAACTTTCAGAATGTATATATATATATACAGGGAATGTTCTAGATCAGTGGTCTCCAAATTGGGGTGCGCCGCAGGAGGAGGGCCACCGGACGGCACTCTGCCATATTTTTTCTTCGGTGGCAGCTCTGCACACCTGCAACAGGCCTTCCCCTCTGGCTGCACGCCTGTGGCAGGTCTTCCCTTCTGTGGTAAGTCTTCCCCTCTCCTTTCTTCAGCAGCATCATGGGGGTGCACAATCCAAAAACTTTGAAGACCACTGTTCTAGACATAGTGAGCAGAATCCTATTGCTTTTGGTGAAAGACAAATGTGGGGACACATGTAGCCCCTGGTATCTAGGTAGTGGAGCTGTCAGCCATAATCAGATCTGCAAGTATACATAGAGCAGAGAATCACTTGATGGCACCATTAATACCTTCTAGCAAAAAAACACCCCCCACACACACTTTGTCCTTCATCCCATTTAAATTTAAAATGTTGACAACCCAAAATGTTGACTTATCTCCCAGACAAAGAAAAGAAATAAGAAAGGGGAGAGGGGGCAGCAGTATGGCATGGATGAAAAGGGGAAAATGTGGTGGCAGACCGAGACCTTGGCATGACTAAAAGCTATTAGCAATTTTTTTGTTTTGTTTTGTTCTCCATGCTGTGAGCCACCTAACAGCTGTGTGATGGATGCTCAGTCACCCAGGGTAGCTAGAGGGAAAGAGTAGAGGTCCTTTTTCCCCACAAACCCTGCTCCTTGCTTTGGCGGGGGATGGGGGACAGAGGGAGAATGAAGACACTAGCTACCTTTCCATCCCTTCCAATCTGGAGAGGAAGAAAGGTACTTTTGGAGAGGGAAGAAAGAAGAGATGTGCAAAGAGCTCCTAGCATGGGGGTGGGGGGGGGAGAATGGGGGACCCTGATATGGGGCCAGTGGGAGCATGGAGAAAAGGGGTCCAACCAGGCCCCTTACAGATGGTGGGAATGGGGTATATTCACAAAACCCCCGGCATGAAGAGGAAGGGACATAGAGACCCTGACATGGAATGAATAATACAGAGATACTGGTATGGGGGGGGGGGAAGTGGGAGATTACGGGGATTCACTGAAATAGAAGGGGATAAGAGGGTGGCCATCCTGCTCGTCGTCTTCCATCCTGGTTTGAGGCTTTGTTTCATAGGGCTGACTTAAAGGCTCCTTTTGAGCTCTTATCTGAAACAGACAAAACTGATTAGAAATTCTGTAACATTTTTGACATCTTCATGTTAAGTTAGCATGTGTCTAAAACTAGAATGAGGAAATTGCACACTCTAAGCATTTAACACTGTTCTCTAGTGAGTGTGTCTCATTTCAGGTCAATGCATCCATTCCATTAGTAGAATGTCAGCAGTAGTAGCTGTGCCTGGGTTGTGTTTGACTCTCAATCTGTAACTCGGCAAAATGGAGCACATTTCATATTTTTATAAAATGTTTCCAGTACTTAATTGGAACCCTTTCACGTATCTTTCCTTAAGTGCTATATTATCCATTCTGAAAAATCAGTCCCAATAGGAATACATAAACATTTTTTCAAACAGGTTGTATTATCTCACTGATCTCAGAATATGAGAGAAGCAGAACATAGGATCTAGAGAATGGAACTGATTTATGGAAAGGACTTTACTGATGAAGAAAGATTAAAAGAACTAAATAGATAGTGCTTTGCTAAGCCAAGACTTAGGGGGAATATAGTCTGCTATTGTGCCATATTTAAAGAGTGAAAATGCAAAAGAGGAATTATTTAGCATAAAGGAATATAACTAGGAGCAAAGGAATTAAATTTAATAAGGTTTAGGGTAAGGTGGTATTTACCTTACTCATGTTGAACAGCACCTGACACCATGAGTAGTCTCACTGAAGTCAGTGGGATTTCTTGCAGAATAAGATGCTCATCTGTGTTAAGATACATGTCAGATCTGGGCTCAGAGATATGAACTTTTCATCAAGGATTATGTTATAATAATACAATCTTCCCTGGGTATGTGCTGACTCCGGGGCAGACTAGTGGCTAAACTGTGATTTGAGTCCAGTCTCCACCCACTCTTCACCATTTGCCCCAGAGAGGAAATGGCAACAAGCTACAGTCATCTTCTGAAGACGAGCAAAACTGTTGACAGCACAGATTATGTTCTTACCTTTTTGTATACATACATCTCTCTTTTGATGTTTAGGTAACGGAAGATAGTGGAGTTGAGATGTGTACATTGAGTTACAGTATGGTACATATGGCTTTGAAAAAAGTTTAAATGATGGACTGGATCAAAGATCATAGAATTAAATGTCTATTTAAAGTCAACTAAATGGCAGGGGAACGTCCTGCCAGTAAGATTTATTTATAAGACTAGGAAATAACCATAAATATGTGTATTGATTTCAGATTTGATCATAAGAAGGGGTTTTGGTGTCTTTCCTTAAAAGAAGGAAAAATAAAGTGTAGAAGAGGCCAAAGATCAAAAATATCCATCCATGAACTTGGAGGTAACTTTAAAAAAAATCCTGTGTGTTTTAAACTTTAGAACTCAAACCCCTGAAATAAACTTTTATGTTCCAATTAAATACAGCTATATGGCTTAGGGGTAAGGAGATTTCAAACACACTAGCATAGCCTGACAATAATAATTGATAAATACCTAGCTCTTATAACACTTTTCATCAGTAGATCTTTCTGTGCTAGATTTTAATCACAGCTTTATTCAATTTAATGAATGGTTTCAAGAAGTGTCTAGAAAGATGAATATTTTCCTCATTATTCCTTTATTTCCTTAGTGCAGGTCTTTTCTCTCAAGTTACTACAGAGATCACAAAGTAGAAGTGTCCAATCTGCTGTACAGACTGGGACAATCTCCATCCTCATGGCTGAGACAGGAGGCACAAAAAGTGAGGTAACATTACAGATGGAACTGGGGCAAAATGCTTGTATCAGATGGAAATTCCTAGATATCCCTCCACGTGCAAGTACAGGAAAAGATATTTGTATTTCCATGTTTACTTAGAATGTGTGAAACTAGCATACTGTCTGTAAGCATTTCTCAAGGAAGCAAAAAAATCATAACAAACATCCCCTACCCCTTCACAAATATTGTAATTAGAAATGTGAAGCAATATTTCAAAAAACCCACAAAAAAACATGGCTACAATTCTGCATCTGGCTCCATGCAGTCAGGCCTGTACATTCACACGCAGCAGTGCTGAAGTCAATAACGTGCTGCAAGCATTTAGGGATCCAATCACAGAGCTATAAGCCCATACTAGTATTTATCTTTACACAAGTACAGTGAATGAATAGAAACACTGAGGAAGGGATTTGGCAGTTCTTTAATCCTGTTTTATTAAAATGTGTGTTCAGCATAAAAAAAGGAATAAATTTATGCATTAATTGAGTGGTAAGGCATCAAGAATAAAAGAAAGGCAAGATCCTCAGTTGGTGTATAGAGAATCTCCTGTTTACACCAACTGAAGTGTCAATAAAGGATTGGATAAACACATGCAAAGTAATAAAGCAAGGGAAAATTTAAGTGAGATGTAGGGGGATTGTTTTAATCATCTATGAAGCGTCTTCTAGCCCTAATCTCTCCTATATACTGGCTTGATTTTTAAAGTTATTTTGCCTTAAATTAAAAAACACTGATTATATCAATTGAAGATATTTTCCCCCACAGTATTAGGGATATGGGTGAGATCCTCGGCTGCTGTAGTGAAGTAATAAAGATATGCCTGTTTATACCACTGAGGACCTGGGACTCTTCATGAGTGATTTTACTTAACATAAAAAGAGATTTTCAGAAATAAAGTTCATATGCTGCAATGAGTATATACAAAAATACTAGGAGGAAGTACAAAACAGTGAGCCTGATTCTGTGTTCACCTATAAAAATTTTACACTGTGGTAACTTAACTGACTTCATTAGGTTACTCCTGTTTAGGGCCAGGTATGACACATCCTGCATGCCCACACAAGGGAGTAAGCAGACATTAGGCATTCTCTTGCTCCCCTGCATCATGGCAGAGAAAAGTAGCTTTCTCAGGGATGCTACTCCCCCTCCTGCATAGATGGGTGGGTGGAGAAATGGAAGAGCCTTGATTCCACTCCTCCCAGCTCCAATATACCAGCCACCGATGAGCTGGAACCCAGGACAAATAATTTTGTATCGGTAGTATAGGTGTAGGGAAGACCACTTTCCCTCTTCCCCAAACCAAGAGCAAGGGCTGGAACCCCTTTGAGTTGGCATCTGGTTCTCCACTTGTTTCTGGGGCAGTGTAGTTTCCCACTGTGCCTTGCTCAGAGCTGGTGGCAAAACTGTAAACAGTAAAACAGAGCAGAATCAGACCCATTGATTTGGCACCTGTACATGGTAAAATAGCAAACTTCAAAATGCCTTTATAAGTGGTTGTTGTTTTTTTAAAAAAAACACTCCTATTACGATATTTCTCTGGAAAAAAAATTTAATTTAAATAAAATAAGCAATTTTGAGGATAATTAAGTAATATAGCTAATAAAAATCATAATGCAATTTTAAGCTACAGTGAGCTGAATAAAATATGGTACAGGAGCTTGCATTTTTATTAAATTAATCAATCTTTCTAATGACTTATTGAATATCTTGGGTATTCTGCACATGATAAAAATGGATCCCTATGGTTATATTGTTATATGCTTTAGCAACCTCTTCTAATAGCAGTACTTCACTGACAAAATTATTCTTTCCCCTCCCTCCTTAACTACTTCTTGAATATTGCAGCACATGTGATTTATGGCTGAAAAACAATGTAACCAATTTAACACGTTACTCTGAACAGAAGATCAACATTTACATTTTTCCTTGCATACAGTACTACCCACCAATATAACAACTTCTCTATGCACAATTTGTTTTGTATGAACTTTTTCATGGTATCATGATGCAGACAAATATTCCCATTTTAAATACCTACCCTAAAAGTACATCTCGTTCCATACATTAAGATAATAAGACAAATTCTGCTCTTACGTACATAAGTACAACTTTCCCTTAAAGATTAATGTGGCCAAGTATATGCATTACATGGGGGTCAATTCTCATTCTCGTAACAAGCCAGAAAAATATTTTCCTCCTTGTTCATTGTTCAGCATAGGAATTAAGTTACTTGAAGTTTTTATATGCATGTCTCACTTACTACAATGTAATCTCATTGCCTTCAAGTTCTTTTAACCCATTGGGCACCACAAGTGAAACAGAGAGCAGAATTTGAAAATGATGCTGTGTGTGTGTGTGTGTGTGTGTGTGTGTGTGTACAGACTAACACGACTGCTACTCTGAAACCTGTGTGTATAGTGTAACTGAGGGAATGATTTTGCCTGCAGCAGTTGAATTACCACTATGAGTAGAGAGAGGCTAGAATGAGTCCTAGTCATTGATAAGAGAGAGTTATTGGGGGCCTTTCTTACAGACCTCTCCATTGTTTTTTCTCCTGGAACAGGCCATTGGGATCTCTTTCCCTCTCACAGTGGGCCTGCCATCAGAGGAGTGAGCATAGTAGTGCCTCTGTGACAGCAGCATTAGGTAGGAGTTGGCATGTTCACAACAAATAATCCTGTCACCAGTTTAAGTCACTGTCAGGGAAAGACCAGTTATATACTACTCTCCCATTTGCCCACAGGGAGCCTGAAGTAATGGAACTGGCTCTGCCTGGTCCTGGCCTAAATATCTGCTGTAGCACTTCACTGATTGCTGCTTCACCGAACTAGAGGACTTGAACATTTTCTGTCAATGTGGGTGTGGGTGTGTATGGTTTAGTGACATATAAATTAGTCACGTCTACCCTATATACACACACACCCCAATATCCAAGCCATAATGAAGATTAAGAACATATTGACCCATACACTTCCAATGGAAGTGTATTAATATTGTGCAAAATTAGATCAATGCCAATGTATTGCATTGGTATATTTCGTACGTATGTCAAAGTATTTAATGTGCTATAATATAAAAAGGAGAAAGATTACATTATAATTCACACTCTCCTGTTTTATTGACACTTAAAATATATATGACAGTAAGTAAAAGCTTACAAGAAGCAATGTATTTAATGTAAACACAAACACTGGAGGGAGGAGACTATTATGCAATCAAGAGTTTTAAATTAACTGAAACCACTCAGAAATGAGATGGACATGATAAAAAGCCTAAAGAGGTGGGGTAATATTGTTGAGTTTCAATATTTCTCTTATCCCAAACTGTCACATATAATTTTTCTTATGGATAAAGGGTACAGGCTAAACAATGGAAAGGCTAAATATCTGTGCATTTTTAGTTGCTTGCTTATACTAAACTTAGAGAAATTTGGATATATTGTGCTATTTTGATCAAACCAACAACATTGACTTTCATTACCCCAAGAAATAAAAGGTAGTTAGTAACGCCATTAGCTAATAATTTAACCTGAAAACTTACCATTTCCAAGACGAACAAAAAAGGAAGGGTGGGGATATGAGATTTCCTAATCTAAAACAAGGATATAAAATGCATTTACCCTGAAGACCAGTAGTCACTGAATCATGGCAAACTGCACCGCAGGAAATAGGATACTAGTTTATATCATAATGCATTTCATTCCAGAAATATACTGAGAAAAGTCCACAGCTGCTTAGTACTCCAACAGGGAACATTCATTATAATGGTACTGTAGTTCCTGCAAAATGCAATTCTTTTCCGACTGGTGCACTGACCTTTACAAGCCTGTTCTACTATGTCAGAAGGACCTTTTTAATCTATAGGATCTAGATTTTGTTCTTAAACTCTCTGGGCCTGATTCCCCTTCGACTTCAGTCAAATCTCCCCTGATCTGTGCTGGTGTAAATGAAAACAGAAATCAGACTATATGTAATATGTCTCTCTTACCTTCTATACATCAGTGTCTCCTGTATGTTAGTGCTATGTCACCTCACATAAAAATGTCCAGGTGGATTTTTTGTTGTTGTTCTGTGTTTGTGTATCTCCTAGCACAGTGGTCCCTGACTGGAGGTCCTAGGTGCTATAATATGATACAAGTATAACAGCACATGGGGGTTCTTGTCTTCTGCCCCCAAGCTTTGTATGTTTCACATGCTGTTTTTATTTGGGGTTTTGTTGTTACTGTATCTGCTTATGAAACTGGGGAATCTGACCTAAAATGTCTGAAATTATCCCCTTTTCAATGTCACATATGCAAACTAAATTACTTCAGCAGAAAGCAAGGCAGTCTTGAGTTATTTGTAAATGCTTGAACCAACTGAACTAGAACTGACCAATTTAATAAACCTTTGAAAATATGTAATTCATAGTTTAACCCTTTCAGACTGCCAGTGGATTAAAACAAGGATTAAAACTATCTAACCTTTAAACAATACATTATTGAATGCATGTGCATACATGAACAAAGCTGAAGGTGCATTCACAGCCTTTACTCAGCTGCACAAGAAAGTAAGAGAGCAAAATGTACCCCTTTTCTCCTCTGCTCAGTCCCGTCCAAATTGTGACTGGCTTTGGAGAGGAGAGCAGGCACCATTCGTCTGATATTCCCCAAATGTGAGCAAGTGGGCAGGGAGAGAGGGGAACAGGAGTGTAGAATGAGAACTGCCCTGGCTGGGTGCACAGAGAAGTGGACAGCTGCAAAGAGGAAGCAGAGAAATAAACTAAGCTACTAAAAGGGCTGATGGAATTTACTGTTCTCGCAGGACAATAAGAAACCAGGGAGGAACTGGGACTCAGTCACAATTTGTTTTCTAGGCTGCTCCTGGGGCAGCACAGCAACTCACTGCCTGTTACTTTGAATTTCTATCATGTGTCCTTGTGCTTAATCCTATTACTCCTAAATTGGAATCTTGATAATGGTCCTCTCTAGTAGACCTCATATCTAATAAAACATCTGTGCAGCACATTTAAGGGGAGATGTCCTTTCTGTGCATACGCTATTGTGCTCATCGTACGATAGGTGGAAACTATGGTTTGGATCATTAGTAAAGTTTGCTCCAGAATGAGACTCCCCCTTCATCCTCCCAGTCCCCCATGGCCTTCTTAAACTATTGTGCCCTGAACTGGCAGAAGGACTACAAAATTCGTTGTGTGGCAGGGTTTTTCACTGTATGCAGCTTCTAGTAGGAAGGCCAGCATATTGCCATAATGGATTAGCTCATTTGGTTTAGATTAGTACACTTGACGAGCACTGTATAAATCCTTTAAGTTACTGCTTTAATCTCTGATATTTCAGGTGGCATGATTAATCACTCTCAGAAAAAATGAAAACTGTTGTAGCTCTGTTTCCTTTATTCCTTGTTAACACAAGCCTGGCTGTCATAATGGCTTAGCAGTATTGTCATTCAGGAGATGTTGCATTTTGTCTTTCAGTCCCTTCTCTGGCAGGAAATGGGTGTGTTATGGAAGTTTATAAAGCACTTTAGGAACCTCTAAGTTGAATATAAATACAAACTAATATTTGTATTTGTAATGTTTGTACTCTTTGCTGAAACTATGTGATTTTATTGAATTCCTCCTCTCCTTTCCCCTGTGCAACCTTAATTGCTGGTTTATCCCTTATTACTGAATGTACATAGTTCCACTTATATTTCTGCAGTGGCTAGTAGATTTCATCATCTCACCTGAGTGTTCTTAAGTAAATATCGGGTTTCCCTCAGCTCCCAGTTTAAATAACACCCCTAAATATTCTTGATGCACTGCCCTTGAAAAGCAATTTGCTTGCCATTGTATCATCCTCACATTCTGAGAGATGCTTGGGACAGGTGCACAGATGACTTAACTTTGATATCATTCACTGGTACACTACACCATATGTTGTATTTTTAACTGCCATTAATATTTATTATGGAGATAAATAAATTTGAAATACTTACTGGGTTAAGAACAATTGGAAAGAAAAGTTCCCCTCCCTGAATACTTCTGTCTAGTTCTTTTGGATCACCAGGGAATTCTTTGTGGATATTGTATGTGTGAACAGACCACAAGTTTGCTAGGGAAGTACCTGAGGAGATAACAATGAAAATCTATAAATGCGTGTACATTTAGGATTGAATCAGTCTACAAACAATACCTCTAATTTCCCCAGGAGTCTCCCCTGGAGTATTTTAAAAAATGGATAATCGGGATTTAAAAGCCATTATGGGTAGTTCAATAGTTAAGCACATTTGGACTGGATTCACCTTTTGAGGTACAAAGGGGGATAAATTGCAACCTCCTGAACCCACAAGGGCAGCTGCATTTGTGGGGACTTCTGAATGTGGAGAACAGGTTACAGTACTGCCAACTACATGGGGGTCCAACTGGGATGCAGCATTTTTAATTTATATCAGCCACCACATGAGGCTACCTAGAGTATGTACTAAATCATTGTCACAAGTGCATACCCATCTCCATACCATGCCAGATAGCTTGCACTAACTGTCAATGGAAGACAGACTTGGTTTTCTTCAGTGGAATGAATCATGTCCATTTGTATATAACAAAGTTATTTTTAAAAATGGCTATTTCCCATACTGTATGTGAACAGAATTCATGGCAAAGATAGAGCAAAGGGAGAAGAACTGCACAACCATCCTATAATATTAATGTTTCAGGAAAATGCTGAAGAGTGGTGAGAATAGTTCCATGTTCCCGCTGCACAGATTGAAAGAGAGGGACTGGATGTAGTGGGACTCCAATCTGCAGTTGGTGGACACATACATCCAATAATTACTTTAAGGCAATTCTTGTACCTCCAAGGCAGTTCTATGAAGGAACACCTACAATCATGATATCATGTTTATGTATACAGCAGCTTAGGTGTGTATGGCACATCTGTGCTAGAGAGGATAAGGAGTAAAACTCAAATTTCTTTTTAAATAAAAACTTATAAATGATTACTTGTGAACTACTGAATAATACCATGAAAACCTAAGTTTCTGAAGCTACCTAGAAAACTACCTAGTTTGTCACTTTTGTGGAAGAACAGTTACACAGTTCTAATTGATTTTTGCTCTGATTCATCTTCAAAACCTAGAAATATTTTACTAAAATTATCCCCACCCTGTTTACAGCATTAAGCATATTCTACAGACATTTTTACCTTGAAGATATATTTCTTTGCAGTAATTGCAGCCACAAATTCTCTTGATCAGCAGTTCTCAGCAAAGGGAGGAAGGGGCTATGACCCTGAGCTCGTTTATGTAGCTGGGAAAGGAAGGGAGGGGGGAGATAACACTTCTTTACACAAAGGGTATCCTTTAGACACCCACATTCCTTATGCAACCGCAACGCTTATCAATCCTTAACAAGCAGAAAGGAAGGGAGAGGGATAGCACTTTATCTATCAAGAGCAGAAACTGTGCCTGCCCGTGTTTCTACTCCCTAATATTATGTCAGCACACCAGCAGTTTTTCAGGTCTCTACATAACCCTTATATATCCCAACAAATCAATCCAGTCTTGTTCAGTTAGGGAGCTTCTGACAACGGGGATGATCACTGTGAAGCTGAACATATAGACTATGAATTCTTTATTCCTTTGATGAATTTAATACTAACATGGATATATTAGTGTTCACAATAAAAATGTGGATATTGCCATCATATTATTACATCAAGGTAAAGAAAATATTTCAGTTCATGACTGCTCTGTCCCCTTTACCTCTTCTTTTTAAATTCCATTTCACCACACAAAAAAGGTCTCCAACCAGGTAGTTAGCTAGTCAGAGTCTTCCCTTAAAATAATTTAATATATTTCATTAAACTTTTTCTAATGTTACAGTCACAGATAAATCAGTGGGGAGACATGAATCCAAGAGTAGAAATAAATGTCTTTACATCTTTAATAACAACCACATGTGGCTTACTTCAGAGATTAGGACTGAGGTCAATGTTATTCGATATATTTATTAATAACCTGAAGGATAAACTTGGTAGTTAGGTGATGAAATGTGCTAGTGACAATACTTTATTCAGGTTAGTGAAAATTTCAGAATTATGAGGAATCTTAAAAGGATTTCATAAAAAGGGTGATCTGTATTAAATCTGCTGTAATTTTGTCCAGGGACAATAAGAGAAAATTAATTCATATTGGAAAAACAATTTGAACATTTCACACATATTAGGTGAAACTTCTAGGTCACAGATCTAGGAGTCACTGCTGAAATTTTAGTGAAGTTACCTTCTTCATCTTAGGGAAGCAGGCTAATAGTGTGTTTCTATGGGTCAATAAAGGGTGAGATAGTATAAATCAATGGTGCCTGCTCACCTTTGAAATGACATTCAATTTTGGTCATCACACCTGAAAGATCATTTTATTTTTCCATCTCTTAGGTTTTTCTATTTATATGTCTATAATGGGATATGGGCAAACAGTAGCTGAAATAGAAAAGTTCCAGAGATGGAAAAATAAAATGAATAGAGGCATAGGGTAGTGGAGACATATATAAAGAGAGATGAAAATATGCTTCTATGAGTTACCCTGCTGCAAAGAGAGAGAAGGAACATGAAAAGGATATACAAAATGATAAATGGCATAGGGAAAGGCAACTGAGTCCCATACTCACCTTGTCCCTAAGCAAGAACAAGTGGGGAAAATAATATAACTATAATGGAATATGTATTTCACACAGTGTCCAACCAACCTGTGGAATTCATTTACTTGAGAAATTATTTAGGCAAATACTTGAACACAACTTTTAAAAGGATGAGATATTTGTAAGAACCTAACAATTATTGCTTCACTGGGCAAGTCAGAAAGTTGTTTATCTAAAGATAAGTGACATGTCTCTCTCTCAAAGTATCAATTACAGCATGACTATTTTCAGACCTAAAACTCCCCACTTGCCTTTTGTATTTTGAAATCTTTTCTCCAGTTCAGGAAAGTAGAGGCCGAGATTCCAGTGAATTTATTTTTTAATTTTGCAGCTTGACATTCTATATGACTCACAAGTGAATCTGATTTGAATATTTTGTTATAGATTTGGAAGAAATGAGACCAATAGAATATATTTTTTTAAAAGTTAATGTTTAAAATCAAATTTACACAAGTTAAGAGGGAAGGTACTGTACATCTGGAGTCGGGCTTGGGTTATGGGATTGCAAGTATTGGTTACAAGGTTCACGAGGTACATATATATATATACACTCATATAACCAGCATAGATCCAGATTGGGGTATGGGAGTTTTTAAAGAGTCAGTGGATAGATGGGCTCAAGTACGCCACCCCATGGAATGTATTAAGAGTCCAAGTCAATATTGGTGTAGAGAATAAGTACATGGGTGAGGTGCGAGCCTCGGTTCGTCAGGAAAGGAAGCGGATTATTTCCCTGGTCAGCGTTCTCGGTTACTCGACCGGTACTGGCAGTGTTCTGTGATGTGTTTCATGTAGATGTCTCTGGACCACCTGATGGTGTTAGACATCATGAGCAGTCTCATGAGCTGGGCGTAGCGGTACAAGGTCTCCCAGACCAAGTGAGGAAAGCTGTGTGAAAGGAGTTTGCAAACAAGAGTTAGCTGAAAAAATGATACAAAAAAATTCATCCAACTCTATCAAGCTGCTATAATTTGATGGTGTCGTCTTCTCCAGCTATAGTTGGACCAAAAACCACACACCAACCTCAGGTCCTTTCTAGAACACATTTCATAGAATATCAGGGTTGGAAGGGACCTCAGGAGGTCATCTAGTCCAAATCCCTGCTCAAAGCAGGGCCAATCCCCAATTTTTGACCCAAATCCCTAAATGGCCCCCCTCAAGGATTGAACTCACAACCCTGGGTTTCGCAGGCCAACACTCAAACCATTTGCCTTATCTGTAAAATGGGGGCAAATATCATAATATTAAATCTAATGGACTTTGCAAAGTCAGGCAGGCAAACCTCCCCCATTTGCCTGATCTTGCAAAGTCTATTAGATTTAATATTATATATTTATTATTATATTTATTATTATTATATTATATTATATTATATATTATTATATTATTATATTTATAATATTATATTTGCCCCCATTTTACAGATAAGGCAACCAAGTATGAGAAGGGGTAGGTTAGTTAGTTAGTTAGGTCATGGTTAGAATTCAAGAGCAAGTCAGTAAAAGACCTAGGATCAGAACCTGGGTCTCCTGACTCCCAGACCTATGCCTAATCAACTAGAAGAATGAAGTACTGAAAAGTACTAATCCTCCATAATCTTTAGTCTTCCCCATCTGTAAAATGGGGCTTACAATAACTATTTACTAGGAATTATACCCCTCTTTTGAATAAAGTGACTGTAGTTATGATTGGCATTTTTTCATTGGGGAATCCTTCCCCACTCCTTGACTGGCACATTCATGCAATTTCCACTCAGAATCTGGAATTAATGTCAGAGTAGATGAACATAGAAGTAAGGACATCAGGAGGCATTACTTGAGCTAAGGGTCAAACATTTAGTACATGGCAAAAAAAAAAAACCCACCCAAAAAACTGTAGTTCCATTAAAATAGTTCCATAATTTACAGAGTGAAACCTGTAAATTTCATTGCTTTGGTGAGTGTTTTTAAATGTATTTTTCTTGTGTAATATTTGTTATATGATGCTTTATTATTATTAGCCAACTACCATATATAGGCTAAACCCCGGCTGCTTTGTGATACTTGAAATACAAAGCAGATGTAAAGTCATTTTAACCTGCTCCTTGTGGATTCCCTTGGCATGGGTGATGTGAACAATTGAGAATGTCCTCCCAAAATGTCACACAACATTCAGGAGTTGTTGTTGGTTGGTTTGTGTGGTTTGTATTTGTTTAGTTTTGGTTGGTTGGTTTGGGGGAGTGGGGCTTTTGTTGCTTTTGTTTGTCAATGTGCTGTAATTCAGTTTCACAACTGATTATTGTATCAAAACTTTAAGAGAAAATTCTTAGATGAAGCAATCAATGAAAAAGTATGAAGTCCTCAGAAAAAAAAGCATTACTTGAACACCATATAAAACTGTGTGATCACTCTTGCTTTTTGTCATAGTATTAATATGCTAAATATAGAAAGCAAATATGGTGGATGTAAAATCTTGGCTGAAAGGTAAATAAGGGTATATATGATTTCATGATATTTTACCTGTGTGATAGAACTTACCTTAAAATCCCAGATTGAAAGTGAAGTTGAGTTTCAAGCAATGCCTATAACATAAGAAATAAAGTTTACAGCAGAATCCAAGTCAAAATTTTATACTGTCTATGTAAAAATCTCCCTGTAATAATATTTTAAATGTAATTCTTAAGGTAGCTACATTCATAGCTTTATTTATTACAAAAAAGAGAGGCTATATGGTGTAAATTTTATTCATCTGAGCCCCTTCTCATGTGAATAGTTCTATTAACTTCAAATAAGCTGCACAGTGAATAAAGATTGCATAAGGCCCAGATTAGTAAGCATACTTTAATAAATTTCCAATCATAAAAAAAATCCATCTCTTGATCAATATAGTTTTATTTTAGCTTTTCATGACATCAACATTGAAAACAGAAAATTAAAGAAATAGGTGAGAGAGACTTAATATTTGCTGCTGAAAATTTACCAATACCTGTATTTGCTTCACAGAGAATAACTGGAATGTTCTGGGGTCATATGACCAAACTTCCAATTTAAATGAACTGCTCTGAGTGGGCAGAGGTCAAGAGTTCTAGTTTTCCAAGTCATTGTTATCATCTTGGACAAGGGACCATACTGCCACCCTGGTGCCTGCCTGGCTTTACCCTATGTATAACTTGTGTGCAGCTGCAGCCGCTACGGGTCTTACACTGCTGTGAGATACCTTATTCTACTCAATCCATTTCATGACAATAAAATGGAAGCATATTTTCTTAATAAATAAAGGAAAATGAAGAAATCACAAGGAAAAGAATTTGAGCTTCATCCTGACTAAGATTTTCTATGACGATAAGATTTACACCATCATATTACAATCACCCACAGCATTTTTATCCTGTTTTCATCAAGATTAATCTACAGAGCTTTTTCACCAGCCAATTCCATCACTGGTCTCAAAATAGAATATATGAAGTAATTTACATTAATAAACCACAACCAGACCATTAAACAGACTTTCTATTCAGTAATGAAAGCAGAAAAATATCAAATGTTGCCTTTCTGTTCAAAACTTCAGCAGAAATGATCAAACTGTTTCCAAGACATCCAATTTAAAAAGCTGTAAAAATAACTTAACTCCACAGGTTTTGAAATGTGCAAGCTACCTTACTGACTTGATTGGTACCATGGTATTCTACAACACGGCTAAGGGAGATTGCAAAAATAATAATAAAAAAAATTCATTCCCCAAGCCACATAATTGGGAATTGTGTGGAAAATTATTTGAATTGGTGGAACAAGACAACTAAGGGTATATTTCATCACTTTCCAATTTTGGCTGCTACATCATTTGTATCTTGAGGCACTGCGTTGGAACCAGATTGTTTGTGGCCCCAATGAAGGAGTGGGAATGGAGAGCACATAAGGACCAAAGCATGATAGGAGTCCCTCAAACTGCCCCTCCTTGCGTTCCCCAGGAGTGCACATTATCCTATGGTCATGCTTCCCTTTCACACTGCCACAAGTTAGTGCTTAGCATCAATACAGTAATCTAGAACAGGGATTCCAAAAGAATATACTCTTATGTAGATTCGATGAAAAAAATTGAAGGCCAAGAGAGACCATTAGATCAGTGGTTCTCAATGAGAGGTACATGTACCCCTGGGGATATGCAGAGGTCTTCCAGGTAGGATATCAACTCATCTAGATATTTGCTCGTTTTACAACAGTCTACATAAAAAGCACTAGCAAAGTCAGTACAAACTAAAATTTCATGCAGACAATGACTTGTTTATACTGTTCTATATACTATATCAGCAGTTCTCAAATTGTGGGCTAGTTCATTTTAACGGGGTCACAAGGGCCAGAGTCAGAGTCGCTGGGCCCGAGGGCAGAACGCCAAAGCCGAAGCGCCGCTGTGCAGGGCTGAAGCCAAAGACTGAGTTTTTAAGTGAGGTGAAACTTGGGTTACTCAAGACAAATCAGACTCTTGAAAGGAGTACAGTAGTCTAGAAAGGTTGTGAACCATTGCATTAGATCATTTAAGCTGACCTGTATAGCACTGGGCATATATTATTGGATTCAAAAATTCTGTGTTTAACTAAAAAGTGCATCTTCCAGAAAGGCTTTATCTGAAGACAAAAGTCTGATCAACATTAGAACATTTCAAATAGAAAGTCTCTCTCATATCATCAAAAATCACATATCTTTATAGACCCACGGTCATTGAAGAAAACAAAATATTCCATAATACTTCCAACCTTTCCCCATCCTTCTTGTACCCTAACTCTCCTTTAAATCCAGAAAAAACAGGCGGGGCATACAATGCAATTTGTTCAGTATTGTTAGAAGCTGAATATGCAATCTTTATTTGGTATTAACATAAGTGTCCAAAATATAAGTTACTACTATATATATATAGTAGTAACACCTAAATTCAGTCCCTAATGCTTGCTCTGACGTGAACTGCACAGACAATATTTCAGTGACTTAAACTATTGAACCAAGAAATTGGATACAATCAAAACATCACAATTACTAGAAGATCATGTCATAGATTAAGGGCCGGACTGAGTTTACACTCTGACCCAGGTCTGCTGCAGGGCAGAGAGGCACCAGCCCTTAGTAATAGAACATGATCTCTCTCCAGCACACAGGGGGAATGTGTATAATGCATCATCACCACCAGGAGAAGGTATAGAGATGGATGCAACAACATTGGCTCTCTCTTTCTTCCCAAATCCCTTCTGAATGTTTTCCAGCCCTAAGGGAGTTTGGAAGGTCAGTCCCATAGACACTGAAATTGTTCATGTTCCTTGTACAGAGGATGGAAAGAATATGTGGGGAAATAATTCCTTGCTTCTTCCCTCTGCTCACTCACCCATGGCCCAAGGCCAATCTAGCCCTTAATGTATGATCTTGAAGCCCTTACCTAAGCAGGAATATTTAAACCAATAGTGATATTCCCTGCAGCAGGGTTGTCACCCGCTTCTGCCCTGAAGGGCTTAAAATCAGCCCTGGGAAAGGGCTGAGGCTGTGAGACGGTGGCTGCTAGGGAAAGCAGCAAG
Organism: Dermochelys coriacea; assembly: GCF_009764565.3. NCBI lineage: Eukaryota > Metazoa > Chordata > Testudines > Dermochelyidae > Dermochelys > Dermochelys coriacea. Next base: position 38,532,768 of record NC_050071.1, read on the forward strand.
CCTCAGCTGATTGGGGAAACAGTCACAGCTGCAGCCACGCCCCAGTAAGGGCCCAGCTGGCCTTTATAAGAGGGCAGTAGGCCAAAAGGACACAGTCACTCTCTCTAGATGTCTGACTGCTGAGAGCTGAGCAGGGTACCTATCAATACAGCAGGCTGGGGAAAGGCTAGAGGAGCTGCGGAGCTCCGGCCTAAGAAACCCCCAGGCTGCAGGCCTTGATGAAGGCCTGGGAAAAGGGTACTGAGGTTGCAGAGGGCAGCCCAAGGGTAGGCAGAAGCAGGATGCCAGTGATGAGGGGCAAGTATACTGCAGTCTGCTCCAGGGAGCGGGGGCTAGATGATGACTGATAGTAATTACTGGATGCAAAACAAAAATGTAGAAGGAAAAAACAGTGGATTCATTCAGGGAAACTTTCAACATAAAAGAAACAAGATAAAATACTTCTTAAAAAAAGTATGAGCTAATTAGAATGCTAGTGGATTAATTTAACTAAAGAACATCTGTTTGTACATGTCTCTCTGGTGAGATCTAATGTGAAGATTGTACCCACTCTTCTTAGTGTTGCTGGCACAAAAGCCCGAGGCAGGCAACAGCTGGATTTGTTGCCTGGTGTGCGTCACCCAATAATCACAACAGGGTGGAGAAGTAGAAAAGTTTATTTGAAGCTTCAAGCAGTACAGGGAGACAACAATCTCCAATCTTGCACACCAGTGCAAGCAGTTACACATATTTTATACATTCATTCTTTAGCATACTTATCCAATAGCAAGCTGCCCTAAGTATCCATATAGCCAATCCGGTATTCCAGCCAGTTCCCCTTTTTCCTCTTATCCCCCCATATATGGAGTTGTTTGTTCAGCATTATCTAACATTCCTATCCTGCTTGACCTAATCTTGCTCCAGCCAGTCTGTGCCTGCAATACACTGTTGCAAACTTCTCAGCGTGACTGCTGTGAGTGTCTCCGGGCAGAAACGGAAAGGGGGGGCATCGGGGCCTAGAGCGAGGGGGCTTCATCGACACTTGTGGTCTTCCATCCCCTTGAGTTACCTAGTGGCCATGCCCGGTGTCCCCAACAACTCCCTCCTTTGAGAATACCCAACAGCCTTGTTTCTGAGTTTTTTTACTTGGGCTCTTATCTTTTTATAAGGGGACTTTGCATAAGCACTTTGTGGTAGCCCTGAAGGGAATGCATTACCATGTTTTTTACAAGGGCTTTGACACATGATATTGCACAACATAACACCATTAGTACGATTAAGACAGGAAGAAAACTTTTCAACAACAGACTAAATAAACCGCCAAGATGACAAACCCCAGCCTGAAAACAAGGTTTGCAACCAATCACTCTCGGGGGCAGTGTAAGCAGCCTGTGCTCTGTCTCAGGCATGGGCCTCAGCCTGTACCACCTTATCATAAATTTCATAACTGCTGTCATTTACATATACACAACATTGGGACCCGACAAGGGCACAAACACCCACTTGGGATGCCAAAAGGTAGTCCAAGGCCAGCCTGTTTTGGAGGGAATACATACTGAGCTGCTGTTCCTCCTTATTTAATGTTACTACTGCTGACCCTAGATCATGAATCGAGTCCTCTAATTCTAAGGCTACTTTTTCAAGCACCATTTGAAGTCTTACAATATAGCGGCCTATGCATGCTATGGCTGGCCCGGTAATCAGTGGCACAATTTCCCTTATGGAGCACCCTGTAAGCTTTTCAGTTGTGAGGGGATTTTTAGCATTGCCCTCCAAGGCCGCATTGAGTCGCCGCAGGGTCTCTTCTCGTGACTCAACAGAGGTATTTCGGGTATTCCTAACCTTTCCTTTGGGCAATGTGGTGGTTATTGAAAGATGAGGAACTCCATAAGCTATATAACAGCTACCTATCCAATTGGCTGGCAATACCTTGTAAGCCTTTCGGCCACATACAAAATAGTGACCCTGTAGGGCCCAGTAAGGACTGTTTCTTAGAGGGATTCCTGGGATATTTAGGACCGCTTTTTCAAACAATTTATATGCCCCCAGGGGGGCTTTCCATCCTCCTGAGTGGGTACAAGGGGGGGGGGGGTATTCCTAATTGTGCCGTTCAAATTGCACTTACCATAAGGACCGCTGCAAACCCACCATTGGCCTGCTATAGTGGAAATATTAACTGAATGGCAATTTATATTTCCTGACCCTCTTTTTGTGGAAGGATCATTCGTAAGAGTTTCCCCAAAAGGGGAGGAACCATTACATCCACACTGTTGACCTCACCTCTTGGTTTTTATCAAATATCCATCGGCCCACTGTGTAATAACACAGGAGCTCCTTCCCACAGGATGCCTATAGTGATCAGATTGGTTTCGGGTAAAACAAAACACTCCCTCAGTGAGCACTGCAACTGAGTACTCCTGATCCTGGCAGGTAGCTTGCTGCAAAAAGGTCTTATCCCAGAATGGTGAGTCCTGTTCAGTTTCTACTTTCCTGCTCTTTGGTGGCGGCTAATTCTGCTAGGGTTAAGGGCAGCATGACAAGGGGCACTCCTCTTCTGGGGGAAAGTGGAGTCGGAGCACACACCCAGCAATTAGTTTGGTTTGTTAAAGTAGCAACATGATGCGCAAGTAAAACAAAGGAATTATGTTCCCGATATGCACAGTTTAGAAATAACAGCATAGAAAATAACAGGGTTACACGATTAATTATTACCGGGGTCCTACCGGTCCAGGGTTTCCAGTTTTTGAGTGGGCCAATTTTGGCACTAAGGTGCCGCTGTTTGTGTCTCTTAAACAGTAACTTTAGCCTGAGATTGTCACTAGATGAGGAGTCAACGGGGTGGACGGTCCACTGCTCTGCTGATGAAAGAGTTGGTACTGCCTTCAGACTCGAGTGATGGATCCAGTTCTTGTGTCCCTCGACCTTTGCCGAGGTATGGGAGATCAGCAGGATGGTGTAGGGTCCTTTCCACTTTTCCTGGAGAGGCTCGTCTTTCCACGTGCGAACAAGCACAGAGTCGCCGGGCTGTAGGGAGTGGATGGGAGAGTCCAAGGGAAGAGGCTGGGGGTCTTTAGTATACCTATGAAGAGACAAGAGAACAGCAGACAGGGAACACATATACTGAGACAAAAAAAACATTACCCAGCTTCCACTCCCCTGACAGAACCGGTGTGCCATTTATAGGCCATACTCTCCCAAACATAATTTCAAAGGGACTAAGCCCTAATCTACCCTTTGGGAGAGCGCGGATGCGGAGCAGGAAGAGGGGTAAGGCATCAGGCCATCGCAGGGAGGCCTCTTGGCACACTTTTGAAAGATGTTGTTTAAGGGTCTGATTGGTACGCTCTACTACGCCGCTGGCTTGTGGTTTTCAGGGCGTATGGAGTTTCCAGGGGATCTGCAAGGCATTCGAGATGTTTTGGATGATCTTTGATATGAAGTGTGTCCCATTGTCAGATTCCATCCACTGGGGAAGTCCGAAGCGAGGAATGACCTCCTTAACAAACTTAAGGGCCACCGTCCTGGCAGTGCAATTGCGGCATGGGAATGCTTCTGGCCATCCGCTGAATCGATCCACTAAGACAAGGAGATATTTGTAACCTTGGGTCCGAGGCAACTCAGTAAAATCTATTTTCCACACCCGCCCAGGGCCCGGAGTGGGTTCCAGAGCAGTGGATGGCCCTGGATGTCCTGGTCGGGGGTTATTCTTTTGGCAGACTAAGCAGTCCGCCTGTACCTGGGTAGCCAGGGGTCGGAGTCCAGAAGTTATAAAGTATTTTCCCATCAGTTGGATGAGTGCTTTCCTGCCAGCATGAGTGGTTTGACGTAATTTCTGTAATCCCCTTCCCTTCTGGGGATTGGAGCCATCCCTCCTTTTCCTGGAGACCGAGTTTGTCGGTTAGCTGTCTCTCCTCTCCAGAGTACTGGGGGGTCGGAAGCTCCCCCACGGATGGGATAAGGGCATGCATATGGGCATTTTCAGTCTGAGGGGATATCAGGGTGGCAGCATGCTTAGCCTCTCTATTTGCCCGGGCGTTACCCCTGGCCACATCTTGATCTTTCCTTTGATGGGATTTACAGTGTACCACCACCACTTCCGAGGGGAGTTGTACGACTTCTAGGAACTGGAGGATTTGGGGCCCGTACTTGACTGGGGAGTCTTGAGCTGTCAGCATTCCCCTTTGCTTCCATAAGCCAGCATGAGCATGTAGCACTCCAAAGGCATATTTTGAATCGGTAAAAACATTGACCCGCTTTCCTTTTGACAGTTCAAGCGCACGGGTGAGGGCAACTATTTCAGCCAGCTAGGCAAAGGTCCCAGTGGGCAAACTCTTGGCTTCCACAGTGTCATGGAGGGTTACGACAGCATAGCCCGCCCTTCTTTGCCCATTTATCACAGTGCTGCTACCATCAGTATACCACTCATGATCTGCATTTAGGAGGGGTATATTTTTTAAATCCGGACGGCTAGAGTATTGGGCATCTATGATCTCTAAACAATCATGTTCCTTCCTCAGTCTCCAGTAAGAGGGTGGCGGGGTTAAGGGAGGGGCAAGACTGTAAGGTGACTTCAGAGTTCTTTAGAAGTTTAGCCTGGTAGTTAGCCATCCGAGCCTGGGTGAGCCAAAGGCCTCTCTTTGCATCCAATAAGGCTCGGACCATATGAGGGGTATATATCTGTATTGTCCCTCCCAAAGTTAGTTTCTCAGCTTCAGCCAGTGTCAGGGACGTGGCTGCAACTGCCCGCAGGCACGCTGGCCATCCCTTTGCCACTTGGTTCAGCTGCTTAGAGAAATAGGCCACAGGACATTTCCATGCTCCCAACAACTGTGTGAACACTCCTAGGGCCACCCTCTTTCGTTCATGTACATACAGTTGAAATGGTTTAGTGAGATCCGGGAGGCCCAGAGCCGGAGCTTCCATCAGCTTCCTTTTCAAGATTTTAAATGCCCTGTCGGCGTCCGGGGTCCAATAGAAGGGGTCATGATCTGCTCCTTTTACACAATCATACAGGGGTCTAGCCCACAGTCCAAATTCCGGGATTCATATCTGACAGAATCCCGCCATGCCCAGGAAGGCTCTGAGGCATTTACGATTACTGGGAATGGGAACCTGGCAGACAGCCTCCTTCCTGTCATTGGAAAGCTGACGCTCCCCCTGCCTTATGTGGAACCCCAGGAATTGTACCATCGGGAGGGCAATTTGAGCCTTGCTTCTCGATACCCGATATCCTCGGAGGCCAATAAAATTCAGGAGACCCACAGTGGCTTTGAGGCATGGGGTTAGGCCCACTGTAGCAATTAACAAATTATCTACATATTGAAGAAGAAGAGCCCCCTTCTCGTTGTTCCACTTTTCCGGATCCCTGGCCAAAGCCTGGTCAAAAAGGGTGGGGGAATTTTTAAATCCCTGAGCCAATACTGTTCAGCATAGTTGCTTTTTAATCCTTTTTGTGTCCTCCCACTCGAAAGAAAAGATTCCTTGGGACGAGGTATTTACGGGAATAGCGAAGAACGCATCTTTCAAATCGAGGACTGAAAAATGGGTATACTGGCCTCCTACAGAAGCGAGCAAGGTATACGGATTCAGAACCGGGGGTGCAGAGTTTTAACCCTGCCCTCAGATCCTGTACCAAGCAATAAATGCCATCAGGTTTTCGTACGGGCAGGATGGGAGTGTTCCAGGCTGACTGGCATTCCCGGAGGATTCCATATGTTAGGAACTGATCTATAGTGTCCTGTAAACCTTCTCTGGCTTCCCTCGCAATTGGATACTGTTTAACTCGCACCAGGCCTTTTCCTGGCAGGAGCTGAACCTTAACAGGGACTTGATGGGTAGCTTTTCCTGGGACCCCCACTGCCCACACTAGAGGGTACACCCGGTCTTCCCACAGGCTCCATTCTGGGGCTTGCATAGCTGAGGGCTCAACTGTAAGGGTCATGATCCATGCATTCTCGGGGAGTAGGGTAAGGGTTATTTCGTCTTGAGTAAACTGCAAGGTGGTGCCTAGGCGACAAAGCAGATCCCGTCCCAGCAGAGGCATCGGGCACTTGGGGAGATAGGACTATATCTCACAAGCTGGTCTATTTCCGCTGGGGCATACACTGGGCACTTGGTGCCTCTGCCTGTGGCGCCCACCACGGTAAGGGAGTCTACTACTGGCAACTGAAGGGGTCGATTCACAGCAGTTTGCCACTCCAGAGTCCACTAAAAAGTCTATTTCCAAACTTCCCACCCACATCTTTACTCGGGGTTCCGGGGGCAGGGCGGTCCGTCCCCCCTGACACCCCTATTCCTGTTCCTCCATTGCCATCATAGGGGCGCCCCCCTTTCCATTCCTCTCTGGGCACTCATTCTTCCAGTGTCCCTCTTGTCTACACAAGGCACACTGGTTGCGACCCAGTCGTCTCTCCTGCGGGCCCAGACGTCTGCATCCACAGCCCTTTCCTTCCCAGCCACTTCCCATAGTGCCGGTCTGTACCGCCGCGACCATCAGTCTAACTTGCTTTTTCTCCTTTTCTGCCTCCCTTAGACTATAAGCTCGGTTTGCAGTCTCTAAGATTTGTGCCATGGTAATGCCCATTAGATCCTCTTTTTTCTGTAACTTTCTCTTAATATCGGGGCTTCTCTGCTCATGAAAATTCCCTTAATGATTGCCTCAGTTTCCTGATCATCGGGGTCTGCATTGGTGTTCTGTCGAATAGCGTCCCGAATACACTGTAGGAAGGCCCCTGGGCTTTCCTTTAGATCCTGCATTACCTCATACGGTTTTGCCCAATTATTATGTCGGACAGCTGAGTGACGGAGTCCATGCAAAAGCGACTGCTTATAGGTGGTAAGCCGGGTCATACCCGCAGGATTATTTGGGTTCCACTTGGGGTCTACTCGGGGGACCTGCTCATCCAGGTCAGGGACATTATTACGATCCTGGTCATATCATCTCTGTGCCTCCTCCTTTGCCTTGGACATGACCTGTTGTCGTTCGACCTCAGACAATAAGGTGCACAGGAGGACGTTGCAATTGTCCCAATCCGGCTTATAGCTGCTAAGGCAGCCCTCAAAAACTGAAATAAACCTACTCGGGTTGGTGGAAAACTCCCCTGCCTGTACTTTGAAAGCAGCCAAATCCATAGGGTTAAAGGGCACATGGGTATAGACCTGCATAGTCGTGGCCGGACGCTCACCCGTGCCAGTACGGGAAATCTTAGTTTCAGTAAGGAAAGGATATAAGCCCACTGTAGGGGCCCTATCAGGTGGGGGCATGGGGGCCGAAGGGGACACCGGACCTGCCATCACAGTTGGGGTGGGGGTCTGGGGACTAACATTAGCCACTACCGAACCAGTCGGAGTCAAATTACATCGCTGTAAGACATCTGATCGATTACACAAAGCCAAAAACAAGTGCGCATTCAGATGTTCATTCCATTTCCACGTTCGCTGACAGAACAAATGTAACTGGAGGATCATATTGTAATTAATTGACCCTCCTGGTGGCCACCGCTCCTGGTCCTCTAGTTGATATTGAGGCCAGTCAACTGTACAGTATTGTTTTAATTTATTCTTAGTCATCAGATCCGATCCAAATACCTTCCAATTTGCTAGGATACACTCTAGGGGCGTACAATGTGCCCTCCCTCCCGGGCTCTGTCCCTGTCCCATGCCTACAGGGTAACTCTGGGCATCCCCAGGTTCAAAACAGAGCAGACAATTCGGATTTCAAAAGGTTCCTACCTTATCCGAAGGTCCGGTTCCCCACCGTCGCACGTGGCACTTCTTCACTTATCAGGTGCGTTGCACCGTTGTGCCCTACGGGGCTGGTTGGGCTATGCCTCTCCGAGGCCCCTGGGAATCACACTGGTATGCACTGGGCATCGATCGGAGTCCTCACCTCCTTCTGATTCCCCTCTCTCATAAGGGAAAGAGAGGGGAGAGGATCTTTTTTGTGTCTGTTTATTTGACCCAAGGAACCCCCCTGTGCTATGAACTGGAGGGGAAGGACAACATAAATGACTGACAGTGGGGTCAGCAGAGGGTGTGTGGTGTGTGTTTGTGTAACATTCACTCAGGTTATAGGAGACCCTGGTGTAAAATCCCCCTCTGCCTATTAAGGAGAAAAGATTTGAACTGGGGTTTCCCACTTTCCAGGTGAGTGCCCTAACCAATAGACTATGGGATATTTTAATGTGGGGCTCTCTCAATCTGTTCTGTTGAGGCCCTTCCACTTTGATTAAATAATTAATTAAATATGCATTAAAGCAGAGACAAAGTGAGAATGATTCTTTAGTCCAGTGGGAGATGAGTTCAAATCCCTGCTTCCCATCAGCCAGAGGGTGGAAATAGATACTGAGTCTCCCACATCCTGAGTGAGTGCTCTAACCACTGGGCTAAAATTTATAAGGTGGAATGGGTACCACCAACACGTCCTCCTCCAGCACTGGTGGCATTTTGTATGGGGCCCAATCTGTTAGGTGGCCTCAGTAGATTGGCTACTGGATTGGCCCCTACAGGCCAAATGGGCAAGGCAACACCTAGTTTAAGGATGCTGCCTGGGCTTAGTTTTAGGCCTAGCTGTGAGAACCATGTGCATGTCTAGTGGCAGATTTTTAGGTAACTAAGTTTCCAGTGATGAAATCCCTTAGGAGGCTGTGGAAGGTTAGGCAATACAGGAGTGGGGCTTTTGAAGATTTAAATGTATATGCCTAAAGTGGCAAAACGCACCTAACTCCCTCCGTAGATCTAGCCCCCAAATTACTAGTTGCTTTTGAAAATCTTGGCAATAACACCAAATGTTAAACTCTGCCCTATTCAGAAATTGACTGTATCTCATCTTTTGCAGCTATCCATAAAACATACGTGTTCCTAAGATTTCTGAGATTGTCATACTGAACACAGAACCATTAACTATAGTTTGTATTTATGTTTCCTTGCTTTCAAGCTTGTACCTGTAAAGCAATTGTGATTCAAGCTATGTTACTGTTAAATATGTCATTAATAATTTCAGTAAGACATTATATCTTACCCAATACAGACTGTAAACATTTTATGTCATTAGGTAATGCAATGAGGCTTTTTTACACCATAACAGCTTTATTTATGTACTGTGATTTGCATAATTAGCTGCTAATGAGGCTCTAATTTTCACTGCTATAAGGTCTAGATATCCATTCCTCTCTCAATGAATTCATTTTTGCTGTCTCATTAACACAGTAAAATAACTGAAAATTGTATATTAATTAAAGGCTAAACTACCTCTAGATGGAGTCATTAAATAGGCTGATAAGCTCCAAGGAAAATACAAGAACTTTCTTTGTCAGTCAAGGGGAAAACATGAAAACTAAAATGGCCCACTCCATATGGTGAAAGAAAGGATGGTATATTATTATTCTCGTTTGTTTTTCCTTCTTAAATTATTTATTTTGTAATTGCCTGGTAGCCTGGAAAGGAACAACCATGAAAAGAGTGCTTTTTCTAAGAAGTTTTTAAAATTGCTTTACTATTGAAATAATTTCATTCAATGTCTTCCGCTTACAAGAACAAATTTGGTGGCAATGAAAAAATGTCCTTTTATCCGGGAAGTGCCAAAGAAACATCTCCAGTTTCAGACTCCTTAAACTTCTCTTTGTGTCCTCAGCAGTGTTGACAACCCCAAGAGTTAAGAAATTGGGTGATGCCCAAAAAAATCATGAGATTAGCTTAAAATCATAAGATTTTTAAAAATAGAGTTTGGGTCTTTTGATTTGCGTCTTTAGGATTCACATTTCCCAGCCTTTCTTCACAACCAAGAGGGCTAGAAGCATACTTTAGATGATTCACAGGTTTTTGGTATTTTTTTTAATACATCACTTCAAGACACATGCAATAAAATCATAAGTTGGCAGGACTGCCCCAGTTTCTGATCTCCACAAACTCTTTAAGAAATCAATCATGTTACACACTTAAATTTATAAATTTGTGGTCTAAAGAGAGATGAGAGAGCAAGCTGTTTTGAAATACATACTCAAGAAGAAAAAGACTTCCACCTTAGTTTTACATGAAAAAGATAAAGAATCATTTTTGCATGGTTTTCCTGTGGGGAAAAAAAATGATTACTTTGGCTGACTTACTTTAAAACCAAGTCTCAAAATAGGGTACTCACTAATAGGAATTGACAAACTGACCATGAAGCCAAAATAAATAATGCATTTAAACAATCAAACGAAACATAACAATAAATATTATTTAATACCAAATGTGCTTTTCATAAGTGAAAGAATCTGTTTGTTTAGGGCTTGTCTACATAGTAACCCCACTAATGCAGTCTACAGGCATGTGATTTCTATCACACTTATTTGTTATGCACTAACTGGTCCATGTAGATCTTGCTGTTGCATGCTACAGGTTCCCTACTGCTCTTTAGTGTACTGTGCACTACATTAAAACATGAGGGAACCATTAGTACACACCAGCAGATTCTAAACTGACCAATTAACACACACTACTTTGCACTTTAGAGGTTGCACCCCCACAATGTACATTGCCACACCGTGTAGCACTTACTTTGCTTCAGCCCCTACTAACATGATTTGGGACCTGCCCTTTTGAGAGATCAGCTCTCTCTCTCCCCCTCTTTCTATGCTGTAGCAGCTCTGATCAGCATAGCACCCAAGCGAGACTCCTCCCCCACATAGTTTAAAAGAAAAGAAGATGGTGGTAGGATGCTCTTTTGTAAGTCTTCATAGATTTTGCTTACCTTTTTCCAAAATGACCCACGTCTTTTACTTTCAGGACACTCTCCATGGCCCATTTCTTTTGCCTAATGATTGATGAGATGTATCATGATCAGTGGAACTGGAATCACACAACCCAAGTTCCCTGGAGGGACTGTTACTAACGGAATGTTAGTGGAACAGGGAACAGGAATTTAGGCTGGAAATAATACAGCCACATGGACAGAGAAGTCCACAGGGTTTAATAAAGTTCCATTTTTATAGTTTCATAGACTCCAAGGCCAGAAGGGATATTATGATCATTTAATCTGATCTCCTGTATCACACAGACCATAAAACTTGCTCCAAAACAAGTCAAAGAGCAGATCTTTTAGAAAAAAATCCAATCTTGATTTTAAAAATTGCCAATGATGGAGAATCCACTATGACCCTTGATAAATTGTTCCAATGATTAAGCGCCATTCAGAATGTGCACCTTATTTCCTGTCTGAATTTGTCTAACTTCAACTTCCAGCCATCAGATCATGTTATATCTTTCTGCAATCCTGAAGAGCCCATTATTAAATATTTGTTTCCCATATAGGTACATGTAAATTTTAATCAAGTCACCTTCTCCTTCTCTTTATTAAACTAAATAGATTGAGCTTAACCATAAGGTACATATTCTAATCTTTAATCATTCTTGTGGGTTTTCTCTGAATCTTCTTGAATTGTGGACACCAGAACTGGACACCATTTTCCAGCAATTGTCACACCAAGGCCAAAAACAGAGGTAAAGATATTCTCTCTACTCCTACTCAAATTATCCTATTTATGCATCCCAGGATTGCAGTAGCTTTCCTGTCCACAGTGTTCCACTGGGAGCTCATGGTCAACTGATTATCCACCCCAGCCCCCAAATCTTTTTCAGAGTCACTGCTTCCTAGAATAGAGTTTCCCACCATGTAAGTGTGCCCTACACTCTTTGATTCTAGTTGTACACATTTACACGTTAGCATATTAAAAACACATATTGTTTTCTGAGCCCTGTTTAACAAGTAATGCAGATTGCTCTGTATTAGTGACCTGTCCTCTTCATTATTTACCACTTCCACAGTTTGTGTCATCTACAAACAATATCAGTGATGATTTTATGTTAAATAGCATAGAGCCAAGAACTGTCCCTGCAGGATCCCAGTAGAACCACCCCTAATTGATTATGATTGCCATTTACAATTACATTTTGGGAACTAGTTATTAATCCATTTGTGCAATTTAATCTGCATTCAGCTTCACTCTTCTGAAATGAAACGTGGTGACAGCATCTGAGCAGGCGAGTTCTCTGCAGTGCAGCAGCTGGCTGAGTGAGCCACAGAACTCTAAGCCACCAGGAGCCCAGGATTCTGCAGACATAAATCTAGTCCCACAATGGAGTCAATGGAAGGAGGAATTCCAGCTATGCACAGGCCTGGCCATGCAGGAAGATGACCACAGCAGGAAAGTAAAACTATTATTTTACCTTACTGTGGAACAAGACAGACAGATCTGCAGCACACTGACACTCACTACTGCTTGAAGCCTCACAGTATTCCTAGGAGCTGTGGGGTCCTATTGTTTCCGCAAAGCAGAATCAAACTGTTGAGCAACACTGTTTTTTCACTATAGCCCAATCTGAAGGGAGGAAATGGATTTGTATGTTACTGCCTTATGCACAGCGACTGCTAAACGACTGTGTTGCATCCAACTGCTCCTTTGGAATTTTTATCCCCCTTCAGACAGGTTTATTTTAAAGGTGAATGGAAACTATTTTACAAGAAGTAAATGTAAGATCCCAAACTTCCCTGTGGGGCAGGGGATATAGATGCATTCCCTTAGTGAGATGCACTTACTGTGGGAGACAGCATGAACAGGTAAAGGAAAAGGGCACCACACTAGGACGGCACTGCAAGGAACGTAGCAAGGTGAACCATTTTAGCAGTTTGTACAAGAGCAGAGGAAGGTCCCAGAAAGATTCAATCAGACTTGTACAAGAGGGGGAGAACACATCAGACAGAAGTAATGACATCATGACTCTCTCCTTATGCTGGAGAGTGTATCAGAATCAGGCTGTCAGGACAGAACAACAAAGGGACAATACCAACCTCCATGCATGCAACAATGTTAATATACCTAGGCCATTTCAGCTGAATAGTGGGGACTTCTGCAGAGGGATTTCTCAGGGGAGCTGGACTCAAAGTTGTTTGTAGTGGTGGAAGGTAAGCATCATGGAAACTTGGCCATGTTTACACGTGCCGGGGATCGACGCTGCTGTGATTGATCCAGTGGGGGGGGGGGGTCGATTTGGCGAGTCTATCTAAATTTTTAGGGATCTAAATACATTTAACATTTTGGCCCATAACACATTAAAATCTGTGTAAATCAGTCAGTGTACTTCTTTTTCACCTTGGCTGATGCTACTAGATTTTTAGCGTTCTATGTAAATTTATGGCTTAAAAAAAAACAAATCAGAAATGTATCATTATAAAATGCTGCAATCACTTGAAATACATATCGAAATCTCCCTTCATATTCATTTTTAGATAGTCTTTTTCCATGTTTATGGTTGGGTTAAACCTCTTTGAAACAGGGATAGAACCACCGCCTTTCATTTAAAATAGTTGTAAGAAGCCATTAAGCTCTTATACATAACTAGATAACTGAAACAATAGGAACCTCCACCTCAAAACATGGGCACCTCACCTCCCAAAACAATGGCCCATGCAAGGCACATGTGGGTGAAGGGGTTTTGCTGGTTTTTGTCCTGTGAAGGTTTGTGTGTCTGAGAGAAATGTCAGGAAGACCAGAGAAGCTGAGAAAGAAGGCAGCATGGAAGCACCAGACAGCCTGAATAAGTGCTGGAGCACAGGCGCCAGCTTCTAAATTTCCCCAGGGATACTCACCCCCACTCAGCCCCAGGCCCCCTCCCTATTCTATCGCTTCCCCCAAGGCCTCACCCCCGCCCTGCCTCTTCCTGGCCCCACTCCACCCTCGACCCACCTCTTTTCGCCTCCTCCTGAGTGTGCCCCATCCCCACTCTCCCCTTCCCTCCCAGCATCTCCTGTACATTGCTGAACAGCTGTTCCGCAGCGTTCCGGAGGCGCTGGGAGGAGTTGATCAGCAGAGTCTGCCGGCATGCAGGAGTAGGGGAGGGACAGAATCTTGGCTGCCGGCAGGTGCTAGCCACTTGCTAATTTTTCTCAGAGTCAGCACTTATGTGCGGGAGCATGGCCCTGAGAAAAGCCTAGAGAAGCGTAAACCCTGGTCTACACTAGGTGTTGAGGTTGAATTTAGCAGCATTAAATCGATGTAACCCTGCACCTAACCACATGATGAAGCTCATTTTTTTTTTGACTTAAAGGGCTCTTAAAATCGATTTCCTTACTCCACCCACAACAAGGGGATTAGCGCTGAAATCGGTTTTGCTGGGTCGAATTTGGGGTACTGTGGATGCAATAAGATGGTATTGGCCTCCAGGAGCTATCCCAGAGTGCTCCGTTGTGACCGCTCTGGACAGCACTCTCAACTCAGATGCACTGACCAGGTAGACAGGAAAAGGTCTGCGAACTTTTGAATTTCAATTTCCTGTTTGGCCAGTGTGGCAAGCTGCAGGTGACCATGCACAGCTCATCAGCAGAGGTGACCATGATGGAGTCCCAGAATCGCAAAAGAGCTCCAGCATGGACCGAACGGGAGGTACGGGATCTGATTGCTGTATGGGGAGAGGAATCCATGCTATCAGAACTACGTTCCAGTTTTCAAAATGCCAGAACATTTGTGAAAATCTCCCAGGGCATGGACAGAGGCCTTAACAGGGACCCAAAGCACTGCCGTGTGAAACTTAAGGACCTGAGGCAAGCCTACCAGAAAACCAGAGAGGCAAACGGCCACTCCGGGTCAGAGCCCCAAACATGCCACTTCTATGGTGAGCGGCATGCCATTTTAGGAGGTTCAGCCACCACTACCCTAGCCGTGTTGTTTGACTCCTTCAATGGAGATGGAGGCAACATGGAAGCAGGTTTTGGGGATGTGGAAGATGATGATGATGAGGTTGTAGATAGCTCACAGCAAATAAGCGGAGAAACCGGTTTTCCCGACAGCCAGGAACTATTTCTCACCCTGGACTTGGAGCCAGTACCCCCCAAATCCACTCAAGGCTGCCTCCCGGACCCACCAGGTGGAGAAGGGACCTCTGGTGAGGGTACCTTTTAAAATACTATATAAGGTTTAAAAGCCAGCACGTTTAATGATTAATTTGCCCTGGCATTCGTGGCTCTCCTGGATATACTCCCAAAGCCTTTGCAAAAGGTTTCTGGGGAGGGCAGCCTTATTCCATCTACCATGGTAGGACACTTTACCACTCCAGGCCAGTAGCACGTACTCGGGAATCATTGTAGAACAAAGCATTGCAGTGTATGTTTGCTAGCGTTCAAACAACATCCATTCTTTATCTCTCTGTATTATCCTCAGGAGAGTGATAACATTCATGGTCACCTGGTTGAAATAGGGTGCTTTTCTTAAAGGGACATTCAGAGGTGCCCGTTCCTGCTGGGCTGTTAGCCTATGGCTGAACAGAAATGTTCCCTGCTTTTAGCCACGCGGTGGGGGGAGGCAAAATGTGACCTTGTAACGAAAGCAGATGTGCTATGTATATAATGTTAACAGCAAGGTTTACTGTGAAAGTGTACCCATTGTTCTATAAAATGTGTCTTTTCAAATACCATGGTTCCTTTTTTTTTTTCCTCCACCAGCTGCTTGTGTTTCAAAGATCACAGGATCTTCTCCTTCCCAGAGGCTAGTGAAGATTAGAAGGCGAAAATAAAAACCGCACTCGCGCTGAAATGTTCTCTGAGCTTATGCTGTCCACCCACACTGAGAGCACAGACGAATGCATGGAGGCAGACAATGTCAAAGTGCAGGAAAGCACAAAATGACTGGGAGGAGAGGTGGCGGGCTGAAGCGAGGGCTGAAGCTGAAAGGTGGTGGCAGTGTGGTGAGAGGAGGCAGGATTCAATGCTGAGGCTGCTGGAGGATCAAACTAATATGCTCCAGCATATGGCTGAGCTGCAGAAAAGGCAGCAGGAGCACAGACTGCCGCTACAGCCCCTGAGTAATCAACCACCCTCCTGCCCAAGTTCCAGAGCCTCCTCATTCAGACACCCAAGAACTTGGGGGGGGGGCATCCAGCCACCCAGCCACTCCACCCCAGAGGATTGCCCAAGTAACAGAAGACTGGCATTCAGTAAGTTTTAAAGTGCTGTGTGGCCTTGTCCTTCCCTCCTCCACCACCCCTCCTGGGCTACCTTGGTAATTATCCCCCATTTGTGTGATGAATTAATAAAGAATACATGAATGTGAAGCAACAGTGACTTTATTGCTTCTGCAAGCAGTGATCGAAGGGAGGTGGGGAGGGTGGTTAGCTTACAGGGAAGTAGAGTGAACCAACTGGCAGGGGGGTTTCATCAAGGAGAAACAAACAGAACTTTCACACTGTAGCCTGGCCAGTCATGAAACTGGTTTTCAAAGCTTCTCTGAGGTGCACCGTACACTCCTGTATCATAGAATCATAGAATCATAGAATATCAGGGTTGGAAGGGACCCCAGAAGGTCATCTAGTCCAACCCCCTGCTCAAAGCAGGACCAAGTCCCAGTTAAATCATCCCAGCCAGGGCTTTGTCAAGCCTGACCTTAAAAACCTCTAAGGAAGGAGATTCTACCACCTCCCTAGGTAACGCATTCCACTGTACTCTTCTAACCGCCCTGATGTCTGGCTGTGTGTAACCAGCAGCCAAGCGATTTGCCTCAACCTCCCACCCTGCCATAAACGTCTCCCTCTTACTCTCATAGATATTGTGGAGCACACAGCAAGCAGTAATAACAGTGGGAATAGTGGTTTTGCTGAGGTCTAACCGAGACAGTAAACTGTGCCAGAGCGCTTTTAAACATCCAAATGCATATTCTACCACCACTCTGCACTTGCTCAGCCTGTAGTTGAACAGCTCCTGACTACTCTCCAGGCTGCCTATGTATGGCTTCATGAGCCATGGCATTAAGGGGTAGGCTGGGTCCCCAAGGATAACTCTAGGCATTTCAACATCCCCAATGGTTATTTTCTGGCCTGGGAAGAAAGTCCCTTCCTGCAGCTGTTGAAACAGACCAGAGTTCCTGAAGATGCAAGCATCATGTACCTTTCCCAGCCATCCCACGTTGATGTTGGTGAAACGTCCCTTGTGATCCACCAGTGCTTGCAGCACTACCCCTTGCAGTTTATGTACTCGCTGGCTTGGTGCTCCAGTGCCAAGATAGGGATATGGGTTCCGTCTATGGCCCCACCACAGTAAAGGAATCCCATTGCAGCAAAGCCATCCACTATGACCTGCACATTTCCCAAGGTCACTACCCTTGATATCAGCAGCTCAGTGATTGCATTGGCTACTTGCATCACAGCAGCCCCCACAGTAGATTTGCCCACTCCAAATTGATTCCCAACTGACTGGTAGCTGTCTGGTGTTGCAAGCTTCCACAGGGCTATTGCCAGTGCTATCGCTTCTCAACTGTGAGGGCTGCTCTCATCTTGGTATTCTTGTGCCTCAGGGCAGGGGAAAGCAAGTCAAAGTTCCATGAAAGTGCCCTTACGCATGCAAAAGTTTCGCAGCCACTGGGAATCATCTCAGACCTGCAACACTATGCGGTCCCTCCACTCTGTGCTTGTTTCCCAAGCTCAGAATTGGCATTCCACCACATGAACCTGCCCCATTAGCACCATGATGCCCACACTGGCAGGGCCGTGCTTTGAGAGAAGTCTGTGTCCACATCCTCATCGCTCTCGTCACCGCGCTGATGTCGCCTACTCACCCAATTTTGCCAGGTTCTGATGCTGCATATACTGCTGGATAATGCGTGTGGTGTTTAATGTGCTCCTAATTGCTAAAGTGATCTGAACGGGCTCCATGCTTGCTGTGGTATGGCGTCTGCACAGGTAACTCAAGAAAAAAAGGCGCAAAACGATTGTCTGCCCTTGCTTTTATGGAGGGAGGGAGGAAACGGGGGCCTGACGATATGTACCCAGAACCACCCGCGACAATGTTTTAGCCCCATCAGGCACTGGGATTTCTACCCAGAATTCAAATGGGTGGTGCTACCCGCAGTGCAAAGCTCTGGAAGTCGACGGTTGCCTCGGTACTATGGACACAGTCCACCGACTACATGCACTTAGAGCATTTGTGTGGGGACATACACTCGACTGTGTAAAAACACTTTCTACAAAACCGACTTCTATAAATTCGACCTAATTTCGTAGTGTAGACGTAGACTAAGTGCTGCTTAAAAAGGGCTTGGGGATGTGAGCAAATAAACTGTCTCCTGCTGTTTGATTCCTCTTGTGTTCAGGGAAACAGCATCTTGTACATTTTTTGTAAATAAACAGGATTGCATCAGAGATACCCAACTCCATCATCAACTTCCCTAACAGAAACAACCTGCAAGACTCCAGTCTGGCCAAAGGAATGTCAGGAATGTTGTAAAGTAGCTCTGAAAATTAGCACAAAAATCCATTTGTCAACAAGTGACAGTGTGATGGTTCCTTCCCCACTCTGAACTCTAGGGTACAGATGTGGGGACCTGCATGAAAACCTCCTAAGCTTATTTTTACCAGCTTAGGTTAAGGTACAAACTATTTTACCCTTTGCCCTTGGACTTCCACTGCCACCACCAAACGTTTGACTGGGTTTACTGGGAAAAGTGTTGTTTGGAAACGTCTTTCCCCCCAAAATCCTCACCAAAACTTAGCATTCCCCTGCCTGGGGAAGGCTTGATAAAAATCCTCACCAATTTGCATAGGTGACCACAGACCCAAACCCTTGGATCTAAGAACAATGAAAAAGAGCACTCAATTTCTTACAAGAAGAATTTTAATATAAGGTAAAAAGAAACACCTCTGTAAAATCAGTATGGTAAATACCTTACAGGGTAATTAGATTCAAAACATAGAGAATCCCTCTAGGCAAAACCTTAAGTTACAAAAAGACACAAAGACAGGAATATCCATTCTATTCAGCACAGCTTAATTTTCTCAGCCATTTAAAGAAATCATAATCTAACACATATCTAGCTAGCTTACTTACTAAGTTCTAAGACTCCATTTCTGTTCTGTCCCTGGCAAAAGCATCACACAGACAGACACAGACCCTTTGTCCCCCCCCCCCCCCGCTTTGAAAGTATCTTGTCTCCTCATTGGTCATTGTAGTCAGGTGCCAGCAAGATTACCCTAGCTTCTTAACCTTTTACAGGTGAAAGGATTTTTCCTCTGGCCAGGTGTTAACCCTTCCCTTTATATTTATGGCAGACAGTGAATAAGTACAAGTCTGACTACAAAATTTAAGGAAGTAAGGGCACAATGTCTAAAGTGCTAGTAAAAAAAAAGACACTGCCTGTTGTATTTTAAAGATGAAAATTTATTTACACTTTCTGGAAATTTATAGTAGAAATATATAAGGAAAACACCAAAGAGCAGTTCTTCACACACAAGAATCTCTTTTGGACTAATTCACATCTTCCTTTACAAACACAGACTTCTGGACTTCACAGCTTTACCTCACTTCTTGGCATAAATTGAGATCAACCCAATCCAGTGGTGATTCTGTAATATTGAGAAGTGTAATATACTACACCCCTAAATGTCAACATGAATTCTGTTCCTGACCTTTGATTCAGGCACTTCATCCTGATCTACTTAATGTGCAAGGTGCCTTAAATCTCTCGTGAAAGCTTTTCCTAATATTAAATTAAGTGAAGATATCTCCAATGCTTAGCAGCTGATTTCCCCTAAAGATGAAAATCCAAAGTAAGCCAACTTAATTAAGAATTAATTCCATTTAAACCACAGCTTGAATTGTTCATTTCTACTTCAGTCCCTGATCAATTATTTGTGGCATGAAGTTATCTACCAGACATGGGTGCAAATTAATTAAGATGACAAAAAGTAATTTCACATACCTTGTCAGATTCCATCCTGTTTTTTTAATTTCTGTGTGTTAATAAAATGTGTTAGCCTCTTTATAAGGCTTTCTGTTATGACTTCTCTATTTCTTTACATAGACCAATATTACCAACTTCTTTATTATAACACCATCTATTTCTCACTACCTGGCTCCAAAGGATGAGGTTTTAAAGGACATCCTATGGAACTCCTCCCACAGGAGGCTGCTTAGCCAGCTGCTGAACAGGTGCAGAGAACCTTATAGAATTCAACATCACTGTAATAAATAAATAGATAAATAAGTCTCTGATCAAGCAATCTTATTGCTCTTGAACAAAAAGAAGGAACTTCAACCAACTACTGGTTATTTTCATTTTGGAAAACTAACACGGTGTTTTGGCAGCTAAATATACCAGGAAAGCTAGCAAATCATCTTGGAAAATATTCACCACAGAAGGCTCTGGAACTAAACTTCTAGTTCCACAAGTGGGAGTAGGGAAAGATCATAACAGTGATATGCTGCGAGTATTTTAACAAATGTTTTCCTCCTTAGCTTGTTACAAACCAATGTAATCTGATGCACGTACTTGTAGAGAAGAGGAGACAGAGTGTAGGGAATCAGATTTTTTTCCCCTCATAACCAAGGAAGAAGGCAATATTACTGGGCAAACAAACATATGAAGCTGCTCTTTTTACTGAAAGTGTTTTTTTCTGAAAAACATGCTGAAAATACTGACAATATGGCAGAGTGTTCAACGTATATAACTTAAAGAGAAGGAAAAGACTTTAGGGTGATCTGGGGCTTTTCTCCTCCAGCAATGTTTTTTAAAGTTTCTACCATCTGGCACAATCTGGTCCACTATAAAGGCAACAAAACTGCCCTTTTTTGGGGGGGGGGATATTTTTCTCTCTGTATATTATAATTTCCAGGATGATTTAACAGTCAACAGACTAGGCTCAACTCCATCACAGACAGGAAAAACCATCCCAAATTTCTCTTCAGCATGGTGACAGATTTTTAACAAGAGATCTATGGAAACCCAAAATGGATTTTTCCATTCTTGAGTGGCTCTCTGACAAACATATGCATCTAGTAACTAGTAATGAGAAACTACAGCACAGTCAAGATATTAGGGCATGACTCACAGGTTGAAGAAAAGGGCCACACTTTTCAAAAGCCAGAGCCTTAAGCTAGGCACCTAAATCCATATTTAGGCAGCTAAACATTACATTTTTAAAGGTGCCTACATTATTTAGTAGAACAAGTCCTATTGAAGTCAATGTGTGCTTGTAAATCACTTAAGCATTTTGGACAATCCAGTCATTAGATGCCTGAATATGGACTTAGGCCCTTAATTTTAGGCTCCTATTCTTGAACATTGTGTCTGTTATCTGTAATGTTTGCAGCTCATACCAATGCAGAGCTTATGTATACATTGAGTTTTTAAGGACAAGATCATCAGTTTGGAAGCCCTAGCAAGTTCAGCATTTAGACAGCCTAGCCATCAGTGCTATAGCGTAACCAGTGCTGGTGAGAATATTTTTCTAAAATTGCACAATGCAGACAAAGCCAAACATGGAAGGCTAGTTAGAGGAACTCGTGCTCACAAAACAAACAGGTAGTAAAAGTATCGATACAGATGGCCTTAAGTATTGTTTTGTTCTCATGATTAAAGTCATTTTCGTAGCTCAAATATTAGATTTTGATTAGATTGCTGTACATATCTATGTGGTATAGCAATAACACTACTTTAAAATAATACTGTTTGAGGAGACATCCAATGCAAAGAATCTCTTTACTGAATATGAAGGTTGACATCCTGGACTCCTATGGAAGTTTTGTCATGTTCTAAGGCCCCCCAAGACCCATGCATGCAGCCTTAATAGAGTCAAAGAGGCTCTGAAATGGTGCAAGGTCCTACCCATTCAAGATAAGGTCCTTGGTCCCCAAACCCACATGCAGCAATGAGGTACTCAATATCAGCAGGCTTCTTATTTTTGCCTGGCAGAGGGAAAAGTTGATTTGCTGAAAATACTTTATAAAATTCTTCAAAAGATGACACTTCTACTCACAGGAATTGGTTCTGTTGAAATAGTCAGTATTTGAGCTGCTTTATAATCTTAAAAATAACTGCCAAAAATATTGATAGTTATCTCCAAAGGACCAAAAAGAGGAAAGACAGGTAAGAAAATCTCTTCAGAAAGGCCTTCTCCTAATACCAGGACTTGAAAAATGTGCCTGATACATGCTAACACAAGGACTGAGCCTACTCTTCCCAAGGTGGAAAAATAACTGTACCACTCTACTCTTTTCCAACTCACACGTCTTCCTGTTCCTAGTCACATGATTTGATTCATATTTAGTTTCAGGGAATAAACTAATTGCCTAGGAAGGAATTCCCCTCTGTCCACTGTTGAGCACTGCACAAACAACTAGCTATGTTAATGGAATGATTGTTAGAAAACAAATTAAGAAATTAGAATGAAGTTGATATTTTTCACAAGTAATTCTTATCCATGTAAGAAGTCCCATTGTCACATGATTAGTCCTTGAAAAGTCCCATTAAATCTATAAGGTTTATTGTGTGAGTAAGGATTACTTACACGGGCAAAGGCTGAAGGGCTGGTTCCTGAGTAGTTAATTTTAACAAAATTAACATTAATGTAAGAATTTCAGGATGCATATATATGCATTAGCTTATGAGAACTCAGCATAACAAATGTTCTTATATTTTCACTGCAATTTTTTTTAAATCTAATAGGCATGCTTCAATGATGATATTACCTCTAGACTCTATGCAATCTTTATCTTGAATGAAGATCAACCCGAGTACAATGTTTATCTATTTATGCTCAACATTTTTAGTTTATGTAATTTGTTAAATGCATGTCACATTATATGGATGGTTCCAATCTTGCTTTTATTGAAGTCAGAGGAAAAAATAACCATTTATTTCAATGGGACTTAAAATTGCACAGATTAATTTATTCTGATGATAGTAAGTATGCAGAATATTGAACATTACAATTTATCAGAAACTTAACTGCATGTACATAAAGAGAAAGTAAGCAACGATTTATGGCTACTTAAATTCTAGATACAGCTAGGAAAGCAAGGGCCAGATCCTCAGCTGATCTTAATAGACAAATATGCAGCTGAGGATCTGTGCCTTCAGCATTACTGTTATAGGTAGTCATTGTGTGTATAGTTCACAATCACTAACACAATTTATATTTTTGCTTGGCACTATAATTTTTGCACTAAAATGGAATTACCCTTTAAGCCATGGCAATTAAGGTTATACTCTTTAATAAAGTTCTCTCTCTTACCATCACATCCTTGACATACATCCTCCTTCCCAAAAATGTCGTCATCTATGTTCACAAGAATGTACCTATCCAAGGACAATGTGAGCTTTTTCCCTGACAGGAAGGGGATGGTATCTATAAAGATTAGTTTGTGCAGGCAAAAATTCAAGTTGTTGCCAAATACAATTACTGAATCCCATCATGAAATCCCAAATCTCAAACAGTAGCATGTAAAATAACTCCAGAAATACCTTGTGGGACTTGTCCCAGTGATTTTATTTGAGCTAATATGATTAAATTAATGTGAAATGGTTAATCTGGAAAATTGTCCAGTCTTTTCCAGCCAGTGCCCCATTACAATTTCTGAAGCTTTGATAATGTGAAGTAAAGGAGAATGGTGGTTTACACAATAGTTCTTAAGGCTTAAGTTGTTATACAGGTGCAATGGAAAGCCTTTTACTTGTGCACTGAGCAAACTGTCCTCATTGGCTTTATGAAAACCAGGCATGCCAACACTATAATCCACACACTATCTGTCCAAAATGTTTCAGTGCCATAGATCAATATTTACATATTTTAAAATATTTTCCGTAAGTAGTGCATATTTCCCCCTTCCTTTACAGATAAGGCTTGGAATGTTACCTTTGCCAGTTGCAGTCTCCATGTTATACTGAAATCTATTGGATTCTAGGATTGCAATAATGTCCTGTCCCAGCTGTGAATACTGGTTGTCCACCAACACCAGGACCACAGGATCAGTTCTAGATCCACCAATGGGTTGATCTCTTTTCATTTCAGGTAGACGGTACAATAAAAATCTTGATATCTCCACATTCCATTTTTGGGACAGTCTTAGAAACTTCTATTTCTTGCTTGTATCCATTGCACAAATACTAAACAGAAACAACAATGCTTGCCCTACAAAATAAGGTCAAAAGACCAGTCAGTCTTCAAACATGTCTAGCACAGTGATTTCAAACCTGTGATATGTGGACCCCTACAGTCTGCAGACTATGCCTAATATTTCCAAAGGGGTCCACACCTCCATTCAAAATTTTGTAGGGGTCTGTAAATGAAAAAAAGTTTGAAAACCACTGGTTTAGGAAATCTGAACAGAGATTTCATGGTTTAGGACTTTCACCTGCCTATCTTGATAATTAACTGTTTTTTGAGGGAGGAAGGACATGTTTTGAAACCAATCCTTAACAGCTCATGTAACCATTACAGTAAGTAACTGATTTTTTTAAAGTGAATTTGATATATTATCCATAAGTCCCCATTTTCAGTTCGCATATGCTAACTATGCATGTCATAGTACAATCTCTAAGCTTGCTATATGATATTGTGATCAGTCTCTCCATTACATATCAGGTAGAAATTAAACTTAGAAGAATTATCCAGATTTCCAATGGCAATATCTGAAAAGAAAAACACAACTGTATTCATGTTGCAAATAGATTAAAATAACCAATAAAAATGTAAAGTCTGCTCTCATACTGAAAATTAAGAGTAATTGCTAAAGGTATAAAATAGTGAGCTATAATGAGACCAAAAAAAATTACAAGCAGTTTGAAGTTTCATTACTGAATAGGAGTATACAAAAGACACTGTAGCAAAACTGCGGCCATCTAAGTCTTAATGGGATGTCACCATTCAGCATACTAAACCCTGATCCAAAAAAAATCTGCTGACGTTAATCTGACCCTTTCTATTGACTTCAGTCAGGCCCTATGGCCATTTGGAACTTCGTGGCAGTAGCACTAATAAAACCCTGGTTCCTCTGCTCCAGGAGCATAATGGTGGTACAGGGGAAATCTCCATTAGCTGTTGGCATTAGAGACCCATGACTAAAAGTTTAGTAGTTTTGAATCCATCCAACAGAAAGGAGTGGTACATAGACATTTACACTAACCTACAGCAGGTTTAAAAATGGTGAAAAACTTATGAAACATTTGAATTTAAAATAAAAGTGGTCAGCTCTGTACACAGGTCAAAAAATGGAAGAAATTTTTAACTACTCCCCACCCCAAAACCATACAAAAATTGTTGGCATTTGAAAAATTCAAACCATGTTTGACCTGCCCTATGCTAATCAGCTCAAAGATCCAAGGACTTCTGTTTGGGCTGGGATCCTCTCTTCCTTTTTTATACAGGGGCTACCACAATAGAAATAATAAAGTAGTTGATTTGTTAATACAATCCCACTAAAATATACAAGGTGTATCTTTGGGACTGCTTTGTAAATGAATAAGGATATTGCATGCATCTAATGAAGCTCAAACACATGCACATCCTTAAACGCCTTCCAAAGAAGCAATCCATTAGCTGGAACAAGCAGGGACCATACTAGGACTTTTCTTCTCGGGTCTATTTTCATCTGCTTGAAGATTCCCTAAAGTTTCCTGAATTAACCTAAAGCCTTAGAGTTTGTGGGTCTTCACACAGTCCATCACCCTTCAGCTGTTTCATGCCCTTCATGCTCATGCCCCTCCAGGTGCATCTGGATATAATCAGTTGTACAGCACCTGGTCATTGCTCTCTGCACAGTCCAACAGCCACAGGCACCCGTCCTACAACAGCAAGCTTCCCAATACTGAGGAGTTCAGAGATCGACCTGCAGGCATGGCTGAGCCCAAGCCCCCAACCCTCTTCCAGCCTTGTGTCTGGAGTGATGGAACCTGCATGAAAAGGGATAGCACAGAGATGCAATTTAAACTCCAATGTTACCCTTAACTCTGCTTAGCCTCTTCCTCCTCCAGCAGGTACAGAGCTCAAACACCCTGGGCATCGTAGGGAGAGACCCTGTGGAAAATTTCCGACTCTCTCCTGGCTCCCTCCAGATCCTTGGGCTCTTACTGTTCCCAAGAGTCTAGTTGCTTTTCAAAAGTTTCCATAATCTGCGGATTTTACTGATGCTTCCCTGCCACCATGAAACGTAGCAGCCCTTGCATCCCTTAGTTCACACCGCGGTATACCGTGGACATCATGTCCTCCTCCGCAGCATTGGTCCTATACGGCAGCACCATGTCCCTAACTTCATCTCCCCATTCACAGACAATTTTACACTTCAGAAAAGTAACATGACCCCCCAAAAGTGCTAGAGCAGAGTATGAATCTCCGAGGCAAACTGTTTCTTAGACAGTGAAACTAAGAAGAAAAAATAACCCTTCAACAGAAAGCAAAAAACTCTAGGCAAGTCTTCATGTCACCAGCTGGACAGGAACTGCTCCCCTCTGCAGTCTCCCTAATTTTTGTACCAGGAAAAAAAAAAGAGAGAGAGAGAGACTTTTGCATGCAGCAGCTATGATAACTTCACCCTTCCTAGAATAAACCCTTTCTTCATGGAGCCCACTTAAAAGAGTCAGCCAGCTTGAATGATTCAGTTTTCTATTCAATATAATTTGCAATGCATCTCACCCTGACCCAACAATTACACCAGGACACATTGACGGGGAGAAAAACTATTTCTCTGCTCTAAAACCCTACAGCAGCTGCTCGATACAGTGCCCTCCCCCTCCTTCAGACTGTTCTCTCTCTCAGCATGTCTGTTTTGGGCAGAGACAATTCATGCAACTTTTGAAAGTGCTGAAAAACACCAACTGAAAAGAAAGCAGGACCAACCTTTTTAAAAGAAAATAAAAAGAGTACACATGTTGGCACATGCACCCACACATACATAATTATTCACAGCCTTTAGACAGATCCATCAGACTGGAAGGGTAGTTCCTTGTTATTTATTTGAGCCCTGGGAATGACAGAATGTAGACTACCATGTGGAGACATTGGCCATAGTCTGATACCATTTATAGCAGTGTAAATCTGGACTAACTTCATCAAATTGAATTGAGTTATATCTGTGGTGCAAGGGACAGCAAAATTTGGCCTATGAGAATGTTACATATGAATATATTTTCTTGGAAGGAAATTCAGAGATCATACATTCTTCTCACACCCATGTGATTGATTAGGTCCTTCCCAAGGATCTTCTGGATCTGTCATGGTGCTGGTTGCACCATTTGCTTTCAGATTTACACAGCTTCTTAGCAGAAACCAATAAATGTCACTTGCTGCTACCAAGACAGACAGCTGAAGATGGGGAATAATGGGGAGCCTTCAATCTGAAAGAGTAAGTAGTGATTCAAGATTGATGTGTAACTAAATAAGATAGGGCCTGCAATTAATCTAATGCTTTTCCAAACAATGCAGGCTTTTTCTTTGTTTCTGTGCTACTCGTGAATATGTAAATACTTTAAAATTATACATCTTTTTCTTTACATTACAGGTAAAACAGCAACAAAATGGGACATATATTTGTAAGGAAAAATACAAATGGAGCATTAAATCTTTGGCACTATTAGCTGCAGGTCTACTGTTTTACTGGATGTTATTTGTAGATACCCCAACACAGATTTTAGCCCACCCCCCCCCCCACAAAAAAAGCAAACCACACACCACCACACACAAAGTCTAGCATGCATAAATTTCGTCACTAGTTATGTTTGAACAGAACCTGCCTCACATAGTTGTCAGTTTTTTGACCTGATGGCTGGACTTGAGTAGTAAGGTGTTTTGTTTTTTGTTTTTTTAAAAAAGTATAATGCATGCTTGTTACGGGGCAGAGTGCTTGAGAGTATGATGATGGAAAGAGTTGGCAACAAAAGTACCTTAGCCACAAGCATGACAGTACACAGGAGTAAAAGGCAGAATTTAAATCAGAAAGGAAACTCTAGACGCTGGAAAAGTGCTCATTGTATTATATCAAAAAATTTATTGGGAACACTGTGATTCATTAACCTTATGAAAGACACAAATCTATTGGAAGGGCAAGGGATTAATCCAAAACACAGATATACAATGGGAGAGTGGATAACAAAATGCAGTAATGCCGATACAGACTTAGGGGTGATACTGGACAAGTAATGAGATAGGGAAGAAGGCAGAGCAACAATTGTGGTAGCTCCTAGATTATATTTCTTCAAAGCAACTTTAGACCTGGAAATATTACTGAGAATGCTCTGGTCTGACTCATCAATGATCTCCTCCTGCCCCTGGACCAGAATCAGGATCCCATGGTCTCTGCATCAAGCTGGACCTAAGTTTTGCACCAAGACTTAACTTTCTGCAGTAGTTTCAGATTTTTTTAAACGTTTCCATTAAATTAAAGATGACTATGAATAATATAGGATAGTATTTTTTGTACTATTCAAATTGGATTAAATAGTTTGTTACTCCTTGTCATAAATATAAAGGGAAGAGTAAACACCTTTAAAATCCTCCTGGCCAGAGGAAAAACCCTTTCAGCTGTAAAGGGTTAAGAAGCTAGGACAACCTTGCTGGCACCTGACCAAAATGACCAATGAGGAGACAAGATGCTTTCAAAAGCTGGAGGGAGGGAGGAAAAAAAAGTCTCTCTCTGTCTGTGAGTGTGATGCATTTGCCGGGAACAGAAAGGAACGGAGTCTTAGAACTTAGTAAGTAATCTAGCTAGATATGCATTAGATTCAGATTTCTTTAAATGGCTGAGAAAATAAGCTGTGCTGAATGGAATGGATATTCCTGTTTCTGTGTCTTTTTGTAAATTAAGGTTTTGCCTAGAGGGATTCTCTATGTTTTGAATCTAATTACCCTGTAAGGTATTACCATCCTGATTTTACAGAGGTGATTCTTGTACTTTTCTTCTATTAAAATTCTTCTAAGAACATGATTACTTTTTTCATTGTTCTTAAGATCCAAGGGTTTGGGTCTGTGTTCACCTATGTAAATTGGTGAGGATTTTTATCAAGCCTTCCCCAGGAAAGGGGGTGTAGGGTTTGGGGAGGATTTTTGGGGGGGAAGAAGTTTCCAAGTGGACTCTTCCCCGATTATATATCTGTTAGACGCTTGTGGTGGCAGCAATAAAGTCCAAGGGAAAAAGGAAAATAGTTTGTACCTTGGGGAAGTTTTAACCTAAACTGGTAAAAATAAGCTTAGGAGATTTTCATGCAGGTCCCCACATCTGTACCCCAGAGTTCAGAGTGGGGAAGGAACCTTCACACTCCTAAATTTGTAATTTTTCAACGTGCTGCAGTGATTAGTATTGAATTTTAAATAAATTATATAAATTATTGAGGGAAGCAGGAGGATTTGACATCTGGAGATGAGACAGTTGGGCATTTTGGAAAGTATGAGAGGCTGTTTGCATCTGTGGAACATATACCTTAATTGGATATTAAAATGACAGCACTGAAATAGTTAATGCAACAATGGCATTTGCATCTTTAAGTCTCAGAGCCAATACCACATAAGTAAGACATTTCACAGCTCTCAGAGCTATTGTTTCAGGTTCTAAGACAGACATCATTGCACTGGTTTATACTCAGTTTATTCATAAACTTGGATTCTAGGACACCGTTCTGGAAAAAGGTAGATACTTCAGTAAATTCTACAACCATAGAATGGCAGCATAGGTGGGCCCTTCATCACTCCTTGTTGATTGTAGACTACAGTTGTTTTTGACCTAAGTACAGAGATTAGTAGAGGTACAAGGACACACCCTTCATTGTTCAATTTTCCTCTCAGCAGGGCCGGCTGTAGGATTTTTGCCACCCTAAGCAAAACAATTTTTGGTCATCCATTTTTTTTTGTGGGCCCTGCCCCAACTCCGCCTCCTCCCCCAGGCATGCTGCATTTCCTGTCCCTCATTGCTTCCTGTGGCCCCCCCCGCAACTTCCCACCTTAACTCCGCCTGTGCCTCTGAACACGCTGCTGCTCCGCTTCTCCCCCCCTCCCCAGGCAAGGGAGAAGGAGTGTGTTCAGGGAAGCAGGCAGAGCGGAGGCGAGCTGGAGCAGTGGGGGCACATTTCTAGGGGCAGCATGGCCGGCGCCAGAATGCCGCCCCTAGAAATGTGCTGCCCCAGGGTGGGGGGGAGTGCAGGAAGCAATGGGGAGGGAACAAAAATAAAAACTGCTCTCCACCCCAGCTCGCCTCTGCTCCACCACCACCTCCCCGAGTGCACCGCCGTTCGGCTTCTTCTCCCTCCCAGACTTGCCACACCAAACAGCTGGGAGAGCGGGGGGAGAAGCCGAGTGGCGGCAAGCTGGAGCGGCAGGGGCGAATGCCACCCCTAGAAATGTGCTGCCCCAAGCACCTGCTTGTTTTGCTGCTGCCTAGAGCTGGCCCTGCAAGTTTCTGCACAGTAAAGCAGTTTTCTGTTCTATAACTCCTGAGGCGTACACACTACCAAGCCACTTAGTGTGCAGAAACTGCACAGTTGTAGCGCTTTAAAAAAAAAAAAAAAAAAAAAAACCAAAACACCACACACCCTGATGAGAGGCATAGCCTAGAGCTTTCTGAACCTGGGCTACAGCGCCACGGTGCCAGAGTAGACAACGTGGCGATTACAATGCTGCGATTGGCCACCGGGAGGCATCCCACAATGCCTGTTCTCACCTCTCTGGTCACCGGTTTGAAATCTACTGCCCTGCCCTCAGGTGACCAACTGTAATCCCCACCCCATACATTCCTTTGCAAATTTGAAAGTCCCCTTCCTGTTTGCTCAGTGATGCGTGCAGTGGTTTCAGCACATCTTTCCAAGTGTCCATGCCTGCTTCATGCAGCAGGCGATCCCCTGATTGGAGCAATGCCGAGCTGCTGGACCTCATCAGTATTTGGGGAGAAGAGGCTGTCCAGTCCCTGCTGCACTCCAGCCACAGAACTTATCATACCTACGGACAGATTTCATGATGCATGATAGAAAGGGGCCAATGACCGGGACACATTGCAGTTTAAGATAAAAGTGAAGGAGCTGTGGAATGCCTACCACAAGGTGTGGGAGGCAAACCGCTGCTCTGGTGCTGCATCCATGAGCCGCTGGTTCTACAAGGAGCTGGCCGCAATACTCGGTGGCAACCCCACCTCCACTGCAAAGGCCCCTGTGGATACTCATTGGTTCGTGTGCCAGTCGAGAATGGACCGAGCCAGGAGGTGGAAATCTTGGACTAAGAGGGAGAGGGGGGACAGGGACCCAAAGGATAACTTGGAGGCCAGAGATGCATAAAATCAAGAGCTCTTTTCTACACCAGAGGAGCCTAGTCAGTCACAGTAGTTGGATCTTAGCGAAGCGCAAACAGGAAAGGCGGCCCTTGGTAGCGAATCTGATTTGGGGAATTACTGAAGCAATTTGTTAGGGGCAGGAGGGTTGCAGAAAACAGGATTATTGCCCACCACATGCCTAATTGGATCAGCAGAACAGGCTGTTGATAGACTCCCTCACTTCATGGGAATCTCCCTCAGAGATCTCCAGGAAACTCTCATGGAGATACTGGGCAATCTGCTGCTGCAGGGTCCTCAGCAGAGCTGCTTTGTTTCTTGTCCAATTAACGGTAACTTTCCTGCACTGCTGTGCCATCACGGGGGGTTGGGGTGGACCATTGCTGCACACAGGTGAACCGCATAGGGGCTGGGACAGAAGCCGCAGGCTTGGAGAAGACCCTCCCTTGATTCCCTGCTCACCCTCAGCAGTGAGATATTTTCCATAATGATCACCTCCTGTGGAGAGTGTGAGGACAGAAATGATCATCAGGCCCCCACTACAGTACTGGCTCTTCCCAAGAGCTGTGTGCCCAGTGTACAGCAGGGTCCAGGAAGAGTGATTCACCCTGCCTCTGCGGCTACTCACCATTTTGGGGGCATCATGGCTCATGTGTGCTTACCTGGGGCCAGCTAGGTGTGCGAGTACTGGCTATGTTTTAAAGCACTGATACAGTGTGGTCTGTGTTTCAAACACTACTGCTTCTGTAAAGTGTTGCGTTTAAACTTCACAGCGCTGACCTTGGGAGCCCAGCCTCCCCTTTTGTTATCAGAGGTGGAAAGGCTGTGCAAAATAAGAAAGCGGCCACAAAGAACTAAGGAGGACTTTCTCCCTGAGGTTATGATGCACTCTGCCGCTGAGAAATAGGAATTGAAGGAGTGGTGAGACAGCGAGAAGAGGGACTGAAAGGAGAACATGGCACGCCAGAAAGAAGCCATGTAGTGGCTCTTAAACGTTATGGAGAGCCAAGCTGACACACTCCAGGCAATACTAGTTCTTCAAACTGAGCAGCTCCACACCTGCCCTCCCTTGCAGCGGCTGTCACAAAACTCTTTCCTATATGCCCCCACTCACCTCCCCACAACCCTCTGATTAACCTCCTGGCTCCAGTCTACCTGCAGCATTCCACTCCTCCCTCCTCACAATGCAGCACTGTGGACTCCCACTACGTACTGCACACTACACCCATTCCTCAGCAGTTTTCCCCTGCTGAAGTACAGAACCTACTGCACTGTACTCCAAAGGAGAAGGTTGGGTATGATCCCTGGACATATGCAAATCTGTAGCCATCCCAGGACCCCTCCTCCTCCTCCTCCTCCTCCTCAGGCCTTCCCTTTCCCTATACCCCATCCTCCTCCCTGCTGATGATTTTTCTCATTTGACTCTCTCCTCAGATTGCTTAACAAACAATTCTTTTATTAAAAAACAATCTTTATTCTACTAAGTGAAAGCAAAAAGAGCACTGCAAAGCAATATACAATTATGTTAAGGCCCCTTCTTGCATCATGTGTACCAATCACCTCCTAGCATTACAAGCACTGAAATCCCAAGCATAGCAACAAATATTAGTGGCTTTCAGCTTCAAATTGCTGCCTCAAGGCATCCCTGATCCTCATGGCCCCATGCTGTGCCCTCTAATAACCCTGGTCTCTGACTGTTCAAACACAGCCTCCAGGAACTGAGCCTCTGTGGTCCAGCCCTCAGTGAAGCTTTCACCCCTCCCTTCACAAATATTATGGAGCATACAGCATTTGGCTATAAGCATAGGAATTGTCATCAGCCATGTCCAGCTTCCCATACAGGCATTGCCAGCAGGTTTTTAAACAGCCAAATGCACACTCACTGGTCATTCTGCACTTGCTCAGCTTGTTATTGAACCACTCCTTGCTGCTGTCAAGTTGCCCCATGTACGGCTTCATAAGGCTGCAAGGCTTCATTCAGGGGTAGGCAGGGTTTCCCCAAGATCACAGTGGGGATTTTGACTTCCCCTACGGTGATCTTCTGGTCTGGGAAGAAAAGTCCCTGCTTGCGGCTTCTTGAACAGGCCAGTGTTCTGAAAGATGCGTGCGTCATGCACCTTTCCGGATCAGTCTGCATTAAATGTCTGTGAAATGCCCACAGTGATCCACAAGCACCTGGAAAAAACATTGAGAAATACTCCTTGCAATTAATGTACTCTGTGGCTCGATGGTCTGGTGCCAGAATTGGAATGTGCGTGCCATCTATTGCCCCTCTGCAGTTAGGGAAGCCCATTTATGCAAAGCCATCTACGATATCATGCACATTGCCCAGAATCACGGTCTTTTGGAGCAAGATGTGATTAATGGCCCTGCACACTTCCATCAACACGACTCCAACGGTTGACTTTCCCACTCTGAACTGGTTAGTGACCGATCAGTAGCAGTCTGGAATAGCCAGCTTCCACAGTGCAATCGCCATGCGCTTCGCCAGCAACAGGAAAGCTCTCATTGTCGTGCCCTTCCACTGCAGGGCTGGAGTGAGCGCATCACACAGTCCTATGAATGTGGCTTTCCTCATGTGAAAGTTTTGCAGCCACCACTCATCATTCCAGATGTGCATGACAATGTGATCCCGTCACTCAGTGCCTGTTTCCTGAGCCCAAAAGTGGCATTCCACTATGGTCAGCACTTCCGTGAATGCCACAAGCAATCTCGTGTCATAGTTACTTCATGTGGCGAGATCAATGTCATACTCCTTTTGCCTTTGCAGTTTAAGGAACACCACCACTGCCACTCGTGGTAGTGACGTATTTGTCAGAGCGAGAAACATACTGGTCAGCAGTTCGGGATCCACTCTTGCAGCCTGAAAGAGGCAGGGCACGGAGTACACAAACCATTGAAAGATGGCACCAAATGTGGTTGGAAGCACAGGGACTGCTGGGATGCAAAGCAATGCATCCTAGGACATTGGAACCGGACCCAGGATGCCCCGTGAACCGCTTCATGTTCCTAAAAGTCTTAGCAGCATAAGAGAAAGAGATGCTTTGTGGGATGGCTGCCCAGAACGCACCGCTCCAAATAGCGCTGCAAATGCGTGTGAACATGCTATTGTGCATGCGGCCGTCGGTGTGAACACACAGTGGTTTTCCTTCTGTGCTCTCTGAGCGGCACTGTAACTTTGCCCATGTAGATGTGCCCCTTGTCCTGGTTTACAAACACAGTTGCATCAGCTTCACTAAAAGGTGTAAGACTGCATTGATTAAATTAAACTAGCGCAGCTTTGCATGTGAACACTCATACATCAACTTAAACCGAGCATAGAGGAGCTTGTCTTGTCAAACAGCTAACAGGGGCAAGCCAAACTGATGCATGCCAGATTTACACACACACACACACACACGTTACAATTGCAGTAGCTCAATGCAACACCACTCCTTTAGTTAAGCTAGTGCAACTGCTGTATGTACGTTAAGCCCCAAGAGAAAACCCCAAAGGTGATATTTGATTATTGCCCTGAGAGCGCTCTCCTGTACGCTACTCCCAAGTTGTCTTCAACATCTAACACTCCTTATGGTTGTTACTGCTGCTCCCGTGGCAGTGCATATTTGGAAGAGTGAATACCTAAAATCTGAAATTTGGTCTAAGGTGCCAGATTGTCTCGAGTGGCCTCTGACCCTAACAAGGAGTTTGACAAAAGATGTTTGTATACAGTAATTTTTACCTGGCTCTTGGCTAAAACAAATTTTGAGTAGTGGAGCTGTTTTAGTCTGACTACAAAGTAACCAATCTGAAGAAAAAAAAAAAAAAGATGCCACAGGCCTCAAATCTTTGACAGGACAAGTTTTTGAACTGCACATCCTGAGGTGGGCTAGGAGCACACAGGACATCTTAGGAAACTGGACAGGCTAGAATAAAATGTCTGCCCCATGGAGTAGTTTTTTGCAGGCTGGAAGCACGGTATAGACACCTTCTGAGGAGCTGCAGCATATCCCTTGGTGAACATAATCTTTGTATACTCCTAAAACTTATTCTACATTGCCCTGGGCTGTGAAAAATTTCACATCTTGTGCATTTTAGTTAGGTCAAACTAATCTCCACAGCAGATGCAGCTAGACGGATGGAAGAATTCTTGCATTGATTTAACTATCACCTCTCAAAAGGGGAGGATTTACTACATCAATGGGGAAAAAAAAACCCAAAAATCTCATCCTTCTGTTGCTGTAGTGTCTAAACTACAGTGCTTCAGCAGTGTAGTTGAAGTGCTGCAACTGTGCCACTGTAGCACTTGTAGTGTAGACGTACCTTTAGGTTAAGCTACTAGGAAGTAATTCAAGGGATCTGAGTTTGATGTCTGTGTCTACTCCAGACTTTGTGTGACCCTAGACAAAGCCCACTGGAGCCTGCTCCAAAACCCATTTAAGTCAATGGCAGATTTTCTATTCTACTTCAATGGGCTGCAGAGTAGACCCCTAAATTTCTCTGTGCCTCAGTTCTGCAACTGTAAAATAGGGATAATAGTTCATCCCTATTTTGCAGAGGAGTTGTGAAAATAACTCACAAATAACTGAAGTGTTCACATCTGTGGTGAGACACGCTATTGAAAAGTTTATAAATAAAACAGTCTGGCATAACATTGAGTCCCATAATTTCTCTCATCAGGACAGGTAGTAGATAACATGCTCATATTGACCTTCAAGCAGAAGGATTTCAAGGGCTGAGAGAAAAAGCAAAAAGCATAACTAATTTCTGGAGATTACATATACTCTTTCATGTGAGAATTCTCTCTCTAGCTGCAGAAGTAGGAAAAGAGGAGTTTCGTACCGTTCCCACTGGGGATCTAGAAATTTTTGCTTCATATCCTATCACCATCTCAAACCCATTTCCTCATTCAGAATCATACTGTGCAATTACAGTCCCTTAAAAATAGAATTAAGATTGACAACTTGTTTATGATCAAACCTATTATAGGTTTCAATAGGAGACTAATGAACAATAATTTTTTCTTACTATGTTATCAGTCTACTGTCTTATTTGAGTACATAAAATGTACTGCAATAAATAAGTAGTTCTATAAGAAACACACATACAAATTAGGTCAGATCCTCATCTGATATAAATCAGTATAGTCACACTAAAGTCAAGAATCTAGAACAATTTGCACCAGCTGAATTATTCATGTCAGTTCTGCTTAAGGGGTTTGTACTGCCATCCATAATGTTTGAAAACTTTCCAGGAAGGGGGAAAGAGGAGGGAAGAGAAGGAGAATTGACATAACACCCCCACTGTATTTCATAGAATGTTTAGTTATAACTAATGCTGTGCAACTTTCTTTCAGAGATACCAGTTAATCATAGTTAACATTATTTGTACTACCAATAATGAGTAACTGTGTCTATAGGTGCAAAGCTTATAGCGGAACCAAATGAATACAAGCTGACAAGAAACATTAATTATTCATTCATTAATTATTCATATCAATTGTTCAATAATTGTGAATGTAAAGTGTTCAGCAGTATACAAAACCAGAATGGAGACAATCTCTTCCTCGAAGAGCTTACATCTTAAAAGACAGATATGGAAAAGACAGGTAGCACTGCTAATGACTGGTATATTTATATGCGTTTGTCTAGTTGTTGTTGGGTTTTGTTTTTCCAGGCATTGTGGCAGAAGTAGGTCTTAGCGCTCTTTACTAAAGATTTAGGACTTGTCTACACAGCCTCACAACATGCACTAACATGTTGTGCTGTAACTGCCCCACGTAGACCCTGCTACATGAACTAGGTACCTTTCTAAATCTCAATGATAATGAACTCCTAAATGTTTTGGGCAGTGGGCCTTATTATGCAGTCACTATATATAAACAATTCCCATTGAAGTATGTAGCATTTGTTTATATGTAGTGGTTGCCTAATCAGCCCCCTGCAGTTTCCATTCAATATTGAATCCATGAAACCACAGATTTAATACACAAAAAGAACAAAGCAGCCTCTTTGGTTTTTCTCCTCTTTATGCTATGTACTGATGAGGACTTAAGTTGTTTCATTAGTTATGAGATGGTTGATATTTTCAGTCAGCTTAGTGATATATAGACTGATCAGTAGGACCCTACCAAATTCACAGCCATAAAAAAAAAATGCATCAAGGAACATGAAATCTGGTGTTGTGTCTGCTTTTACCCTAGACTATACAGATTTCATGGGGGAGCTCAGCATTTCTCAAATTGGAGGTCCTGACCCAAAAGGGAGTTGCGGGGGGGTCACATGGTTATTTTAGGGAGGGGGTGTCACTGTACTGCCACTCTTACTTCTGCGCTGCCTTCTGAGCTGAGCGGCCGGAGAGTGGCAACTGTTGGCAATGTGCCCAGCTCTGAAGGCGGTGCCCTGCCAGCAGCAGCACAGAAGTTAGAGTGGCAATACCATATCATGCCACCCTTACTTCGGCATTGCTGCCTTCAGAGCTGGGTGGCTGGAAAGTGGCTGACTGAGGGACCAGCTCTGAAGGCAGCAATACCATATCATGCCATGCTTACTTCTGTGCTTCTGCTGGCAGTGGCTCTGCTTTCAAAGCTGGACTTCTGGCCAGCAGCTGCTGCTCTCCAGCTACCCAGTTCTGGAGGCAGCGCTGCCACCAGCAGCAGCCCAGAAGTAAGGGTAGCAGTATTGCAACCCCCCCTACAATAACCTTGTGACCAACCCTCCACCACAACTCCTTTTTTGGGTCAAGATCCCTACAATTACAATACCATTTCAGATTCAAATAGCTGAAATCATGAACTTTACAGTTTTAAAATCCCAAGACTGTGAAATTGATCAAAATGGACTGAGAATTTGGTAGGGCCCTACTCAGCAGATACATACTGTAGTGAAGTGAAGAATCACCAGTGCAGTGCCTCTTGCTGGTTATCTTGGGAATTAGCTCTTTCCAGCCTTTGGAGCTCCCTCTGCAAGCCAGGGTCTCACCTACCACTGGCCCCATGTGCCTCCGGGACCCCAGTGCCCTTTACCCTGGGGTTCTGTCCCAACAGTACCCCCATACTCTGGGTCTCCCCTCCCAGGGGAATTCCCAACCCTCTAAACACACCTTGCCTCAGAGGCAACTGCTAATCATCATCTAACCCCTGGTCACTGGGGCAGACTGCAGTCTAATGGCCACTCATCATTGGCAAGGGGTTAGGACCAGTTGCCTCAGCCTATTTCCAGGCTGCACCTCTGTAGGCCTTCATCAAGGCCTGCAGCTTGGGGGTTTGCCAGGCTAGAGCTCCCCAGCTCCCTTTGCTCTTCCGCAGCACTGCTCTGCTTCAGGTACCTTGCTCCCTAACAGCTAGCTCTTCTTACTCCCAGGCTAGCAAGAGACTTCTTCAGCTCCTGGCCCCCAGCCCTCTTATAAGGGTCAGCTGGGCCTGGATTGAACTGGCCACAACTGTGGTCAGCTACTCACTCAGCTTTTCCCAGCCACAGCCCTCTCCAGGGCTGCTTTTAACCCCTTCAGGGCCGGAGCAGGGTGACCACCCCACTACACATACAAAGCTTGTTTAGCTTATCTTTCAAGGTGATGCATCTGGTGCTTTCTCTCATTCTAGTTTTAATGCCAAGGGACATGATGAGAGTAAAGGGACAAAAGCAACCCTTCTCATATCCCTCTTTGAAAGCAGAATATAATTGTTAGCCATCCCATTCATCTGCAAGTAGGCAGAAAGATGATTATATAATAAGCATATTTGCTTAATAAAAGGAGCCTGCAAACCCAAACCCTTTTTAATTAAATAGCCTCTCTCATCATGATCCAAACTAAGCATTCTAGCACCCAGGGATAAGTCATGCTACTAGCTCTTCCAATTGACTAATTCAATCAAAACTAAATCCAGAGACTCAGATTCCAACCTGATTGGTTTGGAATTTTCACAAGGGATATTGGGGGAGAAAGGAACCCTGCCCCTCAGGCCATGGAAAGTCTGTAAAGCTTCCCCTTAGAGGCTACTTCAGCTCAATAGCTGAAGTAATTCAGTCACTCTCTGTCACAGGCTGGTAGGGTTCTTTTGTTGATCCATCCTTTTAGCATGTTTTAGTATCCACGAAAAGAAAGTGATTGATTCATGTTGGCTCTTCTGACAAAAGCAACTGGTATCCAGGACAGGGGAGACTTTATGGAGATTTATGGATTTGTTTTTAAACCAAGTTACTCATATGGCCAAACTGCTGGAAGATCAATAGAAGACAGAAGGGATCATTTTGATCATCTAGGCTGATCTCCTGTATGATATACAAGCCATACAATTTCCCAGTAATAATTCCTGCTTCATTTCCAAGTCCAAGTCCTTCTTCAGATTTTGGTTGTGGGTTCTCTTCTGTCTGGAGAAAATCCTAATTTCAATCTGATTTGCTTGGATTGCAAATACTTGGCTAACATGCAACCTGAGATTTAATTTCTGCATGGTGTTTGGCTTGCAAATAAGATGTTACCTTCTCTACTGCTAAAGATGTATTTCAGTGTATTATTTCCAGACCTAAAAAGGTATTCTCTATTTTTCCTCCTCATTTTTGCTTGCTCTAACAATGGTTCTGCACTATTAGCTATATATTAAGGTGATGACTCCACAGTATGCTCCGTGCCTCTCTAGAACCATCAGATGCTCCTATGTGGAAATCTGTGGACATAGGCCTCCAGGGGAATTTTATGATAGGGATGAAAAAGAAGGTGCTGAGCTAGGAAGTAGCTGCTTTCTACAGTATGTGCCCTTACCTACTTGGATTCCTACAGGTTATGCATCTTCCCAGTTCTACCACAGACTTCTTGTGTGGCCATGGGTAAGCCATTTAGATGGTTTGGGTATGTCTGCACTGAAATTAAAAATCCATGACTGGCTCATGCCAATTGACTCAGGCTCATGGGGCTCAGGCTCATGAGCTGTTTAATTACCATGTAGATGTTCAGACTTGGGCTAGAGGCAGCCCGGGTTCTAGGAGCCTGTGAGGTGGGAAGATCCCAGAGCTCAGGCTGCATCCTGAACATCTACACCACAATTAAACAACTCCTCAGCCCAAGCCCCATGAGTTTGAGTCAGCTGGTACAAGCCAGCCACAAGTTTTTAATTTCAGCGTAGACACACCTTTAGAGCCTCAGCATAATACCCCAACCTTACAAGGCTATTGTGAGGATTCATATATTAAAGATTGTGAGGCGCTCAGATGCTACAATAATGGGGCCATACAAGTACAAATCAATAGATATTTGGGAAGGTGTTGTTGTTTCTTTAAACAGTAGCAACTGTGGTTTGCACAACTGTGGGGGAATTAGCCAATGAGGGAGCCATCCATGCTTTAGGAATGGGAACAACAGGACTGCTATGCAAGATTCACAGGTTTTGGAGATCAAGCTGCTATGCCCTATACATTCTATGGGGAAAAGGGTACATGTCTTCCTCAAGGAAAGAGGAGATAATAGAATCTCATGGAGTTTCCTGCCCCACTATATATGAATCTTCCATGGAAGATAAAACAAAGCTGTGAATTACTTTTTTTTTTTAAACAAAAATACCCCAAATTGTTTATATGTCCTACTTTGTGTTCTTAAAAGACACCTAGGCCTAGGCTAAGTGGAGATTCCTCAGGCATTTTTTCTGTTTTTTCAGAGATCCCTTTATACTGTATTAGAGCAGAAATAAATCTCCAGTGCTGACTGATCTCTCTGGTTTCCATTCATTCCAATTTTATATGCACACGTGAATAGTCATATGTCATTAAAAGATCTATAGCAGTGAATATTATCCACACAAGGATCTTATTTGAAGTGAAAAAAATTAATTTGTTCTGAAATTAGCTCTATGGAGTTCAGAAGAAACAAAAATTCAAGTGTCATGTCAATCTCCAGCTGCCTGAGACTTTTAAAGTATTTTTATAGATAATATTTTGTGCTTTTGAGAGACATACCTAATTTTAGACAGGTGATTTATGGTTACCTATAAAAAAGTAAAATCTTCATTGACCAAATGAGGGCCCTGGGACCAGTGGTCCATGTCATTATAGATACTATGGCTCTTCCCTAGGCCACTTATGGTCTGCCACCAAACCTCATCTTTCAGCTCTCAAAAACTTTTGGAAAAACACCCATCATGGTGAAATGTTTAAAGTTATTAACACACAAGGCAGTGCATAGTAGCTTAAGTGAAGAAATTAAAAGCCCTGCACCACTAACAGCTTCAGCGAACCATGCTTCTCTGTGAACATGTCAAACTTGAAATAAATAGCAATTTCCCATTAGGAATGCCAGTGCCAAAATCTCACTTCCAAATGTTTCCATTTACCACCCAGAAAAACCTGAACCAGACAGTAGTAAGTAAAATACAAAGTGGAAATAAAACACCTTACACAGACATGGCATCTTCCATAGTGCCAACTCAATCTGGATTCCCTGCCTTTATTGCGACAATAGAGAAATTTCATTTCCCAAAGTGGACTGCTCTACTGAGTGTGTATTTTCATTGAAAAAGTAACCTAGAACCTTTCTAGTTGAAGAATCCCGTATCAAGGAACTCATAGTTTGAATTGTACCTTTCTCAGATATCCAATGTTAACCTGAGCATCCCAGTTAAGGAGGCATGAGTACATGCTGCTCTCTGTATTATTTTTAGGATACCAAGAGGGGCTTCAAATAAGTGGTATAGAAGGGACTGATAAGAAACAACACTATAATGTGAACCTTTTCTATGGCCCATTTCCTGTCAGATTCAACCTCTAGTAATTTGTGGATCCAGTTTTCTGCAAACTGAATTCCCTCCTTGCCCTTAGCACCAGCTCTCACACCCAATATCCTGAGATACAGATAGAAAATACGGTCCTCAATATCTTCTGGGTCTTTGAAACTCAATTACATTAGCTTCCAAGATGCCCATTCTTTTTTCATTAGAGAATACCAAATCCAGAGCATTCATATCTCACCTTAGTTTTCCTAATTTCAGGATAGGGATAGCCACACATTCAGCTTTTAAATATTCATTAGTAGATACCTTCTCCTAGATTTAAATACTGAAATTTTCATTGGACTCATTTTAACTCAGGTTTTCAGACTAAGTGGTTGTCAACAATACACTTATAGGTTACACAGCTATTACCATGTATAGGTATGTGATGTACATCGTTTTATTCACAGCTGGTGAAAATAAATTCACCTCAAACAACATTTTTGGAATTTTCTTTTTCATTTGAAATCAGAATTTACAGATTCCTGCATTCTCCTGCATTATAATTAAATATACAAGCTTATGACGACCACATTTGTAGTTATCTAGAAAATAAGAGATAGGTGGTGTCTTTGAGGAGTGAAAGCCAACCTCTAGCACCATGTTCTTAGTGCTGCTATTCATAGTAGGAATACTAGTGTAATCATATGAGCACAACTTAATTTAGCACTGTAAATGTCTTAGATAGATATACATACCTGAAGGTCAGGTGATGTGCTCAGTGACGTAGCAGGGATTTCTGGAATCTCCCACTTTTGTTCTAGTTTTACAGCAAAAATCATGTAAAAATACTCCTGACTCCTCAAAAAAAAAATAAAAAAGGAAGGGTGAAGGTATTTTTGCAGGGAAGTATGAAGATTCCTCATAGAAAATTGCTTCAAAGGAAAGAAGTAAGCAAGCAGTGAATGACATGGTGGCAGCTTCTGCTGCTGCTGACACAACTGAAGTAGATGTCCCCAAAGAGCACTTATCCACCACCAAGGAAGAGACATGTGTTCAACTTTACACGCTGTGACTAGTCCCATTTAAGTTGATGCATATAGTTAAGCATATGCAAAGGTCTTCTCAGGATCAGGGCACAAGGTGGCAATAATAAATAATTCTGAACTATAATATTACTGCTAATTGCAATTCTGTCCTTAAGGCTACATTTGAGAAGCTGGAGAGTAGATAGAAATGCTGAGTAGCAAAATATTACAGTAGCAAAAGCTGTTCAAGGATATGAAGAAACTGTCAGCAATAGGTAAACAAAATATATTCCTAATATGCTTTCATTATTATGTTTGCCTAATTAAGTTCCTTATCAGTGATGCTTCAGATAACCAAAACATAATTTGTTTTTAAGAAATGAAACAAATAATTCTGATACCTGCATTGAATATATTTTGCACAATCACTTAAATTATTTCCATGGCATACATACAACTCTAGTCCCTTTTGAGCTTTCTGTAACCTGAAAATTTGTATTTACAAATTTGTATGTTTGTACATTTGTATGTTCTATTTGGGCAGGGAAAGCAAGAAGAGGATGGCATCACCACAGTTATATTTCCCTAACTCTGTTTGATTCCATGTTTATGAAAAATGTTTTGCTTTTACAAGCACTTCAGAAAAATGGGAGAATTCCATCTAATTTCTGAAAAAGTCTCCTGGGATTAAAATATTATCCATAGTTTAGAATTTCTTGAGAAGCTAGACAGTGCATCTGTGAATTTTAACATTATCAAACATAAAGAGATATAATGTACTAGCAAAACTTCTAGTCAAATGTAATCCAATACAATATAATAAGGGTTTATTCCAGGCAAAATAAAGCACTGTAAGAATAATGAGAAGCTGGTCAAAATATAGAAAACAAATGCAAATCTGTAAAAACATTCCATGACACTGTTTTTGCCTTTTATCGTGTGTGTGTGTGTGTGTGTGTGAGTGAGAAAACGTTAATATTTTCACATTTTCCAATCAGCTATAAAACAGCATTACATTCAGTAAATTATTTATCATACAACTGCTTGCCCTAGAGACAGAAATAAGAACCAGCCACAATAATCTGCCTGGTAGGTGGGTGCACAGAGGAGAGGTAAATAGCCTTCCTCCTATTGAGTTTGCATAAGGACCAGCCACAATTGCAGCCTGCACCATCCTAAAGACAAATCTATGGTCTGTGTTTAACAAACACATTACTTCTATTTTGAAGACCATTTCTCTCTTCAATCTGATTTAGGTGACTAGAGGAGCCCTCTGGGCATGGATTTTCCCTTTGCAACATGGAAAGCTTATTGCTGCCATCCTGGCAGCTTGCTTGACCCTGCATAGATGACATTTATTGGAGCACCATACGGAAGGTGATTCAGAGTTCAAGGGGATGGGCTTGGAGCACAGAGAAGTCGGTCTATTCTGTGGCTAGATTTCTATGTGGAAATCCAGGCAGAAAATACAGCTGAGATCTGTTACCTCCCTGAGGGTCCCCTCTGTGGCTACACCTCAACTGTTGCAAGTGGATCCATCAGCTATCATGGAAAGAAAGCCCAGCAAGACTGTAGCCATAACTATGGGACTGAGAGGGGATGCAGTTTCCAAAACCCAAAACTACTAAACCATTACATTTGAGGAAATCTGTGACAAAAAACTTTAATG
This sequence comes from Dermochelys coriacea, assembly GCF_009764565.3. NCBI lineage: Eukaryota > Metazoa > Chordata > Testudines > Dermochelyidae > Dermochelys > Dermochelys coriacea. The sequence goes on from NC_050071.1 coordinate 38,577,155, forward strand.
TTTTTTCTCCCCTCTCTTAGTGGCCTCCTGCGTCCTCCCCCGACTCCCAAATGGGTGGGAGCAATAGGGAGGAAGTGATGTAGTTCTTTGTCAATATTTTTCATTTTCACCGACTGAATTTTTCTCTTAGAAGACAGGCTCAAGGCTTGCTTGAGGGCAGCAGAGGGAGGTGAAAGTGTTTTGTTTTCTCTTTGTTTGCTTTCTCCTTCTTCAACCACAATTTTCTTCCTATTTGGATTCTCTTTGCAGTTCAAGCACATTGAAACTGACACTAAACTGACTAGCAACCACACACCACCCAACAGAACCACTAACCCAGGAACCTATCCTTGCAACAAAGCCCGTTGCCAACTCTGTCCACATATCTATTCAGGGGATACCATCATAGGGCCTAATCACATCAGCCACACTATCAGAGGCTCGTTCACCTGCGCATCTACCAATGTGATATATGCCATCATGTGCCAGCAATGCCCCTCTGCCATGTACATTGGCCAAATTGGACAGTCTCTACATAAAATGACTCCAGTCGTCATTACACAAAGTAAAACTATTTCCCCATGGTATTTCTCCCTCCCACCCCACCCCCCACTGTTCCTCTGATATTCTTGTTAACTGCTGGAATTAGCCTACCTTGCTTGTCACCATGAAAGGTTTTCCTCCTTTCCTCCTTTCCCCCCCCTGCTGCTGGTGATGGCTTATCTTAAGTGATCACTCTCCTTACAGTGTGTATGATAAACCCATTGTTTCATGCTCTCTGTGTGTGTGTGTATATAAATCTCTCCTCTGTTTTTTCCACCAAATGCATCCGATGAAGTGAGCTGTAGCTCACAAAAGCTTATGCTCTAATAAATTTGTTAGTCTCTAAGGTGCCACAAGTACTCCTTTTCTTTTTGCGAATACAGACTAACATGGCTGCTACTCTGAAACCTAATTTAACAGAGTTTCTGAGACTGCATTCCTGATCTGTTCCCGGCAAAAGCATCACACAGACAGACAGACCCTTTGTTCCCCCCCCCCCCGTCCCGATTTGAAAGCATCTTGTCTCTGTATTGGTCATTTTGGTCAGGTGCCAGCGAGGTTATCTTAGCTTCTTAACCCTTTACAGGTGAAAGGGTTTTTCCTCTGGCCAGGAGGGATTTTATAGCACTGTATACAGAAATGTGGTTACCCTTCCCTTTATATTTATGACAGAGGCTTTCAACAGACTCTTGTTGTAAGAGTTCCAACTTATCTGCTACTTCCTTTTGTTTTCTTCAAATCCCCCTACCTGAAATGCAGAAACATAATTCTAATGAACTGTTATAGCCAAGATTTTACTCATGCAACCCCCTTCCCTCACCAAGATACATTAAGTCACGGTGTCATTTGCACATTGGATAACACTCACCATATCTGGCAATAAATATGGTGCCATACAGAGTAGTACAATTCTATTTATTGCGGGAAGCACATATTGACTTTTGTGCTTTTAAAACTACAAGTATGGCATTGATTTAGTGTACATTTTGCATTTAAAATTATGATGTTTGTCAAACCAAAGAAAGGGTATTCAATTGTTTAAGTTTCTTTAAAGCAAGGCTGCCCTCAATATTCCAATACTAATTTGTTTCTTGCCAAAAACACTTACCTAAAAGTGAATGAGTATAAGCTTTGTTCTATAGTTGCTAGTCTTTTGATATAGCAGTGGGAAAGATGAGGCAGCCGGGAACCTAGTTCTCGGTGGTGTTGATCTAACATATATTGCAGTCTGGACACAATGCATGTACACCAAGAACCCTGTGCCTTTGTCAGGGATGTGGCTGGAGCAAAGAAATGACTCCCCCTTTGGCTTTAAGTCTCTTACACACTTCTTTTCCTCAGGTTTTCCTCATCTGTCAAATGAAAAACAACTTTAGCCTATAGTGGTGTTATGAGGAATATTAATGTCTATAAAATTGTATCTATAAATATACAAATAGAATAAATATAAATATAATGTTAATGTCTATAAAATTGTATGTGGATGCTAGAGATATGATGTTTGGATCAGACCTTCTGCCTAAAGGGCACAACTGAACCGCAGAATGCAAACAATCTTGAACTTGGAGGTTGAAATCAGGAGCCAAACTTTCGCAATCTTTGGGGATGTTGAGACTGAAGCTATTGTAAAGGTAGATTTGAATAAACTATTATACAAACCCAGACCAGGAGCTCAGAGCTAGAGCTGTGGCTCAGGCCCATCTCTACTGTTAAGGGATGCGCTGTACTTGCCAAAAGAACAATGATCAGAATATCAGACAAAATAGGCTCCATTGATATAGTTAATAGTCCACTTCTATTTCATTAACATAGTATTTGAAATTTAAAATTGTAATTTCAGGACAACCTGCTGATAGAGTCTAAAAAATTTCAGGTTTCAGAGTAGCAGCTGTGTTAGTCTGTATTCGCAAAAAGAAAAGGAGTACTTGTGGCACCTTAGAGACTAACACATTTATTAGAGCATAAGCTTTCGTGAACTACAGCTCACTTCATCGGATGCATTTGGTGGAAAAAACAGAGGAGAGATTTATATACACACACAGAGAACATGAAACAATGGGTTTATCATATACACTGTAAGGAGAGTGCTCACTTAAGATAAGCCATCACCAGCAGCAAGGGGGGAAAAGGAGGAAAACCTTTCATGGTGACAAGCAAGGTAGGCTAATTCCAGCAGTTAACAAGAATATCAGAGGAACAGTGGGGGGTAGGGTGGGGTGGGGGGGGAGAAATACCATGGGGAAATAGTTTTACTTTGTGTAATGACTCATCCATTCCCAGTCTCTATTCAAGCCTAAGTTAATTGTATCCAGTTTGCAAATTAATTCCAATTCAGGAGTCTCTCGTTGGAGTCTGTTTTTGAAGCTTTTTTGTTGAAGGATAGCCACTCTTAGGTCTGTAATCGAGTGACTTGAGAGATTGAAGTGTTCGCCAACTGGTTTTTGAATGTTATAATTCTTGACGTCTGATTTGTGCCCATTCATTCTTTTATGTAGAGACTGTCCAGTTTGGCCAATGTACATGGCAGAGGGGCATTGCTGGCACATGATGGCATATATCACACTGGTAGATGCGCAGGTGAACGAGCCTCTGATAGTGTGGCTGATGTGATTAGGCCCTATGATGGTATCCCCTGAATAGATATGTGGACAGAGTTGGCAACGGGCTTTGTTGCAAGGATAGGTTCCTGGGTTAGTGGTTCTGTTGTGTGGTGTGTGGTTGCTGGTGGATTCTGGGTGGACTCCTCCTGAAGGTCGAAACAGCAGCCTGGATTTCTACATAGAGTGCTTCCGCCGACGTGCACGAGCTGAAATTGTGGAAAAGCAGCATCGCTTACCCCATAACCTCAGCCATGCAGAACACAGTGCCATCCACAGCCTCAGAAACAACTCTGACATCATAATCAAAAAGGCTGACAAAGGAGGTGCTGTCGTCATCATGAATAGGTCGGAGTATGAACAAGAGGCTACTAGGCAGCTCTCCAACACCACTTTCTAGAAGCCATTACCCTCTGATCCCACTGAGAGTTACCAAAAGAAACTACAGCATTTGCTCAAGAAACTCCCTGAAAAAGCACAAGAACAAATCCGCACAGACACACCCCTAGAACCCCGACCTGGGGTATTCTATCTGCTACCCAAGATCCATAAACCTGGAAATCCTGGACGCCCCATCATCTCAGGCATTGGCACCCTGACAGCAGGATTGTCTGGCTATGTAGACTCCCTCCTCAGGCCCTTCGTTACCAGCACTCCCAGCTATCTTCGAGACACCACTGACTTCCTGAGGAAACTACAGTCCATTGGTGATCTTCCTAAAAACACCATCCTAGCCACTATGGATGTAGAAGCCCTCTACACCAACATTCCACACAAAGATGGATTACAAGCCGTCAGGAACAGTATCCCCGATACTGTCACGGCTAACCTGGTGGCAGAACTTTGTGACTTTGTCCTCACCCATAACTATTTCACATTTGGGGACAATGTATACCTTCAAATCAGCAGCACTGCGATGGGTACCCGCATGGCCCCACAGTATGCCAACATTTTTATGGCTGACTTAGAACAATGGCTTCCTCAGTTCTCATCCCCTAATGCCCCTACTCTACTTGCGCTACATTGATGACATCTTCATCATCTGGACCCATGGAAAAGAAGCTCTTGAGGAATTCCACCATGATTTCAACAATTTCCATCCCACCATCAACCTTAGCCTGGACCAGTCCACACAAGAGATCCACTTCCTGGACACTACGGTGCTAATAAGCGATGGTCACATAAACACCACCCTATATCGGAAACCTACTGACCGCTATTCCTACCTACATGCCTCTAGCTTTCATCCAGATCATACCACTCGATCCATTGTCTACAGCCAAGCTCTACGATATAAATTTGCTCCATCCCTTCAGACAGAGACAAACACCTACAAGATCTCTATCATGCATTCTTACAACTACAATACTCACCTGCTGAAGTGAAGAAACAGATTGTCAGAGCCAGAAGAGTACCCAGAAGTCACCTACTACAGGACAGGCTCAACAAAGAAAATAACAGAACACCACTAGCCATCACCTTCAGCCCCCAACTAAAACCTCTCCAACGCATCATCAAGGATCTACAACCTATCCTGAAGGACGACCCATCACTCTCACAGATCTTGGGAGACAGGCCAGTCCTTGCTTACAGACAGCCCCCCAATCTGAAGCAAATACTCACCAGCAACCACACACCACACAACAGAACCACTAACCCAGGAACCTATCCTTGCAACAAAGCCCGTTGCCAACTCTGTCCACATATCTATTCAGGGGATACCATCATAGGGCCTAATCACATCAGCCACACTATCAGAGGCTCGTTCACCTGCGCATCTACCAGTGTGATATATGCCATCATGTGCCAGCAATGCCCCTCTGCCATGTACATTGGCCAAACTGGACAGTCTCTACGTAAAAGAATGAATGGGCACAAATCAGACGTCAAGAATTATAACATTCAAAAACCAGTTGGAGAACACTTCAATCTCTCAGGTCACTCGATTACAGACCTAAGAGTGGCTATCCTTCAACAAAAAAGCTTCAAAAACAGACTCCAACGAGAGACTGCGGAATTGGAATTAATTTGCAAACTGGATACAATTAACTTAGGCTTGAATAGAGACTGGGAATGGATGAGTCATTACACAAAGTAAAACTATTTCCCCATGGTATTTCTCCCCCCCACCCCACCCCACCCTCCACTGTTCCTCTGATATTCTTGTTAACTGCTGGAATTAGCCTACCTTGCTTGTCACCATGAAAGGTTTTCCTCCTTTCCCCCCCTTGCTGCTGGTGATGGCTTATCTTAAGTGAGCACTCTCCTTACAGTGTGTATGATAAACCCATTGTTTCATGTTCTCTGTGTGTGTATATAAATCTCTCCTCTGTTTTTTCCACCAAATGCATCCGATGAAGTGAGCTGTAGCTCACGAAAGCTTATGCTCTAATAAATTTGTTAGTCTCTAAGGTGCCACAAGTACTCCTTTTCTTTTTAAAAAATTTCAGGAGCAGAGCCTCATCTAGTGTAAATTGTAATACTGTTAGGTACAAGGATGTGGCAGTATTGCCTACTGGTCAGAGCAGGTATTCCAAGGAAGGAAACAAAAGTGAGCGTCAGAACCAGAGTCAGAGCCAGGAACCTGATCCAAGGATCAGAACTAGGTTACCGGGTCTCAGGGAAGGCAGGAGCAGGGCTGGATCCAAGGCAGGAATTAGTTTGGAACAGGACTGGAACACAGCAGGAGCAAATACAGGTGCAGGCAAATGCTTTAAGCACATAGGGCCCTAATGCTGTTGCTGGTAGTAAGAGCAGATCTGCTGATCCCTTCAGCCAGTCACGTGGTTGGGCCAATCAGACAACTCAACTACGGTCCGGCTGCACTCATTAGACTGCCTGTAGGTTGAGCTAGCAGGTAAGCAGTCTAGCTGTGGGCCCTTACTCCTGACATATAGTTCCATTACTTATATATTGCTGACAAAGTGATTGGTAATGATATAAAACAACATGGCTTTTTAACAGTTAGAATAATTAGCTTGTTTATCTGACCATTTGAGCTTTTACACGGAGCCATAGCACATTTCATTCTACAATATACTGCAAATAAGACAGTGTGTGGAAAATCACTGTTAAAAAATAGTAGCAGGCTAAAATTCTTCATATTTTCTTTACATTCCTGTCATGGACTTTCAAGTATTCAATGGACAACCCATTCTGCTGTTAAATTTCAAGGTTTATTCTGTTTTTTTTGTTTGTTTTGTTGTTCTGTTTTGTTTTACCATAACTGGAAAAAAATTTATGTTAAAAAATAATAACAAATGTGATTTCAACAAAGCATCAGCGATACAATAATGAAATTCAGGCAAATAAGATGCCCTCTTGTGGTATATTTCATCCACTCAATCTATAGAGTTTCTGTGCCAAAATTCAATCAGGGAATATGTATCTGGGGTAGTCAGATAATCGAGGATACCTGTATTAGTTATAAAACAACAAGAGGGGAATAGTAACAGTTTACTAACAAAACAGGAGATTCTAATTTACTATAGCTTTCTGAATAGTCTTGACTAAATATTACATATTGTAATTTAGAGATCCTCAAATATTTGTTTATATTATGAACAGGGATCTATGAATAAGAAAAAGAGTGAGTTCAAAGTATTGTTTATTACAAAAGTCACAATTCTCAATTCATCTTGTGTGTGTGTGTGTATACACACACTAGATGTTTTGGCAGTGGGCACTTGAAAATACTTATAATGGACAGACATACAAACAGACAGAGGTAAACACGTAAAAACTAGTATTTGTTCAGCATTAAAGCTCAGTTCTATTATAAAACATGACACCTCCTTACACTGATTTGCTACTCAGGTGCATTCAGAATCATACCTGATTAACTTACTAACTAAAATAAATGGCTACTACTTATACTTTGTGTTAGCACTGCAGAGCTAACAGAGTTCTAAGAAAGTGAAGTGGATTCTATTTCTGTTTTAACAGAATTAGTGTTAACTTAAGGCAGAATCTTCATGATCAGTGATGCATAAGCCAGAAAAAAAAAACCCAGCTTCAGTTTTCAAATTTCTGGCTGAGTCTGTAATGGTAGGAAGATCTTAGATATAATCTTTATAAATAATAAATTGAACAGAGACCATATGAGGTCATTGAGAACAATAAATATAAAAGCCCTGAATGCCATCTCTACAGAGTAAAAAAAGGTAGAATCACAATTTAAGTTGAATGTAGCACAAAAAAGGGAAGAAATTCCAGATAAGAAGATTGCTTTTACAATGTTAATATAGCCAAATTATACACACTATAAAGTTTATTAAATATCATCTGCTACCTGACTACAGATGAGATTCCTGACATGGTATGAATTACCAGGACCTAATTTTATGATTCCACCAACCTTGCTGGTGTTCATGGGATATCAGAGACCAAAAGCAGGCCAGTAAGACGATGCATACATAGTTTTCCCATGTGACCGAAAATGCAAAAAAGTCTCCATCACAAAAATGAAGGTCAGGGGAAAGCCAGAGTGGGAGAGGAATAAGGCAGAAGGCTGAAATCCTAGCTCCACTGAAGTCAATGGCAATACTTCCTTTCTCCTCTCTTCATTGCTTTAGCTTCTCATTGCCAGATTGACAATCATTACCATGCTGAAAAAAACCCTCCCACAAATTAAAGAATTATCCTCAACCTGGGAGAAAGTCAGCAAATTGTAATTACTAATGACAAACAGGAAACTCTAGAAAATTGGTATTTAATGTTATGTATTACATGTTAAAGTACAGCAATAAAATTAGTAGCCCTGAAACTGATATATACTTTAACATAAAATCATATTGTCAAACACTATTCATGTAAAATATCTATCAAGGTCAGAGGTGAAAGTAAGCGGGTACGCCCTGGTATGGCATACCAGCAAAAGCCGGTGCGCTGTACCGGGGTGGATCGGCTCCCCAGGCGCAATTTAAAGGGCCCGCGGCTCCCAGCAATGGCTGGAGCCCCCGGCCCTTTAAATTACTGCCAGAGCCCCGCTGCCGGAGCCCTGGGGTAGCGGCAGCGGGGCTGGGGAGGAGAGTTAAAGGGCCCAGGGCAGTAACAACAGCTGAGCCCTGGGCCCTTTAAATCATCCCTGGAGCCCCACCGCTGCTTTTAAGGGCCTGGTGCAGTAGTGGTGGCCGGAGCCCTGAGGAAGCGGTGGCAGGGCTCCGGGGATTCATAGATACTAAGGTCAGAAGGGACCATTCTGATCATCTAGTCCGACCTCCTGCATAGCGCAGGCCACAGAATCTCATCTCCCCACTCCTACAAAAAACCTCACCTACGTCTGAGCTATTGAAGTCCTTAAATCATGGTTTAAAGACCTCAAGGAGCAGAGAAGCCTCCCTCAAGTCACCCATGCCCCATGCTACAGAGGAAGGCGAAAAACCTCCAGGGCCTCTCCAATCTGCCCTGGAGGAAAATTCCTTCCCAACCCCAAATATGGCGATCAGCTAAACCCTGAGCATATGGGCAAGATTCAACAGCCAGATACCCAGGAAAGAATTTTCTGTAGTAACTCAGATCCCATCCATCTAATATCCCATCTCAGGGGATTAGTCCTATTTACCCTGAATATTTAAAGATCAATTACTTACCAAAATCCCATTATCCCATCATACCATCTCCTCCATAAACTTATCGAGTAGAATCTTAAAGCCAGATAGATCTTTTGCCCTCACTGCTTCCCTTGGAAGGCTATTCCAAAACTTCACTCCTCTGATGATTAGAAACCTTCGTCTAATTTCAAGTCTAAACTTCCTGGTGGCCAGTTTATACCCATTTGTTCTTGTGTCCACATTGGTGCTGAGCTGAAATAATTCCTCTCCCTCTCCTGTATTTATTCCTCTGATATATTTATAGAGGGCAATCATATCTCCCCTCAACCTTCTTTTAATTAGGCTAAACAAGCCAAGCTCCTTAAGTCTCCTTTCATAAGGCTTGGGGCTGGGCTCCGGGTCCTTTTAAATCGCTGGCCCTGGGGTAGCTGCTCCTTTTACCTCCCATCAGCAGCCCGGGGGGGGGAGGGCGTGTCAAAAGGGGCAGGGATGTTAAAGCGCTGCCACGGCCGTGCTTTAAGCAGGGTCACGGCAGCACTTTAAAGTCAGTGGTACGGGCCGGTACAGGCGGCCACTTTTTACCGGTACACTGTACCGGCCCGTACCGCCTTACTTGCACTCCTGGACCTATGTATTTCAGAGGGATATTCCTGCACACTTGCAAGGATTTTGTTATGAGAGCTCGTATTTATAAAGCTAATGCTCTTCAAAACTTTGCACATACTTTATGATACCCTGCCAGATACCAACCAGACATGTAATGTCTATGGAGGCCCTAATATTTGCAGCTTTGAATATTCCCAGATGGAATAGTTAGCTACTATTTTGTATTCCTGTTACAATGTTTTGCACATGAATTACTTTAAAATCATTCTGAGATTCATACAGGAATTTGAAATGATACAAAATGTAGTTATTCTCATGAGTAATTTAGGCATGTCATAATCATAAATTGTTACCTTATTATTTTCATTTTATGATTTGTGACAATAGAATGGATTACTTGTGACATTAGAATGGATTACATCTGTATTGTTTTCTGCTTTGCTGATGATTTTTGTCATAGGAATGAAGATGAGAACAAGAATGAATGAAAATCAGTTCTCATTCTTCAATGTAAGCCATTTGCATGACAGTCTTAAAATTGAAATGAGTGGAGAAAATACAACACACATTCAATTCTAGTAACAAGAATTGCAGCCTTAATGCAAAAGTAATATAAAATTAACTAATTTATATGACAACTTCATTATAATCTTTTAATTCTATCCTACAACATCTGAAGGCAAGCAAAAGATTATGACCCTGAAGTTGTCAAAATAATGACTGAGATTTATACCTTCCTCTCCCAACCCCTTGTTACAGTCTGTGTCATTACAATAAAATATTTTGGTGCAATTTTTTGTTCTAGTTTTAAGCCTTGACAGAAGAATCTGAAGTTTTATGGGTCATTTTTAACATTCTGTATTTGGTTCCACTGGTAATTCCTACACCTATTCCTATCTATGAGCACAACTTCCTGAATACGTGGGTATAGGATCACAGAGCTAGCCAACTGTAAGGTAGAATATTAAGATAATTAGACCGCCACCTCTTTGTTGTCCGGTATGTTATAATATTTTACAGAATATGCAGACATACCAATTCTGATAAATCATATTGTGATACATATAGGAAAGGAGGTAGAAAATGGCAAACATAATAAATACTTACTGTTGTTTTAAAGTAATATCCGAGTCATTTTCAGATGCCTTCAACTGATTCCTGTAACTGATAAATGGCCAAACTGAGATTAGAATCCAACATTCCTGTATATTCCAATAGCCGAGTAAGAGAATAGCTTGATGAACTACATTTTAAATAAATACCACACCCCCAGTATAACTGGATTTCCCAACAGTGCAAAATACAAGGAGAACTGTAGGGGACCAGGAAAGAGCACAGCAGCAAAGCACTTCTGCACTAAATGGCTCTGAGATCTGTCACAATGTCAGGGTAACTGTACCTCTTAACCCTCTGTAGTGTGCACAAGGGATGCCCCTTAGGTCTCAGGCCTTTAGCCGCCACATCGCTATAGCGGGGAGCTGTGTTCACTCCAGGAATTTAGGCTTCCATCCCACCCTCCACAATTCACTGTGATTTTCACAGCAGTCTTACCTTAGTTCAGCTCCTGCAGTTTTGTTTTCTCTTAGGAGGTATGACAGTGTTACCAGAGAGAAGCCAGCCTTCAAAAAGCAAAGCACATTTATTTTTAAGAAATAACATTAGAGAGAAAACATTATAAAACAATAAAAGGTCTACCCGCATGCTAAACTTACCAGAAATCACCATCTTCTACATATGGAATCTGGTAGGGTTTAAAGTCCTTCAAACCCTTCCTGCAGTGCTTGCCCTTTTGTTTATAACCTCACGTCAGTTTGAGCTGGCCATTTGATCACAAGCTCTTTCTTTGTCTCCTGGGCCTCTTGAACCTGGTCTGAACCAATATATGCAATCCTTCCCAGGTTCCAGGACTTCTCTGGAGTTGTTTATCTGTTCCAGGTCTGCAGTAACTACCCCCAACTGATTTTAGTTCCTGAATGGAGCACAAGAAGCCAGTATAGAATTCCTTGTTCAGAGAGGTACAGATAACATTTATAAAGTTAATACTGTTAATATAAAGGTAATATTGCATGTGTTTATAATATCTGTCACAAGATCTGTGAATATGTTAAGGGAATCTTCAGAATCTTTTTGTTTTTCTCCCAAAAGGGAGTTAACTGACTCCATTGATGGAAGAAATAAAAAGGAACTCAATGTCAGCATTAAATCCTGCAAGATCTCTGGATTCTGAGGTCCAATTGACTTAAATTGCAAAGGGAGTAGATGCTGCACTGTAGATCTGGCCCCTCATTTGTAAAGCACTCAGAACCTAAGATATGAAAACCACAACAAAAATGTCAGATATTATTATAGTTCTTTCCCACTTGTTTGCTAGTATGCTTGAAGAGCACAGATCCTTGAAGAGAGTGCCCTAAGAGCATCAAGTCATTTTATACAGACAAACTTAGTTCCTTCACGGAAAATATGTACCCAATACATCATTTTAATAAATATGTACCCCATATTCATTTTAATAAAAAGATCTAAACAATGTCAATTAAGTGGTTTTTTTTTCCAAATATTGTACTGAATTTGCAAAATACCATAGAGAATATGAGCAGCACAGAGAAAAGAAAATCATAAGAAGATGAGAGTTAGCTTATAGTTAATAGACACATCTTGTGAAGGACAGAATGAAGAACTGCCTCAGAGCAGGTTTCCACAGGAAGAATTCTGGGAGATGCAGAGAGAAGGCCTGCAGGGAATCCTACACAACACATTCTGCAGCAATAACTTCTGCCATCCTGGGAGAGAATCCTGTGTCTGCTATTCTTTGCACCAAACTGTGATCTCACCTCCATTTTTGGGTGGCTAATGCAACTAGGATGACCAGATAGCAAGTGTAAAAAATCGGGACGGGGACATTTTTTACTGAGTCATTTTGGATAAGTCATGAAAATTCTGATATCATGAAAATTAACAAACATTAGCTACATTATTTGGTTAGATAGTTGTTTTGCCTAAGTCATAGTTGTGTGTGTGTGTGTGTCCCAGCATTTCCACACTTCTACTTAAAATGTTCGTCTTTGTTAGTCAACTTTTGCTGTACATTAAGTGTAACCAATGAGTCAGAGGAGCTTCTGCAATTTCTCTGCTACATTGTGAATTTGTGTTTTTGTGTGTGTGTCCCAGCATTCCTACAGTATCACACACAGACACACATACAACCCTCCCCCCCCCACAAATTCACAATGTAGCAGAGAAATAGCAGAGAAATCTTACTCATTTGTAACACTCAATGTACAGCAAAAGTTGACTAACAAAGACAAGAACATTTTAAGTAGAAGTGTGGAAATGCTGGGACACATGCACACATACAAATGACTTAGGCAAAACAACTATCTAGCCAAATAATGTAGCTATTGTTTGTTAATTTTCATGTCATCAAAACTTTCATGACTTATCCAAAACATCTCAGTAAAAAAAAAATCTGTACTCCCTATAAAAATCATAACCACTGATGGCAAAGAAACCTAATATTAATGTAACATTTTCTCCATCAAGTAACCAAATTTAGTAGGGCTCTTTGTTAGAAAAGGGAAAAATAAACTTGCTGCTGTATGTGAGCTAGATTTTGTTCCATTTTTCTTGTTTGCAGGGATAAAAACAGAGAATCATAGCTTGGAAAGGTAATCTTTCTTTTCCTCTCCTACATATCATCTTTGCAGTTCAAATAACAGCTTGGTTGTTAAAAATAAAACAGAATAGCTATGCCATATAGTATTGCATCTGGGTGCTATCCAGTTCCCATGTGTTCCATCTGCACTATTAAATTTGGATCTAGCTCAGGGATAAGCTAGGTTATGTCCATCATAATAAAATTTAAACTTGAAGTTCACTGCATGCTTATTTCTTCTTGAATTTATATGCATATGGACTTATGACAAGAAAAATCTATTCTGAATAGAATGTGTTTATAACCAACAAGATAGTCTATAGTGGGTTTGATTATCCGACATTTGGGGCTGAATTTCAGCTGCCTCTCAGACTGTTCAATAATTAATTAACATCTCAAAATCCATTCTGCTTTTGTCCAAAATTTATCAGAAAAGAAAATTTAAAACAGTTTGAAAACTGAATTATTTTAACTATAGGGACATATGAATTAATGTCATATTGACATATTGACAATATGAATTAATTCATATGTTGGAAAACAAAGGTTTCTTATATTTTTGGGACAGAATAACATGCTGCTTTGCATCCTTCAAAAAAAGCAAGGGTGCTGAGCCTACTTAGAAAAATTAGTTTAGTGGTATTTAACGCTTCAAATTACTGCCTTTTAAAAACAGCCTAACCTGACAATTTATATTCATGAATTGTGCACGTTCACCTAAACACTGCTGTGATGTGCAGCTTGCTACCCTCCATTCTGCTAACCAAAGCTACTGCCCAGAGCATCAGAGAGTGAAGTTTTGGCCCTGCCTCCATCTTCAGGGTACTATGTGCCCTTGCAAGAATAGGGAATGATTGGAATTCATTTAGTCCCTTACATGTCTCATGTAAAGGGGAAGCAGGCGATAGAGACTCTTTACTCCCTCTGCCTTACTGGGAACTATCTGCTTTAAAGACCAGGCAGAATTTAGCCCAAACTTAGCTGTGGCCAGTAACATGTACACACATGCATTTATAATCTCTCTGAATATATCCATCCGTGACAAGCCTTCTGGATGGGGGGGAAGTGGTAGACATGGTATATCTTTACTTTAGCAAAGCTTTTGATACTGTCTCTTATGACTTTCTCATAAAAAAATACCTAGAGAAATATAATCTAGATGGAGCTTGTCAAGGTTCCTTCCCCACTCTGAACTCTAGGGTACAGACGTGGTGACCTGCATGAAAGACCCCGTAATCTTATTTCTACCAGTTTAGGTTAAAACTTCCCCAAGGCACAAAGTCTTTGCCCTTGGATTAGGTAAAACACTGCCACCACCAAGTATTTTAGACAAAGAACAGGGAAAGGACCACTTGGAGTTCCTTCCCCAAACTATCCCCCCAAGCCCTTACACCCCCTTTCCTGAGGAGGCTTGAGAATAAACAAGATGATCACAAACCCCTTGGATTTTTAAGACCCAAAAAACCCAATCAGATTCTTAAAAATCAGAACTTTATTAGAAGAACAAAAAAAGATAAGAGACCAAATCTGTAAAATCAGAATGGAAGATAATCTTACAGGCAGTCAGATTTAAAACATAGAGAATCCCTCTAGGCAAAATCTTAAATTACAAAAGACACAAAAACCAGAATACACATTTCCTCCAGCACAGAGCATTTACAAGCCAAAAAAACAAAGAAAACGTATTGCATTTTCTAGCTAGATTACTTACTAACTTTACAGGAGTTGGAAGGCTTGCATCCTTGATCTGTTCCCGGCAAAGGTATCACACAGACAGACAAAAACTTTTTCCCCCACTCCAGATTGGAAAGTATCTTGTCCCCTCATTGGTCATTTGGGTCAGGTACCAGTGAGACTACCTTAGTTTCTTAACCCTTTACAGGTGAAAGGATTTTGCCTCTGGCCAGGAGGGATTTTATAGCATTGTATACAGAAAGGTGGTTACCCTTCCCTTTATATTCATGACAGAGCTATTATAAGACGGGTGCAAAACTGGTTGGAAAACCATTCCCAGAGAGTAATTAACAGTGGTTCAGAGTCATGCTGGAAGGACATAATGAGTTGGGTCCTGCAGGGATCGGTTCTGGGTCTGGTTCTGTTCAATATCTTCATCAATGATTTAGATAATGGCATAGAGAGTACACTTACAAAGTGTGTGGATGATACCAAACTGGGAGGGGTTGCAAGTGCTTTGGAGGATAGGATTAAAATTCAAACTGGAGAAATGGTCTGAAGTAAACAGGATGAAATTCAATAAGGACAAATACAAAGTACTCCATTTAGGAAGGAACCATCAGTTGCACATATACAAAATGGGAAATGACTGCTTAGGAAGGAGTACTGTGGAAAGGGAAGTCATAGTGGACCACAAGCTAAATATGAGTCAACAATATAGTGCTGTTGCAAAATAGCAAACATCATTCTGGGATGTATTGCAGGAGTGCTGTAAGCAAGATATGAGAAGTAATTCTTCTGCTCTACTCTGTGCTGATTAGGCCTCAACGGGAGTATTGTGTCCAGTTCTGGTTGCCATATTTCAGGAAAGATGTGGACAAATTCGAGAGACTCCAGAGAAAAGCAACAAAAATTATTAAACGTCTAGAAACATGACCCATGAGGAACGATTGAAAAAAAATGGGTTTGTTTAGTCTGGAGAAGAGAAGACTGAGAGGGGACACGATAACAATTTTCAAGTACATAAAACGTTGTTACAAAGAGGAGGGAGAAAATTGTTCTTCTTAACCTCTAAAGATAGGACAAGAAGCAATGGGCTTAAATTGCAGCAAGGGTTTAGGTTGGACATTAGGAAAAACTTCCTAACTGTCAGTGTGGTTAAGCACTGGAATAAATTGCCTAGGGAGGTTGTGGAATCTCCATCATTGGAGATTTTACAGAGCAGGCAGGGCCGTCCTTAGGATTTATAGGAGTACTTGTGGCACCTTAGAGACTAACAAATTTATTAGAGCATAAGCTTTCATGAGCTACAGCTCACTTCTCATGAAAGCTTATGCTCTAATAAATTTGTTAGTCTCTAAGGTGCCACAAGTACTCCTTTTCTTTTTGCGAATACACACTAACACGGCTGCTACTATGAAACTTACGATTTATGTGGCCCTATGCAGTAGTATTAAACTGGTGCCTCTATGCCCGATGGCAGCCCGGAATCGTACCTGTGGGAGGAGGGGGGAGGGACAAAGCATCAAAGGATACTGAGCCGGATAATCACAGTTCTCCACAGAGAGCACTGTACCCTCTCCTTCTCGTCCTCTGCCTAAGGAGACTGCAGTGCACACTGGGTGTGCGGGAGCCGACCCGTCTTACCTGCTGTCGTGGGCAGCGGGTGAAGCTGCTGCTTGGGGAGGTTAGCTCCTCAGACCACCTGTGGGCCCGCCCATACTCCACCCTTGCTCTGCCCCAGGCCCTGCCCCCACTCTGGCCAGGCCCTACCCTCTCCCCACTGTCTTCCTCCTCCTCCCTGAACACCCACTTCCATCCAAATCCCTGAACCCAAATGAAGCAAATGACATTTGAAAAAAAAATACTCTTCTGCAATTTCTTTCTAAAGAAAATGGAGCATGTTTTCCACTGCATGCAAGAAGGTGAAAACTGGAGATGCAGAAGGTATCTAATTAAAAGCATAAATTTGGGATTAAAAAACGTCAATCACAGGTTTTTGATATACTCTGAAATTTGTCAGAGATTTATTTGCAAAAACTTTGTAGTAAGGGCAAGTCAGCCGTCCTGCTGAATACAACATTAAATATTATGGAATACATGATGCAGCTCTTCTCTGTTTTACATTTTCTTAATCAGTATATCTACGCTGATTTTATATTTTAAATGTACCTTTAAGCTTTCATAAAATAATCATTCCAGATTACTACATATTTAACTCACTGAAACAAAGATTATTTTAAATTAATCAATCACAGAAGTTTAGTGTGTTCATAACAATGTTCGTTGCTTTTAGAAAAAGGGAATACTAATTTACTTTGTGTGATTTCCATAACAATAGACGTTTGTGAAATTTCACCAACTTTAAAAAATATTGTTTCCAAAGATTTTAGGAACAACAAGGGATTTTATATCTTACTAAGGTACTGATTTTGCTAGAGGGTTCTCTTGAAATTAGTTCATCAAATAGTCAGAAGTAAAGAAAGGGAAACTCATTTATCCAACTATCTTGCAGGAAAGGAGTGTTGTCCCTTTACGGGCTCTCTTTAGGATTTTTTAGAGATGTGATTTTATCACCTTCAGCAACACACTAATGAAATATTTTAAAGCAGATTTTAAACTAAGGTCCTGTAGACTAACATGTTCTGAGTAAATATTACAATAATGCACAACTGTTTGTCAGTAAATTCAGAAACTGACAGTATATACCTGGGGGTTGGCAAATGCCTGTTAAATGGCTTCATTACCACTTTAAGAAAAGGAGTACCGGTGGCACCTTAGAGACTAACAAATTTATTAGAGCATAAGCTTTCGTGAGCTACAGCTCACTTCATCGGATGCATTTGGTGGAAAAAAAAGTTTTTTTCCACCAAATGCATCCGATGAAGTGAGCTGTAGCTCACGAAAGCTTATGCTCTAATAAATTTGTTAGTCTCTAAGGTGCCACCGGTACTCCTTTTCTTTTTGCGAATACAGACTAACAGGGCTGCTACTCTGAACCTGTGATTACCACTTTAATGACTCTAACAGTTTCAGTGTTGTGCTAATAGGTCTGGCAGGCTGGAAGACTTTTTCACTGTTAAGTTACTAGATCCCTTCCACAATAAGAGTCACCAGGCTGCAGCAGCTAGCTTTGGGAGCCTGCAGGAAGGGTCAGAATAGGGATAGGAAGAAGCAGAAAGGTGGACACTAAGACCCAGGTGTGCCCCAAATTTTTGAGTGCCCTACACAGCCAGATATGCTGTGCTGCTTATGCCTAAGGATGGCCCTGAGAGCAGGTTAGACAAACACCTTTCAGGAATGGTCTAGATACTTAGTCCTGCTAAGTGTGCAAGGGACTGGACTAGATGACCCCTCAAGGTCCCTTCCAGTCCTATGATTCTATTCCTAGCCAACATCTCTATTCTTCTAAAAATCTACCCTCCCTGCTGGTTCTAGGGATCTATTAACATATGTTATAGACCTAGATTATATCTTCATTGACAAGCAGGTTTTTACTGTGGGATAACTAGCACATTACCTATCTTGCTGTAAAATCCTAGTGGCTACAAAGCACTTTAGTTTTACATTGAGGTAAACTAAGCAAAAAGTCACCATGGGCAAGTGGTATATCTGACCTCACCTAGTTACCTCTAAACACTACAAGTACCTTGACTCTACCTAGGATTTACCAGTGAGCTATTATTGGATGTTAGTTAGCTTGCTGTCAATAAAACAATTTTCCATATATGAAGACAAAGTCTATCTTTATTTTAGGAGTACAACCTGGGGAAGAGTGGTTTTTCCTTCTTCCCACCCTTTAATCCAGTGTCATGTGCAAGCCAACAGAGATGTTCCAGTAGTCAATAGTTAATGGGTCAGTATGGCCCTTTCCACTGTAGACTTGAAGAGACCATTTGTGTTCTGCTGCCTCCTATTTCTCAAAGGTATGTTGCTTCAAATGACAAAAACTGCCCTCAGATTCCAAAATACTCTTGAGACACAAAAATCATATTTTCTAAATAGGTTCAGCACCCTTGCTGTTTTAAAAGATACAAAACAACATGTTATTCTCTCACAAACAATAAGGGGGCCCAAATTATCACATATTTGAAATATATAAATCCTAATTTGTCATAATAGCTTAATTCTAGGTCTGATGCAAAAGCATAAAACTATGGCCCCAGTTCAGCAAGGTAGCATAAATCTAACTTTAAGAATAAGAGATGCCTTCCACAATGTGAACATTGCAGAGAGGAGCCAGCCAGAGACTCCAGCTGGTGTGGACAGAAGCAGCCAAAGCAGGCACCTTTAGTCCTTTGGCCATTCCAAAAACTTTCTACAGTTTTGACTAGACCTTTTCTGCCCTTTGCAGACTGGCTGTTTCCTCCAAACCTCCTGCTCATGGGTGGCGGGTATCGAAGGCCAGGGGAGGATAAGCCTCCCCAACCTAGGCCGTGGCCTCACCCATGCTCTGCCCCAAGGCCCCACCCTCACTCCCCCTCTCCCCTGAAGCTGGCGAGGGCTCAGCTCCCACTGACAGCCAGGAGCTTGGGGCTTGGTCCAGCCAGGGGACAGGCTGGTGCTCAAGTCAGCCAGAAACCTACGGGTTGGGCTAGCGGCTGGGGCCGGCATGGCTGCGGTAGGGCACTTTTGGCCATGTGGAAGGGAGGAGAAGCTCCAGTGGATGGGGGAGAGGGCCTATGGCAGAAGGAAAAGGAGTACTTGTGGCACCTTAGAGACTAACAAATTTATTAGAGCATAAGCTTTCGTGAGCTACAGCTCACTTCATCGGATGCATAGGGGAAGAGTCGGGGGATAGCCTCCCCAAAGAGGAGGTTCACAAGCTGCCCATGCTACTGCTCCACCTTCTCCTCTCTTACAGTCTCTTTTTATCTCAGCTTCATTTCACACCTGCACCATCTTGTCCCCTGACTTGTCCCACTCCTTTCTTTCTATGTGCTAAACCCCTCCTAAGTAACACCCCCGAACAAAACCATGCACAGTGAAACTGACATGACATTTGCTACCATCACATAGTTTATGCTGCTTGTGTGTTAAATACCAACTCTCACCCTTTGTCTGTCTTGTCTATTTAGATTGTAAGCTCTTTGCATCCGAGACCATCTATTAGTCTGTTTGTACAGTGCCTAGCACAATGGGTTCCCACTCTAGGCTGGCCCTTAGGCACTATTATAATAAACATGATTAATCAAAGTCCCTTTAAAGGCAGGTTTCAGAGTAGCAGCCGTGTTAGTCTGTATTCGCAAAAAGAAAAGGAGTACTTGTGGCACCTTAGAGACTAACAAATTTATTAGAGCATAAGCTTTCGTGAGCTACAGCTCACTTCATCGGATGCATTTGGTGGTACTTGCAGGATCACACTCTTAATCAGTTGCATTTGGGATCTTTTGGGGAGAATCTAAATATGGTATTTTAGAATTGTTCAGGTGATTATTTTGCATGGACCTGCATATTGATATGGGACTGTCTGAATCAAATATGATTTGACATCAGCTGCTAAATCGGAATCAAGCTGGTGGGTTGTACTCCTGGGAATTACTTCAGAGTTTGCCAGCAAAGACATTCAGTACTGTTATTCCATCATACTTTGGGATGCCACTGGAATATTAAAATCTTTGAAAACTGTAGGTTTAGGTACATCAAGTCCATTTATTAGCTCTGATTCCTGCAGACCACTGTTACAGATAGATCTTGCTAATAGCTAATGAGTGCATATGCATCTATTATAATTATAATTTTGCTGAAAAAATTGATGCCATACACCATGCCTTTATTCCAAAATGATATTTTTAAACATAAAATGCAATTTCACTCAAATGAAAGTGCTAGTGGTAGAATCAAAGTCCTAGTCACTAGTAGAATGGAGCCCTCACAGATTCCATTATATCTATCTCATAGGAGCAGTGATTCTGCCAAACTTTAACAGTGATGTCATTGAGGTGGTAAGTCAAAGGCTTTTAACCCAGAGCAGACAACCCTTTTACATAGAAAGTGGAGACTTTGAACACTTAGAAAACCTAACTGGTTTCCATTAATTCTTGGAATGGAGTATAATGATCATTTATAACTGTATACAAAAATACAGTTACAGATTTGTGAGATGTATCCAAATTGCTTGAGTATTACTGTAACGAAAGCGCTAATCCAAAATGTGCATTAATCATTAGGTTCTACCACACACCTGAAAAAAATGTTGGAAATGATCAGTTAGTGCAACCATACTTAGCAGGTAATTCAACTTATCTAGCTCTTTTGTATGAGTGCTAGTTAAGTGAAGTATTTGAAATATGGACAACAGAAGAACAATGTAAAATATTGTTGTTGTGTTTTAAAGAATCCAGATTTAAATGTGTTCAAATGCAATATGAAATATGAGAATACATTTCCTAATTTACTTGTAAGCAGTGCTCTTTCTAATGTTTAGCCACTAGTATAAAAAGATTGAAAATGAAAATATAGATACTTGGGGCTGAGAGAAGACAGGATCACCAAATTATTTTATAATTTTGTTTATGTCTGAGAACATTTTTAACAAGTAAATATTTGAAATATCCCCAATATTATTTTTACAAGCAAAGAGTCAGTGCAGATGGAGCACAGTAAAACTGTGTTAAACCCTACAGACCAGACCAAATTTTGTGTCACTGGAAGTCAATTAAACAAGTTTTAATTTATGTTTGGTATGGTAAACAGTAACACATTTAATTATGTCGATTAACAATTTTCTGTTATGCCTTTAGCACCAAGTCTTGCTCACCTTGCTTTATTTTTCTATGGCAATAGTAAATTGAGCAGGATTTGGCACTATGGTTATTTTACTGGTTTTTGCTACTGTCATCTAAATCATAAGTCACATCAACCACATGTGACAATTTGCTGCAGATAAAAGAAAGCTGACTGAACTATGATGAATGCTTTTTGTATGTGCTGAAATGGGATCGACAGTCTGGTTGGCTTCTCAGAAAGATTTCTCCATTAGCAATATTATAATTTCCATGATTATAAAAAACTCATTTTGCTGTAGCAATAAAACTGTAGTTTTATTTATTGTTCACTGTAATTTTGTTATTTCAGTCTAACACATTTATGTTCAAAGTGTAATGGTGGTTTTAAATTCATGCCCAACTTTCATTATCAAATTTCTTTTAATAGGAAGATTTCCTTTTTAATATCTAATATTTTCCTCAAAGACAAAACTAGTTCTGACCTTTTTATCTCTAACCACATGATGTAAAACCATATGAAGGACACTATGGTTATAAACAACATAAGAAAAGAAAAGAATGAAGAAGAAGAGAATAATGTGGACTTTCTTCATAGTTTGTTGAACATTCAAAGAGTCTTAAGAAATCAGTGGTTTTTTTGTTGTTGTTGTTTTTTTTTAATCTTTTGTGCATCCTGGTACCCTGAACAAACAATATATAGCAGATTCATGAAATGTAATTAATACTTGGCAGTTATATTACCTTTCATTTTGAAGATCTCAAAGCACTTTATCTCCCAGACAGAGGTGGTAACTAATTAATGTAATTATTATTGCGCCCATAATTACTTCCACTATAAACTGAACAACAGAGAGGTTAAGTGCTTGGCTCAAAGCCACATAGTATATATCAGTGCCAAAACCTCTGAATTTCAGGCTCCTGTTCTAACCACTAGACACAAACTTCTTGTAATCATTTAAAATGAACATATCAGTAATTGGTCATAATCTCTATTTAATGTCTATGTAAGGTAATTGTATTTCACTAGTCAGTACTGGTGAGGCCTCTGCTGTAATACTGTCCCCCGTTCTAGGCACTGTCCGGCATTCTAGGCACTTCTTCCATTGCTAAATCAGAAAGGTCTGAATGCCACTAATATTATATATATAAAATATTTGGAACAGCTAGGTCATTCGTTTAGAAAAAAAATAAATATAGATTTTCAGATAGATATATTTACATGCTATATCAGCTTTTCCTTTAAAACACCTTCATTGCAATTGCCAAAATTTGTTTAGTAGTAATTCATTGCGCTGATATAGTATCTTCCATTCAACAATCTGAAAATGCTTTACAAACATTCATGAATTTAACCACAAATTATCTCTGGGAGGCAGGGAAGTTTTATTATCTCCTATCTACAGGTGAAGAAATGGAATCATACAGGGTAAGTGACTGATCTTAATGTCACAGGAATATTGATTTCCATTCCTGAGCTATAACCACACAGTGGCATCTACTTTAATGATTTAGTTGGGGACTGGTCCTGCTTTGAGCAGGGAGTTGGACTAGATGACCTACTGAGGTCCCTTCCAACCCTGATACTCTATGATTCTTTGTGAAATCTCTTCCATAAGCATATAGAAAAGAAGTTCCCAGGAAGGCCGAGAGATCATATGTCTGTATCTGTTCTTTATGTACAATAGCTTACAAAGTGAAACTCTTTTGTATGACATAACTATGAGATTGTGCTGGAGTATTTAAAGTTGGGTGAGACAAAGATTACTAATGAGGGTTAACTTTCAATTTTATATAATATAAATCATGAGGATTTGTGATAATTGTTTAATACATTTTATTGCCTTCGATTTTACTGTGTCTCATTTTTAAAGATCCCAATTTGTTTTCCTATATTTTTTTGTATATTTTGCACAATATTTTTTTAACATTATAGTGGTTAGATTTTGTAAACACACACACACACACACACACACACACACACACACACACAGTTTCAGTCAATGACGCTTTTGCTATAGTTGTTTCTGGAATATAATGGTAGCAGTTTGTCAGCTTCCTTTTTCATACAGAAATAAAAACACTAAATTGCATTAAACACATGTTTATACACTAAACAAAATGGCAAATACATTAGTTGGAGGAATATTCTGATGTTACACACTTCCTTGCAATCTTCTAAAATTCCTGGGACTTTTCTGAACTGAAACCACAGTGATGGTTTAAAGAAAAATCCAGCTACATCATACCCAGACACAATCTGTGACCAGCTGGAGATTTTCAAATTACATTCACTGTTATAAAAACATTAAACATTAAATTGGAAACAACAACAACCTGTTATACATGGTTGTTACTATGGGTGACATTTTCAAGGCTTCCTTGGTTATTTGGATGTCCAGTTGGCATTCAAATCTCTTAAGTGGCTTGGAAAATTTCACTATAAATTTATATCCTGTGGAGACCAATTGATTGAGGCTCTGCCTTTATTAGGGAAAAAGTGCATTCTTACCTCAAATTAGGGAACTTGGGGTAAAACCTAGTTGAAGACAAGGAGTTTTTAGTTTACACATGAGTTCACAAGCAGAGATCAAACAAGAATACAGGAGATCAGACTAGATGATCGTAACGATTTCCAGCCTTATTGTTTATGAATTTAAGGATGCACTTTTTCTTTCTAGTGAAAACAAAACTGCAGAGGAAAGATGTTCTTATGAGTGCAGCACTGAACTGGAATTCAAGAGACCTGTGTTCCATTTCCAGCTCTACCAAGGATTTCTATGGGATTTTGCATAACTTTTCCAGGGAAAAGTAGGTTCTAAGAATAAGATCTATTTTCTTGGCTACATTTCTGCTATGCCTGAGCAGGTATCACCTTGCATTAGCAGATCAAAACTGTCCAAAAATTTAATTTTTTGGAAGAGATTGAAAAATAGTTTACTTTCTCTGTAGCAAGTGTGAACAACAAACTCCCAGTTGCAGTACAAAAGTATACACATACATTAACAACCATTGCTCAGCCTACATAGTCATAGAATCATAGAATATCAGGGTTGGAAGGGACCACAGGAGGTCATCTAGTCCACCCCCCTGCTCAAAGCAGGACCAACCCCAACTAAATCATCTACTGGGATGATTTAATTACTCCTGTCTATTACTTAAAATATAGGTTACAACAGAAGATTCCATTTTGTTTAACTAACAATTTACTTCTCAATGCACCCCATGTCACAGAGATCAAGCACTGCAGTTCACCCAAACCAAAACATACCGAATTCCAACAAAACTTCTTGGCTGAAACATTTTCCACACACACCTCTCTACCTCATAATCATCCAGCACTCTCACTCATAGGGTGACTACCAGAGATGTGGACAAAGGGGAAGCCAACTGCCTAAACTTCTTAAGGCCACAAGCTCTATTTTACTTTAAGTTCATGGCATTTCATGGAAGAGTATAAATACAGATCAGTATAACAGTGAGAGTAATTTGATTAGAGTTTAACTTGTGCAGGTTGGTTACTCTTTACCTCAGTTCCTCATCTGTAAAATGGGAAATATAGCTAGGGCTGGTTAAAAACATTCTATTGAAACTATTTTTCAATTAAAAATTGGGTTTTCAACTAAACAAAATTTATCATGAAAAAGAGTGCTTTCTGTGGAAAATTTCAATTTTTTACTCAAAAACCAAACGTGAAAACTAGATTTTATTATTCAAATTTCTGCTGAAAACAAATCAAGAGTTTACAAAAGAAAAAAAATAGTTTTTCAACCATCTCTCTATATATTACTTCCTCATTTCAGTGTAGTGATAATTAATAAAATGCTTGTGAAGTGCTTGGATATTTTAGACATTGGGGCCATGATAAGTACCCAGATTGTTTCTTTGAAACCAGCTTAGCAGGGTGAAAGGCTTGATAGTTTTTGTTCACAAGGCAGAATCACACTGGAATTTTTTATTTATTTACAGAAATCCCAGCATTTGAAACTTAAGAATTCTCTACTTAGACAAATAAAACTAGTTTCACTGAAAAGATAACCATCCATTAAGAACATTATTTTTCCTTTTTGATAGTAATATTGGATCACTAAAGTAAATAAATCTTTTAACTGCCCTGAATGTATCTTCAGGTTATTAGGGTCTCAAGGTATGAAAGCAAGGGAACTTCCCTCAGAATTATTTCCTGGAAAAGGGGGGAGAGGAGGGGTTGTTAATAAAGTAGGGTTGGTTTTGTAAGCTTGGGGGCCTTAAAAGATTTGAGAGTTCAGAGAGACAGATAAACATTTCAATTTTGATGCTTGCTCTTTCTTCACTCAGTATCCAAATCTTATTACTAAAATACTCCCACTAGTATGAATTATTTTCCAAAGCATTTATTTTAGTACTATGTTGATATTTGGCCTGATCTTAAAGCCATGTAGTTTCTGATGCAGCCCTGAAATTAAAGTCTGGATGCTTACACTTCCAACTTCACTGAGTAAATATTTCTTTCAAGTTACAGTAGCATGGGTGTTCACTGAAGAAAACATCAACTATTTTTAATAAACTCCTGCAGCATTAAATTAAGCCCTTTGCTTACCACATCTTTCTACAAAATAACTGGGACATTTTTAAGTAGAAGCTCAAAACAATTTGACAAGTCATGTGATACTAGATGGTGAATATAACATGGCCAAGAAGGGTATGAAAATGAACAAACCACTGCCAGAACTGAAGGAGTGTAGTTCTCCTGCCACCCCAGCATTCATAGGTGCCAGATTCCTCTGGGCCCGGAAAGTGGGGTAGGGATGTGCTCAGCCCATGGAGTCGGTGCTATGCCTGCATCCACATGATTTTACTTACTATTACACCAGAAGTGTTGTATGATCTATGCCAAATTGAGAAAAATAAAAATAAAAGAGCTGGATGTATTATGCGACCCTCCCTGCTGCTGCCACTGATGGGATGATAAATGTTTTGGGATCCAAAATATCCATGTCCCAAACTCCAAAGAGCCACTCCTTAAAAGGCAGAAAATCTTATTTATTATTCTTCCTTTGACTTATGCAAACCTAGGCCCCAATTTTTGGATGGAAAATGTCCATGTTACAACAAAATTTCAGGATTTCAAATTTTTATTTCATCCGTAATGTGGATAAAAATAAAAAAAAACTATGTCAACATTTTCCCCACAAAACAAGATTTCAAAAATGTTTCATTTTGGGTCAATCGGAATGTTTCATTTTTATTTTGATCTAGTTAAAAAAAAATCAAAACCTTCCCATTCCAAAATCATCAAATCAGGATATTCTGATGTTTAGTGTCTTTTCCAATTTGGTTTCAAAACAAAGTTGCCTAAAATTCACAAGATTTCACAAAAAAATAAGTTTAGTTGCAATGACATTTTCTGGCAGAAGATTGTTTCAACCAGCTCTACTAAGCACATACTTAAATCTACCCCTATTCAGACCAGTGCTCTACAGAGAAGTTTTCTCTTGTTTTAAATGTAATTCATCAGGTAAACCAGAAAGATAGACATATATCTACCAGAATACCTCTAATTAAATTTACCTTGAATAAAATGTTTTAGTAGCCATTTTCTCCCATATAAAGAATCTTTGGTTATAATTATGATATAGTAATATACTTATAATATTTTAAAATATATTCCACATAAAGAATCTGAAGTGATCCAATGGCACAGTTCTCCTGTTTTATTTTTCCTCTTAAAGAGAGGTACTCAGTGTGAACTTTTCCAAGGGACTAATCCATCCTAGTGCCAACCTCTATAAAGATCATTACAACATTAAAATGGGATCTCCTCACTATCTTCAAATTAAATATGAGTTGTATATATTTTTTCAACTGTTGCTTGGCATAATTGTGAATGTCAATTCGCCAGTGTGTAATATATCATCTTAAGTACCATTTTACATTTGTAATTTGCAGATCACAGTACACAAACATTAATTTCATTGCTTCTAATATTAATTTCTAAAACTAATTACTCTTTAGTTAAACACTCTTCATTTCTTTCTTTTGCTATAAGCCACTCATCCATCCCCAAAACATTGAAGCACTCTGCATACCAATGAGCTGTATGATTTATCAGCTGATTAATTCTAAACATTACTTATGGTTATTTCAACTGGCTGACACTGTATTACAAACCCCAAAATATACAATAAAAAGGCAGCACCGCACAGCTTATTTGTCAAGATTGGACAAATGCACCAAAGAATCGTTTAACTTTGATATTTTGTCATCACATTAATTAACGATGGACTCAAAAAACTCTTTAACAGATTACACAGAACTACATGGTGCTCTAACAAAGTATTTTAATTCTGTTGTATAAATCTACTATAATGAAAAAAAGATGACAGGCAAACCAAAAAAAAAAAGTCACATTAAAAAGTCTTAAGGATCATTCAGTCATTTCCTCTGTTTTAGATGGAAGACTAAACCATGTGTCACAGGGTATACTTACCTGGTCCTCTTTGGGGTGTGGGAAGGGACATTATAGCCTTGCGGCTGAGTCTGTCCAACCACCCTTAGCCTCAGGGCTGTGTAGTCTAGTGGCCAGAGTCAATATGGCGGCCCTTCCTCTCAGGGCTGCATGGCCTAGTGTAGGAGCAGGATTTATAATTGTACTATAAGAATTGATTTAAACTTCGATTTCATTCTGCCAGCCACCCTTTTTGAATAACAGGGCCTGAAGCCGCAATGTGAATTGTTTTAGTTATAAGATTTAGCGAGACTTAATTTACAATGTATTCTGTATGCCTTTGAAGGTTTCTGTGAGAGACTGTTTGTGTGAATGAGGAATGCATGCATCAGGAAAAGATAAGGTGTGAAAGCCATCACAAATGTCCAGATGGTCAAGAAAAAGTGAGAGACTTGAAAACACCAGGAGACAATCAGAAAATATCCATTGTATCTGAGGCTAAACATGTTAGCAGCTTTGATGACCTCAGAGGTGAGGCAGGCACCCCCGAAAGCGAGACAACAAATAGGAGACAACAGTGGGAAGCCCGACAATAACCATAGCATGGGGGGATGCAATACTTAAGTCCCTTTATGGAACTGGGCCAGGGAGACTACATGCTGCCTCTTACTTTTGGTCAGCCCAGCTTTCCTTCGTCATTCACTGTTATATGCCAAAGGAAACATTGCATGAACATTAGAATTTTAATAAGCTTCATGAAAACAAAGAGTATGTGCCAAGTTAATGTATTGATAATAAATGATGATAATACCTAGTCCAGCAAAGCAAATATGATTTTACTACAAAACAGATGCATCTCTGTGACAGAAGTTTAATTTCTACTTTGAGATAAATTCCTGAGGATTCTGAATTTTGTTCAGATAGTCAAATACCACTGTTTTCCATTACAAAATGCAGCTTATCTGGCAGAAATGACAAAAAACTTGAATTTTTGCAATAAGATCACTATTCATGTGCTTGCAAATACTCTCACTTCATGAAGAGTTCTGCACATGGTCATATGAAAACATCTTCAATCTAGATGAGCTGCTCCAGCTATAGTTTCAGAGTACAAGTGGAGTCAGCACTTGTAGGATCTCAGTACATTTGCCTGACCCCTGAGGCTGCCCTAGGATTAAAGAAACTTAAAGCTGGCAAATGCATCCCCTCCAGCCCCAGGTTCTGCACTGAGCACAGCATACCTGGGCCTGAGGACCAGACATAAGAACTTCTGCCTATTAAGTCTTTCATCTTTGACTATTGTAAAATTTGATTCTATCCAATGATCAAGATGTGATTGGAAGGAATTTTTCCAATGCTGGAAGTTAAATTCAATAGTAGCTGTGATCAAGCTACTGAGGCTTTGTGTATGCTTATATGTTCTTCTGTTAATCTTTTTCTGAAATGCTATATGAAATAATTAAAAATAATCCAATTGCTAATAAAAGTAAAATAAGGACAACATCGGCTTCTTGTTGCAACACAAATCTTCAGAGTAAGGTTGGGCAGAGAAAACAAGCTGTTCATCCTATCCAGTTCCCAAGTGTTATCTTACGTTGATTATGCATCCACAATGCTAAAGAGAAAATAATCTGATGCCATTAAGAATCAACAAAAAACCCATCAGAATGGCATTAACCTTTGCTTTCTTCAGCCAGACTCTTGAAGGACATTCTGATATATTCAATTCATTCTCCCTATTCTGCTCCTTGAATAAGCAAATGCCTCTAATAATTCCTGTGTCATAGAAAATGAAACAGAAATTTCTGCCAACACATAGCTAGTTATCTATAAGATTTAGATTACTTGAACTCTTAACTCCTTACTTGGAAACTAGGAGTGTACTCCAGTTCATCTTATTTATTATGTATTGTATGCTATTCTCCACATTCTGCAGCCTTTTGACAGGAGATGGCAACTTCAAAGTGCATTCAACCTGGAGGAAGCTGATAGGGCAGAGCCAGACTGTGGGCCCTGGGTCCCAGAAGGAAAAAAAGTTGTGCTTCTGGGAGAAAGTGGGTTTTACCCAGACTTAAGGGCCAGCCTGCCCTACATTTCCCTTGCAATTCAATTTAGCAGTAGGTAGCCTGTAAGCACATAAATCTGGAGTCTCAGTTGAACCCTACTTAATTAAACTCAGATTATGTGTTTCAATGTGCGCAATTAACATTCATGATCTCAGTTTTCAAATGCTAAGACTTACACAATACCAAAATCTATATTTGGTGCCAGGACAAGGCATTAGAGAGAGGCACCAAGGTGACAGGGAAAAGGTGAGGTAAAGAGAAGTCTATTTAAATGGAAGCTGCAATGTTCAACCTCTTCAAACTATTATTCCTATAATAGCACAACCACATTTAGTGAATATATTTGCACATGTAATTAATTATGTTGTATTTAAAAGCACTATTTATAATGGTAAATTCTCCATTTCCTACAAATCAAATTATTGAGGCATGCATTTGATTCTCAGATGATGTAAATTGGCTCCATTGGATTTACACTTAGCTAAGGGTTCTGGCCTGTTAGGTACCAAAAATAAATCAGGAAGAGGGAAAAAACAGGCTTTCCCCGACACCTTCTTAATGAGATATATAGAGGCAAGAAGGTTATTTCAGTTTTTAAGTGGAACAAATGTTTCAAAGTGTGCTTAAAGTCTACAGCAGAGAATCTGTAATGGTAAGGAATTAAAAAGGATTTGGATAGAAAATGAAATTGTTCATATTTTAGTGTGTATCGAATTAACGTTGCTGATTTATCCTCAGAAAAACTGATTCTTCATCTGCTCCTGTGTTTGTATTTAGCTGCATATGCTATTGCTTGTGTGGGTGATAGGGACCCAAGCCTTGACGTGCAGTTTCAGTATTGTAAATAGAAAAGAACATACCTCTTCAACTATTTGGGGTAGTGATGGGTTGGAAGCATTTACTAAGGAAAGCTATTCTAAGAAAGGTACAAAAAGTTAGAGCTACCATTTCATAGTGCCAATTCATGATCCCCATATTCCATACTTGTGTGGGTCTTGCCACCTCTGCTCAAAATAAAAATATCAGCAAGCTCCATGTTTCTCCCCCAGATCCTCCAAAGCCTTTGCATTGTCCAGGGTTTGTGCTAGAGAAGGGGATGGAGACTTGGCAAAACAGAAAGAGGAAGGTGAGTGCTGAGGTTAGGGCCAAGAGGAGATCCATTCAGTTTCTCTCTGACCTTTGGAAATTATTCAACAACAACAAAATATACAGCTTTTCAGCCAGTCTACCAAGGAGCCAAGATGGTGAGGAAAGCCACTCGGGTCCAGAGACATTGAGGAAGCACAGCTCCTTCATATATATGGCTGAGGAATCTGCTCATTTCCCTTTCCCACAGACATATTAGGCAGCACAAGCCTACATGTGCTCTCATCCAAGAGCCCTCCCATGCATTTTTTGATGGGAGAAAGAGGATAGCATGGGCAACAGTGTGAAGAGCCCTGAGGATCCCCCACTTCTTCTATTGACTGCATTCACCAGACTGTGATTATTATCTTTTCAAGCAAACAGAACACTTCAAAGCCAGCAATCCCCATTTTTTAATCAGACATAGCACCACTGTTGAGTGATACACATTACTTACCACTTCCACATTCCTGGATAATCTGCTTCCACAGTAGTCTCAGCCCCCTTGGTTCTGGAGGATATGGATTTTATGCCTTGTTCTGTTGGGCAAGATTGTGCTGTGGTTCTGTGCAGATATACAAGGCAGTAATGCCCAACATCACATTATCAGCTTCTTCCTCACTCCCTGCTTTTGAGAACTTTAATACTTTTTAATTAAAATTCTGCACAACCAAACAGACCAATTTAAAGATAGTCAATATCACCCATTCTCCAAGGCAGTGGAGTTTTAAGCTTACAGAGATATAAAATATGTCCTTGTCAGTTGAAGACCTCCCATTAAGGGTGCATAGCTTAAAGATCACAAACGTTTTATTTAATTTGAGGCCCATATTTACTCACAGATCATTATCCCCACGGATATAAAGTGCCTGGCAAATTCTAAATTGAAGTCAGAGCTTAAAGCAAACACTGATTTCTTGAAGCTTTTACTGCTCTGCAAAATGACATAAGGTGGTGAAAGCCTAACTATTTAATGAGAAAAAATCAGAAAAGAGAATTTATAACTAGCTTCCAAAAATGTGGCATTAAGTTTTCCCCTTTCAGACCCAAAATGAAAGTCTCAGAAATGATAATGTGTGAGATGCATGAATAACGTACATGTCCACCATCTGAGTCTACTATATTCCAGTTAGTACTACTCAGAGATTAATCTATCGGCAAAGGGAACAGTACTTTCAGAAATCATAAAGCATACAGAATATAATTCAAATCCCAAAGTTAGTGGGTGCCTATCAACTTTGGTAGCCTTTGGATAAGGCATGGAGTAATGTTTCATCTAGAGAAGAATGCAATGAGAGATAAAAATAATGAATGACACAGAAAAGTAATTTGAGGGGCTCTATTCAACCTCTCATAATACAAGAATAATGGGACGTCCACTAAAATTGAAAGCCACCAACTGTAAATGTGTATGTATATATATAATTTGTTCACATAATTAGACTGTAGAACTCTTTGCAAGATTATCATAGTGTCTAACAGCTTGGCAAGATTCCAAAAGGGACAGGAGTGAGATTTTCACCTCTGTTCTGACCCCTTTATGCCAGGTAAAAAGGCCCAAATGGAGCAAAGATTCTCTAAAAGGCCTGGAGCTGTCAAATGGAGAATTCCCCTGGTGTAGACACTGAGATACACAGCTGTCCTCCAAGCATCCCCCTTGCAAGCCTTGGTGGGGTCACAACACTTTGGAGATTCTGAGAAGTGTTGCCACACCTGGGACGCTGGGAAAGACTGCCATAACTTAGTTGTTCCATGCTGTCTAAATTACACTGGTGCTACTTCACTCCTTGGAGCAGCATACCATCAGGAGGGCACCAGGGTGGCTAAAAGCCACTTAAGCTCCCAGCCCTCTGGGCTGCAAGACCTGTGCTGCACCTCTTAGAGAAACAGCAGAGAATCTCACCATGTGCATTTATATTGTAATTGTGCATGTTTGCATTATATTAGGGAAGATAAAATAAGGAATATAGACCTTCATAATTCTGAGCACTAACTGATGCGATTGAGGAAAATTTTTTTCCTGTGAACCAGTTATTCTCTAATTGCCTATGATGCCAGACACGGGGTGTGGGGGGCGGAGATGGGCTTTTAAGCCAAGGGGATTCAAGCACTTTCCTCTGAAGCATTTGGTACTGGCCCCTGTTAGTGACTGGATACCAGACTAGATGAAGCACTGATCTGATCTGGTATTTTACTTCTGAAGTTCCCTGTCTATGGGTAGCAATAAATCTGCCTTAGCATCTCCTGCAGGTACCCCAATATTCAGGGATGCCCAGTCCTCATCTATCCCACCCCTTAGTATTCTGTACCTGCAGCATCTCTTACAGTAAGTTCCTATTGATCATACTCATAATGTTTAATTTAGATTAACTTCTTGCATAAATTCATCTACACAAAAATTATATGGCTACATAACACTGGCAGTGGCTTTTTTAAGTAATAAAATAAATGGCTTTGACTCCTCACACATAATTTTAATGGGACTGTAAAAGTAATACTTAGACCACAAGAATTTTAAGGGCTGAAAACCCTTTCTTTTAAATATAAGGAGTTGGTCAGTTTTATTATTGTTCTTCTGCAGAACTATTCAATTCATCATCTCCTTGTAGATCATAATACTTGTAGAATTTTTTATATCAATAGTAAACTTCTTCCACTCTCCTGTAGTTTTCAAAAAAGTCAACAGTATTAAACAAAGTTTAAGCAATTCAAGTTTCTGTATTTTTTCCAATTAAAACACAGCTATCATGTAAAGATAAATGTAAGAAAATAATCTGATTCAAAGTAGAGACTAGTGAAAACTCTCCAGGGCATAGTCTATGTCTTTCAATATGTTTCTACAATACCTAATACAATGGAGCTTTGGGACTGATTGGATGTCCTGGGTGCTACCAGAATAATTAAAATAATACAACTACAGTAGCATGTAAACACACACTATTCTTGATATTATGGGCCACAAGCCTTCCCAAGTTCCACCATCTTTCTATGGCTAAAGTGGCATAAAGGGGCTGGATATTATCTGTGTGTGGCCAGCCAAGCTCTCAGCTGGCATAAAGCCAGTGATTCAGCTACTACGCTTTGGCCCTCTGCAGCTTTGCAAGGGGCATGACTTGAGCACCAATGCACTCTGCCAATTCTTAGCTAGTTTATGGCACCCTGACTCCCTGACCGGTGCTTAATTTGTGCCAGGGCTTGCCAGGGCTGAGCCCCAGCACCTCTAGGCTTGGCAGTTCATAGCTCCAGCACCTTTGGGCTTGCTATATCAGTTATGAATGTAAAAACATTGCTTTAGCACCTGTTCCATTACAAATTAAACACTCTCCCTGATAGTCCACCCCACTGCTCCTGTGCATGCAGTGAGAGTGGGCCCTTTTCCCTCTGACTGACCCATTAACTCTGAATATTGATAATTCAGTGCCAGCATTTTCTTCACTTACTGCTTTTGAAAAAAGAGGGAGAGAGAGACTGAATCGTATTATGTCTGATCCAAAGGCCACTGAAGTCAGTATGAACCATTTCCTCAATTTCAGTGGTCTTTGGATCAGGCCTTTTATGAGTGCCTCCAGAATCTACTGTAGAAGACAACTACCTCATTCTAGTGGTTCCAGGGTGCGGAACTTGGTTTATGTACACTGTGCAATGCTTGCTTACAAATATTCAGACCAAACGGTAAGAGTTATCCAATCAGGCAAGAATCATATATGACTGTGCCCAGGCCTAACAGTTCAATTTTTTAAATATCGAATACTATCAATAAGTTGCTCACAAACTACAAGTCGAAATGCGAAGAAAAACATTCAGTAAATTGTTTCAGAGTAAAAAAAAATAAAAGAAACCTCCAAATCTGATGGTGGATAATTTACAAACTGAGAAAGTGGAGAATTCATCATATGAGTTATTCTTTGCCAGTTACTCAGGCAGCTCTATCTTCAAACATCCTACTAAAGTGAGTAGGATGTAAGCAGTAAAAACCTCAAAGGAACTATGTAAACTTACATCAGCTGAAGACCTGACCTGAGGAGTCTTAGTTTGTTTGGTTGGTAGACAAGTCAGTGTAAATGGTAATATTATCTTAAGCTGTGATTTCTTTTATTTTGATTGATTGATTGTTGATAGGATACATACTTAAGCAACTTTAAGTTAATGATTATTTTTTTGTGGGGAAATGTATACTGCATTAAGAACCATTCTCATTGTAAACACAATAATGTTCCCATCTTTAGACATTGAGTGAAGACTGCTGGCTTCTTTATTTTTCTGGAATATGATATGGACTCTTGATCAAACAGCCCTTCATTTCTATTTCCTTTTGGGGGATCTTTCTTCTAAAATTCACGTTTCTATTTTTTTCTAAATATACCTACAGAAACAAAATAATGTGTTATAAAAAGCAATACAGGTGTAGTTTGTTAGCAGTACTAATGGACAGAGGGGACTAGCAGCTGATGGGAGTGGGGAATAAGAGCAGATAAAACTTGAAGGAGCTGGTGGGGAATGGATTTAATTTGATAGACTGATTGTTACACTTTAATGTAGTATAACATTTGGAGTCTGGACACTAGACCATCTCATCAAATGTAAGACTGAATAACTAAATTTTCATATTGGATCAGAACAAACATATATAGCCCAAATTCTTGTGTAATTTTGATACACTGGAAGAGGTCTTAACAATTATTCTTTTAGCCATAAGGTAGGCTCTTCCATTAATCCCCTCCACAGTAATGTAACAAATGTAGGCGGGTGGGTCCCAATGGAAGGCTGTGACTGACCCCCTCAGGGAAGTGAGGAGTTATCAGAGGGGCTGTGGCACCACAACTGGCTCTAGTGTGAAATCTCTTCTCTTCTGCTCACTGCTTCATGTAGTAGGTTCACTGCAACACATTTTTTTAAAAAAATGTATGTATTTAGGAGGTTGATTATTTTCTCTGCAGTTTCAACATATCCACCCTCAGCTATAGGCAAAACAGACTGAAGTTTTTTAAGTGGATGAATGAGCAGTTTCTGTGAGATTTAGTTTGTGTTGATTTAGGTTTATGCTGCTGCTTCTCTCCTTTATTACAGCAACATATTTTTTTACTTAAATACAGACAGCCAATTTTAAAGGAATCCTCTTGCCTAAACCCTTGCTACTAGCTTTAATGTCATTAAATGTGGAGAATGCTGAGGACAGTACATCCCCTCAATAAATCAAAACATTTGACAAGTAAAGTTATTTTTAATAAACTTAAGCATGGTGCAGTTTAGCAGTACATTATATGTGACAGTATTGCCAAACATCATCGTGGATAGACCTGGGAAATGCAAGAGTTATCAATCCTTATCACTCTTATTATCTTTCAAAAAGTCTCCAAATTCTTTATTTAATCTCGTAGAAAACTCACTTTGTGCTCCATATGTACATATTCAACACAGTCATTGTGCAGCTCTATGGAATTTTCATTTCTTCTCCTTTTTATGTAGATATTCTATTTACTTGTTTTGTATCTCCTCAGGGAGATAGCAGAATGGATATTGTTGTTTCCCACTGCTCTGATGTTGGCACCAGATATTAGAGATGGTCAGAACATGGTTTCCCCACCCACTGCGCACACAGAACTTTTCAACTTTGAGATAAAAAATTGAAAACTGAAAATCTGCAAGTGTAAACTGAAAAAAATTGATTTGCAAATGTGGCTGCAGTGCTTTGTGGGAGTTGCAGTGTGTGTGCTTCAGGTCCCCATTCTCCCTTATGGGCTGGAATTCCTGGTGAGATTAGGGTCTCTTCTCTTTCTAAATCACCAGGGTTATTCTTGGTCATGGTGTATCATGTGCGATGTAATGCAGTGTGTGTGTTTGCGGTGGGGGGGAGGGGGTAACCTGGCCCCTAGAGGAGAATTGGGGCATAAAGCAACTAAAATACAACTTTCATCAGGCACTGCAGTAGACTTTCTGAAGTGAAAGTTTTCAAGTGAGATTTTTGTGTGTTTTTTGTGGGGTTTTTTTTGACAAAAAGTCAAAAATTTCTGGAGAAAGATATTTTTCACCTGCAAAAAAATCATTGAGCAAAATCCCAATTTTCCAGCTGATGGGATTTTTTTAAACCAGTCCTACCAGGTACTTAAAGAGTCAAAATGCCCTCATCAGGATAATTGAAGTGGAGTGAAGGGCACTGTTATGTGGTATTCTTTCTTTGAGGGTGGTGGGCAAAGAGTGAAGTTCACAAGAAGTACCTTCTCATCTGAGAGAAGGAAGGATATAGACTATTGGACAGGATGAGTTTTCTGTGAGAAGAAGTCAGGTGCGATTGGTCTTGTAGGCATCTGAATGGTGTGCATAGTATTCTACTCACCAAGAATGAATCCAGACATAATGCCTCCACTCACAAATACTGAATAGAGGAGGACTTGAAGAGCACATAAGAACTGCAGCCACTATAAACTGAAGCTGAGTGTCTGTCAGTCTCTCTCTCTCTCTCTCTCTTTCACACACACACAGAGCATGCTTCCTATACCAGAAGGCAGTGTCGTCCACATGGAAACCTTCAGGAATGTGTATGTGACAACTGCTCTCTCTCTCTTGGATGGAAAATGACTCTCAGAATTCCTGCAGGATTTCCAGTTGACTACTTCTGTTCATAGGGAAGGTGTGTATTGTGTAGCTCTCTTCACTGTAACATCTAATACATTTTCAAGACAACAAAATTGGCCGATGACTGTGGTATCTCCAACAGTCTTCTGGCAGTGGTGGCCCTGAGGTGCTGAGCAGGCATGCTCCTGTGTGTTACTCAGGTCAGCCCAAAGCCATCATGTGGTGGCTTCTAGAGACCATGTACCATCATGGTTCCTTGTATCACTGGACTTCCTAGAGGAGGTTAAGAAAGGTTGCCCTTTCCTCTGAGACTCTTTTCCAAGGGTACAAGAGCCTCTTCTTTCTGTGAGCCAGGACAGGCCTTGTCCTCCTTGTCTCCCTCACCAGCACCAGAATGTAGCACCCTAACAAAGTTAGGTGTTGTGCTGAAGCCGCCATCTAGAAATGTCAGATCCAGGATGCATCTCTGTCATGTGTTTATCTAACCTAATGCCCTCTACCAGCCCAGCTGTAGCCCAAAAGATCAACAGCTTGTTCTCGCTCTCTCATCATGTTTTCTTGGATGCTTAGGGCTTTTAAAAAAATCAGTTAGCAGTCAGATTCCTAGGTGTGTGATACATAGAGCTACCCAAGAGTGACTGATGAAGAGAATAAGTTACTCAGACACCACTTACAGGTTTAGTCATGCCCCTGCCATAACAGAATCACCAGCAGCATGGGGTCCTTTGAGAAAACATGAAAATTCTAATACAGCACCCCATCCCGCACTCTGTAGCAGTAAATAGGGGGTCCTCTGTGGTACACAAAACGCTCTGGGGACTTGAGCACAAGCAACAATCTGTCCTGAAGAACTGCTACATGCCCAAAAACGTGCCAAGTCCTATGGGAGTGCATAGCAGGCCATTTGAGCCAATGCGAGCTTTTGAAAATATTGGCAGCTGAACACAAGTGGACAAGGATATGGGAATTTTAATAAGTTTGGTTTAAAGAGAGAGGATAATAATGCCCACATTCTGCTAGCTGTCCACTAAGACAACTGAGTTCATAAACAAAAAGTTCATAATCTAAGTTTAATAGATTTACTTCCTCAGGCAAGGCAGTGCTATGAGAGTGTTTAAAATGGTCTTTTCTCAAAACAATCAATAAAGATTTCACATAAAGAAATCTTTGGATCAGAACCAATCTTTAACAGCTTCCACAGGACTCTCAAATGCCAAATAATATTTTATCACTGTTTCTTATTTTACAACCCCTCCCCCATCTACTTCCCCTAAACATGACTGTAGCCAAAGGTTAACAAACTTATTTAAACTTCAAACATAAAAAAATTCTGAATTAAGGTTAATAATGAAAATTGACACTGCATATCCATGCATTATTTTTTGGGGGTTGGGGAGGAGTGTTTCTTTTAAAAAGGGAGTATTCTGCAACTAGGTTGATAATGACATACAATTTCAGCATAAATTACAATACTTGTCATATCATCATTGTATTTGCAAAGTGTGTGAGAGAACCAGTTACTTACCTCTTTGATGGCAGGTCCATATTAAGCTCAGTTTCTTCCAGGTATTGGTCAGTTGATCAGATGAACCTGTTGACTGTGTTTCTCCTTGTATTAAAGCCCAAAGAATTTGTATTTAACAAGTAGATTATCAAAGTGATTTAAGAAAAAATAATGAGATACAATAATTTGGCCATGAGACACATTTGGTGTACTTCAGTAGTCTGTTCTGCCCCCACAGG
Organism: Dermochelys coriacea; assembly: GCF_009764565.3. Classification (NCBI taxonomy): domain Eukaryota; kingdom Metazoa; phylum Chordata; order Testudines; family Dermochelyidae; genus Dermochelys; species Dermochelys coriacea. The sequence goes on from NC_050071.1 coordinate 38,616,417, forward strand.
CAAGAACTTTGCTTTCCAAAATTGAAAAGGACCTTCGGTCTCTAAAGCCACACACCATCCAAACTAAAGCCCTATCATTACAAGGTAAACAAAATCCCAAATGAAAAACACCACAAATCCTCTAATCTCACAATATGGGCACCATAAGGTTATATGGTCAAGAGCATACAAAGCTTTTCCCCTGGCTGCAGGAGTATCAGCTCACTACCTCCAAATGGTGACACCTAAGGTATAGGGGCAACCACATCCTCCAGAACCAAGGCCCCAAACCACAAAGCAGCCATCTGCTTGAGTTTCATACGCTCATTCCACTTCTCACTGCAAAGATTACCTTGACTTGCCTGCTTACTTGCTCTATTATTGCTCCTTTCCAGCACCTTTACCAGACCTCTATTGTACAGACTGTCCCAAGCTCCTTCTTTGCTCTCTCTGTTAGGAGGCCCATGATAGATTTTTCCTCTAAATCCAAACTCTGGAGAGCCTGCCCAGAAAGCTGAAGCTGCTCCTCCGGAGACAGGGAACTTATTACCCTCCCCGCCACCAGTCCTCCCAGCAGTCCTAACTGTCCTAGCCTCCAGTTACTAGAATCTTCTGGATTACAACCCCTAGGATGCATTGGGTTCTGGGCTGAATTTGATACAGAAAAGCACAAGGCCTCAGAAGGTCATCACAACCTGCTGTGGTGCAGAGGGGAGGCTTATCAATCATTTTGAAATTTATGGACAGATAATATTTAAGGAATTATTTCAGAGTAGCAACCATGTTAGTCTGTATCTGTAACTATTCCCGTTCTTTTATTTAAGGAATTATGTATCCACTGAAATGATATTCTCAAGGTCTTGGAGTTAAGGTATATAACCAGGAGATGATATGTCTTAGGTTCCTTTCAAGACAGACAGTTATTTCTCCATTTGGTCATGTGTGTATTGAGCATTGTCTGTCTCACAATGGATGTCTACTGAGCCCAATCCCAGTCAAAAGGTTGCAAAGCCAACAAAACAGGAAATTTAAAGGAAGAAATACATGGCAAGAGGAAATCCTGTTCATGAGTCAAGACAATGGATTGTGAGGATATAGCTAAGAGTTCAGAGGTACTCTAGCTCCTTCACCTAGGAAACAAGCTAACCATGTCTGGTCTCATGTAAAAGGGATTATAGATTGCCTGGCTAGAAAGTGCTAGTAAGCAATACTTTCATGTCTAATAAAGTATCTTACTAATAAAGTCTAGAATCTAGAATGCAAGTTATTATTTTATTTTATATGTGACCTTTTCTTTCTAGTACTATTTCTTGCTATCACTGGAATCTCTGTATTTGTTAAATAAACGTATTTGTTTTTACTATAATCAGTACATAAGTGCTGTATGTTAGGTAGAGCAGTGATCTGAGGTATAAGGTGGTGTGTACAGCTTTTTTGGAAGCAGCAAATCTGTAAACACTGCAAGTGGAAGAGGGGCTGGATGCTCCAGGAAGATGCTCAGAGGACTCGGAAGTTGGAGTGTGCCTATCATTAACCTGTAGAGAAGGAGTAGGGCCTGTGTAGGTCTAGAGGGGACTGCCTGTGTTGCCCAACCAATGGAGTTGGGGAGCTGACAATCAGCAGGCACAGACAAAGCTTCCTCATACTAATAGCAGGTGGTAGCAAGGTGCCTCACAACCTTGGGTACCTCTGAGAAGCATCACACTAGTAGAGTTTCCTGCCTCTCCAGTAGGTTTCACAGTGTAGAGATATCTGACCTTGAAACAAGAATTTGCCCCACTGTGTATGAGATTTAAAATTAAATATTATGTATTAATTTTATTACAGAAGCTCCAAGAAGCCCCACTAGTGGGCCAGGACCCCATTGTTCTAGGCACTGTACAAAACAGAACGAACAGACCCTGGCGCAACGAGCTATTTTTAATTCTTTTTTCCAAAATACTGAACTGTATACCCTGCAATGAGGATTATTTTGCTTTCAAGACTCATTTCACTTGGGCTGAGATCATTGTGCTAAATTTCACCTGGGAAAAATAGTCTGAGAGAATTACTAGAAATCTTAACCTTTGTTCTGTCGTGCTGATAATTACCATAAAGAGCGGTCTTCAACATTTTTAAAATGAAATATAAGGGCAGCTCTGTAGTACTAGGACTGGTTAATGTGTTAACCTAACATTTGGCTTTTCTCATATGTCAAGTATTTTAGGAATTAGAATTATAGCAGTAAAAATACAGCACATTCAGTTTTGTATTTCCTTCAGTCTTATTGCAATGGTCTTACTGGAATCTAATATGACAGTGAGTAATATAAAAGCCCAAGGGCTCAATCCTGCAAGGTGCTAAGACCTCTCAACTCCCAATGAAATCAATTAGTTTCTACATTTCCACTCAATGTTCACTCCAGAAAACTCCTCTTAACTTCATCAGGAGTTTTCCTGAATGAGAAATTAGTAAGAACCTGAAATTTTGGCACAAGGGGACTTGCGCTTTCTCAGCACCTTGTGGGACTGGACACCAAATCCTGCTCATGTAGCTGGGAGAAGTCAATGGGGCTACTCGCACAGAAAATTTGGCCCAGACAAGTGTGTAGCAGGCCCATGGCAAAGCAAAGGATAACCTCAGTGAAAATAAATTAATCCAGGACTTCTTTAAAAAAACACCCCAAAACATAATGGAACAAAAATAACTATATTAGATGCAAATTAATGGTGTACAGGGCTCTGGGGTTAGTTTATGTAATTTGAATAGAAAGCGACACATTATTCATAGATTCATAGATACTAAGGTCAGAAGGGACCACTCTGATCATCTAGTCCGACCTCCTGCACAGCGCAGGCCACAGAATGTCACCCACCACTCCTATGAAAAACCTCACCCATGTCTGAGCTATTGAAGTCCTCAAATCATGGTTCAAAACTTCAAGGAGCAGAGAAGCCTCCCTCTAGTCAACCATGCCCCATGCTACAGAGGAAGGCAAAAAAACCTCCAGGGCCTCTCCAATCTGCCCTGGAGGAAAACTCCCTCCCGACCCCAAACATGGCAATCAGCCAAACCCTGAGCACATGGGCAAGATTCACCAGCCAGATACCCAGGAAAGAGTTTTCTATAGTAAATCAGATCCCATCCCTCTAGTATCCCATCTCAGGGGATTTGGCCTATTTACCCTGAATATTTAAAGATCAATTACTTACCAAAATCCCATTATCCCATCATACCATCTCCTCCATAAACTTATCGAGTAGAATCTTAAAACCAGATAGATCTTTTGCCCCCACTGCTTCCCTTGGAAGGTTATTCCAAAACTTCACTCCTCTGATGGTTAAAAACCTTCGTCTGATTTCAAGTCTAAACTTCCTGGTGGCCAGTTTATACCCATTTGTTCTTGTGTCCACATTGGTGCTGAGCTGAAATAATTCCTCTCCTATATTTATCCCTCTGATATATTTATAGAGAGCAATCATATCTCCCCTCAACCTTCTTTTAGTTAGGCTAAACAAGCCAAGCTCCTTAAGTCTCCTTTCATAAGACAAGTTTTCCATTCCTCGGATCATCCTAGTAGCCCTTCTCTGTACCTGCTCCAGTTTGAATTCATCCTTTTTAAACATGGGAGACCAGAACTGCACACAGTATTCTAGGTGAGGTCTCACCAGTGCCTTGTATAACGGTACTAAAACCTCCTTATCCCTACTGGAAATGCCTCTCCTGATGCATCCCAAAACCGCATTAGCTTTTTTCACAGCCATATCACATTGGCAGCTCATAGTCATCCTATGATCAACCAATACTCCAAGGTCCTTCTCCTCTTCCGTTACTTCTAATTGATGCATCCCCAACTTATAACTAAAATTCTTGTTATTAATCCCTAAATGCATAACCTTACACTTCTCACTATTAAATTTCATCCTATTACTATTACTCCAGTTTACAAGGTCATCCAGATCCTCCTGTATAATATCCCGATCCTTCTCCGAATTGGCAATACCTCCCAGCTTTGTATCATCTGCAAACTTTATTAGCACACTCCCACTTTTTGTGCCAAGGTCAGTAACAAAAAGATTAAATAAGATTGGTCCCAAAACCGATCCCTGAGGAACTCCACTGGTAACCTCCCTCCAACCTGACAGTTCGCCTTTCAGTAGGACCCGTTGCAGTCTCCCCTTTAACCAATTCCTTATCCACCTTCTGATGTTCATATTGATCCCCATCTTCTCCAATTTAACTAATAATTCCCCATGTGGCAGGGTATCAAATGCCTTACTGAAATCTAGGTAAATTAGATCCACTGCATTTCCTTTATCTAAAAAATCTGTTACTTTTTCAAAAAAGGAGATTAGGTTGGTTTGGCACGATCTACCTTTTGTAAAACCATGTTGTATTTTGTCCCATTTACCATTGACTTCAATGTCCTTAACTAATTTCTCCTTCAAAATTTTTTCCAGGACCTTGCATACTACAGATGTCAAACTAACTGGCCTGTAGTTACCCGGATCACTTTTTTTTCCTTTCTTAAAAATAGGAACTATATTAGCAATTCTCCAATCATTCGGTACTACTCCTGAGTTTACAGATTCATTAAAAATTCTTGCTAATGGGCTTGCAATTTCAGGTGCCAATTCCTTTAATATTCTTGGATGAAGATTATCTGGGACCCCCGATTTAGTCCCTTTAAGCTGTTTCAGTTTCGCTTCTACCTCTGATATGGTAATATCTACCTCTATATCCTCCTTCCCATTTGTCATGCTACCATTATCCCCAAGATCCTCTTTAGCCTTATTAAAGATTGAGGCAAAGTATTTGTTTAGATATTGGGCCATGCCTAGATTATCTTTAACCTCCGCTCCATCCTCCGTGTTAAGCGGCCCCACTTCTTCCTTCTTAGTTTTCTTCTTATTTATATGGCTATAGAACCTTTTACTATTGGTTTTAATTCCCTTTGCAAGGTCCAACTCTACTCGACTTTTAGCCTCTCTGACTTTATCCCTACATCTTCTGACCTCAATTAGGTAGCTTTCCTTGCTGATCCCTCCCATCGTCCACTCCCTGTATGCTTTCTGCTTCTTCATAATCACCTCTCTAAGATGCTTGCTCATCCAGCTTGGTCTACAACTCCTTCCTATGAATTTTTCCCCTTTCTTGGGATACAGGCTTCCGATAGCTTCTGCAGTTCCTAGTTTAAAGCTCTCTTTATCAGTTGTGCCAGCCTCGATCCTAGAAGTCTATTTCCTTCCCTACTCAGATGAAGTCCATCCCGAGAGAACTGACCTCTGTCCGTGAATGCCTCCCAGTGGCCATACATCCCAAAGCCCTCCTTATAGCACCACTGCCTAAGCCATCTGTTGACAGTCATAATCTTGTCACACCTTTGTTGCCCTTCTCTAGGAACAGGAAGGATCCCGCTAAAGATCACCTGAGCCTCAATTTCCTTAAGCGTCTTCCCCAGCCTAGCATAGTCTCCCTTGATACTTTCCAGCGAGAATCTGGCTGTATCATTTGTTCCCACATGAAGGATAATTAGGGGATTCTTTCCCGCTCCCTTGAGGATCCTTTTCAACCTCAGGTCTACATCCCGTATCTTAGCACCCAGAAGACAGCACACCCTTCTATTCTCAGGATCAGCTCTAGTTACAGGCCTGTCTATTCTTCTCAATACAGAGTCCCCGATCACATAGACCTGCCTTTTCCTGGTGACAGTGCTATTCTCCAGTCTCTCCCCTGTTCCCTCTGGTTGCAAGTTCTTTCCATTCCTATTTTCCCTTTCAATTCTCTTCAACCCATCCTGTATCCTCCTGGGGCTCATATTTGGTGTAGTCTCCCTTGACTCTTCCCCTTTTTCTATAGGGCTAGCTTCTCTTCTCTTCTTCCTTACCCTTCCACCTTCAGCGACTACCTGCTGAGCCCCTTCTTCATTTTCCAACTCTGCAAACCTGTTCCTAAGCTCTATTTCTCCTGCACTAGCCTGTCTTTTTCTCTGCCTGGTTCTTTGAGTCACATGTTTCCACTGACCACTTTCCTCATCCAGTCTCCCCTCAAAATTCCCCAGCCCTGCTTCCATCTGCGAGTCTGAGCTTTTCCCTTCAGATACCTCATATCTTTGCTCCATCATCTGCTCAAACCCCTTCCTAAACTCAACCAGACTTTCCACCTGCATCTCTAAACCTCGGATCTTTTCCTCCATCAGCTCTATCAGACGGCATTTCATGCAGACAAAACTCTTACCGGTTCCCCCCTCCAGGATCATGTACATACCACAGCTTCCACATCCTGTCATCCTCAATGTGTCTTTCACTGCAGGAGTCACTCCCACAGCTTCCTCTGTATCTGTCATCTCCTTCCCACCTAAATCCTGTTAATCTGGGAAACACAAACCACACCAAAAAGACCACCCCCCCAGCAAAAGCAAACCCCAAACAAGCACAATCCAAACTCCCCTGTTTAGAGCTCTGATTGCTAGCTCCTGTGCCGCTGCAGCTGTCTGTGCCACTGCCTGACTGGCTGGCTACCTTTATAGGGCCCCTAGTCAGAAGCCCCACCCCCTAGGCAGGGCTCAGCTGCTCTCTCAGCACAAAGCCCCACCCCCTAATCAGGCTCAGCTGCTCTCCCAGCACAAAACCCCTACACACACACAAATACAAATACTAAAAATACAAAACCAAGTACAACTACCTTCTCCTCCAACAGAACTCCCACTCAAACTCCCCTGTTTAGAGCTCTGTTTGCTAGCTCCTGTGCCACTGCAGCTGTCAAAGCTCCAGTTTTAACCTCAACTAATTAATACACAACATCACATATTTATGGAACAGATACTGCCACACTTACTCATAATGAGTAATATCTCACACTGAAATTAGTCCCACAAAAATGAATTTAATTTTCAGTAATAATAGCTAAAGACTGGTTACCCATATTTCAGACTCCATGCCTCCACTATTGTCCACACACAGAGAAGAAGCAGCACCCATGGAAGTAAGCTTCCACTCTCAACTCTTGAGAACCCCTGGGTTTGGGTTCCATGGGGCTGGGGAAGGAGTTCTCCTCTTCCCAAACCTCACAAGTGAATAAAGTTTGGTCCTAGAGGCAGTTGTGGCTAGAGGAACCCCAAGCATGCTCTTCTAAGAGCCAATGGGAGATTGGTGGGTCCAAGTAGGAAAGGAAAGGCAAGCATTATTTGCATCACCTCTTCCCCAAGACCTAGACAATAAAGGAACAAAACCTTTGACTTCTGTGAAGGAAAAATCATGTCCCTAATGAAATGGAAGTGACAAGTTTAAATTTATGGATTTCGACTCCCTTATCTGGATTGAGTTGGGGATTGTCTCTTCCCATACGCCTGTATAGTGCTTACCACAAAGGGGCTCTGACTATGTTGAGGCCTCCAGGCACTACTGTAATACAAATAATACTAATACACAAAGAATGGGAAAGATTGAGCCATTAAAACTGATTGTATCTATAAACTTTTGCTGGTGAGAGACCAGCTTTTGAGCTTACACAGAGCTCTTCTTCACATCTGGGAAATGCACTCAAAAGTTTGTCTTTCACACCAACAGAAGTTGATGCATTAAAAGATATTACCTCACTCAGCATGTCTCTAATATCCTAAGACCAACACAGCCACAGCAATGTTGCATAAATATATCTATAAACAGTATTCTGAGTAAAAAGAAAAGGAGTACTTGTGGCACCTTAGAGACTAACAAATTTATTTGAGCATACGCTTTCGTGAGCTACAGCTCACTTCATCGGATGCATTCCTTGTAAAATCCAGCCATGAGGAAGTTTGTGTGGAAGGTTGTTTTTTTATGAGAGTATCCAGTTTTGAGATCTCATTCTTAATCTTCCCTTCCTTTCCAAATGCAAAGAGATGGACATCATACCAAAAGGACTGGAAGTAAAAAATCCATTACAATCTACATACCACACAGACTATGCTGACAGCTTGTGCCACTCACTCTCAAAGAAACTGCGGAACCACCTGATCAACATCCTCTACAGCAAACAGGGAAAGATTAAGAATGAGCTCTCAAAACTGGACACTTTTGACATTTATATTTGTGCAAGCTTTAAACAGGTATATAGCTTTAAACCATATTAAAAATTACATTGCTAATTCTTTTCAAACAAAATGCACATATTTAGACTGTGAAGTACTGACCAAGCAGTAGTACAAAAAAGGAGGATATGGTTATTTTATAGCAAATGATAAATTGCCTGAGAGTCAACTATGAGATGATGTTTCTGAAAAAGGAAAATGTTACACTGCATGATATTAACATAAAAAAAATACGTCAAACAAGCAAGGAAATCGTTCTGCTCTCTTCCATACTGCTTAAGCTTCAATAGGAATACTGGTTAGATTCAGTTTAGATATATTTAAAAAAAAAAAAGACAAGTTGGAGAACATTCGGATGAGAGCAACAAAAGTGATAAAGTTTGGGAAATAAGATTGATGAAGAAGGGTTCATTGCTTTTTTCAATTTTATAAAGAGAATTAGGCATATTCAGTATACCAGATAGACTGGGGGAGAGTCAGACAAATGGAAATTTTGCTCCAGTGTGAAATTTCCTCATTTTATTTTTTTCTTTAATTTTTTTTATTAAAGTTCTTAAACAGTAAACATATTGCAATGAATTTCTAAATTATTGTAACTTAGAACTGCATAAGGGTGCCTTAACTGTGGGATCCAACTCCACAGCTCTAACTCATAGCATGTATGTAATTAATATATACAAATACATAAAAATAATGTTAAGGTTTCAAAATCAAGCATTAAAGTTTGGAAATGGCAGCCCTTAATACAGCATGCCCCCTGGACTCAGACTTGTGCAGGGAAGACAGCCTCTGCCCCCTCCCCCAACTCCGGGGGCACTAGGAACCAGTTGATATCTCCTAATGGAACCATATTGAACACCAATTTAGGTCATTAGAAGGAATTGGAGCTTAGACCCACAGCATAGATTTCTACCAGGTGTGAAAAAGGAGTAAACAAGGAAGAAAAAAACATGTAATATAATATGATAATACTCTTTCCATTCCACTAATTTCTCAGGAGAATGTTAAACAGCAGTGATTAAAGTTAGATATTTTAAAATCAGCAGGTCCTGATTATATGCATCCAAGAATTTTAAAAGAGCTATGTAAAGAGCTTGCTGGACTCTATATGTCCATTTTCAATAAGTCTTGGAACACTGAGGAAGTTGCAGAAGACTGGAAGAAAGCTAATGTTGTGCCAATATTAAAAAGATAAACATGATGACCTGGGTAGTTATAGGCCTGTCAGTCTGACATAGATCCCATGCGAGATATTGGAGCAGCTTACACAGGATTTTATTAATAAAAAAGAAAGACAATATAATTAATGCCAGTCAACATGGGTTTATGGAAAACAGACCCTGTCAAACTAACCTGATGCTATTGCAAGTTTGTTTGATAAAGGTAATAGTGCTGACGTAATATACTTAGACTTCCGTAAGGCACTGGACTTTTGACTGCATGACATTTTGATAAAAAGCTAGAACGATATAAAATTAACCTGTCCCACATTAAATGGATTAAAAACTGGCTAACTATAGATGGGAATCATCAAATGGGTGTGTTTCTAGTGGGACCCTACCAAGATCGTTTCTTGGCCCTGTGTTATTTAACACTTTTATTAGTGACCTGGAAGAAAATAAAATAATCACTGATAAAGTTTTCAAATGACACAAAAATTGGGGGAAAAGATAAATGATGAAGAGTAGAGGTCACTGATACAGAGCAATCTGGATTGGTTGGTAATCTGGGAGCAAGCAAAAACTAGGCATTTGATGGAAAACTTTGCTCCAGTAGCCTCCATTTGTTTATCTTTATTTTTTCCCCAAAGTGTCTTTAAGAACCCAAAAAGGGAGTAATGGGTAGGATAGCCCAACCTCTCATTCTTTTGCCCACCAGGTAGGCCTAATATTTGACACACCCATTTTGGTTTTCATTAATTTTTGGTTTTATATTTTTTGTTTACCAACCACAATTTTAACAGTCTTTGAATTAAATTAACATAGCTTCTTTTGTTTAGACTCCTTTTTGTTAACATTTGTTTTTATAAATTATTGTGACATTTTTGAACATTTACATGCCTTTAATAGTCAAGCTCACAGTTAGGGTAAATTTGTCAGCCCAATTATAACACTCTTTTCCCAGGAAGCAATGACACACACACGGTTTAGAGGGTGACGTGTTTACAATCTGTAAGTACCTATATAGGGAACAAATATTTAATAATGGGCTTTGTCATTCTAGCAGAGAAAGATGTAACATGTAATTCAGACTGGACATAAGGCATAAACATCTAACTGTCAGAATAATTAACCATCAGAACAATTTACAAAGGTTTATGGTGGATTCTCCATTACTTACAATTTTTAAAACAGGATTGGATGTTTTTCTAAAAAAATATATGATGAAGGAATTATTTTGAGGAAGTTTAGGATCTGTGTTATACAGGAGTCAGGGGGTTCTCACAACAAAATTTTTGCTGGTTTTGACAATTTTGAATTTTGAAAATTTTGACAATTTTTCCAAAAATACTTAATTTACTTTAGGAAAAACAAATAAATATGCACATATCCATGTCCAAATAATTATAATTTATTTATGTAGGGTTTTTTGCAGACCTAATAAAAATAATGTACAGTTGTCTGTGTTCTTTACTGGATCTAAACAGAATAGAAACACAAATAAGGTGCTTTCAATGTTCTTGTCTTTTGTTGTTGCTTTGCTTTTGGGCTGCTTTTTTATGACTTGCTAGCTAGTAAGTCTGCTTCTGTGAAACGTGATATTTGTATGTTTTTTAATATCACTTTTCACATTAGCAGACTAGAAGGAAGTGAAAAGTGGTATTACCAAACATAGAAAATACCACTTTTCACAACAGACTTACTCTGCCCTGGTAAGCTGGAGGACAAGTTAAGCCCTGGATGGGGCTGTGGGTAGGGAGGCAGAGGGGAGGCCAGGAGAGGCAGCAGGGCCCAGGGGCAAGGGGGTAGTGAGCCCGGAGCTGGAGCAAGAGCCCAAAGCCCTGCAGCCGTAGGATGGAGTCTGCTGCCGTGTGGCCAGACGACAGAGCCCACTACCCCAGAGCTGAAGCTGGAAGCCTGAACCCCAGCGCCCCTGGGAAGGTGGGGAACGCACACTGGCTACCTGCTCCACTGGTGTCTGTGGCTCCACTGCTTCCTCTCCGCCCATCACCCCCCCAGGAGGCTGTGGCTGCAAGAAAAGCCCCTTGTGGCGTCATTTAGAAATGCTTGACTAGATGATCACAATTGTCTCTTCTGGCATTTGAATCTATGACTGACTAGTAGAAGTTGTAGACTGCTATTTTTTATGTGGGCTGGCCAATAGAACAGGATGACACATACACTTTGCCAGCAAGTTTCACAGCTATTTGCTGATAGCAGAGGCATGTAGACACTCAGAACTCCTGGGTTCAATTTGAGATTGTGGAGCGGAGTGTTCTCTAGTGGGTCCAGATCCTTCCTCCCTATGTGTCACCTTTTATCCTACCAGCCCACCCCCTGACCCCACCTGCTCCTGTCTTTGTTCCCTTCTGTTCCTCTTCAACTCCTCCCGCACAACCTCATCTCCTGCTTCCCTTCCCCATACACTTATATACTACCTAGATCCATCCTCCATTCTGCTCCTCTCCCATCCTACTCTGCTTGCCATCTCTGGCTCCTGCAACCCCTTCAGCCACTGCTCTTCCCTTGTCTTCATCCCTTCCTCATTCAAATAAGACTTCATCCTTCTCTTTCTTTCCACTGCCAGGGCCTCAGCAAGAGTGACTCTCCTTGGTCGCTGTTCCTGTATCTCGTGCCACAAGCAGCCTCCTGCTTCTGAAAGGAGCAACTTCATGGACAGTCCTGTACAGCCCTTGAAATCTTTGGCTGGAGCATGCTCAATGCAGATTGGTAGCTAGTTTCTGAGAAGATTCAAAGTCCAACAAGCCTCTATTTAGCATGGGTGAACTGAGATTTGGCCAAATAGGGTGATTTTTCATAGGAATGGCAAAAGGCTCATTACTTACACCCCTTGATAAATTTCAAGTCTGTGCTCAAGATTCTCCATTATGTGGTTGTAAGAAATTAACATTAGCAAAAAGCCATATTTCCTCTTTATCTCACTTTAGGAAATGGCTGAACTGTTTTAATTGAAACTTTCCAGAAAAATTCAGCCTGAGTTAGACAACAAACATGAAAAGTTTCTGCCCAAACGGTGAAAGTTTTGAAAAGCTTCAGGAAACTGAAAACAAGGTCTTATAAAAGGAATTTTGGGGTGATCTTAACTATAGGCCACACTATCACCTCCACCTATATTCTATTAAGGACAGATAAGTAAATAAAAACATTAAAATTAAACTTTTCAAACCTGGATTCCTAGTGTAAGGCATCTAAGTTAAAGAGGAACACTGACTTCCAATGAAGTCAATAAGAATTGTGGCTGCTCATTGCCTCTCAAAAAATCAGCCCACTTCTATTTTAGATGCCTAAATAAGGAGTTAGCAATCTAACTCTAGGCACACAGGCTTGAAAATATTGCTCAAAACATAAAAAAGCTAATTATTTTTTCTTGAGGGACACATATTGACACATTATTATATCCAGTTTGAAATCTGTTTTGCAGGATTGTAACAGGTTTAAACTTCGCTTTTTGGTAGGTTTTGTGTTTAGGATATTAGGAAATATTTTTCAGATCTAAGAAGAAATTGATCTACATGTCTCTTCCATTTTGTGGGCTCTTCTATGAGGTATCTGAATGATACCTCCACCTTATGCCTTTGACCTCAGTGACCAAGAACTCTAGACATTGAAGATCCCCATAGTTACATGGGTAATTGATACCTATTTCTCTGTGGAATAAGTCCTGGATTCAGTGTCCTAAAATAAATATAGAAGAATGCCATATCAACAAAAAGTAATCAGCTGGTAATTCATATGTGACTGTTTAGTTATGTTATTATAAGCAACTGAATTATGAATGTTTACAGTCATACCATCTGAAAAAAAGAAAAGGAGTACTTGTGGCACCTTAGAGACTAACAAATTTATTAGAGCATAAGCTTTCGTGAGCTACAGCTCACTTCATCCGATGCATTTGGTGGAAAAAACTGAGGAGAGATTTATATACACACACACACAGAGAACATGAAACAATGGGTTTATCATACACACTGTAAGGAGAGTGATCACTTAAGATAAGCCATCACCAGCAGCAGGGGGGGGAAAAGGAGGAAAACCTTTCATGGTGACAAGCAAGGTAGGCTAATTCCAGCAGTTAACAAGAATATCAGAGGAACAGTGGGGGGTGGGGTGGGAGGGAGAAATACCAGGAGACAGACCAGTCCTTGCTTACAGACAGCCCCCCAATCTGAAGCAAATACTCACCAGCAACCACACACCACACAACAGAACCACTAACCCAGGAACCTATCCTTGCAACAAAGCCCGTTGCCAACTCTGTCCACATATCTATTCAGGGGATACCATCATAGGGCCTAATCACATCAGCCACACTATCAGAGGCTCGTTCACCTGCGCATCTACCAATGTGATATATGCCATCATGTGCCAGCAATGCCCCTCTGCCATGTACATTGGCCAAATTGGACAGTCTCTACATAAAAGAATGAATGGACACAAATCAGACGTCAAGAATTATAACATTCAAAAACCAGTTGGAGAACACTTCAATCTCTCTGGTCACTCGATCACAGACCTAAGAGTGGCTATACTTCAACAAAAAAGCTTCAAAAACAGACTCCAATGAGAGACTGCTGAATTGGAATTAATTTGCAAACTGGATACAATTAACTTAGGCTTGAATAGAGACTGGGAATGGATGAGTCATTACACAAAGTAAAACTATTTCCCCATGGTATTTCTCCCCCCCACCCCACCCCCCACTGTTCCTCTGATATTCTTGTTAACTGCTGGAATTAGCCTACCTTGCTTGTCACCATGAAAGGTTTTCCTCCTTTCCCCCCCCTGCTGCTGGTGATGGCTTATCTTAAGTGATCACTCTCCTTACAGTGTGTATGATAAACCCATTGTTTCATGTTCTCTGTGTGTGTGTATATAAATCTCTCCTCTGTTTTTTCCACCAAATGCATCCGATGAAGTGAGCTGTAGCTCACAAAAGCTTATGCTCTAATAAATTTGTTAGTCTCTAAGGTGCCACAAGTACTCCTTTTCTTTTTGCGAATACAGACTAACACGGCTGCTACTCTGATACCATCTGAAAGTAATCAAGTGGCTTTAATGCACAAAATGTTTAGAGACTGTATTCATTGCCATAAAGATTAGGTTTGTTTTTCAGGGATTAAAATTTGAAATTTTGAAACTAGGAAAGCTTTCTTTTTAGGCTTTAGTGATAATAGAATTTAATATAATGGAGCTTAAATAATAATTTGACAGTTACTTAAAACAAATAAAAGATTTTGAACTAGTCTGTAGCTAAGACATCTCAAATTCATATTACTTTTTGACAGCTCCTGTAGTCATCTAAGTCATTATAATATTAGGGCTGGCCATTTACATATATTCTCTCATGGAAAATTTCAATTTTGAATAAAAAAATGTAATAATTTGACTAAGTCCTCATTTCCCCCAGTCCACTCCCACCCCATCCCCGGCAAGGCTCTCATGTCAGGTAATGTCCTGGCTACATTGTCTCCCTTGCAGCAAGTCAAGTTGCTGCTAACTCTGATGTGTTGGTAGCATCAGAGAGATTCCTCCATCTGCAGCACCAAGAAGTCTGGAAACACAGTTTGTCCTGTGAATCAAGCTTTTCTAGTATTCTAACATGCATCAACATCAATAGAGTTGTGCACATTGATGCCTGAAGCATTCCCTGAAGTTTTGGAATTGATTGGATGCGGCATTTCAAAGTTGTTGAGTTATATAGAGACTAGGGTTGTCGATTAATCACAGTTAACTCACGCAATTTACTCCAAAAATTAACTGTGATTAAAAAAATCAATCATGATTAATTGCACTGTTAAACAATAGAACACCAATTGAAATTTACTAATTTTTTTGATGTTTTTCTATATTTTCAAATATATTGATTTCTATTACAACACAAAATATTTTATTACAAATATTTCCACTGTAAACATTATAAACAAAAGAAATAGTATTTTTAATTCACCTCATACAGGTGCCAATTAAATCTCTTTATCGTGAAAGTGTAACTTACAAATGTAGATTTTTTGTTACATAACTGCACTCAAAAACAAAACAATGTAAAACTTTAGAGCCTACAAGTCCACTCAGTCCTACTTCTTGTTCAGCCAATTGCTAAGACAAACAGGTTTGTTTACATTTATGGGAGATAATGCTGTCCACTTCTTATTTACAATGTCACCTGAAAGTGAGAGCAGGCATTTGCGTGGCACTTTTGTAGTCAATGTTGCAAGGTGCCAGATATGCAAGGTGCCAGATGTACCAGATATGCTAAACATTCATATGCCCCTTCATGCTTCAGTCACCATTCCAGAGGACATATTTAGATGCTGTTGATGCTCGTTAAAAAAATAATGTGTTAATTAAATTTGTGACTGAACTCCTTGGGGGAGAATTGTATGTCTCCTGTTTTGTTTTATCCACATTCTGCCCTATATTTCATGTTATCGACGTCTCGGATGATGACCCAGCACATGTTCTTTTTAAGAACACTTTCACAGCAGATCTGACAAAACACAAAGAAGATACCAATGTGAGATTTCCAAGGCTAGATACAGCACTCAACCCAAGGTTTAAGAATTTGAAGTGCCTTCCAAAATCTAAGAGGGATGAGGTGTAGAGCATGCTTTCAGATGTCTTAAAAGAGCAACACTCTAATGTGGAAATTACAGAACCTCAATCACCAAAAAAGAAAATCAACCTCTGGCTGGCGGCATCTGACTCAGATGATGAAAATCAACATTCCTCGGTCCACTCTGCTTTGGATCTTTATCGAGCAGAACCCAACATCAGCATGTTCACATGTCGTCTGGAATGGTAGTTGAAGCATTAAGGGACATATGGATCTTTAGTGCATCTGGCATGTAAATATCTTGCGAGGCCAACTACAACAATGCCATGTGTATGCCTGTTCTTGCTTTCAGGTGATATTGTAAACAAGACATGGGCAGCATTATCTCCTGCAAATTGTAACTAAACTTGTTTGTCTGAGCGATTGGCTGAAGTAGGACTGAGTGGAGTTGTAGGATCTAAAATTTTACATTGTTTTGTTTTTGAATGAAGTTTTTTTGTACATAATTCTACATTTGTAAGTTCAACTTTCATTATGAAGAGATTTCACTAGAGTACTTGTATGAGGTGAATTGAAAAACACTATTTCTTTTGTTTTTTAAAGTGCAAATATTTGTAATAAAAATAAATATGAAGTGAGCACTGTACATTTTGTATTCTGTGTTGCACATGTCCACCCAATGAGCGGGGATTAGAATTCAGACCCACCTGACTCCCAATACTGCACTCATTCTTCCAGACCACATTAGTTAAGTATATTTTGGCCCTTTACTACTACTCTAGTTGCACTGCTATTTGTATTATAGTTAAAAAAAATCAGTTCTGCTATTTAATTGAAGCTGAGTAAATAATACAAAAATATTTAAGTGACTTTATGTTAGCCATTCTTGCATACTTTTTGGATTCTTTTTTCATGAACAGCTCAGGAATCAAGTTATACTGGCATAAGTGTTTGAGAGGAACAAAATTCAAAGTTGCAGACATAATTTGTGGAAACTACATTTTAATTTTGCAAATGTTATTAGTTGACCACAAGAGCTTCTGCAGTAAACAGGGTTATTACCATGCAATTTATTTAACCAATTGTGACTAAGCAAAGTAGTAAGAGAAATTCCAAAGATATGGAATTCAAAGTGGATTAATTTGAATTAAGGCACTCTTATTCTGGAATAAGAGTGTCCTTACAGAGTTGAACAAATCAGGGATAACTATTCCAGAATAACTCCAAGGTAGACAAGGCCTAAGGGATAGATTTTGCCATCCTTAAGTCAGAATATGTTATGTACTACTCACAAGGCAGAATTTGGCCCTAACTTACTAGTTAAGTATTATAAATATTTTATTTTGTTCCTAGATATTAGAACAGCAATGTAAAACTATGTGTATATACATATATTTGTTAACAAAAATCACCAAAGGCAATAATAATCATCATATTTCTTGCCAATTTTAAATGTTAATTCCACTTTTTACTAGTTTATTCTGTTACCCGGGTTCTAAGAAGATAATACACATATCATTCATGTGTGACATGTAAGTTATTTAATGTGATTCTATTTTTCTATTTTAGTTCATACTTTGGAAAGCCATCACTTTAGCAAAAGTCATTTTAATTTAATCTTCATTAATTTGGATAAGAGGGGACAATATTGAACCACAAGCCAAAATTGTACTGCAATAAAAAGATTTCATCAGTCCTTCTCTGTGGACAATATTGATCCCTCTATGTAATTATTCCATTTTGAGAGAAAACAATGCCATTAGATTCCTTCACCATTCAATTAAACTAATGTTCGTTTCTTCTTTATTGAGGCTGATAATAGAGTCTGGTCTAATCACTCGTGAACATGAATATAAATAAATAAACAAATGAATGAATAAATAAATAAATCTTTGCTGAAGGAGATCCAGAATTTTTTTTTGTAAAAAGTGGTTTAATACAAGTAAGAGTGCTTTCAGCTAATTCTATCCTTAGAAACACTTTTCATTCCCATATGAAAATACTATGGATCTGGAGTCAAAAAGAGCTTTGAAATGATCAATGTGAACTATGAGTCAAAACTTAAAATATTAAACATACAATTCTCCCTCCTTACTCTTTTTATTCCTATATTACTGCTGAGAGATAGGGTGACAATTATATGTAGCAGCTGGAGAACATAAAACTAATGGGAAACTGTTCAGGTTTTTGTTTATATTTAGGGACATATATTGTGCTTGCTCAATAGTTTTGTGCATGTGTGAAGGGTGGCACATGGCCCTTAAACTCAGAGTCTGAACACACTATTTTCTGAATGTCAGGAAAATGCAATACAGTATGTTAAGATTATTGCCAGACAATTTTCAGTCCACATGCAGCCAAATCCTTAGATCTGGCCTGAGTAATGAGTAAAAAGCACCTAGAGACTTGAAGATTTGGCTCATTTTTTTATGTTAAATCCTGAATCAATTTTCTTTAAAGAGAAAACATTTTTTCCTCACTTTGATTGTTATAAGATTACTCGGAAATGAACAAAAACAACACAGTCTGGGAGGTCTTTCTGGATTTTAGAGAAGTAATCTACTGGAGAGTCACTTCCCTTAGTATTCACTTCTTTCATCTTCTTCCTGTTACTAAGGGCTGAAAGAGGATTTCCTGGTGTGAGTGGGTGGGTACACATTTTTTCTTCCTTAGATATCTGCAGTTTTGACTGTGACTACTAATTTATGAACACATACCAGTCCTTACTGTTACCTTGTCCAATCTTCCCCTGCCCCCATTGGTCTGTTTGTCCATTGTTATATAGTGTGTAATTCTAGATTGTAAACTCTAGGACAAGGATCATCTTTGTACATTTGTTTGTACAGTGTCTAGTTCTTTAGGGATTATTGCAAAATAGATAATATATTATTATTATTAATAATAATAATAATAATGACTGGTTGGGGGAGTAAGAAGAGCTTGTAAAATAGAGATTTACATAGAAATTTCATAAGGAAATTCATGTTCTTTGATAGGAAACAGTTTACATTAAAAACAAGGAATACTTGTGGCACCTTAGAGACTAACACATTTATACACATAAGCTTTTGTGGGCTAAAATCCACTTCATCGGGTGCATGTAGTGGAAAATACAGTAGGAAGGTATATATACACAAAGAACATGAAAAAATGGGTGTTGCCATACCAACTGTAATGAGACCAATAATTAAGGTGGGCTATTATCAGCAGGAGAATAAAAACCTTTTGTAGTGATACATTAAGTAATAAAGAGAACTACAAGGTCATAATTGCTTGGAAAGCCTCCTTGACTAGAGGCCCTTGACCATGGCAAATGTCCTTCTCACAATTTTTGTACTTTGCAAAACAATGAAAGCCCCATTATGGCATCATTTGAAAATACTCCAGAGAGGGAGAAGGCTGCTATTTGTCATCAACCTTAAAATGTAATCTATCCTACAGGGAAGATCCTGTCCTGCTCCTATATAGAACCATTTGAAAGTTTCTGTCAGGTCATTGTGGCTTTCCTTGTTACCCATCTATGAAGTGAGAGTCCAATCACAGAAGCATAGAGTACAAGGGATCCCAAAAAGCCATTTAGTCCATCCCCCCAGCCCAACCTGAGGCAGGACCTAGTATGTCTAGACCATCCTGGCATGTATTTGTCTAAACTGTTCTTAAAAAAACCCCAACTTCTGGTGAATAGTGAACTTACTAGTATACTGCCAAGAGTTTAAATATCTCGTGAACAGCTGTCAGCATATTTACAAAGAACATAATGTAGATTTATTACTGTCATTCAAATGAATATAAAAAGATCATATATTCTGAAAGATTCCCCCCTCCCATCTAAGCAAGTCTGCTGGCAAATCAGAATAATTTGACTTCAGAAAGACCTTTAAAATTAACCTACATTAACTCCCAGACCTGCCAAAGGACTTTCATTTTAAGGCAATTACTTATGAGATCTTTGAATTTAATGGAAATAAAGGAACAGATTTTGCAATAAAAAAGACTGAACAGTTAACTGAAACTGGTACAGACAGATCCAGCCCTGATTGATTGGGGAAAAATATTTTCTAAAGGTTTCTCTATCCTTCCTTCTATAGTATTCCAGACTTACTTTAATTAAGATTTGTCTCATATTACTTTGGGATTTGACCACATTACTGCAGGAAAGCCTGTGCTCTGAAAACGCAATCAGCCCCATGAAATTTACCAGAGAGGTCCCAGAACAAACCATGTAGGAAATGAAACAATTCACAACAGTAGTATTTTATATACATTGTTTTACAACACATATTTAGGCTTGATTAGATTTCCTTCCTGCCATTTACATATTAAAATCCTATAAGTCAACAGCAAAGGGACATGTGATGAACTTACTCTTGTCTTGGTTTCTTTAACTACTTTTGTACAAGCAGCAAAGAGTCCTGTGGCACCTGTGACAAAGCTCTGTCCTTACCTCCGTGGATCCCACTTTCCTGGTGGATTTCGCTAGCGTCAGAGGCTCACTGTGACCCTGCACGTAATCCTTCTCTCTCTAGAGACAAGGGTCACAGTCTACTGAACCATTTTCATCATAAGCCAGCGAGGGAGGTGAGGAGAAATTATCCTTCCTTGCACAGTCTCTGTTGTCTCCCAGTCTCAGTGATTAAACAGTGGGCAAAGGTGGGGGGGGGGAAGCCCAGGCCCACCCTCTACTCCGAGCTCCAGCCCAGGGACCCTAAAGGTATCAACTATGGTAGCTGACCTTTTAGAAACATGACTACAATTCCCTGGGCTACTTCCCCCCACAGCAGCCCTCACTTCCTGAAGCTCCACTTCACCCTTACCTCAGGGCCTCCTTCCTTGTGCCTGATATGGTGTGTACTACTCAGCCTCTCCAACCATGCAACTTCTTCCTACAGCTCCTGACATGCACTCCCACCTGACTGGCTGGGAGGCTTTTAACTAGTTTCAGCCAGCCCCTGATTGGCTTATCATAGAATCATAGAATCATAGAATATCAGGGTTGGAAGGGACCCCAGAAGGTCATCTAGTCCAACCCCCTGCTCAAAGCAGGACCAAGTCCCAGTTAAATCATCCCAGCCAGGGCTTTGTCAAGCCTGACCTTAAAAACCTCTAAGGAAGGGGATTCTACCACCTCCCTAGGTAACGCATTCCAGTGTTTCACCACCCTCTTAGTGAAAAAGTTTTTCCTAATATCCAATCTAAACCTCCCCCATTGCAACTTGAGACCATTACTCCTCGTTCTGTCATCTGCTACCATTGAGAACAGTCTAGAGCCATCCTCTTTGAAACCCCCTTTCAGGTAGTTGAAAGCAGCTATCAAATCCCCCCTCATTCTTCTCTTCTGCAGACTAAACAATCCCAGCTCCCTCAGCCTCTCCTCATAAGTCATGTGCTCTAGACCCCTAATCATTTTTGTTGCCCTTCGTTGTACTCTTTCCAATTTATCCACATCCTTCCTGTAGTGTGGGGCCCAAAACTGGACACAGTACTCCAGATGAGGCCTCACCAGTGTCGAATAGAGGGGAACGATCACGTCCCTCGATCTGCTCGCTATGCCCCTACTTATACATCCCAAAATGCCATTGGCCTTCTTGGCAACAAGGGCACACTGCTGACTCATATCCAGCTTCTCGTCCACTGTCACCCCTAGGTCCTTTTCCGCAGAACTGCTGCCGAGCCATTCGGTCCCTAGTCTGTAGCGGTGCATTGGATTCTTCCATCCTAAGTGCAGGACCCTGCACTTATCCTTATTGAACCTCATTAGATTTCTTTTGGCCCAATCCTCCAATTTGTCTAGGTCCTTCTGTATCCTAACCCTCCCCTCCATCGTATCTACCACTCCTCCCAGTTTAGTATCATCCGCAAATTTGCTGAGAGTGCAATCCACACCATCCTCCAGATCATTTATGAAGATATTGAACAAAATGGGCCCCAGGACCGACCCCTGGGGCACTCCACTTGACACCGGCTGCCAACTAGACATGGAGCCATTGATCACTACCCGTTGAGCCCGACAATCTAGCCAGCTTTCTACCCACCTTATAGTGCATTCATCCAGCCCATACTTCCTTAACTTGCTGACAAGAATGCTGTGGGAGACCGTGTCAAAAGCTTTGCTAAAGTCAAGAAACAATACATCCACTGCTTTCCCTTCATCCACAGAACCAGTAATCTCATCATAAAAGGCGATTAGATTAGTCAGGCATGACCTTCCCTTGGTGAATCCATGCTGACTGTTCCTGATCACTTTCCTCTCCTCTAAGTGCTTCAGGATTGATTCTTTGAGGACCTGCTCCATGATTTTTCCAGGGACTGAGGTGAGGCTGACCGGCCTGTAGTTCCCAGGATCCTCCTTCTTCCCTTTTTTAAAGATGGGCACTACATTAGCCTTTTTCCAGTCATCCGGGACTTCCCCCGTTCGCCACGAGTTTTCAAAGATAATGGCCAAGGGCTCTGCAATCACAGCCACCAATTCCCTCAGCACTCTCGGATGCAATTCGTCCGGCCCCATGGACTTGTGCACGTCCAGCTTTTCTAAATAGTCCCTAACCACCTCTATCTCTACAGAGGGCTGGCCATCTCTTCCCCATTTTGTGATGCGCAGCACAGCAGTCTGGGAGCTGACCTTGTTAGTGAAAACAGAGGCAAAAAAAGCATTGAGTACATTAGCTTTTTCCACATCCTCTGTCACTAGCTTGCCTCCCTCATTCAGTAAGGGGCCCACACTTTCCTTGGCTTTCTTCTTGTTGCCAACATACCTGAAGAAACCCTTCTTGTTACTCTTGACATCTCTTCAGGTGTCCCAATCAACCTAGCCTTCTCCCTGCCTTCTGGAAAGTTCTTAATTGGCCCCAGGTGTCTTAATTGACCTGGAGCAGCTGCCATTTCACTTATCGTGGTACCAGGGATGTGTTTAGCCTGGAGCGAATCTCTCTCTCTCTCTCCCATAGCCGTCTAGCTTGGAGGGAGGTGGGAAGCTGCTACTCCTACTGCTAGGCCCTAAGCTCTCCTTGCTGCTCCAGCTGCTCCCCTGGCTCGGACAGACACCCACCCCCCCGTTCTCTGCTACCTGGTTGCTGGACCCCCTACTCTCGGGTGCTGCTATTGCTCCGACTGCAACCCCGGGGGGGGGGCTGCTAGCCCACTCCCCAGAGAGGAGGAGTGAGGGACCCCAGTCACTGCTGTTGTGGATACCACCACCACCACCACCTGACAGGGGTCCTTTCTGCCTGCCTGGACGACCACCTGGAGTTCCTGGAGCTGCTGCTGCTGCAGAGGCCGCTGCCTGGAGCTGCTGAAGCCCGAGGAGGAGAAGAAGAGGATCATCTGCCAGTGGGGCAGCACCTAGAGACTTTGCAGACCACCGTGGAGCGGGCCCTAAGACTGAGTAATTTTCAAACTGTGCTCTTGTGGTGGGGGTCTTGACTGTGTTTGTAGGGACACAGGGGGTGTGGCATGGAGCTGCCCCCCGATCCATCTGTGTGTCCCCCCCAACCCCCACCACTATTACCACCACCGCTGCCCCCTCCACCACCCCCACTGGCTCTATACCATCTGCCTCAGCTCCTGCCTCTGGACTCAGCTGCTTGCTTGGCTTGCCACGCCCTATTCCACCCTTTGGGCCAGAAGCAGCAGCCAGCTAAAAAAGACTTGTGCAAGTGCACATGGGCACACGTGCCCCCCCTGGACTGCCTACCCCCCAGCTTTGCCCTTTAGTACCTGCCCCATTTGCCACTTGCTTTGCCTCCTTTTTTGCTCCAGCCACCCTTACTAGCTTCAGTTTGTTTGCCTGCCCTGCCCATTTCCTTCTGCAGCGTTTGTTTGTTTGCCCCGCCCCAGCCTCTGAAGCTGGCCCCTTGGTTTCCCTGTTCTACCCCCAGACCGCTTAGCCCCTCGCTCCGTGTGCCCATGCCCCCTCCCATGCGCTTGTGCAATTCCCCATTTTAGTTGCAACCCTCTTCACTGCACCCTCAATGTTGTTGAATCCCCCCCCCCAGTGCACCAAGAGGAGACGGAATTTCCACCTTGTGTCGGTGACTGACCCCTAACCCCTGATTGCCCCCCGTCCAACCCACCTCTTTTGGCGCCCTCCTCCCCTGCCTGCAGCCTAGCGGGGAGGAGTGGTCGACCTGTTTCCCCTCTCCCCTCCTCCTTTTGGTGTCCCCCTTTCCTCCTTGCTCATGATGGCGGGGGATGAGACGGGGGAGACCCCTCCAGCAGCCCGAGCTCCCCCTCCCCCGCCTACCCCTCCGTCACCCCCCCAAGCTTCTACCTCCGCTGCTAAACCATCTGCCATCGCCCCCGCTGGGGCACCAGCAGCGACAGGCACCGGGGTGACCTCCACTGCTGCCACGTCTCTCCCCCCCTCAGATTTGGGGGGAGTCCCCCCAGCGGGCGGGAAGGGCCAGGGGAAGAAGAAGGGGAAGGGCCCCGCTAAAAAGACCAGGCCCTCCATGGCAGGGGATGCCCCCGATGCCCCCGCCCCATCTCCAGCTGGGGCGCCCCTCCCCGCTGTTCCCTCCACCAGCTCTGCAGGTGTCCCTCCCCCGGCCCCCAGAGCATACGCCCAGGTGGCGGCAGCCCCCCCGCCTGCCGCTACGTCATTTCTCCAGCCCACCGCCTCCGCTACCATCTATAGCGGCCGGGGCCCCTTTCCCACCATGACCAGGAAGCACGGCGTCCGTTGCCTCCTGGTGCCTGCCTCACCCCACGTGGAGACCTATGTGCGGGCATTGGCGAGGGTAGTGGGGCCCACGGCCATTGTGGCGGCCTCCAAAATGTATGGCAAGGTCGTCTTCTTCTTAGCATCGGAGGCCGCTGCCCAGGAGGCGGTGGAGGGCGTGTTCGTCCCTTTAGAGCCGCTAGAGGACCTGGGCGTCCGCCTGGTCCTGACATCCGTCCCTCCCTTTCTCCCCATTGCCGCCCTGTTACCCGTCCTTTCTACCTTGGGAAAGCTCATCTCTGTCATCAGCCCTCTCCCGTTGGGCTGCAAAGACCCCGCCCTCCGTCACGTCCTCTCGTTCCGCCGGCAAGTGCAGCTTCAACTGCCGCCGGCGGCGCGCGACGGAGAGGCACTGGAGGGGTCCTTCCTAGTCCCCTACCAGGGGACCCCTTACAGGGTGCATTATTCCACGGGGGAGGCCCGGTGCTACCTCTGCCGGGCGATGGGGCATGTCCGGAGGGACTGCCCCCTGGCCCAGGAAGGAGGGGCATCCAGGATACCCGAGCCCCGGCAGGGCACCGGCCCCGTCATCGCCGACGCCCCTGGCTGCCCGGCACCCGAAACCACCCCTCCTCCTTCCCAGTCCACCATTGCTCCCGCTCGGGCCCAAGGGGTACCTCCCCCACAATGCCCAAATGAGCGGGAGAACCCCGCCCCCGCTGTTTGCAATCCGGCGGGGCCTGTGGAGGAGGGTGCGGCAGGGACACCACCAAGCATGGGAGAGGACCCACCCCAAGGGGAATCTTCCCTCCCTTGTGCTGCCCCACCGTTACCCCCTCGAGTCCCTGAGCCATCGCCTCTGCCCCCTGACACAACCCCTGCTAGCCAGCCCCCGGATGATGCCATGGAGGGCTGGGCCCTAGGGGAAGCGAGGCAAGCGGAAGGCTCGAGCTCCGCTCCTCCCATCTGACGCGCAGGCCCCCCGGAAGACCAGGAAGGGGGGCACCGATGCCGAGCCTTCCGCTCTACCCACGGGTGTGTTCCATCCACTAGAGCCGGCTGGGGAAGATGTGGCAGCACTGGGAGGCGGTATCTCCCCTCCACGGGAGTCCCTCCCCTCCAAGACCCCCGAGGCACCATCTGAAACCCCAGTGTGCCCCGAAGTAACCGTCGCGTCAGGTGCCGGCGGGGAGAATCCCGGGGTAGTGGAAAACAATTTCCCATCTATATTTGAGGAGATTGAGGCCCTGGGTCTGACCCCGGTCACCCAGGGGGAGGACGATCCTATGCCAGCGGGCCTCGATCTGGGCGACTTCATTCCAGTCCCCCTTTCCCCATACTCCCTCCCCGTAACCGTTGCTTCTGCTCCCACCTCCGAGGAGCCCCTGGACTCCTCCATCAACCCGGCTGCAGAGGGCACCCCGCTGAGAGCCGCCGAGCCAGTTGAGGCGACGGCCAGTGCCAAGCGGCTGTAACCTGAGCCACCAGGGGCATCCCTCGCTGGTGAGGAGCATTCGATCTCCTTTCCGGGAGAGGACCCTACAGAAGAAAGTCCACCTCCTGATGCCGTGGCTGCCAAATCCACCAGAGAGCTTGCGCCCAGCATCAGTGAGAGCCCTCTCCCGACCCAGACTCTCACCTCTACCCCTGCCCCTGCCCTTATCCCGCCCACCTCCCGAGATATTATTGCCCACCTGGGACAGTCTCCTTCCCCTTTCCAACAGATGATTCCCAGGGAATGGCCTTTGTGCTTGCCCGTCCCGACCCACCAGGGGCTGCTATCCTCCCTCCGCCGCCCCCTATCGCCCCAGCATTCAGGTCAACCCATCAAGAGACTAGGGCCCAGGCCTCCATGGCATCATCCGGGGGCTGGCTAGCAGGGGTTGTGTCAGGGGGCAGAGACGATGGCTCAGGGACTCGAGGGGGTAACGGTGGGGCAGCACAAGGGAGGGAAGATTCCCCTTGGGGTGGGTCCTCTCCCATGCTTGGCATGTCCCTGCCGCACCCTTCTCCACAGGCCTCGCCAGATTGCAAACAGTGGGGGCGGGGTTCTCCCGCTCGTCTGGGCATAGTGGGGGAGGTGTCCCTTGGGCCTGAGCGGGAGCAATGGTGGACTGGGAAGGAGGAGGGGCGGTTTCAGGCGCCGGGCAGCCAGGGGCGTCGGCGATGACGGGGCCGGTGCCCTGCCGGGGCTCGGGGGTCTTGAATTCCCCTCCTTCCCGGGCCGGGGGCAGTCCCTCCGGATGTGCCCCATCGCCCGGCAGAGGTAGCACCGGGCCTCTCCCGTGGAATAATGCACCCTGTAAGGGGTCCCCTGGTAGGGGACTAGGAAGGACCCCTCGAGTGCCTCTCTATCGCGCGCCGCCGGCGGCAGTTGAAGCTGCACTTGCCAGCGGAACGATAGGACGTGACGGAGGGCGGGGTCTTTGCAGCCCAACGGGAGAGGGCTGATGACAGAGATGGGCTTTCCCAAGGTAGAAAGGGCGGGTAACAGGGCGGCATTGGGGAGAAAGGGAGGGACTCGAGGTCAGGACCAGGAGGACGCCCAGGTCCTCTAGCAGCTCTAAAGGGACGAACACGCCCCCCACCGCCAGGCCCTTCTCCACCGCCTCCTGGGCGGCGGCCTCCGATGCTAAGAAGAAGACGACCTTGCTATACATTTTGGAGGCCGCCACAATGGCCGTGGGCCCCACTACCCTCACCAATGCCCGCACATAGGTCTCCACGTGGGGTGAGGTGGGCACCAGGAGGCAATGGACGCTCATGGTGGGAAAGGGGCCCCGGCCGCTATAGATGGTAGCGGAGGCGGTGGGCTGGAGAAATGATGTAGCGGCAGGCAGGGTGGCTGTCGCCACCTGGGCGTATGGTCTGGGGGCCGGGGGAGGGACACCTGCAGAGCTGGTGGAGGGAACAGCGGGGAGGGGCGCCCGAGCTGGAGATGGGGCCGGGGCATTGGGGGCAGCCCCTGCCATGGAGGGCCTGGTCTTTTTAGCGGGGCCCTTCCCCTTCTTCTTCCCCTGGCCCTTCCCGCCCGCTGGGGGGACTCCCCCCAAATCTGAGGGGGTGATAGACGTGGCAGCAGTGGAGGTCACCCCGGTGCCCGTCGCTGTTGGTGCTACAGCGGGGGCGATGGCAGATGGTTTGGCAGCAGAGGTAGAAGCTTGGGGAGGTGACAGAGGGGCAGGCGCGGGAGGGGGAGCTCGGGCTACTGGAAAGGTCTCACCCGTCTCATCCCTCGCCATCATGAGCAATGGGCGGGGCAGGCAAACAAACTGAAGCTAGTAAGGGGGGCTGGAGCAAAAGAGGAGGCAAAGCAAGTGGCAAATGGGGCAGGTACTAAAGGGCAAAGCTGGGGGTTAGGCAGTCCGGGGGGGGCACATGTGCCCATGTGCACTTGCAGAAGTCTTTTTTAGCTGGCTGCTGCTTCTGGCCCAAAGGGTGGAAATAGGGCGTGGCAAGCCAAGCAAGCAGCTGAGTCCAGAGGCAGGAGCTGAGGCAGATGGTACACAGCCAGTGGGGGTGGTGGAGGGGGCAGTGGTGGTGGTAGTAGTGGTGGGGGTTGGGGGGACATACCGATGGATGGGGGGGGCAGCTCCACGCCACACCCCGTGTCCCTGTAAACACACTCAAAACCCCCACCACATGAGCACAGTTTGAAAATTACTCAGTCTTAGGGCCCCCTCCACGGTGGTCTGCAGAGTCTCTAGGTGCTGCCCCACTGATAGATGGTCTTCTTCTTCTCCTCCTCGGGCTTCAGCAGCTCCAGGCAGCAGACTCCACAGCAGCAGCAGCTCCAGGAACTCCAGGTGGTGATCCAGGCAGGCAGAGAGGACCCCTCTCAGGTGGTGGTGCTGGTGGTGGTGTCCACAACAGCAGTGGCTGGGGTCCCTCACTCCTCCTCTCTGGGGAGTGGGCTAGCAGCCCCCCCCGGGGCTTCAGTTGCAGCAGTAGCAGCACACAAGAGTGGGGGGTCCAGCAGCCAAGTAGCAGAGAATGGGGGTTGTCTGGCCCAGCCAGGGGAGCAGCTAGAGGAGCAGGGAGAGCTTAGGGCCTAGCAGCAGCAGGAGTAGCAGCTTCCCACCTCCCTCCAAGCTAGAAGGCTGTGGGAGAGCAGTCTTATTGGGATCCGGGGGCCCTAGTCCAGGAGAAGCGGGGCAAGCGGAAGGCTCGAGCTCCGCTCCTTCCATCTGATGCGGAGGCCCCCCGGAAGACCAGGAAGGGGGGCACCGATGCCGAGCCTTCCGCACTACCCACGGGTGTGTTCCATCCACCAGAGCCGGCTGGGGAAGACGTGGCAGCACTGGAAGGCAGTATCTCCCCTCCACGGAGTCCCTCCCCTCCCAGACCCCCGAAGCATCATCTGAAATCCCAGTGTGCCCCGAAGTAACCGTCGCGTCAGGTGCCGGTGGGGAGAATCCCGGGGTAGCGGAAAACAATTTCCCCTCTATATATGAGGAGATCGAGGCCCTGGGTCTGACCCCGGTCACCCAGGGGGAGGACGATCCTATGCCAGCGGGCCTCGATCTGGGCGACTTCATTCCAGTCCCCCTTTCCCCATACTCCCTCCCCGTAACCGTTGCTTCTGCTCCCACCTCCGAGGAGCCCCTGGACTCCTCCATCAACCCGGCTGCAGAGGGCACCCCGCTGAGAGCCGCCGAGCCAGTTGAGGCGACGGCCAGTGCCACGCGGCTGGAACCTGAGCCACCAGGGGCATCCCTCGCTGGTGAGGAGCATTCGACCTCCTTTCCGGGAGAGGACCCTACAGAAGAAAGTCCACCTCCTGATATCGTGGCTGCCAAATCCACCAGAGAGCTTGCGCCCGGCATCAGTGAGAGCTCTCTCCTGACCCAGACTCTCAGCTCTACCACTGCCCCTCCTCTTATCAGGCCCACCTCCCGAGATATTATTCCCACCCCTGGGACTGTCTCCTTCCACTTTCCAACAGATGATTCCCAGGGAATAGCCTTTGTGTTTCCCCGTCCCGACCCACCAGGGGCTGCTATCCTCCCTCCGCCGCACCCTATCGCCCCAGCATTCAGGTCAACCCATCAGGAGTCCCGTCGGGGGTCCGCACCCTGTCTGCCCATCTCGCTGGGCCAGGGGGCTGTACCAAGGGCCCCATCGGGGAGCAACCAGACTAAGCCCCAGCCCCCCATGCGCTGCGAGAGGAGTTGCGGGAGTTCCTAGAAGACGTCCGTGGCTCCCGCAACAAAGTCCAGCTTGCCCTCCAGCGATGGGGGGACTTTAATCAAATCCTCCGGGCCGCAAGGGCCCTCATGAGGGAGGGGAAAAGGACCGGGAGACAGGGCGCCGCGGCCTACAAGCGGGTCTGCCACTTCCGTGACTCCTTACTCACCTACGGGGTGGGTCACGGACTGCTGCGCAGCCCGCCGGGAGCCACGAGCATCCCTGCCGGCGAGGATCCCCCCCAGACCTCCTCATGGCACCCTTTACCATCGCAACATTGAACACCCGTGGCTGTAGGATGGGTCTCCGCAGGTCCCAGGTGCCCTCCTTCCTTCGAGAGGGGAGGTACTCTGTGGTTTTCCTGCAGTAGACCCATACGGATCCGACCGCCGAAGACAGCTGGCGGCTGGATTGGGGGGACAGGGTCTACTTTAGCCACCTCACAGTTCATACGGGTGGAGTGGCGACCCTGTTCTCCCCCGACCTACGGCCCGAGGTGCTGGGGGTCGCCGAGGCTGTGCCGGGTCGCCTGCTGCACCTCCGGGTCCACATGGAGGGGCTCATAATCAACCTCGTCAACATCTATGCCCGAGCAGCAAGCCCAGAGCGGCTGCAATTCTATCAGCAGGCATCCGCCTTCCTCGGCACCTTGGATCCTCAGGAGTGCCTGGTCCTGGGAGGGCACTTTAACATCACCCTTGAGGAACGGGACCGCTCGGGAACCGAGAAGAGCCCGGCAGCCGTCGCCGTCCTCCAGGAGATAGTCGAACACCACTCCCTGGTGGACGTCTGGCGCGACCACCACCCGGATGACACTTCCACGTTCACCTTTGTCCGGGTGGAGGCCCATCGGTCGCGCCACTCCCGGTTGGACCGCATTTATTTATCACGCTTTCATCTTACACGAGCCCACTCCTCCAGCATCCGGCCGGCCCCATTTTCTGACCATCACATAGCCACCGTGACAGCCTCCCTCTGCGTGGAGAGGCCGGGGCCGGCCTATTGGCATTTTAACAACAGCTTGCTGGAGGATGCGGGCTTCGTGGCGTCCTTCCGGGAGTTCTGGCTGGCCTGGCGAGGGCAGCGGCGTGCCTTTCCCTCGGCACGGCGGTGGTGGGACGTAGGGAAGGTGCGCGCCCGGCTCTTCTGCCGTGACTACACCCGGGGCACCAGCCGACGGAGGGATGCAGCGATAGAGCAGTTGGAACGGGAGGTCTTAGAGCTGGAGAGGCGTCTGGCCGCCAGCCCAGAGGATCCACCCCTCTGCGGAGCGTGCCGGGAGAAGCGGGAGGAGCTCCGGAGCCTCGAGGACCATCGGGCCCGGGGTGCCTTTGTTCGATCCCGCATCCGTCTCCTTCGGGAGATGGATTGCGGCTCCCGCTTCTTCTACGCCCTGGAAAAAAAGAGGGGGGCTAAGAAACATATCATCTGCCTACTGACTGAGGATGGCACCCCCCTCACGGATCCGGTGGAGATGTGCGAGAGGGCGAGAGCCTTCTACGCAAGCCTTTTCTCCCCGGAGCCGACCGATCCTAACGCTTGCAGAGTGCTGTGGGAGGAGCTCCCGACGGTCAGCGTGGGCGACCGAGACCAGCTAGAGCTGCCTCTCACTCTGGCCGAGTTCTCGGAAGCCCTCCGTCGCATGCCCACCAATAAATCTCCGGGCATGGACGGGCTGACCGTGGAGTTCTACCGCGTGTTCTGGGACGTCCTGGGCCCAGACCTAGTCACCGTCTGGGCCGAGTCTTTGCAGAGCAGGGTCCTCCCTCTTTCGTGCAGGCGAGCCGTGCTCGCCTTATTGCCGAAGAAGGGGGACCTCCGCGATTTACGAAATTGGCGTCCCGTCTCGCTCCTCAGCACGGACTACAAAATCGTGGCAAAAGCCATCTCCCTGAGGCTAGGGTCCGCGCTGGCGGACGTGGTCCACCCAGACCAGACCTACACCGTCCCGGGCCGCAGTATCTTCGTCAACCTATATCTGGTCCGGGACCTATTGGAACTTGGGTGTAGGGATGGTCTGTCGTTCGCCCTCCTGTCTTTAGATCAGGAGAAGGCGTTCGACAGGATGGATCACGGGTATCTAATGAGCACTCTGCAGGCATTTAGCTTCGGACCCAGGTTTGTGAACTTTCTCCGGGTGCTGTACGCTTCTGCAGAGTGTCTGGTAAGACTCAACTGGACCCTGACCGAACCAGTCAACTTCGGGCGAGTAGTACGGCAGGGGTGCCCCCTCTCAGGCCAGCTCTACGCTCTGGCGATCGAGCCCTTCCTCTGTCTCCTCCGAAGGAGGTTGACAGGGTTGGTGCTGAGGGAGCCGGAGCTGCGGCTGGTCCTGTCGGCGTATGCTGATGACGTGCTCCTCATGGTCCAGGACCCGGACGACTTGGTGCGAGTGGAGGCTTGCCAGGCCATCTATTCAGCAGCCTCCTCCGCGCGGGTCAACTGGGTCAAGAGCTCTGGCTTGGTGGTAGGGGACTGGCGGCAGGCGAGCCCCCGCCCACCCGCGCTTCAAGCCATCCGGTGGAGCACGGGTCCGCTGCTCTATCTGGGCGTTTACCTTTCTGCCACGCATCCCTCTCCGCCGGAGAACTGGCAGAATTTAGAGGGCGGGGTGATAGAGCGGCTCCGGAAATGGACAGGACTGCTCCGGTGCCTCTCCCTTCGAGGGAGAGCGTTAGTGCTTAATCAACTAGTCCTGTCCATGCTTTGGTACCGGCTCAACACCCTGGTCCCAGCCCCGGCTTTCCTGACCAACCTGCGGACATCGATTCTGGAGTTCTTTTGGTCAGGACTGCACTGGGTCCCTGCAGGGGTTCTCCATCTACCTGTGGAGGAGGGAGGGCAGGGCCTCAAATGTCTGCTTACTCAGGTCCATGTCTTCCGCCTCCAGACCCTGCAGAGGCTCCTTTATGGTGCAGGTAGTCCGGCGTGGAGCATACTGGCGCACGCCTTCCTGCGCCGCTTCCGAGGGCTCCGATACGACCGGCAGCTCCTTTATCTCCATCCGAGAGACCTCTCCGGGCTGCCGGTCTTCTACCAGGACCTCCTCCGGACCTGGAAACTCTTTACAACGAGCAGGTCCGTGGCGGCCACCGAGGGGGCAGATCTCCTCGCGGAGCCCCTGCTACACAACCCCCAGCTCCGTTTGCAGGTGGCGGAGTCCCGCTCGGTGCGCCAGAGGTTGGTCCTGGCAGAGGTCACAAGAGTCGGAGACCTCCTGGACTATGACCGCGGAGACTGGCTGGATCCCCTAACCTTCGCTCAGCGCATGGGGCTTTCCAGACCTTGTACTCCCCGATGCATACTTCAGGAGGTGAAGGCCGCTTTGCCGCCCGCTGCTCGGGTTTATCTCGACCGGGTCCTGCACGAGGGCACGCCCCGCCCACCCACTACCCCAGGCCCGCCGGACCTTTTAATTGGACCCCTCCCCCGTGGACCCAACCGATCCCTTCACCCCTTCACTAGAAGCCGGCTGCACAAGATGCAGCCGGTCTGTTTTCAAACCGCGCCAAGAAAACATCTCTACACACTCGTGCTTCACACCCTTCACGCCCGCACCCTCGTGTCCCGCCCCGATACAAAATGGCGGGACCTCCTGCCACCTTTGGAGGGTGCAGAGCCCCGGTGGGGCAGCCTATATTCCATCTTAGTCCCAAAGCCCGCCGGGGATGTCAGTTGGCGGCTCCTTCACGGAGCCGTGAGCACGGGCGTGTACTTGGCGCGGTTCACCACAATCCCAGACACCTGCCCCTTTTGCGGCGTGAGGGATACCCTGGCACATGTCTACCTGGAGTGTGCCAGGCTGCAGCCCCTATTCTGGCTCCTTACCAATATCTTATTACGTTTTTGGTTGCACTTCTCCCCTCACCTTCTCATTTATGCACTCCCTATCCGTGGCCCCACAAAGTCCCGGGATCTCCTGGTCAACCTCCTCCTGGCCCTAGCTAAAATGGCCATCTACAAAACCAGAGTGAGGAGGTTGGCCGATGGAGTCTCCTGTGACTGTGGGGCCTATTTCCGATCCTCGGTCCGTTCACGTATCCGGGCAGAGTTCCTCTGGGCGGCGTCCTCTGACTCCCTTGACGCCTTTGAGGAGCAGTGGGCTCTGTCCGGGGTTCTCTGCTCGGTGTCCCCGTCCGGTTCCCTTCTTTTGACCCTTTGACCGCACTCCTGTCCCTGTTATTTTATTAGTTGTCCCCCGGAATTTTTTGGGTATCTAGGTCCTGTGGATCCCCCTTTTAGGCTGGGGGGGACCCTTTAGCAGTGGACGGGCTTCGCCCGCTCACTTCCCGGATCCCAATAAGACTGCTCTCCCATAACGTTAAAAAAAAAAAAAAAAATAGCCGTCTAGCTTGGAGGGAGGTGGGAAGCTGCTACTCCTACTGCTAGGCCCTAAGCTCTCCTTGCTGCTCCAGCTGCTCCCCTGGCTCGGACAGACACCCACCCCCCCGTTCTCTGCTACCTGGTTGCTGGACCCCCTACTCTCGGGTGCTGCTATTGCTCCGACTGCAACCCCGGGGGGGGGGCTGCTAGCCCACTCCCCAGAGAGGAGGAGTGAGGGACCCCAGTCACTGCTGTTGTGGATACCACCACCACCACCACCTGAGAGGGGTCCTTTCTGCCTGCCTGGACGACCACCTGGAGTTCCTGGAGCTGCTGCTGCTGCAGAGGCCACTGCCTGGAGCTGCTGAAGCCCGAGGAGGAGAAGAAGAGGATCATCTGCCAGTGGGGCAGCACCTAGAGACTTTGCAGACCACCGTGGAGCGGGCCCTAAGACTGAGTAATTTTCAAACTGTGCTCTTGTGGTGGGGGTCTTGACTGTGTTTGTAGGGACACAGGGGGTGTGGCATGGAGCTGCCCCCCGATCCATCTGTGTGTCCCCCCCAACCCCCACCACTATTACCACCACCGCTGCCCCCTCCACCACCCCCACTGGCTCTATACCATCTGCCTCAGCTCCTGCCTCTGGACTCAGCTGCTTGCTTGGCTTGCCACGCCCTATTCCACCCTTTGGGCCAGAAGCAGCAGCCAGCTAAAAAAGACTTGTGCAAGTGCACATGGGCACATGTGCCCCCCCTGGACTGCCTACCCCCCAGCTTTGCCCTTTAGTACCTGCCCCATTTGCCACTTGCTTTGCGTCCTTTTTTGCTCCAGCCACCCTTACTAGCTTCAGTTTGTTTGCCTGCCCTGCCCATTTCCTTCTGCAGCGTTTGTTTGTTTGCCCCGCCCCAGCCTCTGAAGCTAGCCCCTTGGTTTCCCTGTTCTACCCCCAGACCGCTTAGCCCCTCGCTCCGTGTGCCCATGTCCCCTCCCATGCGCTTGTGCAATTCCCCATTTTAGTTGCAACCCTCTTCACTGCACCCTCAATGTTGTTGAATCCCCCCCCCAGTGCACCAAGAGGAGCCGGAATTTCCACCTTGTGTCGGTGACTGACCCCTAACCCCTGATTGCCCCCCGTCCAGCCCACCCCTTTTGGCGCCCTCCTCCCCTGCCTGCAGCCTAGCGGGGAGGAGTGGTCGACCTGTTTCCCCTCTCCCCTCCTCCTTTTGGTGTCCCCCTTTCCTCTTTGCTCATGATGGCGGGGGATGAGACGGGGGAGACCCCTCCAGCAGCCCGAGCTCCCCCTCCCCCGCCTACCCCTCCGTCACCCCCCCAAGCTTCTACCTCCGCTGCCAAACCATCTGCCATCGCCCCCGCTGGGGCACCAGCAGCGACAGGCACCGGGGTGACCTCCACTGCTGCCACGTCTCTCCCCCCCTCAGATTTGGGGGGAGTCCCCCCAGCGGGCGGGAAGGGCCAGGGGAAGAAGAAGGGGAAGGGCCCCGCTAAAAAGACCAGGCCCTCCATGGCAGGGGCTGCCCCCGATGCCCCCGCCCCATCTCCAGCTGGGGCGCCCCTCCCCCCTGTTCCCTTCACCAGCTCTGCAGGTGTCCCTCCCCCGGCCCCCAGAGCATACGCCCAGGTGGCGGCAGCCCCCCCGCCTGCCGCTACGTCATTTCTCCAGCCCACCGCCTCCGCTACCATCTATAGCGGCCGGGGCCCCTTTCCCACCATGACCAGGAAGCACGGCGTCCGTTGCCTCCTGGTGCCTGCCTCACCCCACGTGGAGACCTATGTGCGGGCATTGGCGAGGGTAGTGGGGCCCACGGCCATTGTGGCGGCCTCCAAAATGTATGGCAAGGTCGTCTTCTTCTTAGCATCGGAGGCCGCTGCCCAGGAGGCGGTGGAGGGCGTGTTCGTCCCTTTAGAGCCGCTAGAGGACCTGGGCGTCCGCCTGGTCCTGACATCCGTCCCTCCCTTTCTCCCCAATGCCGCCCTGTTACCCGTCCTTTCTACCTTGGGAAAGCTCATCTCTGTCATCAGCCCTCTCCCGTTGGGCTGCAAAGACCCCGCCCTCCGTCACGTCCTCTCGTTCCGCCGGCAAGTGCAGCTTCAACTGCCGCCGGCGGCGCGCGACGGAGAGGCACTGGAGGGGTCCTTCCTAGTCCCCTACCAGGGGACCCCTTACAGGGTGCATTATTCCACGGGGGAGGCTCGGTGCTACCTCTGCCGGGCGATGGGGCATGTCCGGAGGGACTGCCCCCTGGCCCGGGAAGGAGGGGCATCCAGGATACCCGAGCCCCGGCAGGGCACCGGCCCCGTCATCGCCGACGCCCCTGGCTGCCCGGCACCCGAAACCACCCCTCCTCCTTCCCAGTCCACCATTGCTCCCGCTCGGGCCCAAGGGGTACCTCCCCCACTATGCCCAAATGAACGGGAGAACCCCGCCCCCGCTGTTTGCAATCCGGCGGGGCCTGTGGAGGAGGGTGCGGCAGGGACACCACCAAGCATGGGAGAGGACCCACCCCAAGGGGAATCTTCCCTCCCTTGTGCGGCCCCACCGTTACCCCCTCGAGTCCCTGAGCCATCGCCTCTGCCCCCTGATACAACCCCTGCTAGCCAGCCCCCGGATGATGCCATGGAGGGCTGGGCCCTAGGGGAAGCGAGGCAAGCGGAAGGCTCGAGCTCCGCTCCTCCCATCTGATGCGCAGGCCCCCCGGAAGACCAGGAAGGGGGGCACCGATGCCGAGCCTTCCGCTCTACCCACGGGTGTGTTCCATCCACTAGAGCCGGCTGGGGAAGATGTGGCAGCACTGGGAGGCGGTATCTCCCCTCCACGGGAGTCCCTCCCCTCCAAGACCCCCGAGGCACCATCTGAAACCCCAGTGTGCCCCGAAGTAACCGTCGCGTCAGGTGCCGGCGGGGAGAATCCCGGGGTAGTGGAAAACAATTTCCCATCTATATTTGAGGAGATCGAGGCCCTGGGTCTGACCCCGGTCACCCAGGGGGAGGACGATCCTATGCCAGCGGGCCTCGATCTGGTCGACTTCATTCCAGTCCCCCTTTCCCCATACTCCCTCCCCGTAACCGTTGCTTCTGCTCCCACCTCCGAGGAGCCCCTGGACTCTTCCATCAACCCGGCTGCAGAGGGCACCCCGCTGAGAGCCGCCGAGCCAGTTGAGGCGACGGCCAGTGCCACGCGGCTGTAACCTGAGCCACCAGGGGCATCCCTCGCTGGTGACGAGCATTCAACCTCCTTTCCGGGAGAGGACCCTACAGAAGAAAGTCCACCTCCTGATGCCGTGGCTGCCAAATCCACCAGAGAGCTTGCGCCCGGCATCAGTGAGAGCCCTCTCCCGACCCAGACTCTCACCTCTACCCCTGCCCCTGCCCTTATCCCGCCCACCTCCTGAGATATTATTGCCCACCTGGGACAGTCTCCTTCCCCTTTCCAACAGATGATTCCCAGGGAATGGCCTTTGTGCTTGCTCGTCCCGACCCACCAGGGGCTGCTATCCTCCCTCCGCCGCCCCCTATCGCCCCAACATTCAGGTCAACCCATCAAGAGACTAGGGCCCAGGCCTCCATGGCATCATCCGGGGGCTGGCTAGCAGGGGTTGTGTCAGGGGGCAGAGACGATGGCTCAGGGACTCGAGGGGGTAACGGTGGGGCAGCACAAGGGAGGGAAGATTCCCCTTGGGGTGGGTCCTCTCCCATGCTTGGCATGTCCCTGCCGCACCCTTCTCCACAGGCCTCGCCAGATTGCAAACAGTGGGGGCGGGGTTCTCCCGCTCGTCTGGGCATAGTGGGGGAGGTGTCCCTTGGGCCTGAGCGGGAGCAATGGTGGACTGGGAAGGAGGAGGGGCGGTTTCAGGCGCCGGGCAGCCAGGGGCGTCGGCGATGACGGGGCCGGTGCCCTGCCGGGGCTCGGGGGTCTTGAATTCCCCTCCTTCCCGGGCCGGGGGCAGTCCCTCCGGATGTGCCCCATCGCCCGGCAGAGGTAGCACCGGGCCTCCCCCGTGGAATAATGCACCCTGTAAGGGGTCCCCTGGTAGGGGACTAGGAAGGACCCCTCGAGTGCCTCTCTATCGCGCGCCGCCGGCGGCAGTTGAAGCTGCACTTGCCAGCGGAACGATAGGACGTGACGGAGGGCGGGGTCTTTGCAGCCCAACGGGAGAGGGCTGATGACAGAGATGGGCTTTCCCAAGGTAGAAAGGGCGGGTAACAGGGTGGCATTGGGGAGAAAGGGAGGGACGGAGGTCAGGACCAGGCGGACGCCCAGGTCCTCTAGCAGCTCTAAAGGGACGAACACGCCCCCCACCGCCAGGCCCTTCTCCACCGCCTCCTGGGCGGCGGCCTCCGATGCTAAGAAGAAGACGACCTTGCTATACATTTTGGAGGCCGCCACAATGGCCGTGGGCCCCACTACCCTCACCAATGCCCGCACATAGGTCTCCACGTGGGGTGAGGTGGGCACCAGGAGGCAATGGACGCTCATGGTGGGAAAGGGGCCCCGGCCGCTATAGATGGTAGCGGAGGCGGTGGGCTGGAGAAATGATGTAGCGGCAGGTGGGGTGGCTGTCGCCACCTGGGCGTATGGTCTGGGGGCCGGGGGAGGGACACCTGCAGAGCTGGTGGAGGGAACAGCGGGGAGGGGCGCCCGAGCTGGAGATGGGGCCGGGGCATTGGGGGCAGCCCCTGCCATGGAGGGCCTGGTCTTTTTAGCGGGGCCCTTCCCCTTCTTCTTCCCCTGGCCCTTCCCGCCCGCTGGGGGGACTCCCCCCAAATCTGAGGGGGTGATAGACGTGGCAGCAGTGGAGGTCACCCCGGTGCCCGTCGCTGCTGGTGCCACAGCGGGGGCGATGGCAGATGGTTTGGCAGCAGAGGTAGAAGCTTGGGGAGGTGACAGAGGGGCAGGCGCGGGAGGGGGAGCTCGGGCTACTGGAAAGGTCTCACCCGTCTCATCCCTCGCCATCATGAGCAATGGGCGGGGCAGGCAAACAAACTGAAGCTAGTAAGGGGGGCTGGAGCAAAAGAGGAGGCAAAGCAAGTGGCAAATGGGGCAGGTAGTAAAGGGCAAAGCTGGGGGTTAGGCAGTCCGGGGGGGGCACATGTGCCCATGTGCACTTGCAGAAGTCTTTTTTAGCTGGCTGCTGCTTCTGGCCCAAAGGGTGGAAATAGGGCGTGGCAAGCCAAGCAAGCAGCTGAGTCCAGAGGCAGGAGCTGAGGCAGATGGTACACAGCCAGTGGGGGTGGTGGAGGGGGCAGTGGTGGTGGTAGTAGTGGTGGGGGTTGGGGGGACATACCGATGGATGGGGGGGCAGCTCCACGCCACACCCCGTGTCCCTGTAAACACACTCAAAACCCCCACCACATGAGCACAGTTTGAAAATTACTCAGTCTTAGGGCCCCCTCCACGGTGGTCTGCAGAGTCTCTAGGTGCTGCCCCACTGATAGATGGTCTTCTTCTTCTCCTCCTCGGGCTTCAGCAGCTCCAGGCAGCAGACTCCACAGCAGCAGCAGCTCCAGGAACTCCAGGTGGTGATCCAGGCAGGCAGAGAGGACCCCTCTCAGGTGGTGGTGCTGGTGGTGGTGTCCACAACAGCAGTGGCTGGGGTCCCTCACTCCTCCTCTCTGGGGAGTGGGCTAGCAGCCCCCCCCCGGGGCTTCAGTTGCAGCAGTAGCAGCACCCAAGAGTGGGGGGTCCAGCAGCCAAGTAGCAGAGAATGGGGGTTGTCTGGCCCAGCCAGGGGAGCAGCTAGAGGAGCAGGGAGAGCTTAGGGCCTAGCAGCAGCAGGAGTAGCAGCTTCCCACCTCCCTCCAAGCTAGAAGGCTGTGGGAGAGCAGTCTTATTGGGATCCGGGGGCCCTAGTCCAGGAGAAGCGGGGCAAGCGGAAGGCTCGAGCTCCGCTCCTTCCATCTGATGCGGAGGCCCCCCGGAAGACCAGGAAGGGGGGCACCGATGCCGAGCCTTCCGCACTACCCACGGGTGTGTTCCATCCACCAGAGCCGGCTGGGGAAGACGTGGCAGCACTGGAAGGCAGTATCTCCCCTCCACGGAGTCCCTCCCCTCCCAGACCCCCGAAGCATCATCTGAAATCCCAGTGTGCCCCGAAGTAACCGTCGCGTCAGGTGCCGGTGGGGAGAATCCCGGGGTAGCGGAAAACAATTTCCCCTCTATATATGAGGAGATCGAGGCCCTGGGTCTGACCCCGGATCCTATGCCAGCGGGCCTCGATCTGGGCGACTTCATTCCAGTCCCCCTTTCCCCATACTCCCTCCCCGTAACCGTTGCTTCTGCTCCCACCTCCGAGGAGCCCCTGGACTCCTCCATCAACCCGGCTGCAGAGGGCACCCCGCTGAGAGCCGCCGAGCCAGTTGAGGCGACGGCCAGTGCCACGCGGCTGGAACCTGAGCCACCAGGGGCATCCCTCGCTGGTGAGGAGCATTCGACCTCCTTTCCGGGAGAGGACCCTACAGAAGAAAGTCCACCTCCTGATATCGTGGCTGCCAAATCCACCAGAGAGCTTGCGCCCGGCATCAGTGAGAGCTCTCTCCTGACCCAGACTCTCAGCTCTACCCCTGCCCCTCCTCTTATCAGGCCCACCTCCCGAGATATTATTCCCACCCCTGGGACTGTCTCCTTCCACTTTCCAACAGATGATTCCCAGGGAATAGCCTTTGTGTTTCCCCGTCCCGACCCACCAGGGGCTGCTATCCTCCCTCCGCCGCACCCTATCGCCCCAGCATTCAGGTCAACCCATCAGGAGTCCCGTCGGGGGTCCGCACCCTGTCTGCCCATCTCGCTGGGCCAGGGGGCTGTACCAAGGGCCCCATCGGGGAGCAACCAGACTAAGCCCCAGCCCCCCATGCGCTGCGAGAGGAGTTGCGGGAGTTCCTAGAAGACGTCCGTGGCTCCCGCAACAAAGTCCAGCTTGCCCTCCAGCGATGGGGGGACTTTAATCAAATCCTCCGGGCCGCAAGGGCCCTCATGAGGGAGGGAAAAAGGACCGGGAGACAGGGCGCCGCGGCCTACAAGCGGGTCTGCCACTTCCGTGACTCCTTACTCACCTACGGGGTGGGTCACGGACTGCTGCGCAGCCCGCCGGGAGCCACGAGCATCCCTGCCGGCGAGGATCCCCCCCAGCCCTCCTCATGGCACCCTTTACCATCGCAACATTGAACACCCGTGGCTGTAGGATGGGTCTCCGCAGGTCCCAGGTGCCCTCCTTCCTTCGAGAGGGGAGGTACTCTGTGGTTTTCCTGCAGGAGACCCACACGGATCCGACCGCCGAAGACAGCTGGCGGCTGGATTGGGGGGACAGGGTCTACTTTAGCCACCTCACAGTTCATACAGGTGGAGTGGCGACCCTGTTCTCCCCCGACCTACGGCCCGAGGTGCTGGGGGTCGCCGAGGCTGTGCCGGGTCGCCTGCTGCACCTCCGGGTCCGCATGGAGGGGCTGGTAGTGAACCTCGTCAACATCTATGCCCCAGCAGCGAGCCCGGAGCGGCTGCAATTCTATCAGCAGGCGTCCGCCTTCCTCGGCACCTTGGATCCTCAGGAGTGCCTGGTCCTGGGAGGGGACTTTAACATCACCCTTGAGGAACGGGACCGCTCGGGGACCGAGCAGAGCCCGGCCGCCATCGCCGTCCTCCAGGAGATAGTCGAACACCACTTCCTGGTGGACGTCTGGCGCGACCACCACCCGGATGACACTTCCACGTTCACCTTTGTCCGGGTGGAGGCCCATCGGTCGTGCCACTCCCGGTTGGACCGCATTTATTTATCACACTTTCATCTTACACGAGCCCACTCCTCCAGCATCCGGCCGGCCCCATTTTCTGACCATCACATAGCCACCATGACAGCCTCCCTCAACGCGGACAGGCCGGGGCCGGCCTATTGGCATTTTAACAACAGCTTGCTGGAGGATGCGGGCTTCGTGGCGTCCTTCCGGGAGTTCTGGCTGGCCTGGCGAGGGCAGCGGCGTGCCTTTCCCTCGGCACGGCGGTGGTGGGACTTAGGGAAGGTGCGCGCCCGGCTCTTCTGCCGTGACTACACCCGGGGCGCCAGCCGACGGAGGGATGCAGCGATAGAGCAGTTGGAACGGGAGGTCTTAGAGCTGGAGAGGCGTCTGGCCGCCAGCCCCGAGGATCCACCGCTCTGCGGAGCGTGCCGGGAGAAGCGGGAGGAGCTCCGGACCCTCGAGGACCATCGGGCCCGGGGTGCCTTTGTTCGATCCCGCATCCGTCTCCTTTGGGAGATGGATTGCGGCTCCCGCTTCTTCTACGCCCTGGAAAAAAAGAGGGGGGCTAAGAAACATATCATCTGCCTACTGGCAGAAGATGGCACCCCCCTCACGGATCCGGTGGAGATGTGCGAGAGGGCGAGAGCCTTCTACGCAAGCCTATTCTCCCCGGAGCCGACCGATCCTAACGCTTGCAGAGTGCTGTGGGAGGAGCTCCCGACGGTC
This sequence comes from Dermochelys coriacea, assembly GCF_009764565.3. Lineage (NCBI taxonomy): Eukaryota > Metazoa > Chordata > Testudines > Dermochelyidae > Dermochelys > Dermochelys coriacea. The sequence goes on from NC_050071.1 coordinate 38,658,818, forward strand.
AGCATGGGCGACCGAGACCAGCTAGAGCTGCCCCTCACTCTGGCCGAGTTCTCGGAAGCCCTCCGTCGCATGCCCACCAATAAATCTCCGGGCATGGACGGGCTGACCATGGAGTTCTACCGCGTGTTCTGGGACGTCCTGGGCCCAGACCTAGTCACCGTCTGGGCCAAGTCTTTGCAGAGCGGGCTCCTCCCTCTTTCGTGCAGGCGAGCCGTGCTGGCCTTATTGCCGAAGAAGGGGGACCTCCGCGATTTACGAAATTGGCGTCCCGTCTCGCTCCTCAGCACGGACTACAAAATCGTGGCAAAAGCCATCTCCCTGAGGCTAGGGTCCGTGCTGGCGGACGTGGTCCACCCAGACCAGACCTACACCGTCCCAGGCCGCAGTATCTTCGACAACCTATATCTGGTCCGGGACCTATTGGAACTTGGGTGTAGGGATGGTCTGTCGTTCGCCCTCCTGTCCTTAGATCAGGAGAAGGCATTCGACAGGATGGATCACAGGTATCTCCTGAGCACTCTGCAGGCGTTTGGCTTCGGACCCAGGTTTGTGAACTTTCTCCAGGTGCTGTACGCTTCCGCAGAGTGTCTGGTAAGGCTCAACTGGACCCTGACCGAACCGGTCAACTTCGGGCGAGGAGTATGGCAGGGGTGCCCCCTCTCAGGCCAGCTCTACGCTCTGGCGATCGAGCCCTTCCTCTGTCTCCTCCGAAGAAGGTTGACAGGGTTGGTGCTGAGGGAGCCGGAGCTGCGGCTGGTCCTGTCGGCGTACGCTGATGACGTGCTCCTCATGGTCCAGGACCCGGGCGACTTGTTGCGGGTGGAGGCTTGCCAGGCCATCTATTCAGCAGCCTCCTCTGCACGGGTCAACTGGGTCAAGAGCTCTGGCTTGGTGGTAGGGGACTGGCGGCAGGCGAGCTCCCTCCCACCCGCGCTTCAAGCCATCCGGTGGAGCACGGGTCCGCTGCTCTATCTGGGCGTTTACCTTTCTGCCACGCATCCCTCTCCGCCGGAGAACTGGCAGAATTTAGAGGGCGGGGTGATAGAGCGGCTCCGGAAATGGACAGGACTACTCCGGTGCCTCTCCCTTCGAGGGAGAGCGTTAGTGCTTAATCAACTAGTCCTGTCCATGCTTTGGTACCGGCTTAACACCCTGGTCCCGGCCCCGGCTTTCCTGACGAACCTGCGGACATCGATTCTGGAGTTCTTTTGGTCAGGACTGCACTGGGTCCCTGCAGGGTTTCTCCATCTACCTGTGGAGGAGGGAGGGCAGGGCCTAAAATGTCTGCTTACTCAGGTCCATGTCTTCCGCCTCCAGACCCTGCAGAGGCTCCTTTATGGTGTAGGTAGTCCGGCGTGGAGCATACTGGCGCACACCTTCCTGCGCCGCTTCCGAGGGCTCCGATACGACCGGCAGCTCCTCTATCTCCATCCGAGAGGTCTTCCGCGAGACCTCTCCGGGCTGCCGGTCTTCTACCAGGACCTCCTCCGGACCTGGAAACTCTTTACAACAACCAGGTCCGTGGCGGCCACCGAGGGGGCAGATCTCCTCGCGGAGCCCCTGTTACACAACCCCAGGCTCCGTTTGCAGGTGGCGGAGTCCCGCTCGGTGCGCCAGAGGTTGGTCCTGGCAGAGGTCACAAGAGTCGGAGACCTCCTGGACTATGACCGGGGAGACTGGCTGGATCCCCTAACCTTCGCTCAGCGCATGGGGCTTTCCAGACCTTGTACTCCCCGACGCATACTTCAGGAGGTGAAGGCCGCTTTGCCGCCCGCTGCTCGGGTTTATCTCGACCGGGTCCTGCACGAGGGCACGCCCCACCCACCCACTACCCCAGGCCCGCCGGACCTTTTAATTGGACCCCTGCCCCGTGTACCCAACCGATCCCTTCACTCCTTCACTAGAAGCCGGCTGCACGAGATGCAGCCGGTCTGTTTTCAAACTGCGCCAAGAAAACATCTCTACACGCTCGTGCTCCATACTCTTCACACCCACACCCTCGTGTCCCGCCCCGATACAAAATGGCGGGACCTCCTGCCACCTTTGGAGGGTGAAGAGCCCCGGTGGGCCAGCCTATATTCCATCTTAGTCCCAAAGCCCGCCGGGGATGTCAGTTGACGGCTCCTTCACGGAGCCGTGAGCACGGGCGTGTACTTGGCGCGGTTCACCACAATCCCAGACACCTGCCTCTTTTGCGGCGTGAGGGATACCCTGGCACATGTCTACCTGGAGTGTGCCAGGCTGCAGCCCCTATTCCGGCTCCTCACCCATATCTTATTACGTTTTTGGTTGCACTTCTTCCCTCACCTTCTCATTTATGCACTCCCTATCCGTGGCCCCACAAAGTCACGGGATCTCCTGGTCAACCTCCTCCTGGCCCTAGCTAAATGGCCATCTACAAAACCAGAGTGAGGAGGTTGGCCGATGGAGTCTCCAGTGACTGTAGGGCCTATTTCCGATCCTCGGTCCGTTCACGTATCCGGGCAGAGTTCCTCTGGGCGGCGTCCTCTGACTCCCTTGACGCCTTTGAGGAGCAGTGGACGCTCTCCGGGGTTCTCTGCTCGGTGTCCCCGTCCGGTTCCCTTCTTTTGACCCTTTGACCACACTCCTGTCCCTGTTATTTTATTAGTTGTCCCCCGGAATTTTTTGGGCATCTAGGACCTGTGGATCCCCCTTTTAGGCTGGGGGGGATCCTTTATCAGTGGACGGGCTTCGCCCGCCCACTTCCCGGATCCCAATAAGACTACTTTTCTATAGCCATCTGGCCTTGCCCTGTCAGACTACGCTTTGGAAAAGCTATGCCCATATGTTTGGGGACGGTGTTCCCACGTGCAAACCGACCATGCTGCACTACAGTGGCTACATACCGCCACGGGAAATAACAAAAAACTTATTCGGTGGAGTTTAGCTCTCCAAGATTTTGATTTCGACATCCAACACATCTCAGGAGCTTCTAACAAAGTGGCTGATGCACTCTCCCGTGAAAGTTTCTCAAAATCAACTGGTTAAAATCGTCCTTGAAATGTGGAAAATATTGTTAGTCTTTATATACTTGGTAGTATATTTAGAGGTGTATGTGTCTTATTAACTCTGTTTTTTCCTAGAGCTCCAGGAAGAAATCCCAGCCAGCGTTTCCCCCTATCTGTGATTTGGGGTGTGTGTCCTAAATATAAAGGGAAGGGTAAACACCTTTAAAATCCCTCCTGGCCAGAGGAAAAAATCCTTTCACCTGTAAAGGGTTAAGAAGCTAGGATAACCTCGCTGGCACCTGACCACAATGACCAATGAGGAGACAAGATACTTTCAAAGCTGGAGGGGGGGGAAAAACAAAGGGTCTGGGTCTGTTTGAGTGATGCTTTTGCCAGGGTCAGAACAGGAATGGAGTCTTAGAACTTAGTAAGTAATCGAGCTAGATATGTATTAGATTATGATATCTTTAAATGGCTGAGAAAATAAGCTGTGCTGAATGGAATGGATATTCCTATCTTTGTGTCTTTTTATAACTTAAGGTTTTGCATAGAGGGATACTCTATGTTTTGAATCTAATTACCCTGTAAGGTATTTACCATCCTTATTTTACAGAGGTGATTCTTTTTACCTTTTCTTCTATTAAAATTCTGCTTGTAAGAAACTGATTTTTTTTCATTGTTCTTAAGATCCAAGGGTTTGGGTCTGTGGTCACCTATGCAAATTGGTGAGGATTTTTATCAAACCTTCCCCAGGAAGGGGGGTGCAAGGTTTTGGTGAGGATTTTGGGGGATTTTGGGGACATTTCCAAACGACTCTTTCCCAATAATAAATCCGGTTAGACGTTTGGTGGTGGCAGCGAAAGTCCAAGGGCAAAAGGTAAAATAGTTTGTACCTTGGGGAAGTTTTAACCTAAGTTGGTAAAAGTAAGTTTAGGAGGTTTTCATGCAGGTCCCCACATATGTACCCTAGAATTCAGACTGGGTAAGGAATCTTGACAGGAACCTTCTCTTAACTTATTTTCTTAAAATCTTTAAAATCTACACAAAAATGAAACAGAAGTACTATCTGAACTAAAGAAAAGAAAAATCTAAACTTAAGACAAGGCTGAATGTAATAGAAATCTTGGGTTGTACAAAGCAAGGAAGTGTCAGAGTAGAGCAGACACATAAAACATTTCCTAATGCTGAAGGAAAGAAAAAATCACTGATTTTTTTTACATATTAGAGTCCCTGAGAAGAAAAAAACTTAACTCTCTCTTAATGAAAACAAGAGGTCAAAGATTGCCCTCAGATGCTTTTAGCAGGAACTCTCTCAAGGCAGAAGACCATGCAATTTTCATCATTTATTTATCATTGTTGAAGGGTTTTGGTTCCATAATACTTGCCCACAATGTATTTGAAGGTTACTGGAAAGTCTTTTCTCCTTTGAACAAAATGGCTATTCACTAGACTACATGAAACATTAAAAGCATAAAGCACAGAAGTGGGATAGCTTTTGGTCTGCTTTACAATCCTGTGCAGCCATTCTTCCCATGAAATATACAGGGAATCTATATGAATAAGATTTTGATATGGTCAGGTGAAGACAAATGCTCAACCTAACTTAAGATGAACATTTACAAGTACCCTTTTGTAAATTCAGAAAGTGGTCTGACAGCATCTTTATTGGGATGAGAGGATGTCACTATGTGAACAATTAAAATTTTGGTTATAGTCATAGGTACTGGAACTAGTGGTGCTGGGGGGTGCTGCTGCAACCCTTGGCTTGACATGGTTTCCATCATATACAGGGTTTACCATTTGTTTCAATGTCTCTCAGCACCCAACTATATAAATTGTACCAGCAGACCTGGATGTATACCATGAAACAAATCTGAGCAGTAAGGATGTGCATTCTGCTTTCAGGGAGGATATGGAGATCAGTTATTTAGTATGAGCATGATCCAGAACTGACTGAGGTCAGTAGGTGACTTTCCATCTACTTCAATGGGCTTTGGGTGAGAATCTGTTATTTGGAGGCCTGGGGGCAGATTCTAGGTTCAAAACAACTACTAGGAGTATCATGCCACACTTAGTTGTGAGGGGGTTTCTCCCCTTCACTGGAGGCTAAGGGCTGGGTTAACAAGAATCTTCTCTGGTTTGCATCCAGGAAGCTTAGGGTCAGTATCGTATGGTCTACTCTTTTCTCTACAAGAAAACCCAGTGAAGATAGCAGCAGACTACACTTCCCCAAACCAAATACAGGGGCATCAGTTCTTCTCTTCCCTGCATGTTAGGGAGGTGCTGGAGAGCTTCATTCCCCTCCTTGTATTTCAGAGGAATGGGAGGAGCTACTACAGTTTAGGTTCAAATGTTGAACAGCAAAATTATTAAGGCTACAGTTTAATCACGGGTATTCTTAGTAAAAGCCATGGACAAGAAACATTGGGGGAGGAGGAAGCCCATGGCACCAGCTGTGGGAGGGTCGCTGGGGTCCTGTGGCCGCTCCCACTGCCTGGGAGGGAGCCTGGGGGGGGGGGCTGCAGCACCAGCTGGGCCTCCTGCTGCTAGGCCCCCCAGAGGGTTTCCTGCTGTTCCAGCCACCGCGAGGGGGTGGGAGGAAAGCCCCGGGGGGGCCAGCAGCTGCTTTGGCAGCCCCAGGATCGCTGCCAGGAGCCTGTGAGCTCTGGCTGCTCCCGCCACCCCTGGGACTGCTGCTCAGGTGGTTCCCGGGGCCAGTCCCATCAGCCACAGACTAGGGCTCCAGAGCAGTGTCTGGCCAGCAGTGTGGCTGGCTGTAGGACCACCTGAGCGGCTGGCTGGAGAGCTACTCCAGGAGCTGCCAGAGCTGTCTCCTGGGGTCAGCCACACCGGCCGCTGCGGAAGTCACGGAGGTCACAGAAAGTCACAGAATCTGTGACTTCCATGACCTTTGTGACAGACACGGAGCCTTAATCATTATCCATGTATTGAGCTATTGTGTGAAGAGCATCCTTGAGGAACAATTCTGTCCTGATGTTTGAATGAGGCATCTTATGATTTGTATAGGGGAGTAGTTGAAAAACTTATAATATGCTCCAAGAAATAACTGTTAAGAGTAACTTAATAAATACATATTTTTCTTTGATTTCCCCCTTTCTCACACAACTGAAATGACATGGTACATATCATTTCCAGTAAGAAAGCTCTTTAAAGTTGGACAGATAGGAATGTTTATCTATTAGAGTGCACTTTCAGCTTTATTTTCATTTAAATATCACCAATCAGCCACAAAGTTCCAAAAGCTCTTTACAAACTCGATGCATGTAGCACCACTGAAATGCAGCCAGCTCTGGGGTACTGTGTAGCACAGCACACAGTTGAAGTGGTGGTGAGGGGGTGAAATTGGCTACGGGTGGTCATTTTTGCAGTCTCTTGATTCCAGCCTGGCTGTGTACCAAGTTATGCCCCTGAAGTACCTTTGAGAAACTTTAGGACTATTCTGCATTACCCAAGATGACAATGCTTCCAAGGGCAGCTGGGAATTGAGGCAAATTGAAATTGTGACCAAACCCCCTTTCCGTTGGCCATATTACATCCCCTTACATCAACTGTGAAGAGAAGGGGGCGTTGAAGGAGGGATTACCTAGTTCTGTACCACTGAGGTCTCTCTCTCCATAGGGGAAATCGTCACATTGATGTCTGTACCAGCAATGCAGTGCAAATCAGACTACTGGCAGCTCAGATTTGGATTCTGCATTTTTAAGAAACATATTATGGGATCTTTAATACACATACCTATAGAACCTTGGATTCTGAAGTCTGATCTTAAAGATAAAAAGACCAAATGAAGCTTTAGAATTTTGCAGAAATCAGACAAATGCCAAATATATTGGAAACTGAAAGTGATACATTAACAAAACTAGTGGTAGCAATTTTATGTTTTAAAACATAGAATCTATGTTTTAGAACATAAAAGGTTTAAAAAGAATCTCAACAGAAAGAGTAAATCAGTGTTTGCAGTTTTTTAAATGGTAAATTAAATATAAGGGAAATAATATTGTATGGGCAAAAACTGATTCTTCTGAGAAATACCAACTTTTTCTAGATAGCATGCTCCATTTCTAAGCACTTTACAAACTATATGTAGCATAATACTTAAAAAAAATCACTGCAGCCACATCAGAATTACACCTACTTTTGGGCTGGACAAGGCTAGCTAATTATATCACACAATTGTTAAGAACAGAACAAGTGAAGAGTATCATATGAAATTAAAACTACAGGATGAGTAAAGTCAGCAGAAAGTAATTACCCAGCCTGGAATTTAGACAAAACCCCAGGCCTAATGCCTTTGCTCATTGGGACAATAGAATGGGATATTTAATTACTATGAGACTTAAGGACATTAGCATTTATTTTTCTGTCTCATCTTGGCACATGCTTTCTGAAGCTATGCTCATCATGACTTGGTCCTGTCTTCATTTTTATGACTGGTTCAGCTATATCCATCGCTGACATGATGTCAAGCAACAAATAAATTCTGTATTACCATTAAAGCGATAATAAAGCGCTTATAGTACTACAATGCCCCTAAACAGCAGGTTCAGTGTTGACTCAGAGGAAAGATTGCCACCTGCTGAAGCAAAATTATGGATAGTTCACTTTCTATACAGCTCTTCCTAAAGAAAATCCACAAAAGATTTATGTTTAGCATTAATTCTTCATCTCCTCTAGGAAGTAAAAACAAACAGGTGTTGCAAAATGTTCACCTTTTCTAAGGGAAAACTGTAATGTGATGGGTTTGATGGGGAAAAATGTTGAAATGATCAGAATCTAGAGTACTGTTAACCTGTCCTGACATCACTGGAGGGTGATTCTGAATTTATTTCCTACTACTATGGCAAAAATGATGAAGAATTTCTTGTCCTTCAGTCAGTTTTGTTAAGTAAAAAAAAGTGTTCATTCATAAATAAGTTTGCTTGAGGAATGGTTTTAACTGTTTTGTAGGAAGTGGTGACCAAAAGGATAGTGAACAGATGTGAAACTGACAAAAGTAAATTTCCGTCCATGTTGAAAGGTAGAGGCTCACTTGTATTTGTTCCCAACAAGAAATATGAAATAACTACAAAATGTTGTGACATGTTCTTTCTTCTAACATGCACATATAGCTCTTTGAACTCCTTGTTCAATTACAATAATTAGAATAATTATTAATAATTAGAATAATTCTAACATTAGAATAATCAGACTAGCCAGTATTGCATGAGTTCAGGAGCTTAGTAGAAGAGCTAGTTAGGAATTTTTCAATTAAACATTTTAAATGGGAAATGCAGATTTATAAAAAATTATCATTCAAAATTTCTGTTATTCTGTTTTTCAAACTGATCTTCTGTTTCCTAATTTAAGCTAATTATAATGTTAAAAAAATTACCATGATCATCATCCATCCGTTATGGATTCTCATTTCACAAAAACCTGAGAATTTGACTGGAAATTGTTCCTATTCAAATTGGGACAATCTCAAATTCTGCCTACTGTAGCTGCTGAACAATAGAAAAGACCTGGGATGGGAAGGAATCTCATGCTACCCCCGCCACAAGAGAGCCCAGCATAGAAGTCCAAGCCAGGAAGTGACTCTTCCTTCCTTCCTTCCTTCCTTCCTTCCCTTTCCATTTAAAGTATGTTTTAAAATATAGAAGCATGGAATATGAATGAAAGCCCCATGTTGTTAAAATAAACAAGGCTTTACCAGATCCTTCTGGAAAGACAGTCTATCGCCTATGATTTGGAGAAAATAGGATTAGTGTTGGTAGCCTCAAATCTGAAACATCTGCAAAGTCCATGTACAATAGATAGCTGATTTCCTAGGTCAGTGTCTTATCTTAGAGCATTTTGACAGAACTTGAAAATTACTATCAGAACTTTTGGAATAATCAGGTATTCTCAATGAAACATGCTAAAGAAGAGTAGAAAGGCTGTATTTGTCTAAGAAGGAATCAGATGACTGTTTGAAGCTTGGATTACTAAAGGCTCATTAGACTGAATTTTAAAAAAAAGGTTTTAAAACGTATTAACAACATCCACATTTCCCTCAGGGCCCTTCACCCCAATCTCAAGTATCAGCTGACATTTATTTATTTATTTATTGATTGATTTCTCTCCTCTCTGTTTCCATGTCAAATTCACCCTTTAATTTGGGCCAAAACTGTTCCATGTTCCATTTCTGATGACAGATAGAAAATCCACATGAAATAGTAGATTAAGTTCAGGGCTAGGAGGCAGGGTGTTCTAAGATGGACTGGCCAGAAAACAAATATTGTGCCTTGCAAAAAATTGAAATTTCAGAATTTGTTTTCAATTTGCAGCAAAATGCAACTGAGATTTTGAAATTTTCTAGAAAAAAAAGTGAGTGAGACTATACCCCAGAAGTTAGGGCACTCACCTAACATGTGAAGGGCCCTCATCTGCTGGATTTGGGTTCAATCAAGGGTTAGAACCTGGGTCTCCCACATCCCAGATGAATGTCCTAATCTGAAGGACATTGGATATTCTGGGGTGAGTTGCTCTGTCCAGAAATTCCATCCTGGCTCTATGAACATTTCCCAGTGAAAGTTCAATTGAATCTGATACATTTCCGTAAACAGTTTTTGTTTGTTTTGTTTCGTGTTGACAATTCTGAATTTTCTGACAAAAGACTTTTTGTGGAAAATTTCTGAACTAGTTTTAAATCTGTTCATATCTCTGCTATTAACTGGCCCAAATATTGTGCTTGTATAATACTTTACAACTATTGACTATGTTGAAGTAGGCAAGCATTATTACTTTACAGATGGGGAAAATAAAGACTGAGAGACTGAGACTTGACCAAGCTGACAAGACTTTCAGAAACAGGATTACAACAGTCCTAGTCTGTCGACTGCTAGGCTTATGCCTAAACCAACTTATCATGGTTCTTTCCATCAACGTGTCACAATCTTTCTGAATGTCAGTTTCCTAATCTGGGTTATATTTATATGCAACCTCCTTCTGGCTCTTGATATCTTAAACTCTGTATACTTTCTCATCTTGGATATGGTAAATATTTCCCCATTTTACAAATAAAAAGATGCAGGTTCAGAAAAAAAATGGTACTCTTATCCAGTAGATTAGCTATAGGGCTTGGAGTCAAAACATTCTTTAGTTAAAGTTGGGGAAGACATTTATTGATGGTGGCATTGGGACTGGGGTAAGAGCAGGTGAGTTTCTAAGTGGTGATAAACAGGCCTACAAATTTACACTAATTGTAAACTCACCTCTAAAAAATGAAAGTTCATAGTTTCATAATAAGCTGTAATAACAAATATTGATTGGAAAAGGTGCAAATGACAGAATTAGTCCAAACAAAAGGTCCAGTGATGTAACTCAAGGACTGTTAAGATCATGTCTGGTAAACAAGACTAGTGAACCAAAAATGGTGTTGGAAATTAGGCCTAATTGATGGACAAAATAATGAAGGGATGGGCTATTCCTCAAAAAGAGACTTTGAGAGGAAAATTGATGAATGGATAGAGGCTACTGCAATGCCAGCTTACTGGAAGACTAAAAAAAGGGAAGGCGTGACCTTCACCATCATGGCTGCCACCACTGTCTCCTGGGACTCTGGCTCTTCTTCATCCTAATCCTGTGAGATGTCCTGATTAGACTTAGCAGCAGAGAGGGAGCCAGATGATCTCACCACCTCTACCAGTGCCAGCTGAAAACAAACACCTGGGATGTTCTTTCCCTTAACACTAATGTGTTCTTTTCCTTACCCACTTTATTTCTTCTCCTCCCTATACTTCTTTTTCCTTCTATCTAATAAGTCTGGCCTAGCTGGCCAAGAATGCATATTTTGCAACACTGCCACAAGTCTGTGACCAGAAATGCAGCTAAAGTCCATGCCCTAAATAGCCTGATGCTGATACAAGTTTACCAGGTCTCAGACTGGCTAATAAGACCATGTGTTGTGCCTGTGTTTCTTTCCCCAGTAGTGAGGATGCAAGCAAAATTCCACATCAGAGACAGAAGCTGCATTTTCTCTCTTTATTATTCTTTTCTTTCCCTTTTTGTGTGTTCATCTTGATTTGCCATCTTAGAAACGGGATTGGACTTTAACAGAAGCAGCTGCTCCAGCCTATCTAACTTCCTCTTTTCCACAAAAGGACAGTTATTACTGTCTTTAATACAGTCTATTAGACTGTCAAACAAAGTGTGTGGGGAGGGAGCGGAGAAGAGATTCCATCTGAAAGCTGCCTCCAGCTAAAGGGAACAAGGGATGTTATTGAAATAAAAGCTTTATTTAATGCTTTACATTTCAAATGCTTTAACTATTTTCCTTTCTTTTCTGTATCTTTAAAAAAAAAGATTAAAAAGATGTTTAGAGGGTATGTTTGCCATGGTATTAAGTAGGCTGACCTATCTGTATACCAAACCATGTTTAAAACTGTTCAATGTTGGACAGTAAATGGTTTATGTTAACACTTTTCACTTTTTGGACCCATATATCCCATCTAAATTAATGCAACAGCATAAATATCTTCCTATGGTATTTTTGCTAAAACTTTGTCTTAAGTTATCTCAGGGTAGGGTTGTGGTGGTGCTTGTTTTTTTTTAAGTATCAGTTTTTATATGCTTGAAATGAGATATTTAAATTGTAACTTTCAAAAGTTATAACCACTACAACTTGGTTATAGAAAAAAATATTCCACTTGGAAAGGTCAATAGCCAGGAGCTAAGAGGAACTGAAGTCCCAAATGCATTTGAATGAGAATGTTGACATTTTTGCTGTGTATGTTGGCTAAATGTATGGCCTTGTTTTTCTTTTCTGTCTTAATAAAAGAGAAAAGAAGTGGTTTAAGAATTCTATTTTTTATCTTGAAAAATTTATTAGATGTTGCTAGTGCTTTATTTGTTTTGGAGTTTTTTTTGTTTGTTTTTGTTTTGTTTTGCTTTTTGGTGGGCCAGGTCATTTGGTTTGATATTTTTAGCTTAAAATATTTTGCCATGCTGTAAATGTTTACGTTAGTGACGTTTGACCCTCTGATTTTAGAATTAGGCAAAAGACTATCTCTGGCACTGTTGAACTGTGAAATTCACCCTTCCTCAGCACAAAATATAAGTAAGTGGAGGGATTGAGAGAACAAAATTCAAACCCCAGTTTTTTGCCCGGAGTGCAGAGCAGCTCTACACTTCCTCTGTGGTTGCTATTCCAGAGCATGTGTAACCTCTGTGCTCCCCTTATTTTGAGGGTCTTTGAACATAGGAAAACCATGTTATGTCTGGGCTGTTATATAAACAAAGGTTTACAGCACAGGAATACTTGAAACCCTGTGGTCTGTCAAAGAATGCTGATGTGCAGTTCCAGGCCACGTGTTCCCTGCCACCATCACTCATGTTTATTTGCCAGCGGGGTCCTTAATCTTAAACTCTGCCCTGATAAGTGGAATGCATTTATAATTATGGCTTCTGATTTTGCAACCATTTATTTGCAGAAGACTTTTTTTTCCAGTTAAAATAGTTATGCTGTAAAGGTTTGATCCAAAACCTGTTGAAAACAAAAGAACTAGTCTTCAGTGGGGTTTGGATTAGGTCCTAATTCTCTCTTCTAGATACTTCCTCACCCATTTTTCAGACTCTTTGCAGTCCACTGTTAGTCCCTTGCTAACACCAGCAGCAAAACTTAAACTTGGTTGTCAGAGATATCAAGACTAGCAATAATACAAAAATGTGTGGTTTAAACACAAGCTTTTAATAGACACAGGTTTTCATTGACAAACTAATAAGTACTAGATTTAAATATGAAAAAGCTATGCATAATTAAGAGTATGTAATTATTCCTTCTGTAAATTGTCACTGATTACATTGAGGATTATAATCTCCTCTGATTAATGATGCATTATGCAAAATGAAACATAACTATATTAATTCTTGTACAAATACATATGCAAGTAAATGGTATGCAAATTTTCACTGAATAAATTATGACTTATGACCAATTATATGTGGAGATGTTTGTCCAGAATGACATGAATATCATTCATTTAACCTGATTTCCCACCCCACCTCACCACCTTTTAAAAAAGAAAAAGAACTTCTGAATCCAACTTGCCTGTGCTAGACAATCCAACAAAGTACTAGATAAGAACTAATGTTTCAAACTTCCTCAGAGAATAAGACGCAACACTTCCCACCTATTAATCTAAACTCTTCTGTAAATGGCTATGGTTAATGTCTGTGCATAACTGGATGCCTAAAGGACAGTGCTTTAAATTACTAATGGATTTCCAAAGTAGCACGAGAAAAGGAGGTAATTGTGATAACTGTGATGCAAAATGACAACCAGCAAGATTCTGTATTTTTTCTGACTTTTTGAATAACATCAGCCACAAGTTAAATTTAATCATATATGAAATGACTCTATTCTGATCTTTTGCATATATTAAATGGTTTCTTCCCATGACAGTTAAGGATGTTTCACTGCAGTTCTGAGCTGCTATTCGGTTCATCTAGTCCTCTCGGCTTATTTCAACACTCCTATCTACCCCATCAGAATTTTACTCCTTGCATTGCTCTGCATAGCCCCACTTTCTCACATAACTGAGACTCCTGCTCATTGGATCCCACAAGTGTTAAAAACAAGTGTCTGTGTATGAATTTGGAGGGGGAAGGTCCCCCACAAACCATCTAAAGCTTTTAATGATTGTGCTCGGCTTCAAGCTCACCGGAGGGTTGAACAACTATTCTGAGTCCTAAGCCTGATCTAAACTACAAAGTTAGGTTGAATGTAAACCGCTTTGTATTGACCTACTTGTCTCCCAATGATATAAATGCCCTGTTACAGTAACACCACGTTCCTGAAAAGCATTGAGCCATGGTCTATTTACTGAGGTTGATGCAGTACGAGTATAGATGCTGCAATACTTATGTCCATCCTAAAAGTCCTCCAGTAGCTGTCTCACAATACCCAACACTTACTGCTCTGGTTACAACTGTGAACTCCACTGCCCTGGGATCAAGGAGAATGAAAAGCCTCCTCCCGACTTTAAATCTCCATGAATTTTTGAAATGTATTTTCCTGATTGCCTAGCTTGGCAAGCATGTCTAGCAGCTCTCCATTGTTACGTTCTATTGCTCAGCTGACCAGGCTGGCTACTTGGTCCAGAATGCTCCAGCTTGGAGGAGACAAGAGACATTGAATCTCCTGGGCCTGTAGAAAGAAGAACTTTGCTATGGACTAGCCGTAGAAACATGGACATCTACGAGCGATCCCACCAGTCAGTGCTCATTTCTCAGGCCCAGATGCAACACTTCACTATCTGCAGCTGTTCCATGAATGCCACCAACAACCTTGAATTTATTCTTTCTGTGTCCCACAGCAATCTGTTCTCCAAGAAATCATCATGTTCCCTGCTGACTTGGTTCTTTTTGCAACACTGCAAATACTGGAAGATTGGGAATCCTGCACTTGTAATGCTCATGACAATAGTGCAGAGCTGTGCAGACTCCATGCTTCTGTCTGAGATGGTGGACAGTGAGGAAGTCTATGCGGGTTTGTGAGATTTTTAAAAAGGTGCAGGAATTATGGAATATAGATGATATATGGGATGGAGGCAGTTGCACACTGGGAAGTTGACATCCTTGTTTCCAGTCACCCTTGTATTATTTGTTTCTGGCCTATTATTCATCGTCAAAACTTTCCAAAAGAGACTGAACTTGACATTGGCAGATTGCACATTGGTGCACCACACTTTTTATCACACAAGCTCACTTAGTGAGTACAAAGAGCCAAATATGCACATGCACAAGTGATATACTAACTGTGGCAGCTTTATGCCAATATAAATTGTATTGGCAAAAGTTTGTAATGTAGACATGGCCCTCCTCTGGTGTAACTCCTGAGGCCTACAGGAAAAGGGCTCTCCTCCTATTGACGTTAAAAATTATGCATTAATCTGGCACTTTCCAGCTGATTTCAAAATCAGGAGAAAACTTCCCAACTATTGACTCCATGTTATGACTATTTAGAAACAAAGAACATTCCCGTACAAAAAACTTTGTTTATGTGACATTAAGTTTCAGGCATGTATCAGTTGATTACATATAACCTTTCAAAAATGTTAGTTTTTATTTTTAAAAAAATCTGAAATATTACAAAACCAAGAAAGATATAGCCAAGCCTATACTACTTAAACTGGGTATGCAGATCTAAATGGTCCAGCTTAACTCACAAGTTCATTCTTCGTGGAGTTAACAGTACAGCAGGAGAGAGAACTACTGTACTTTGGACCTACTGTTTTCAGATAAAAAAGCACTATCAGTGACTGAGGTGTCAAAAGGGGAGGTTTTGAGGCAAAAATAAAATAGCAAAAAGTCATCCACTATGAAATGTGCTTTAAAAATGAGTAGACTGAGCTGCTAACAAAAATGCTTCCTATCATTAAGTTAAGCTAATAAAACAGGGCTCTGAAGAACAACTAAAGTGGTAACTATTTGTAAAACAGGTACTAAAATAATTACAGGGAATTGCTGGAAATTGCAGACTAATTATTTTAGGAGTTGGTAGGTTTGGTTGAAATTTTTCTTGAAGATAGAATTTTAAAATGCCTGATTGAACACAAGGACACAATATCTTGGCAAGCCATGCTGTGAACACTCCACAGATTCTTTGGATGCTCACCCCACTCCTTCAGTACAAAGCTTCCTTTTTCGCATGTTACTTCTGATATTGACCTTGTACTGGTGCATCCTGTCTAATATTTGATGGATAATTTGTCTAATAATACGGTTACAAACAAATTTAAATGTTAGTATCTCTCTCTCTAGTTATTTTTAATGGAAACCATTTAATAAATACATATGTTGTTATAATGACTATATATGATAAAGTTATTGGGTGACATACCAGCTTCATTGAACTCAATGGCAAAACTTCCATTGACTTAAATAGGAACAGGATTTAATCCTTCTTAATTTTAACATCCTAATTGTATATTTAAGTATTGCTTTTGGTAATCTTTAACATATTAGGGGTCATGCGACCAGTTCTCACTCAGTGAGTCAAGGTCTTAAATGTTCCTTTTAACATATATAGTGTGAAGATAAAACCTTCGAAACTGATGCAGAAACTAATAGCTATTATGAAACAAAACTATTCAGTTTCAATGTATATTACTATTGGGTTATTTCTTGCTGTGATAAATGAAAGTGGGGGGGGGTAATGGGGTGGGGATTGCTCCCTTTTATGGGCACCCAGCCAGCCAGTTAGCCATAAAATCCCTTTTAGTAGCTGTTCTCTACTTCAGTGTTTCCCAAACTTGGGACACCGCTTGTGGAGGGCCCGGCTGGTTTATTTACCTGCCGCGTCCTCAGGTTCGGCTGATTGTGGCTCCCGCTGGCCACGGTTCGCTGTGCTCGGCCAATAGGGGCTGCGGGAAGTGGCGAGGTCCGAGGGACGTACTGGCTGCCGCTTCCTGCAGCCCCCATTGTCGGGCACAGTGAACTGCGGCCAGTGGGAGCCTGCAGACGAGGCAGGTAAGCAAACCGGCTGGGTCCTCCAGGGGCTTCACTGCACAAGCGGCGTCCCAAGTTTGGGAAACACTGCTCTACTTGCTTTACCTGTAAAGGATAAAAAAGTTTCCCTGCTATGCATAGTTAGAAGGAAGGGAGTGGGCACATGACCAAAAGAGCCAATCGGAAGGCTAGAACTTTTTAAAATTGGGGGAAAAAACTTTCCCTTTGTCTGTCTGTCTGGTTGTTCTCGGGGAAAGGCAGACAGGGAGCAACTATGCTGTAAGAAGCTTGGGCCAGGTAAGAAAAATCATTGGTATCATATTTAGAAACTACTCATTTGAAATCCCAGATATGTAAGTAGCTCAGGAAATGTTTAGGAAAACACAATTAGGTTTTTCTCTTTTTATTTCTTTATGGCTTATGGACTCCGCTGTGCTAACCCCAAATGCTTTTGTTTTGCTTGTAACCTTTAAGCGGGACCTCAAGAAAGTTATTGTTGATGCTAAACCTTGTAAGTGTGTGGGTTTTTTTATATCTAGCAATAGCCTGAGTTTCCAGATGTATTTTCTTTCTTTTTGTTTTTAAATAAAATTTACATTTTTTAAGAACAGGATTGGATTTTTGTGTCCTAAGAGGTTTGTGCACATGTTGTTTAATTAGCTGGTGGCAACAGCCCATTTCCTTTGTTTTCCTTTCTCAGCTCTTCCAGGGAAGGGGAATGAAAGGCCTTGAGGGTACCCCACAGGAAGGAATTCCCCAGTGCGCCTTCCTGTGTTCTCAAAGGGGTTTTGCACTTGGATGGTGGCAGCATCTACCCATCCAAGGTCAGAGAAAAGCTGTAACCTTGGGAGTTTAATACAAGCCTGGAGTGACCAGTATTAATTTTTAAAATCCTTGAAGGCCCCCACCTTCTGCACTCAAAGGGCCAGAGTGGGGAATCAGCCTTGACACTAACCTAGTTTCACCTTTACTGAGCTTTAGAAGGGGCATCCCAATATGCTTATGGCTCACTTGTTACCTCTATTTCTCTGTTTTGTTTCATTTCATTAAATACAAATATAGAGCCAGAGTAAGTCGCTTCCCCCTTTTCTGCACTTTATTTGAAAAAAAAAAAAAAAGAGACGATAAGGCCACATCTTCCTTTCACAGCTGGGCTATAACTAACTCAGCTGATAATAAAACAGACACTGGTCATAAATGTTTGTCTTAGTGATGTTTCTGTATAAAACCGCTATCTTAAGTTTGTATCTTGCTTTTAAAACTTCTACGATTTCTGTTCTTTTAAGCTGTCTTATAAAGGAATATATGTAATGTGTTTCAGCTTTGACTTAGTACTTAATATAAATGTTTGCCATGAGCTTTCTAATTGCAAGCTCAGCTTTCTTTGTTATTATGTCTTGAATTTGTTCAAAGCAACATAAACCGGATAAAAGTTCCTGTTGGGATAAATCAGTGATAAAATACTCTATTCATTTACACCAGCTGAACTTGTCTTTTCACAAGAAAGAGAAGTTTGTCAATACATAGGCATCATTTAAACATAACTCTTCTCCGAAGACAACATACTGTTACAAGCATCATGATGGATGGGCTTTTCTGAAGAAAACCAGTTCTCTTTAATGGTCGATTTTGGAGAAATTAGATTGATTGAGTTTATAAGTAATTTAAAAGAATTAATATAAAACAGATTATTAAAGATGGGGGAACATTAGTGAAGTCACTCTCTACTCAGGGGAAAATTTTCATAGGCACAAAGTGCAGTTAAGTATCTAACTCACCTAAAAACTCAATGGGAGTTGAGTGGCTAATGGATCCATGTCTTTGAAATATTTCTCTCTTTTATTTAATGGTGGGAACTGTGTTCTTTCAATCATCATTTGTTGGGGTTTTTTTTTGTTTACTAGTGAAGAAATTGCTCAAAGGAATATACTAAATGAGCATTTGATTAGCCTGTTTACTTATGCAACTTACCAATTTAGAAAGCTTCAAGGACAGTACTACATGATTATTAAATAGAAGAAGCTCTATTTTTAAAAGACCATTTAAAAATAAAAATGTTAATATTACTAACAAGAAAAGAAATATTTTGAACTATGACCCTTGAGACAAGTTAGAAGAAACTTTATGATGGTGTACAGTCATATAACCTTCTCTTTATACTAACTCAGCTTAAGTGTAAGTGATGCAATGTGCAAGACAGTGGAGAATGAAGCTCCTTAACAACAAAGAAGCAGAAAACAAAATTAAAAATGATAGGCCTGATTTTCCATTTCATTACACCAGTGTGCCTGTGTAATTCCTTTCAAGTCAATGAATTTATGCCAGTGTAAAACTAGTGTAAGACAGTGAACTATCAGGCTCTATGTTTCTATGACTATCAAAAGGGAAACATTTCTTCCTTCTACTTAGCCTTTGTTCCTTTCCTAGCCCTGTCTCCCCCCATCTCCCCATTACCAACCCTTCCTTTAATCCCTTATCTCCTTTGTGGATGTTCTTCTACTGCCATATATTACTGTGAGATCAATGGAGCATGTGATGGAATTAGAAACTCAGATTTTTTTTCCCCTAGATTTATTTTTCCCTCAAAGTCAACATTTTCCAGCCCTGCCATGTATAGCAACAGATGAGTGGTTAATGACAGTTTTGTTCAGCCGCTTCTGCATTTTTTTTTTAAAAGAAGGTCAGAGTTGATTTTTCTTTTCCTTCCTCCTTGTCCTCTATTGCGAGGACAAGTGTGTTCCTGAAGGGTTTACCCTTGGCAAATAAATAAGAACATCCAAAGCTTTGTGGATTGAAAATCAATGTGCATAAAGCAAGAAAAATGGGCAATGTTATCAAGTGAGCAGTTTGCACAGCCAGTGAACACAGGAAAAATAGGCCATTTTATAACCGCTAGCTAAGTGGGAAAAATGAAATATGATCGATTCCAAGTACATCTTCCAAGTCATATGAGCCTGCACATGGCTGGATTCCTGCTACCACATGGAGCCCCCTTGATTTTTATGTCGGTATTCAATTCTTCTCCTGGTAGCTCAGATACCATACTGCTCTCCACATTCAAAACAATCACCCACACCCTAACTGCCATGCTCCCTATTTCTTCTCTTCAAAACCTACTTTGCTCTCCAATCACCATTCTCCCCTTTAGTCCCTCTCTTAGCTGAACTCTTGCCCCATATTTTGCCTGGTCTAAATATGGCTCTGATCTTGCAAATCGATTGACTTGGGCAGACCCTTGCACCTGCATGTGCCCCACTGAACTTAGTGGGGCTCTGTGCCGGAGAATGGATCCACATGTACAGATCCAGCTGTAAGGTGGGGCCTTAGACTGTTAGCCCTTCGGTGCAGTAAACTTACTCTGTTAGTAAAATGCTGTACGAATTAATCATAGAATATCAGAGTTGGAAGGGACCTCAGGAGATCATCTAGTCCAACCCCCTGCTCAAAGCACAACCAATCCCCAACTAAATCATTCCAGCAAGGGCTTTGTCAAGCTTTACCTTAAAAACCTCTAAGGAAGAAGATTCCACCACCTCCCTAGGTAACCCATTCCAGTGCTTCGCTACCCTACAAGTGAAAACGTTTTTCCTAATATCCAACCTAAACCTCCCCCATTGCATCTTGAGACGATTACTCCTTGTTCTGTCATCTGGTACTGCTGAGAAACTCTAGATCCATCCCCTCTGGAACCCCCTTTCAGGTAGTTGAAAGCAGCTATCAAATTCCCCCTCATTCTTCTCTTCTGCAGATTAAATAATCCCACTTCCCTCAGCCTCTTCTCATGAATCATGTGCTCCAGCTCCCTCATCATTTTTGTTGCCCTCCACCAGACTCTTTCCAATTTTTCGACATCCATCTTGTATTGTGGGGCCGAAAACTGGACACAGTATTCCAGATGAGGCCTCACCAACACCGAATAGAGGGGAATGATCTCGTCCCTCGATCTGCTGGCAGTGCTCCTACTTATACAGCCCAAAATGCCGTTAGCCTTCTGGCAACAAGGGCACACTGTTGACTTATATCCAGCTTCTCGTTCACTGTAACCCCTAGGTCCTTTTCTGCAGAACTCCTGCCTACCCACTCAGTCCCTAGACTGTATTAGTGCATGGGATTCTTCCGTCCTAAGTGCAGAACTCTGCACTTGTCCTTGTTGAACCTCATCAGATTTCTTTTGGCCCAGTCCTCCAATTTGCCTAGGGCCCTCTGTATCCTATCCCTACCGTCCATCGTATCTACCACTCCTCCCAGTTTAGTGTCATCTGCAAACTTGATGATGATGCAATCCACGCCATCCTCCAAATCATTAATGAAGATATTGAACAAAACCAACCTCAGTACTGGCCCTTGGGGCACTCTGCTTGATACTGGCTGCCAACGAGACATGGAGCCATTGATAACTACCCATTGAGCCCTATGATCTAGCCAGCTTTCTATCCACCTTATAGGCCATCCATCTAGCCCATACTACTTTAAGTTGCTGGCAAGAATACTGTGGGAGACCATATCAAAAGCTTTGCTAAAGTCAAGGAACAACACATACACTGCTTTCCCCTCATCCACAGAGCAAGTTATCTCATTGTAGAAGGCAATTAGGTTAGTCAGGCATGACTTGCCCTCGGTGAATCCATGCTGAGTGTTCCTGATCACTTTCTCTCCTCTAAGTGCTTCAGAATTGATTCCTTGAGGACCTGCTCCATGATACAATCATATAGTACTATGACATAATTAATAAGACTGGCTTCCTGGTTTTCTGTTGAAAAGTATTATCCTTCAGTAGAATGGCATCAGGTTCCTATGGAAAGATGTGCAGGAAATTCAAGGAGTTAAGCTCTGTAGGTAAAATCCTTGCCTTAAAGTCAATGGCTAAATTAACATTGATTTCTGTGAGATTAGGATTGTGTTTGTACAAAAGTATCAGAGGGGTAGCCGTGTTAGTCTGGATCTGTACAAGCGGCAAAGACTTCTGTGGCACCTTACAGACTAACAGATGTACTGGAGTATAAGCTTTCTGAAAAAATGGGTATTCACCCATGAAAGCTTATGCCTCAATACATCTGTTAGTCTACAAGATGTGTGACGGGACAAGGCCAGATGGCTATAGAAAAGTAGTCTTATTGGGATACGGGAAGTGGGCGGGCGAAGCCCGTCCACTGCTAAAGGATCCCCCCCAGCCTAAAAGCGGGATCCACAGGACCTAGATACCCAAAAAATTCCGGGGAACAACTAATAAAGTAACAGGGACAGGAGTGCGGTCAAAGGGTCAAATGAAGGTAACTGGAAGGGGACACCGAGCAAAGAACCCCGGACAGCGCCCACTGCTCCTCAAAGGCATCAAGGGAGTCAGAGGACGCCACCCAGAGGAACGCTGCCCGGATACGTGAACGGATCGAGGATCGGAAATAGACCCCACAGTCACAGGAGACTCCATCGGCCAACCTCCTCACTCTGGTTTTGTAGATGGCCATTTTAGCTAGGGCCAGGAGGAGGTTGACCAGGAGATCCCGTGACTTTGTGGGGCCACGGATATGGAGTGAATAAATGAGAAGGTGAGGGGAGAAGTGCAACCAAAAACATAATAAAATATTGGTGAGGAGCCGGAATAGGGGCTGCAGCCTGGCACACTATAGGTAGACATGTGCCAGAGTATCCCTCACGCCGCAAAAGGGGCAGGTATCTGGGATTGAAGTGAACTGCGCCAAGTACACGCCCGAGCTCACAGCTCCATGAAGGAGCCGCCAACTGACATCCCCGACGGGCCTTGGGACTAAGGTGGAATATAGGCTGGCCCACCAAAAGTGGCAGGAGGTCCCGCCATTTTGTATCGGGGCGGGACACAAGGGTGCGGGCGTGAAGGGTGTGGAGCACGAGCATGTAGAGATGTTTTCTTGGCGCAGTTTGAAAGCAGACCGGCTGCATCTTTTGCAGCCGGCTTCTAGTGAAGGGGTGAAAGGGTCAGTTGGGTCCACGGGGCAGGGGTCCAATTAAAAGGTCCGGCGGGCCTGGGGTAACAGGTGGGCGGGGCGTGCCCTCGTGCAGGACCCAGTCGAGATGAACCCGAGCAGCGGGCGGCAAAGCAGCCTTCACCTCCTGAAGTATGCGCCGGGGAGTACAAGGTCTGGAAAGCCCCATGCACTGAGCAAACATCAGGGGATCCAGCCAGTCTCCCCGGTCATAGTCCAGGAGGTCTCCGACTATTGTAACCTCTGTCAGGATCAACCTCTGGCGCACCGAGCGGAGCTCCGCGAGGAGATCTGCCCCCTCGGTGGCCGCCACAGACCTGCTCGTTGTAAAGAATTTCCAGGTCCGGAGAAAGTCCTGGTAGAAGACCGGCCGCCCGGAGCGGTCTCGTGGAAGACCTCTCGGATGGAGATAAAGGAGCTGCCGGTCGTATCGGAGCCCTCAGAAGCGGCGCAGGAAGGCGTGCGCCAGTATGCTCCACGCCGGACTACCTGCACCATAGAGGAGCCTCTGCACGGTCTAGAGGCGGAAGACATGGACCTGAGTGAGCAGACGTTTTAGGCCCTGCCCTCCCTCCTCCAGAGGTAGATGGAAACCCCCTGCAGGGACCCAGTGAAGTTCTGACCAAAAGAACTCCAGAATTGATGTCCGCAGGTTGGCCAGGAAACCCGGGGCGGGGACCAGGGTGTTGAGCCGGTACCAGAGCATGGACAGGACTAGTTGATTAAGCACCAGCGCTCTCCCTCGAAGGGAGAGGCACCGGAGTAGTCCTGTCCATTTCCGGAGCCGCTCTATCACCCCGCCCTCTAAATTCTGCCAGTTCTCCGGCGGAGAGGGATGCATGGCAGAAAGGTAAACGCCCAGATAGAGCAGCGGACCCGTGCTCCACCGGATGGCCTGAAGCGCGGGTGGGAGGGAGCTCGCCTGCTGCCGTCCCCTACCACCAAGCCAGAGCTCTTGACCCAGTTGACCCGCGCAGAGGAGGGGACTGAATAGATGACCTGGCAAGCCTCCACCCGCGCCAAGTCGCCTGGGTACTAGACCACGAGGAGCACGTCATCAGCGTACGCCGACAGGACCAGCCGCAGCTCCGGCTCCTGCAGCACCAACCCTGTCAACCTCCGTCGGAGGAGACAGAGGAAGGGCTCGATCGCCAGAGCGTACAGCTGGCCTGAGAGGGGGCACCTCTGCCGTACTCTTTGCCCAAAGCTGACCGGTTCGGTCAGGGTCCAGTTGAGCCTGACAGACACTCTGTGGAAACGTACAGCACCCGGATAAAATTCACAAACCTGTGTCCGAATCCAAATGATTGCAGAGTCCTCAGGAGATACCCGAGATCCACCCTGTCGAACGCTTTCTCCTGATCTAAGGACAGGAGGGTGAAAGACAGACCATCCCTACACCCAAGTTCCAATAGGTCCCGGACCAGATATAGGTTGTCGAAGATGCTGCGACCCGGGACGGTGTAGGTCTGGTCTGGGTGGACCACGTCCGCCAGCACGGACCCTAGCCGCAGGGAGATGGCTTTTGCCACGATTTTGTAGTCCGTGCTGAGGAGCGAGACGGGACGCCAATTTCGTAAATCGCGGAGGTCCCCCTTCTTCGGCAATAAGGCAAGCACGGCTCGCCTGCACGAAAGAGGGAGGACACCGCTCTGCAAAGACTCGGCCCAGGCGGTGACTAGGTCTGGGCCCAGGACGTCCCAGAACACGCGGTAGAACTCCACGCTCAGCCCATCCATGCCCGGAGATTTATTGGTGGGCATGCGACGGAGGGCTTCCGAGAACTCGGCCAGAGTGAGAGGCAGCTCTAGCCGGTCTCGGTCGCCCATGCTGACCGTCGGGAGCTCCTCCCAAAGCACTCTGCAAGCGTTAGGATTGGTCGGATCCGAGGACAATAGGCTTGCGTAGAAGGCTCTCGCCCTCCCGCACATCTCCACCGGATCCGTGAGGGGTGTGCCATCTTCTGCCAGTAGGCAGATGACATGTTTTTTAGCCCCCCTCTTTTTCTCCAGGGCGTAGAAGAAGCGGGAGCCGCGATCCACCTCCCGTAGGAGATGGATGCGGGATCGAACAAAGGCACCCCGGGCTCGATGGTCATTGAGAGTCCGGAGCTCCTCCCGCTTCTCCCGGCACGCTCTGCAGAGGAGTGGATCCTCGGGGCTGGCGGCCAGACGCTTCTCCAGCTCTAAGACCTCCCATTCCAACTGCTCTATCGCCGCATCCCTCCGTCGGCTGGCGCCCCGGGTGTAGTCACGGCAGAAGAGCTGGGCGCGCACCTTCCCTAGGTCCCACCACCGCCATGCTGAGGGAAAGGCACCCCGCTGCCCTCGCCAGGCCAGCCAGAACTCCCAGAAGGACGTCATGAACCCCGCATCCTCCAGCAAGCTGTTGTTAAAATGCCAATAGGCCGGCCCCGGTCTCTCCGTGCAGAGGGAGGCTGTCACGGTGGCTATATGATGGTCAGAAAATGGGGCCGGCCGAATGCTGGAGGAGTGGGCTCGTGAAAGATGAAAGCGTGATAAATAAATGCGGTCCAACCGGGAGTGGCGCGACCGATGGGCCTCCACCCGGACAAAGGTGAACGTGGAAGTGTCATCCGCGTGGTGGTCGTGCCAGACGTCCACCAGGGAGTGGTGTTCGACTATCTCCTGGAGGACGGCGATGGCGGCCGGGCTTTGCTCGATCCCCGAGTTGTCCCGCTCCTCAAGGGTGATGTTAAAGTCCCCTCCGAGGAGCAGGCACTCATGAGGATCCAAGGTGCCGAGGAAGGCAGACGCCTGCTGACAGAATTGCAGCCGCTCCGGGCTCGCTGCTGGGGCATAGATGTTAATGAGTTTGACTACGAGCCCCTCCATGCGGACCCGGAGGTGGAGCAGGCAACCTGGCACAGCCTCGGCGACCCCCAACACCTCGGGCCGTAGGTCGGGAGAGAACAGGGTCGCCACTCCAGCCGTACGAACTGTAAGGTGACTAAAGTAGACCCTGTCCCCGCAATCCAGCCGCCAGTTGTCTTCGGTGGTCAGATCCGTATGGGTCTCCTGCAGGAAAACCACAGAGTACCTCCCCTCCCGAAGGAAGGAGAGCACCTGGGACCTGCAGAGACCCATCCTACAGCCACGGGTGTTCAATGTTGCGATGGTAAAGGGTGCCATGAGGAAAGCTGGGGGGGATCCTCGCTGGCAGGGATGCTTGTGGTTCCCGGCGGGCCACGCAGCAGTCCGTGACCCATCCCGTAGGTGAGTAAGGAGTCACGGAAGAGGCGGACCCGCTGGTAGGCCGCGGCACCCTGCTTCCCGGTCCTTTTATCCTCCCCCATGAGGGCCCTTGCGGCCTGGAGGATTTGATTAAAGTCCCCCCATCTCTGGAGGGCAAGCTGGACTTTGTTGCGGGAGCCACGGACGTCTTCTAGAAACTCCCGCAACTCCTCTCGCAGTGCATGGGGGGCTGGGGTTACGGTCTGGTTACTCCCCGACGGGGCCCTTGGTACAGTCCCGTGGCCCAGCGAGATGGGCAGACAGGGTGCGGACCCCCGACAGGGATCCTGATAAATTGGCTTAAATGCTGGGGCAATAGGGGGCGGCGGAGGGAAGATAGCAACCCCTGGTAGGTCGGGACGGGGAAACACAAAGGCCGCTCCCTGGGGGTCATCTGTTGGCAAGGGGAAGGAGAAAGCCCCAGAGGGGGCAATAATATCTCAGGATGTGGACGGGATAGGGACAGGAGCAGGGGCAAGGTTAGAGGTGAGATTTTGGGTGGGGAGAGGGCTCTCAGTGATGCCGGGCGCAGGCTCTCTGGTGGATTTGGCAGCCAAGGCATCAGGGGGTGGACTCTCTCCTGTAGGGCCCTCTCCCGGGAAGGAGGTCAAATGCGCCAGACCAACGACGGGTGCCCCTGGTGGCTCAGGTCCTGGCTGCGTGGCACTGGCCGTCGCCTCAACAGGTTCGGCGGTCCTCAGCGGGGTGCCATCTGCAGCTGGTTTGACGGAGAAGTCCAGGGGCCACTCGGAGGTGGGACCGGAAGCAACGGTTGGGGGAGGGAGCATGGGGAGAGAGGGGCTGGAGTGAAGTCGCCTATATCGAGGCCCGCTGATACAGGGTCGTCCTCCCCTGGGTAACCGGGGTCAGAACCCAGGGCCTCGATCTCCTCGTATATTGATGGAAGATCAGTTTCTGCAACTCCGGGATTCTCCCCGTTGCCACCTGACGCGACTGTTGCCTCGGGGCACACTGAGGTTTCAGATGGAGCCTCGGGGGCCTTGGAGAAGAGGGACTCCCGTGTACGGGAGATACTGCCTTCCAGTGCTGCCACGTCTTCCCCAGCCGGCACCGGTGGATGGAACACACCCGTGGGTAAAGCGGAAGGCTCGGCATCAGTGCCCCCTTTCCTGGTCTTGCGGGGGGCCTCCGCATCAGATGGGAGGAGCGGAGCTCGAGCCTTCCGCTTCCCCCGCTTCCCCTGGTCTAGGTCCCAGCCCTCCATGGCATCATCCAGGGGCTGGCTAGCAGGAGTTGTGTCAGGGGGCAAAAGCTATGGCTCAGGGACACGAGGGGGTAACTGTGGGGCAGCACAAAGGAGGGAAGATTCCCCTTGGGGAGGGTCCTCTCCCATGTCCGGCGGTGTCCCTGCCGCACCCTCCTCCACCGGCCCCGCCAGATTGCAAGCAGCGGGGGCGGGGCTCTCCCGCTCGTCTGGGCATAGTTGGGGAGGTGCCCCTTGGCCCCAAGCAGGAGCAATGGTGGACTGGGAAGGACGAGGGGTGGTTTCAGGTGCCGGGCAGCCAGGGGCGCCGGCGATGATGGGGCCGGTGCCCTGCCGGGACTCGGGGGTCCCGGATGCCCCTCCTTGCCCGTCCAAGGGGCAGTCCCTCCGGACGTGCCCCATCGCCCGGCAGAGGTAGCACCGGCCCTCCCCTGTGGAATAATGCACCCGGTAATGGGCGCCCTGGTAGGGGACTAGGAAGGACCCCTCCAGCGCCTCCCCGTCACATGCCGCCGCCGGCAGCTGAAGCTGTATTTGCCGGCGGAATGAGAGGATGTGTCTCAGGGCGGGGTCTTTGCAGCCCAATGAGAGAAGGCTGATGACAGAGATAGGCTTCCCCAAGGTAGAAAGGGTGGGTAACAGGGCGGCATTGGGAAGAAAGGGAGGGACGGAGGTCAGGACCAGGCGGACGCCCAGGTCCTCTAGCGGCTCTAAGGGGACAAAAACACCCCCCATCGCCAGGCCCTTTTCCACCGCCTCCAGGGCAGCGGCCTCCGATTTTAAGAAGAAGATGACCTGGCCATACATTTTGAAGGCCGCCACAATGGCCGTGGGCCCCACCACCCTCACCAACGCCCGCACATAGGTCTCCAGGTGGGGCGAGACGGACATGGCGGATGGCCGCCATGCTTCCTGGTCATGGTGGGAAAGGGGCCCCGGCCGCTATAGATGGTGGTGGAGGCGGTGGGCAGGAGAGATGACGTAGCGGCAGGCGGGGGAGCTGCTCCCACCTGGGCGTACGCCCTGGGGGCCGGGGGAGGGACACCCGCATAGCTGGTGGAGGGAACAGCGGGGAGGGACGCCCCAGCCGGCAGTGGGGCTGGGGCATTGGGGGCAACCCCTGCCATGGAGGACCTGGTCTTCTTAGCAGGGCCCTTCCCTTTCTTCTTCCCCTGGCCGTTCCCGCCGGCTGGGGGGGCTCCCACCAAATCTGAGGGGGTGAGAGACGTGGCAGCAGTGGAGGTCACCCCGGTGCCCGTCGCTGCTGGTGCCCCAGCGGTGGCGGTGGCAGATGGTTTGGCAGCAGAGGTAGAAGCCTCCAGAGGGGCAGACGGGGGAGGGGGAGCTCGGGCTACTGGAGGGATCTCACCCATCTCATCCCCCGCCATCATGAGCAAGAAGGAAAGGGGGGACACCAAAAGGAGGAGGGGAGAGGGGAAGCAGGTCGACCACTCCTCCCCGCTAGGCTGCAGGCAGGGGAGGAGGGCGCCAAAAGGGGTGGGCTGGACGGGGGGCAATCAGGGGTTAGGGGTCAGTCACCGACACAAGGTGGAAATTCCGGCTCCTCTTGGTGCACTACGGGAGGGGGGGATACAACAACATTGAGGGTGCAGCGAAGAGGTTTGCAACTAAAATGGGGAACTGCACAAGCGCATGGGAGGGGGCATGGGCACACAGAGCAAGGGGCTAAGCGGTCTGGGGGTAGAACAGGGAAACCAAGGGGCTAGCTTCAGAGGCTGGGGCGGGGCAAACAAACAAAGGCTGCAGAAGGAAATGGGCGGGGCAGGCAAACAAACTGAAGCTAGTAAGGGGGGCTGGAGCAAAAGAGGAGACAAAGCAAGTGGCAAATGGGGCAGGTAGTAAAGGGCAAAGCTGGGGGTTAGGCAGTCCGGGGGGGGGCACATGTGCCCATGTGCACTTGCACAAGTCTTTTTTAGCTGGCTGCTGCTTCTGGCCCAAAGGGTGGAAATAGGACGTGGCAAGCCAAGCAAGCAGCTGAGTCCAGAGGCAGGAGCTGAGGCAGATGGTATACAGCCAGTGGGGGTGGTGGAGGGGGCAGCGGTGGTAGTAATAGTGGTGGGGGTTGGGGGAGGACACACAGATGGATCAGGGGGCAGCTCCACGCCACACCCCCTGTGTCCCTACAAACACAGTCAAGACCCCCACCACAAGAGCACAGTTTGAAAATTACTCAGTCTTAGGGCCCCCTCCACGGTGGTGTGCAAAGTCTCTAGTTGCTGCCCCACTAGCAGATGATCCTCTTCATCTGCTCCTCGGGCTTCAGCAGCTCCAGGCAGCGGCCTCTGCAGCAGCAGCAGCTCCAGGAACTCCAGGTGGTAGTCCAAGCAGGAAGAATGGACCTCTCTCAGGTGGTGGTGGTGGTGGTGGTATCCACAACAGCAGTGGCTGGGGTTCCTCACTGCTCCTCTCTGGGGAGTGAGCTAGCAGCCCCCTCCCCACACCAGGGCTGCAGTTGGAGCAGTAGCAGCACCCAAGAGTGGGGGGTCCAGCAACCAGGTAGCAGAGAATGGGTTGGGGGTGTCTGGCCCAGGCAGGGGAGCAGCTGGAGCAGCAGGGAGAACTTAGGTCCTAGCAGCAGCAGGAGTAGCAGCTTCCCACCTCCCTCCAAGCTAGAAGGCTATGGGAGAGCAGTCTTATTGGGATCCGGGAAGTGGGCGGGCGAAGCCCGTCCACTGCTAAAGGGTCTCCCCCAGCCTAAAAGGGGGATCCACAGGACCTAGATACCCAAAAAATTCCGGGGGACAACTAATAAAATAACAGGGACAGGAGTGCAGACAAAGGGTCAAAAGAAGGGAGCCGGACGGGGACACCGAGCAGAGAACCCCGGACAGAGCCCACTGCTCCTCAAAGGCGTCAAGGGAGTCAGAGGACGCCGCCCAGAGGAACTCTGCCCGGATACGTGAACGGACCGAGGATTGGAAATAGGCCCTACAGTCACAGGAGACTCCATCGGCCAACCTCCTCACTCTGGTTTTGTAGATGGCCATTTTAGCTAGGGCCAGGAGGAGGTTGACCAGGAGATCCCGGGACTTTGTGGGGCCACGGATATGGAGTGCATAAATGAGAAGGTGAGGGGAGAAGTGCAACCAAAAACGTAATAAGATATTGGTGAGGAGCCGGAATAGGGGCTGCAGCCTGGCACACTCCAGGTAGACATGTGCCAGGGTATCCCTCACGCCGCAAAAGGGGCAGGTGTCTGGGATTGTGGTGAACCGTGCCAAGTACACGCCCGTGCTCACGGCTCCGTGAAGGAGCCGCCAACTGACATCCCCGGCGGGCTTTGGGACTAAGATGGAATATAGGCTGGCCCACCGGGGCTCTGCACCCTCCAAAGGTGGCAGGAGGTCCCGCCATTTTGTATTGGGGCGGGACACGAGGGTGCGGGCGTGAAGGGTGTGGAACACGAGCGTGTAGAGATGTTTTCTTGACGCGGTTTGAAAACAGACCGGCTGCATCTCGTGCAGCCGGCTTCTAGTGAAGGGGTGAAGGGATCGGTTGGGTCCACGGGGGAGGGGTCCAATTAAAAGGTCCGGCGGGCCTGGGGTAGTGGGTGGGCGGGGCGTGCCCTCGTGCAGGACCCGGTCGAGATAAACCCGAGCAGCGGGCGGCAAAGCGGCCTTCACCTCCTGAAGTATGCATCGGGGAGTACAAGGTCTGGAAAGCCCCATGCGCTGAGCGAAGGTTAGGGGATCCAGCCAGTCTCCCCGGTCATAGTCCAGGAGGTCTCCGACTCTTGTGACCTCTGCCAGGACCAACCTCTGGCGCACCGAGCGGGACTTCGCCACCTGCAAACGGAACTGGGGGTTGTGTAGCAGGGGCTCCGCGAGGAGATCTGCCCCCTCGGTGGCCGCCACGGACCTGCTCGTTGTAAAGAGTTTCCAGGTCAGGAGGAGGTCCTGGTAGAAGACCGGCAGCCCGGAGAGGTCTCGCGGAAGACCTCTCGGATGGAGATAAAGGAGCTGTCGGTCGCATCGGAGCCCTCGGAAGCGGCGCAGGAAGGCGTGCGCCAGTATGCTCCACGCCGGACTACCTGCACCATAAAGGAGCCTCTGCAGGGTCTGGAGGCGGAAGACATGGACCTGAGTAAGCAGACATTTGAGGCCCTGCCCTCCCTCCTCCACAGGTAGATGGAGAACCCCTGCAGGGACCCAGTGCAGTCCTGACCAAAAGAACTCCAGAATCGATGTCCGCAGGTTGGTCAGGAAAGCCGGGGCTGGGACCAGGGTGTTGAGCCGGTACCAAAGCATGGACAGGACTAGTTGATTAAGCACTAACGCTCTCCCTCGAAGGGAGAGGCACCGGAGCAGTCCTGTCCATTTCCGGAGCCGCTCTATCACCCCGCCCTCTAAATTCTGCCAGTTCTCCGGCGGAGAGGGATGCGTGGCAGAAAGGTAAACGCCCAGATAGAGCAGCGGACCCGTGCTCCACCGGATGGCTTGAAGCGCGGGTGGGCGGGGGCTCGCCTGCCGCCAGTCCCCTACCACCAAGCCAGAGCTCTTGACCCAGTTGACCCGCGCAGAGGAGGCTGCTGAATAGATGGCCTGGCAAGCCTCCACTCGCACCAAGTCGCCCGGGTCCTGGACCATGAGGAGCACGTCATCAGCGTACGCCGACAGGACCAGCCGCAGCTCCGGCTCCCTCAGCACCAACCCTGTCAACCTCCTTCGGAGGAGACAGAGGAAGGGCTCGATCGCCAGAGTGTAGAGCTGGCCTGAGAGGGGGCACCCCTGCCGTACTCCTCGCCCGAAGTTGACCGGTTCGGTCAGGGTCCAGTTGAGTCTTACCAGACACTCTGCGGAAGCGTACAGCACCCGGAGAAAGTTCACAAACCTGGGTCCGAAGCCAAATGCCTGCAGAGTGCTCAGGAGATACCCGTGATCCATCCTGTCGAACGCCTTCTCTTGATCTAAGGACAGGAGGACGAACGACAGACCATCCCTACACCCAAGTTCCAATAGGTCCCGGACCAGATATAGGTTGTCGAAGATACTGCGGCCCGGGACGGTGTAGGTCTGGTCTGGGTGGACCACGTCCGCCAGCACGGACCCTAGCCTCAGGGAGATGGCTTTTGCCACGATTTTGTAGTCTGTGCTGAGGAGCGAGACGGGACGCCAATTTCGTAAATCGCGGAGGTCCCCCTTCTTCGGCAATAAGGCGAGCACGGCTCGCCTGCACGAAAGAGGGAGGACCCCGCTCTGCAAAGACTCGGCCCAGACGGTGACTAGGTCTGGGCCCAGGACGTCCCAGAACACGCGGTAGAACTCCACGGTCAGCCCGTCCATGCCCGGAGATTTATTGGTGGGCATGCGACGGAGGGCTTCCGAGAACTCGGCCAGAGTGAGAGGCAGCTCTAGCCGGTCTCGGTCGCCCACGCTGACCGTCGGGAGCTCCTCCCACAGCACTCTGCAAGCGTTAGGATCGGTCGGCTCCGGGGAGAAAAGGCTTGCGTAGAAGGCTCTCGCCCTCTCGCACATCTCCACCGGATCCGTGAGGGGGGTGCCATCCTCAGTCAGTAGGCAGATGATATGTTTCTTAGCCCCCCTCTTTTTTTCCAGGGCGTAGAAGAAGCGGGAGCCGCAATCCATCTCCCGCAGGAGACGGATGCGGGATCGAACAAAGGCACCCCGGGCCCGATGGTCCTCGAGGCTCCGGAGCTCCTCCCGCTTCTCCCGGCACGCTCCGCAGAGGGGTGGATCCTCGGGGCTGGCGGCCAGACGCCTCTCCAGCTCTAAGACCTCCCGTTCCAACTGCTCTATCGCTGCATCCCTCCGTCGGCTGGTGCCCCCGGGTGTAGTCACGGCAGAAGAGCCGGGCGCGCACCTTCCCTACGTCCCACCACCGCCGTGCCGAGGGAAAGGCACGTCGCTGCCCTCGCCAGGCCAGCCAGAACTCCCGGAAGGACGCCACGAAGCCCGCATCCTCCAGCAAGCTGTTGTTAAAATGCCAATAGGCCGGCCCCGGCCTCTCCGCGCAGAGGGAGGCTGTCACGGTGGCTATGTGATGGTCCGAAAATGGGGCCGGCCGGATGCTGGAGGAGTGGGCTCGTGTAAGATGAAAGCGTGATAAATAAATGCGGTCCAACCGGGAGTGGCACGACCGATGGGCCTCCACCCGGACAAAGGTGAACGTGGAAGTGTCATCCGGGTGGTGGTCGCGCCAGACGTCCACCAGGGAGTGGTGTTTGACTATCTCCTGGAGGACGGCGACGGCGGCCGGGCTCTGCTCGGTTCCCGAGCGGTCCCGTTCCTCAAGGGTGATGTTAAATTCCCCTCCCAGGACCAGGCACTCCTGAGGATCCAAGGTGCCGAGGAAGGCGGATGCCTGCTGATAGAATTGCAGCCGCTCTGGGCTTGCTGCTGGGGCATAGATGTTGACGAGGTTGACTACGAGCCCCTCCATTTGGACCCGGAGGTGCAGCAGGCGACCCGGCACAGCCTCGGCGACCCCCAGCACCTCGGGCCGTAGGTCGGGGGAGAACAGGGTCGCCACTCCACCCGTATGAACTGTGAGGTGGCTAAAGTAGACCCTGTCCCCCCAATCCAGCCGCCAGCTGTCTTCGGCGGTCGGATCCGTATGGGTCTCCTGCAGGAAAACCACAGAGTACCTCCCCTCTCGAAGGAAGGAGAGCACCTGGGACCTGCGGAGACCCATCTTACAGCCACGGGTGTTCAATGTTGCGATGGTAAAGGGTGCCATGAGGAGGGCTGGGGGGGATCCTCGCCGGCAGGGATGCTCGTGGCTCCCGGCGGGCCGCGTAGCAGTCCGTGACCCACCCCGTAGGTGAGTAAGGAGTCACGGAAGTGGCGGACCCGCTGGTAGGCCGCGGCGCCCTGTCTCCCGGTCCTTTTCCCCTCCCCCATGAGGGCCCTTGTGGCCCGGAGGATTTGATTAAAGTCCCCCCATCGCTGGAGGGCAAGCTGGACTTTGTTGCGGGAGCCACGGACGTCTTCTAGGAACTCCCGCAACTCCTCTCGCAGCGCATGGGGGGCTGGGGTTATGGTCTGGTTGCTTCCCGATGGGGCCCTTGGTACAGCCCCCTGGCCCAGCGGGACGGGCAGACAGGGTGCGGACCCCCGACGGGGCTCTTGATGGGTTGACCTGAATGCTGGGGCGATAGGGTGCGGCGGAGGGAGGATAGCAGCCCCTGGTGGGTCGGGACGGGCAAACACAAAGGCCATTCCCTGGGAGTCATCTGTTGGAAAGGGGAAGGAGACTGTCCCAGGGGTGGCAATAATATCTCGGGAGGTGGGCGGGATAAGGGCAGGGGCAGGGGTAGAGGTGAGAGTCTGGGTCAGGAGAGGGCTCTCACTGATGCCGGGCGCAAGCTGTCTGGTGGATTTGGCAGCCACGGCATCAGGAGGTGGACTTTCTTCTGTAGGGTCCTCTCCCGGAAAGGAGGTCGAATGCTCCTCACCAGCGAGGGATGCCCCTGGTGGCTCAGGTTCCAGCCGCGTGGCACTGGCCGTCGCCTCAACTGGCTCGGTGGCTCTCAGCGGGGTGCCTTCTGCAGCCGGGTTGATGGAGGAGTCCAGGGGCTCCTCGGAGGTGGGAGCAGAAGCAACTGTTACGGGGAGGGAGTATGGGGAAAAGGGGGCCGGAAAGAAGTCGCCCAGATCGAGGCCCGCTGGCATAGGATCGTCCTCCCCTTGGGTGACCGGGGTCAGACCCAGGGCCTCGATCTCCTCATATATAGAGGGGAAATTGTTTTCCACTACCCCGGGATTCTCCCCGCCGGCACCTGACGCGACGGTTACTTCGGGGCACACTGGGGTTTCAGATGGTGCCTCGGGGGTCTTGGAGGGGAGGGACTCCCGTGGAGGGGAGATACCGCCTCCCAGTGCTGCCACATCTTCCCCAGCCGGCTCTAGTGGATGGAACACACCCGTGGGTAGAGCGGAAGGCTCGGCATCGGTGCCCCCCTTCCTGGTCTTCCGGGGGGCCTGCGCATCAGATGGGAGGAGCGGAGCTCGAGCCTTCCGCTTGCCTCGCTTCCCCTAGGGCCCAGCCCTCCATGGCATCATCCGGGGGCTGGCTAGCAGGGGTTGTATCAGGGGACAGAGGCGATGGCTCAGGGACTCGAGGGGGTAACGGTGGGGCCGCACAAGGGAGGGAAGATTCCCCTTGGGGTGGGTCCTCTCCCATGCTTGGACTGGGAAGGAGGAGGGGCGGTTTCAGGTGCCGGGCAGCCAGGGGTGTCGGCGATGACGGGGCCGGTGCCCTGCCGGGGCTCGGGGGTCCTGATTGCCCCTTCTTCCCGGGCCAGGGGGCAGTCCCTCCGGACGTGCCCCATCGCCCGGCAGAGGTAGCACCGGGCCTCCCCCGTGGAATAATGAACCCTGTAAGGGGTCCCCTGGTAGGGGACTAGGAAGGACCCCTCGAGTGCCTCTCCGTTGCGCGCCGCCGGCGGCAGTTGAAGCTGCACTTGCCGGCGGAAGGAGAGGACGTGACGGAGGGCGGGGTCTTTGCAGCCCAAACGGGAGAGGGCTGATGACAGAGATGGGCTTTCCCAAGGTAGAAAGGGTGGGTAACAGGGCCGCATTGGGCAGAAAGGGAGGGACGGAGGTCAGGACCAGGCGCACGCCCAGGTCCTCTAGTGGCTCTAAGGGGACGAACACGCCCCCCACCGCCAGGCCCTTCTCCACCGCTTCCTGGGCGGCGGCCTCCGATGCT
Organism: Dermochelys coriacea; assembly: GCF_009764565.3. Classification (NCBI taxonomy): domain Eukaryota; kingdom Metazoa; phylum Chordata; order Testudines; family Dermochelyidae; genus Dermochelys; species Dermochelys coriacea. The sequence continues at coordinate 38,694,405 of NC_050071.1, forward strand.
AAGAAGAAGACGACCTTGCCATACATTTTGGAGGCCGCCACAATGGCCGTGGGCCCCACCACCCTCGCCAACGCCCGCACATAGGTCTCCACGTGGGGCGAGGCGGGCACCAGGAGGCAACGGACGCCGTGCTTCCTGGTCATGGTGGGAAAGGGGCCCCGGCCGCTATAGATGGTAGCAGAGGCAGTGGGCTGGAGAAATGACGTAGCGGCAGGCGAAGGGGCTGCCGCCACCTGGGCATATGCTCTGGGGGCCTGGGGAGGGACACCTGCAGAGCTGGTGGAGGGAACAGCGGGGAGGGGCGCCCCAGCTGGAGATGGGTCCCCATCGGGGACAGCCCCTACCATGGAGGGCCTGGTCTTTTTAGCGGGGCCCTTCCCCTTCTTCTTCCCCTGGCCCTTCCCGCCGGCTGGGGGGACTCCCCCCAAATCTGAGGGGGGGAGAGATGTGGTAGCAGTGGAGGTCACCCCGGTGCCCGTCGCTGCTGGTGCCCCAGCGGGGGCGATGGCAGATGGTTTGGCAGCGGAGGTAGAAGCTTGAGGGGGTGACGGAGGGGTAGGCCGGGGAGGGGGAGCTTGGGCTACTGACGGGGTCTCACCCGTCTCATCCCCCGCCATCATGAACAAGGAGGAAAGGGGGACACCAAAAGGAGGAGGGGAGAGGGGAAGCAGGTCGACCACTCCTCCCCGCTAGGCTGCAGGCAGGGGAGGAGGGCGCCAAAAGGGGTGGGCTGGATGGGGGGCAATCAGGGGTTAGGGGTCAGTCACCGACACAAGGTGGAAATTCCGGCTCCTCTTGGTGCACTATGGGGGGGGATTCAACAACATTGAAGGTGCAGTGAAGAGGGTTGCAACTGAAATGGGGAGTTGCACAAGCGCATGGGAGGGGGCATAGGCACACGGAGCGAGGGGCTAAGCGGTCTCGGGGTAGAACAGGGAAACCAAGGGGCTAGCTTCAGAGGCTGGGGCGGGGCAAACAAAGGCTGCAGAAGGAAATGGGCGGGGCAGGCAAACAAACTGAAGCTAGTAAGGGGGGCTGGAGCAAAAGAGGAGGCAAAGCAAGTGGCAAATGGGGCAGGTAGTAAAGGGCAAAGCTGGGGGTTAGGCAGTCCGGGGGGGGCACATGTGCCCATGTGCACTTGCACAAGTCTTTTTTAGCTGGCTGCTGCTTCTGGCCCAAAGGGTGGAAATAGGGCGTGGCAAGCCAAGCAAGCAGCTGAGTCCAGAGGCAGGAGCTGAGGCAGATGGTATACAGCCAGTGGGGGTGGTGGAGGGGGCAGCGGTGGTGGTAATAGTGGTGGGGGTTGGGGGGACACACAGATGGATCGGGGGGCAGCTCCACGCCACACCCCCTGTGTCCCTACAAACACAGTCAAAACCCCCACCGCAAGAGCACAGTTTGAAAATTACTCAGTCTTAGGGCCCCCTCCACGGTGGTCTGCAAAGTCTCTAGGTGCTGCCCCACTGGCAGATGATCCTCTTCTTCTCCTCCTCGGGCTTCAGCAGCTCCAGGCAGCTGCCTCTGCAGCAGCAGCAGCTCCAGGAAACTCCAGGTTGTAGTCCAGGCAGGCAGAAAGGACCCCTCTCAGGTGGTGATGGTGGTGGTGGTATCCACAACAGCAGTGGCTGGGGTCCCTCACTCCTCCTCTCTGGGGAGTGGGCTAGCAGCCCCCCCGGCACTGCAGTTGGAGCAGTAGCAGCACCCAAGAGTGGGGGGTCTAGCAAGCAGGTAGCAGAGAACGGGGTGGGGGTGTCTGGCCCAGCCAGGGGAGCAGCTGGAGCAGCAGGGAGAGCTTAGGGCCTAGCAGCAGGAGTAGCAGCTTCCCACCTCCCTCCAAGCTAGAAGGCTATGGGAGAGCAGTGGGAGGGAGTGAGAGAGAGATTCGCTCCAGGCTAAACAAATCCCTGGTACCAGGTTAAGTGAAATGGCAGCTGCTCTGGGTCAATTAAGACACCTGGGGCCAATTAAGAACTTTCCAGAAGGCAGGGAGAAGGCTAAGTTGATTGGGACACTTGAAGCCAATCAGGGTCTCGCTGAAACAAGTTGAAAGACTCCCAGTTAGTCAGGTGGGGGAACATGTCAGGAGCTGTGGGAGGAAGTTGCGCTGTTGGAGAAGCTGAGTAGTACACACCATATCAAGCACAAGGAAGGAGGCCCTGAGGTAAGGGTGAAGTGGAGCTTGAGGAAGTGAGGGCTGCTGTGGGGGAAGTAGCCCAGGGAATTGTACATGTCATGTTTCTAAAAGGTCAGCTACCATAGCTGATATCATTAGGGTCCCTGGGCTGGAGCCAGGAGTAGAGGGTGGGCCCAGGCTCCCCCTCCACCACCACCTTTGCCCCGTTTAATCACTGAGACTGGGAGACAACAGAGACTGAGCAAGGAAAGATAACTTCTCCTCACGTCCGTTGCTAGCTTATGATGAAAATGGCTCAGACTGTGACCCTGGTCCCTAGAGAAAGAAGGGTTACGTGGAGGGTCACAGTGAGCCTCTGAGGCTAGCGAAATTCGCCAGGAAACATGGGACCCAGGGAGGCAAGGAAGGAGCTTTGTCACAGTAGACAATGGCATAACATTCTTTTTCACTGACTGACCAGTTGCTTTCTCTCTCAGACAGCTTCTTGCTGAGAAACACTACAGGGTGGAATTCTTGATCTGGTCCTTTCTGCATTAAAACTGCTCCCACACCAAGCTCGGACGCATTGGTGGTTAGTTAGAACGGTTTGGCAAAGTCTGGGACCCTTAGTACAGGGTCAGACATGAGTGTCGCTTTAAGCTAGTTAAAGGCCTTCTAACACTCTTCGGTCCACTGAACGGCATTTGGCTGTTTCTTTTTGGTTAGGTCTGTCAGTGGGGTGTCTATTTGGCTGTATTGCGGTACAAATCGCCTGTAATAACCGGCCAAGCATAAGAAGGATTGAACCTGTTTCTTTGACTTTGGGACAGGCCACTTTTGGGTAACATCAACTTTGGCCTGTAGGGGGTTGATAGTTACCTTGAACACCAGGTGGGTCAAGGTAACTCTGTTTAGGCCTATTTGACACTTCTTAGCCTTAACAGTTAGTCCTGCCTCCCTTATGCGCTCGAAGACTTTTTGTAGATGTTCCAGGTGTTCTGCCCAGGAATCCAAAAATATGGCCACATCGTCAAGGTAGGCGACTGCATATTCTCCTAATCCCGCTAGGAGACCATCTACAAGTCTTTGGAAGGTGGCGGGTGCATTCCGCAGCCCAAAAGGGAGTAAATTAAATTCATACAGCCCAACATGTGTGGTGAAGGCTGATCTTTCCTTGGCGGATTCATCTAGCGGTACCTACCAGTACCCCTTGGTTAAGTCCAAGGTAGAGATGAACTGGTCCTGTCCCAGTTCCTCTAATAGTTCATCTGTGTGTGGCACTGGATAGTTGCCTTGGCGAGTTATAGCATTTAGCTTACGGTAGTCCACGCAAAAAGTCTCTCTCCATCTGGTTTGGGAACTAGAACCACTGGAGATGCCCATGCACTGCCAGAGTGGCGGATTACACCCATCTGTAACATATCCTGGATCTCCTGTTCTATAGCAGTTTTAGCTTGAGGAGACACCCGGTAAGGTTGGACTTTAATTGGGTGAGCATTACCTGTGTCAATGGAGTGGTATGCCTGTTCAGTCAGTCCTGGGGTGGCTGAGAACATCGCATAGCTAGTGCACAGCTCCTGGATCTGCTGTTGCTGCATACGCCCAAGGGTCATGGAGAGGTTCACCTCTTCCACGCCACCAGAACTTTTCCCTTCGTAGTAGACACCTTCAGGCCACTCAGCGTCATCTTCTCCCTGGGTCTAAACTGACAAACTTTTAATTCTCTGGAATAAAAGGGCTTTAGAGAATTAATATGGTATGCCTTAGGCTTTTGGTTGGAGGTGGGGAATGCTATGAGATAATTAACAGCTCCCAGGCACTCCTGGACCATGAATGGCCCTTCCCACAACACTTCCATTTTAAGGGCCTGGAGTGCCTTTAAGACCATGACTGGCCTTCTACTTCGAAGGAACGCTCTCTGGCATGTTTATCATACCAGGCTTTTTGCTCTTTTTGAGCATCCTGTAGATTTTCTTTAGCAAGGGCCAGAGAGGTTCGGAGGGTGTTTTGTAAGTTGGTTACAAAGTCCAGAATGTTAGTTCCTGGAGAAAGTGTATATCCCTCCCATTGCTGCTTCACCAACTCTAATGGCCCCTTAACCTTGCGGCCATATACAAGTTCAAATGGTGAAAACTCTAAAGTAGGATGTCGTACAGCTCTGTAGGCAAAGAGCAACTGCTGCAACACTAGGTCCAAATCATTGGAGTGCTCATTTACAAATTTACATATCATGGCCCCCAAAGTTCCATTAAACTTCTCCACCATGCCATTTGTTTGATGGTGGTAAGGAGTGGCAACCAAATGATTTACCCCATGAGCTTCCCAAAGGCTTTCCACAGTCCCTGCCAGGAAATTAGTTCCTGCATCTGTGAGGATGTCGGAGGGCCAACCTACACTGGCAAAAATGTCTGCTAGTGCCTGGCACACACTTTTAGCCCTGGTGTTGCTTAGAGCTACTGCTTCCGGCCATCAGGTGACAAAATCCATGAAAGTCAGTATGTACTGCTTTCCTCTGGGTGTCTTTTTCGGAAAAGGACCCACAATATCCACAGCTACTCGCTGAAATGGAACTTCAATGATCGGGAGTGGCTGGAGACGGGCTTTGACCTGGTTTTGGGGTTTTCCCACTTTTTGGCATACCTCACAAGACCGGACAGGTAGAAACATCCTTGCCCATTCCCTCCCAGTGGAATGACCTCCCCAACCGGTCTTTGGTCCTGATCATCCTAGTGGCCATGCTGGGGTGAACGTGGGCTAACCTCAAGAGCTTGACCCGATACTTAATTGGAACTACCAACTGTCTCTGAGGATGCCAGTCTTCCTGGTGTCCACCAGAAAGAGTTTCCTTGTATAAAAGTCCTCTTTCTACAACAAACCTGGATTGATTAGAAGAGCTGAGAGACAGTGGGTTGCTCCATGCCACCGTCCAAGCGCTCTGTAGGCTTTCATTTATTTCCTGTTTGGTCTGGAACTGTTCCCTTGATGCTGGAGACACCACTTCCTCATTGGATTGTGGACCTATGCTTGGTCTCTCTGTAAGCGATGTAGGGGATGGGGCTGTTTCCATTGACTGTGAACTGCTCTCCGCTGGTGCACTATGTTGGGGTTCAGGCTCCAGCTGAGCCTCTTGAGTAAAGTTATTGGCTGCTGCAGGTTCAGGTTCGGTGGGGCCCTCTGGGGTTGAGGTTGCAAATACTGGATTCAGTGCTGGCAATGGGTGTGGTGCTGGTTGTTCCGCTGGTTCCGGTTCTGGGACTGGCTCTGTCTGGTCCACTACTGCTGTTGCAGACATTGGCCTGGTGTCCGGGTCCATCACCTCTGACCTGGTCCTGAAGTTTCCGGAACAGAGCTGGGCATGACAGCTTGTTTAGCCTGGCTGCAGGTGACCATTCCCACCCTCTTGGCTCGCTTCACATGATTGGCCAAGTCTTCCCGCAACAGCATGGGGATGGAATAATCATCATAGACTGCAAAAGTCCACGTTCCTGACCAGCCCTTGTACTGGACAGGCAACTGGGCTGTAGGCAAATTGAAAGAGTTTGATTTGAAGGGTTGAATCATCACTTGGATCTCTGGGTTGATTACATTGGGGTCCACTAAGGAAGCATGGATAGTTGACACTTGTGCACCAGTGTCCCTCCACGCGGTGACCTTTTCCCCATCCACACTCACAGTTTCCCTCCGCTCCAAGGGTATCTGGGAGGTATCTGGTCATTAGGACCTCTGGGGTGATTCCAATGAACTGTAATCTGTTGGGGTTCTTGGGGCAGTTGGCCTTTACATTCCCCAGCTCATTCCATTTAAAACGTCGTCCAGCTGACGGGTCACTGGGGCGAGGTGGGTTGCTAGAGAATGGTGTGGCAGGACGATAAGGTGGCTGGAGGGTTCCTTGGGGGGTAGGTGGGGCCTTGGATGGCCCCCGGTAGTAGGGGGTGGTCTGAGGTTGTCCCTTCTCATATCCGCTCCAACTGCAACCAGTTTTTTTCTTTTCTGCCACCTCCACCCATTTGGCTCCAATCTCCTCCGCCTCGGATTTCAGTTTTGGGTTTCCCATGTAGGATGTATCTTTCTATTTCCTCAGGAACACCCTCTAAGAACTGCTCCATTTGCATTAGGAAGGGAAAATCTGCTAGAGATTTAAACACTTGCTCCTGATATCCAGGCATCTCAATGTTTCATAATGTGGTAGGCATGTCGGGTAAATGACACGTCTGGTTTCCACCTTTAGGACTCTGAATCACAGACGGGAATGCTCGGGTGTTAGCCCCATTCTGACTCTCGTCTTGGTTTTAAATGGTTCATACTGGTTCATGTGTTCCTTAGGCATTTCAGCTGCCACTTCAGCTAAGGGTCCACTGAGCTGCGGCCTCAGCTCTACCATGTATTGGTCTGTAGAGATGCTGTACCCCAGGCAGGCCCTTTCAAAGTTTTCTAAAAAGGCCTCGGTATCATCCAAGAACCCAAGATAAAACTCAACACACTAAATTGGTTGGAACTGGCATTCAATATACCTGTACTTACTTGCCCCAGGCTTCCATACTATTCAGAGGTTTTCCTACTTACACCTAGTTTGCATGATAGCTGGCCTACTGCCAAATAAGAACATGAGGGATTTATGGAAAAACTCAAGTGGTGGTGACTTTACCCAAGGTCCTTTGCTCCTCATCCATGTGCTTCAGTAGCTGAAGATGCCACTCAGGGAGGTGGGCTTAGATGCCCACTTCCCTGAGTGGCATCTTCAGCTACTGAAGCACATGGATGAGGAGCAAAGGACCTTGGGTAGAGTCACCGCCACTTGAGTTGCTCCTGATATCCAGGCATCTCAATGTTTCATAATTGAATAGAAATAAGATTCCATTTGATTGCAAGATATACTGAAATCTAATATTCCCTAAAAGTGGAATTTAGCAAAAGATGGGCAGGGAGAGACAAAATATAAAGGGAAAACACTGTAAACAGGTGTAAATTTACAGTTTCTTTTAAAATAAGGAACCATAAGGGGATTCTTAGAAGATGAGCGGAAAAAAAAATCAGCCTTTTTAGTAGAAGTAATTTTTTAGGGACAGTGGTGTTCATGGAATGCTACTGATTTCTATTGAATGTAATACAAATAAATAGATAAAATAATACGCCAGTTATCTGCGTAGGTCATTTTCTTAACATCAACAGCCATTACATATGTGTTCAGTTATAAGAATAAACACTGGTCATTTAAAACAGCATATATCACATTAAAGTAATTAAATATTATTCAGAGCCAGCTGTGCCATGCATTTCATGATTCCAAAATCGGTGCTGTGTTGGTTTTTTTTAAAAGATGTACATGGAGCTTGGACAACAGGCAAATACTTTCATTTAGGCTATTGAAACAATGCCATAAGCTATCTAAAGGGGGCTAGCTGCTCCTTTTAAAATCACTCAGTCAGCACTCACAAACCAGGAAACTGGATGACCGGCTAAAGAATCAACACCTACATAGAAAAGGGAAATGGGGAAAATACGGGCCCAGGTCTCCTTTAATGAATTCTCAATACCACGGCAATCTATTCAGTGGAGTAGCCACAAGGGTTAAACTACAATTAGAGCATGGTTTAGCCACTTGAAAATCAAAAGAAACATTGAATTTAAGGGAGTTCATGGTGAGAAAGTAGATACTGACCTTGGTGCATACCAGGCATGGAAAAATAGAGGCTTTGTCTGGTCTTCTATGGAACTTTGATAAAGAAAACATGCACCGTTGTGATGAGACTGGGTTGTTTTGGTCCGCATTAGGAAGTGGGATGCTAGCTTTTAAAGATTTTCCTATCCTCGGGAGAGATGAAAGAATGAGTCATAGTGTTTTTCTGCTGCAATTTCTCTGGCATAAAGAAGTGCTGTGCTTTTGTTACAGGAAGATCTGCAAAGCCTCAGTGTTTTCATGAGGTTCACAACCTATCGGCGGGGTAAAGAAAAAAAAACAGCATTATGAGAATGAATGCTGCTGTGTTTAGGGACTGACTTAAACTAGATCGTGTAACTCTGATGGAGAGAAAATGCCCTTGTGCTGGAGAATTTTATTATAGAGAAATCCCAAAATTTCCCTTCACAACATAAAACATACAAATAGATTGTAACAACCCCTTTACCAGGCTTTCACACAAGTTTTACAAATTATAACCTGCAAAAGCAAAATTATGAAGGAGCTGACAAAATTGCTAAGGTTTTCAAAATTACATGTGGATTTGTATGCTTAACATGCACTTGCAAATACTTACAATGGCAGGTGTAGTTGTGGTGATTTCATGTACAAATTGACAGGTTAGAAGCCAAACAAGTCATTTGTGCATGCATTGGCATGGCTGTGTGAAATCAAAGTAATTACAGGACCCTGTTAGGCAAACAAATACACATATATTTACACAAATGCAATTCTGAAAATCTGAGTAACTGATTGTTGTGGACATCAGGTTGCTTCCATATTTGTTGAGTGCAATCTGCACAATTGTCACAGGGTAGTGCAATGTTTTACAGGCTAGAATTAACTCTTCATAAAGTATGTTGCTAAAAGCCATCCTGAACATACGTGCCCCACTTCTATAGTAATCTCCCATCCACTATTCTAAAAATAAATGTATTACTAACATAATATAGGTTTCAGAGTAGCAGCCGTGTTAGTCTGTATTCGCAAAAAGAAAAGGAGTACTTGTGGCACCTTAGAGACTAACAAATTTATTAGAGCATAAGCTTTCGTGAGCTACAGCTCACTTCATCGGATGCATCCGATGAAGTGAGCTGTAGCTCACGAAAGCTTATGCTCTAATAAATTTGTTAGTCTCTAAGGTGCCACAAGTACTCCTTTTCTTTTAACATAATATAGTTAGCCTCATAACTTTGCAGTGATGAATAGCTAATTTTTAAAAAGTGAAAGTTTACAAATAAAGAATGTCTTGGGAAAGAGGTTTTTTTCATTAGAACATCTTGTCAAAAATTTTCCAGTCAGCTCTAGTGATCCTATTTAACAGATAAATGGAGACACAGAGAATGTAAGAGACTTGTCCAACATCACAGACCTAAGTCTTCAAGAGAGATGGGAACAAAACCCAACTGCTGTGCTTTAATGGTATCATCTTTCCTTCCTGAAGGTTGAAGAAGTTAGTCACCTACCAGGGCTAACATATAAAAAGTGTAATATGATTGCAGACTGACAGCATTAGGGAGGGCTTATGGATTCAAACATTAAGAGAGTCAAGACCAGAGATACAAAATAAAGAGTTTGGTGATGAAACTCTAGATGAGTAGCTCTGAGCAAAAATATAGTCAGTGAATTTAGCTTTTTTCCCCTTCACAGATTATCAATCAGTTTATAATTTTCTTGAACCTCAAATTATTCTTGGCCTGTTGATTCTTCACAAACAGTTCACTGTGAGTATGATAAGTAAGCTGTGTCAGTCACCATTTGGTAGATGCAAGTCATAATCATTGTAATGAATCTGCAAAGCAGGAGACAACTCCCCTTCCTGCTGTCCTGCCCTGCCCATCCTCTTCCCCTGGCTCAGAAATGTGGCTGGGTTTACAAATTATTTACAGGTCAGGGAGAGTCACGGAATTTTGTTAAGATAAAGAAGCTGATGGGAGTATGAGTTCTGAGACTAGAAATTGGACAAATTGGAATCATAAGAGTCACAAAACAGAATATGAAAAAAACACACATAAGCTTCTCTGGCATTAAACAATATAACAAGTTGTTTAAGTCAGCTTCACAAATAATAATGCTGCAGTAGCCATCTATCCTCTAAATTAACTGTGTACAGATGAATTGAATAGAAATGAGATTCCATTTGATTGCAAGACATTACTGAAATCTAATATTGAATAATGCTCCTGACATCCAAATGTACAATAGGATTCAATAGTGTTGCTGTTTCTAATAGTAGATATGAAGTAGGTATTGGCCCAAAATATTTTGTCCCATTTGATCTTGTGTCCAAATTACTATTTAAATTGTAGCTTTAACACATACCATTGATCTAACTTTACAACATCTATTAAAGTGTAATCCTAGAGGTGATTTACAATTATGATCTGTTAAATGCATAAGAGGAGAAATTACAAATTTATTGACGTGACAATAATTATGATTGACTGCTTTTACTATGTCTATTTTTAGAGTGAATATACTACTTGTGAGATGTACTAGATTGGCAGCAGTGGAATCCTGGTTTGTGAAATCCTCTTTATCTATAGAAGATGCTATCTTGCTGGTTATACAAGCTTCTCTAATTCACCCCACCCCATCAACATACCTTATTCTAGAGGGATCACCTTTGGAACTAAGAGTGCAGTTCAGTGTCTGATTCTCTCTGCCAAGATTGAGACTTTCCTAGACAAGATCTTAAACTAGCTTTGTAAACTAGACATAAATCTATAGAAATCACTTCATCCATCACTGACATATAGCCTATCAGGTGAATGTAGCAACTGTTTAAACAGCACACAACATCACTAACAGAAATTTAGGACCAAGAAATGAATAAAATATCTAATTCAAAAGCAAATTTTATGGTAGAAGTGCATATTGTAATTATCCAAATTTAAATTCATCTACCACAGTGCAACATCACCCCTAATCTTTCAGATTGTTCTCTGGGATCTTCAATAACCTCAAGGGTCAGAAAACATCGCAGTGTAGTACAAAATAAAATAAAACTCTCTCTCCTGTTTAGTTGCTTGCAATAATACTGCCCCAAGCAAATCTTCTGTGATGCAACTGAATTAATCAGAAAGAGGTTGCAGAAACACCCTTCCCCCTCCCCCCCAGATTATAGCAGAGACACTCTTCTGACGAGTAGTCTCAATAAATTCAGAATGCTCTCTCTCTCTCTCTCTCTCTGTGTGTTTGAGGGTCCACAGGATCTGTTCAGCAACAGATCAACTTACCACTCCTGACCTCTACCACTGCTCCACCTGCAAACTTCTCTGTATACTGTCACGCAGGGACCATCTCTGCACCCACCACCGTAAACCACCCTACTGGTTCCATTGTCAGGAATCTGTCCTATAGCCAGAATTAAGGGTAGGTTTTGTCTGTGAATTCAGATATTAGTAAAACAGTTAAAGCTTTGCTTTTATGCTGTGTACTACTTATCAATAATATTGTTTGTATTGTCCTAGCACCTAGAAGCCCCAACCATATTATGCTAAGCTCTATACAAACAAGAAAGTGATCCCTGCCCCAGAGTAGAAACTGGATTTCACAGAGACTTTGAGGAACAGGACAGCCCTTCCTAAAAACAAACCTTGGGGGAAAAAAATTGTGCAAATGTATAAGCTACTGGTAGCCTGAGATACAAATGCATTTTGGATTAAGAATTTTTTAAAAATTAAAAGTATATATGATTAGGATTCTACTGTACACATACTAGTATTAACATGCGTTATCGCTTCCTCTGAGCAGCCTCTCACCATCTTCATAACTACTCAGAAAGCAGACATGGACATGACTACACTTTAAAAAAATTCAGTTAATTTCAGAAGATCATTTGGAAATTTGAAAGGTCAGCCACACCAGTTTGGTCTGAAAAAACGGGCTGTAAATCCTTATTAGGATAGTTTGTTTTGGGATTATACTGCCTTGTTTGAGCCTGATCAGAAATGCTGCAGTAATGGTAGTTTTGCATTTCTGCTTCTGATCCTCACTGAAGTTTACACCAACCAAAAAAAGAAAAAGAAAAAGCCTGTGAACTTTAAGTTTTCTGAACTTTTCAGGCTTGAGTTGGAGTTATGTGTGATATTTGAGGACCTATTTTATTAGATCCAGTTCACCGCTCTTTAGTCACAGCAACAAAAAACCCTTCTCTGACTGACTTCAAATAAACATTCTCATTCAATTAAATTAAAATAGGGATAGATTTCCTGCACAGTTTCTCTCAAGTTTAGTGTTTGTTCCTGCTTTGGTAATAAGAGTTCCTTTTGTTTTGAGCTTCTTCTTCCTCTATAGCAGGAGCACAGTCTTTGTAGCCTCATCTTGGTTTTGATTTTCCTGAATTTGCACTCCTTAAAATATAACAACTTCTCTCAGGTCTTGTTTTTTATTGTGCCATACAACTTTCTTGCTTAATCCTTTCTAGAAAACTCACACTTTCATGCAATTAGTGGTAACAGATGAAGAAGTAAGAACCTACTGCTGTTTGAGGGATGTTCAGGTTGCCTGGTCAAAATGAAAAGGAGTACTTGTGGCACCTTAGAGACTAACATTTATTAGAGCATAAGCTTTCGTGAGCTACAGCTCACTTCATCGGATGCATTTGGTGGAAAAAACAGAGGAGAGATCTGTTTTTTCCACCAAATGCATCCGATGAAGTGAGCTGTAGCTCACGAAAGCTTATGCTCTAATAAATTTGTTAGTCTCTAAGGTGCCACAAGTACTCCTTTTCTTTTTGCGAATACAGACTAACAAGGCTGCTACTCTGAAAACTGATCAAAATGAATATCAGATGTTTCTAAATTGTTCCAAGTGAAAGAAGCTATAGTGGAATGCAGCAGCAATGCGCTTCAAGCTGCTTCTGTGAGACTAACAAAATTTGGATAAGTTAAGATTCAAACTTCTACTTAGAGCTTGAATGGTTTGGTAAATATTTTGTGAATATACACAACTTTTTTATTTTGTTCTTCTACTCTGTATTTAATTAATTTACTCAAAGGGGAAAAAAAGAAAAGCTTGGTACTAAATACAAAGACTAAGCCACTTCATCTCACCTGCTTTCTTGTCTCTGACACAAGTTTGCTTTGCCTTGAAGAAAGTTCCTAAACATTAAGAGGTAAATCCACTTCCCAGAAATTGGTAAGAGGATCACAGTGGGTGCTAAGAAAGAGAGATTTGGAGGAGGAAAAAGGGAAGATGAATTTGCATCTCTAATGTTGCAGAGACATGGCTGAACTTATTTCATTCTTCTTGACTGAGGGGTTGTGTGCACTAGTTTCATTATATGAAGGTATTGTGAATTCTTTGTCTGCTTTTAAATAATTACACAGCAATTATAGCCAGAATCACTTTATTTCCCTCTGCACTTTGAAGGTTGTGCCCTTCTTTTAGAAGCATGCAAAACTCCTATGGAATTCAATAAATTGAAACCCATATGTGTAACACTTCCTGTGACTAAATATATTGATTAAATATGAAGTAATAATTCATATAAACAATATTTGACTCCACAGAGATGCATACTGCAGTTCTCCTCACAATTGTGAGCTTTGGAAATACTTCTCTCTTGCTTATACAAGTGTTGCAAAGTGCTGTTCTCCAAAAACACCAGTAAAGATGTTCTGAAGTTTCTGCTGGTCCTTTTCGCCCTAATAGACTGCCTTGTTTACTGTCTAATGTCCTGTTTTCCATCTTCACAGACTGTTTTATTATGTCTGTTACTGTATTTTTCCTCTTCTTATGTTTGGCACTATTTCATTATGGTAAAACATTTTAAGCTAGCAGTTAACTTTTAAGGCTTTTACTGATCAACGTTTAAGGACTCCAAAATACTCTCTCATCATTTGTCAAATATATATATCTATATTAGCATTCTAGGTACTTATTTTCATAGTAGTTTTTGCCTCTTTATGATGGAAATGTAATGAAGAATTATAAGAATGAAATATAAAACTTGCTTTAAAAGTGAAGAAGTAAATATATGTATGGCAGGTTCATGCAAGTATCACTTACTAAGTTTATGAAATTCCTGTGACAATCTTGCTATAATTTTTTCATTTATTTTTAAAAAAATGCTTACTGAGGAGGAAGCTATTCGTATAAGATTTCCAAATTATTTTCCAATCTAAGAAGGCTCAGATAATCACATTTAGCCCTAACAGTCTTCTATGTTATTTGGATGCTTATCAATTCAGAACCTTTTATGCCTTGGCTCTCACCATTTGCTACATAGGTACATTAATTCACAAAGTTCCATCATCTAATATCCTAAGGCCTGGAATCCCCCCAATCTCCTGGAAATTGGAAAGAAACTAACATTTAACTACTAGAACTGCTTGCAGCCTTTATAAACAGTAATGAGTTATCACTAGTTCTAGACTAAACCTACTGAGTTTCATAAAAATAAATTATTTCCTCTGTTATTTTTCATTTTTTCATTTCCTGGTTTGAAACAGGACTAGCAGCAGAAACCACAGCTTTCAAAAAAAGGGTACCTAAAGTGAAGCTCCTAAATCTACATTTAGGCACCTACATTTTCAAGAGTGTTGGAGGACCCATCAGCTCCTATTGACACCATTGAAAGTTGCTAGTCAGGCATCACTTTTTAAAATCAGGTCACAAATTTATGGACATAGGAGCCTAAATTTAAGCACCTACCCAGGTTTTGAAAATCGATTCAACAAAGTGTTGTAAGGCTGTTATAATTGTATCTACCCTTCCCAAAATCAGGAAGTAAAAGATATTTTGTAAAATACATTTTCTTGCAGATTTTGCAGCCAAGTTTTGAATGCCTAAAATGTTTCCCTGATCTGAGCCAAACTTTTGTATATTTGATGTTCTCCCATCACTTGTACAGAGTCAAGTGATCAGATACTTAAACTACCTAAAACAAAAATACCTGCCTGCATGGTAAGAGATTTTTAAGCTGTACAAAGATAATATATTTCAGATTCAGTTACAATAAGAACAGGAAATCGTGTACCAGGAGTTCATTCATTTGAGAACTATCAAATTCATACAAAAGTTAAACCTCATTTTTATTATAATTTTGTTCTCAAGAAAGATCACAGGATTACCAAAAATTGTCACTGAAAAGGTTGGAGCACCAAAAAAATAAAAAAGTTTGTTTGTTTACACACACACACACCCACACACACACACACACACACCCCCAGCTACAGTATTACTTATACTACTCCAAGCATTCCCCATATGAAAGCAAAGGAGCAAGCTATAGTTAGAAAAGAGAGACCAGATGTATTGTAAAAGTGAGATAGCATTCTAACAAATGGTAGCAGATAGCATGCGAATTCAGACTGGCAAAACATAGCCCCCTCCAGCACAAACAATCTACCATAGCCAAAGGGTTCCCAAGCAGAGGTGTTTCAACATGAGCGCCTATTAAATTGGCATATCTATCTGTCAAAGTGGCTGAATGTTACAGTTTTTCTGAACTCTGAGGATAGAGCCCATCCCATTCATTTCTCACATTGATATGATACCTTGATTCCTATATCTGTGTGCACACTCTTAGCATCATCCCAGCCGATATTTTATTTTAAATTAATGTAATCATTACATGTTTTCTGTTTAAGTGTTGTTTGAATCAAACTCAGCACTTTGGAACTCTGGGACCTCTTCTGTTCTTCAGTATTGAACACCACATTTATGTTCCTTGTAAAAAATATATCTCTGTGTATTTATATGGGATTCTTGTTATCACAGATTCAGTTTATTTAAACAGATCACAAATATATGGACCAGGTTTAAAACAGTGAAGCTGCTTTTTGCATCACTCATTGCTGCTATTTCTAATAACCCATCTTCATCTTTTACCATATCATAATCCCTCATTGTATTTGTAGAAATTAAAGCCACACTAAAACAGATATTCTCCTAATTTCTAGAACAACATGGAGATTTCAGACATAATTATCCTCCCAAACTTCTGTTTCTGGCCATCTGTTTAAGCCCTAGGCCCTCTTTCCTAAGAAACCTCATCAGCTACAACACCAATCTGTCCCACCTCTCCATTTTCCTTTTGTTGATAACTATGTGGTCAGGCCGATATTCGAGAATGTGCTTTTCCACCAGGTGGAAAGTGTCTTCATGTTTTTCTGCCCTTTCTTTTCTTTTTTTTAAGAGCAAGACTTCACACGTTTCCAGAAGCACCCTAGAGCTCCAGTTGTCTCCTACTCTGGTCTTTTCTCCTCTAGTTGCCTTGCTGGGAGAACATATTACTTTTATCAGATATCAATAGCTTTTCCCTGATTGCTCAATGTCAGACACAGACATGCTCTAAATTCCATATTAAAGATGGCTGTTTCTGACTTTCTATCTCCTCTTTCTGTCTTGCAACAATGATTTACATCAGGCACAATGTTTAGCATACTTGGCTCTACATACTGCATCTGTCTTCCTAGAGCAAATCATTTACCTAAAACACCACCCCTCTCCCTCTGCCATAGCTCCCTATAGCTCTTTAAAATCTCTGTTAGCTATGCTTGCTGGAGATAGTGTACAGTAAATCCTATCAGATAATTGGTGATATAGTAGGATATCTTGCCTCTTCCAGTACTTCAAAGAAAGGCAAAACAAAAGTCTTCATGATGTGAAAACGGTAATCAGTTGTATATGGGCTGCCTGTGTGTATGTGTTGAGGAATTCCTTCCTGATGCTCAGTTGAATTTTAAGCCTCACTTTTCTCAGCCAATAACATAGAAGTAAAAAGAAAAGGAGTACTTGTGGCACCTTAGAGACTAACAAATTTATTAGAGCATAAGCTTTCGTGAGCTACAGCTCACTTCATCGGATGCATTTGGTGGAAAAAACAGAGGAGAGATTTATATACACACACACAGAGAACATGAAACAATGGGTTTATCATACACACTGTAAGGAGAGTGATCACTTAAGATAAGCCATCACCAACAGCAGGGGGGGGAAGGAGGAAAACCTTTCATGGTGACAAGCAGGTAGGCTAATTCCAGCAGTTAACAAGAATATCAGAGGAACAGTGGGGGGTGGGGTGGGAGGGAGAAATACCATGGGGAAATAGTTTACTTTGTGTAATGACTCATCCATTCCCAGTCTCTATTCAAGCCTAAGTTAATTGTATCCAGTTTGCAAATTAATTCCAATTCAGCAGTCTCTCGTTGGAGTCTGTTTTTGAAGCTTTTTTGTTGAAGTATAGCCACTCTTAGGTCTGTGATCGAGTGACCAGAGAGATTGAAGTGTTCTCCAACTGGTTTTTGAATGTTATAATTCTTGACGTCTGATTTGTGTCCATTCATTCTTTTACGTAGAGACTGTCCAGTTTGGCCAATGTACATGGCAGAGGGGCATTGCTGGCACATGATGGCATATATCACATTGGTAGATGCACAGGTGAACGAGCCTCTGATAGTGTGGCTGATGTGATTAGGCCCTATGATGGTATCCCCTGAATAGATATGTGGACAGAGTTGGCAACGGGCTTTGTTGCAAGGATAGGTTCCTGGGTTAGTGGTTCTGTTGTGTGGTGTGTGGTTGCTGGTGAGTATTTGCTTCAGATTGGGGGGCTGTCTGTAAGCAAGGACTGGTCTGTCTCCCAAGATCTGAGAGAGCGATGGCTCGTCCTTCAGGATAGGTTGTAGATCCTTGATGATGCGTTGGAGGGGTTTTAGTTGGGGGCTGAAGGTGATGGCTAGTGGCGTTCTGTTGTTTTCTTTGTTGGGCCTGTCCTGTAGTAGGTGACTTCTGGGTACTCTTCTGGCTCTGTCAATCTGTTTCTTCACTTCAGCAGGTGGGTACTGTAGTTGTAGGAATGCATGATAGAGATCTTGTAGGTGTTTGTCTCTGTCTGAGGGGTTGGAGCAAATGCATTGATGACATCTTCATCATCTGGACCCATGGAAAAGAAGCTCTTGAGGAATTCCACCATGATTTCAACAATTTCCATCCCACCATCAACCTCAGCCTGGACCAGTCCACACAAGAGATCCACTTCCTGGACACTACGGTGCTAATAAGCGATGGTCACATAAACACCACCCTATATCGGAAACCTACTGACCGCTATTCCTACCTACATGCCTCTAGCTTTCATCCAGATCATACCACTCGATCCATTGTCTACAGCCAAGCGCTACGATATAACCGCATTTGCTCCAACCCCTCAGACAGAGACAAACACCTACAAGATCTCTATCATGCATTCCTACAACTACAGTACCCACCTGCTGAAGTGAAGAAACAGATTGACAGAGCCAGAAGAGTACCCAGAAGTCACCTAGTACAGGACAGGCCCAACAAAGAAAACAACAGAACGCCACTAGCCATCACCTTCAGCCCCCAACTAAAACCCCTCCAACGCATCATCAAGGATCTACAACCTATCCTGAAGGACGAGCCATCGCTCTCTCAGATCTTGGGAGACAGACCAGTCCTTGCTTACAGACAGCCCCCCAATCTGAAGCAAATACTCACCAGCAACCACACACCACACAACAGAACCACTAACCCAGGAACCTATCCTTGCAACAAAGCCCGTTGCCAACTCTGTCCACATATCTATTCAGGGGATACCATCATAGGGCCTAATCACATCAGCCACACTATCAGAGGCTCGTTCACCTGTGCATCTACCAATGTGATATATGCCATCATGTGCCAGCAATGCCCCTCTGCCATGTACATTGGCCAAACTGGACAGTCTCTACGTAAAAGAATGAATGGACACAAATCAGACGTCAAGAATTATAACATTCAAAAACCAGTTGGAGAACACTTCAATCTCTCTGGTCACTCGATCACAGACCTAAGAGTGGCTATACTTCAACAAAAAAGCTTCAAAAACAGACTCCAACGAGAGACTGCTGAATTGGAATTAATTTGCAAACTGGATACAATTAACTTAGGCTTGAATAGAGACTGGGAATGGATGAGTCATTACACAAAGTAAAACTATTTCCCCATGGTATTTCTCCCTCCCACCCCACCCGCCACTGTTCCTCTGATATTCTTGTTAACTGCTGGAATTAGCCTACCTGCTTGTCACCATGAAAGGTTTTCTCCTTCCCCCCCCTGCTGTTGGTGATGGCTTATCTTAAGTGATCACTCTCCTTACAGTGTGTATGATAAACCCATTGTTTCATGTTCTCTGTGTGTGTGTATATAAATCTCTCCTCTGTTTTTTCCACCAAATGCATCCGATGAAGTGAGCTGTAGCTCACGAAAGCTTATGCTCTAATAAATTTGTTAGTCTCTAAGGTGCCACAAGTACTCCTTTTCTTTTTGCGAATACAGACTAACACGGCTGCTACTCTGTAACATAGAAGTGTTTTTGAAATAGCTCGAGGTTGCCATTTTTTTTTTAAATTCCTGCTTAAACTACACAACAAAAGAAAGCTGCCTTCACTTCAATGTTGATCTGCTTTTTTTTTTTTTTACGGCCCTCAGTCATATAAAAATATTCTCCATTTGTTTACAGAAGACTTTAAATTTGGTAATATCCTGCAAAGGGTTACTCTCACAACTTGACTAATCCCCTGTGCATACTCTTGCAGTGAAAATCATGTGGCTAGTCTGAAAGGCCATTTCCTTACTATTAATACAGGTGCAGCACAGGGGGAGGTAAAGCGAATAATTTGGTTGGCTTAGGAAAGCTACTAAAATGAAAACCTGAAAAAAATGAAGAAAATGTTGTTTCTTCTTTTGAAGAATCATACACTAAAACAAAGCTTTCTGTGTTAATGTTCTTAACTGGTACTGTATAATAAAACATACATATTTTGTCATACAAATTGAACTATTTAAATTCATCTATTGCCAATGAGAAGTAGCATCAGTTAAAATTATTTTTATGGAATGATTATATGAAAGCTACTTCTCTTTGAAAACAAAATCTTTGTTACAGGGGTGTCAGATAGCTAGTGATGTTAGTCTAGACAGTAAATCAAATATCTCATTGCAGAGAGGGAAATATTGTATGAATTATTACTTAGATCCCTAATTTAAAAAATCCACACTTCTTATATAGCATTTCCACACTTTGAAAACTTTCTTCTAATCATGCAAAAGCCATTCAAGAATTAGAATAGAACCAAATATTTTAGAAGCTAAATTCTATGATGGGTTTTGTTTTAATAAATCCAGAGAGATCACTTTCACTTAAAAAAAAATGGATGGAAGGAGGGTATTGTGGACTCCACATTTACATCATCCCCTTATACTCCCCAAAAGGCTTTTACATCTATTGATTAGATTGCAACACCCAGAAAATATAGTTGCCAGAGCTGAACCCTAAAGCTATCAAGATTCTGTAGAGCAACTAATTAAATAATCTTAAAACTTAAAACACAGGGAATAAAGGTTTGACTTCCATGTTACCTTCTCTAGCTCTAAGACATTTTTCTTTCAGCTTTTTTTCCCCCCTCTTTGCCCAACTTTGTGACTTCCCTTGTATACACCTTGATTAAAAATGAAGTACAGCTGCCTTAAATAATTAAGTTCTCAATAGGATACAGCTGTTGTCCCTCAAATCCCCTGAGCTCAAAGGAGAAATTTCACTGGGGTCCAACCTTCCCCTGGAGAGCTTTAATTACTATTGTTCAGGTTGCCTCATTCAATGAAGATTCTGGTTATGAAGGAACATAGGGATGGGAACACCATGAATGTGATAGTCCTTGGAACCCTTCACACCACAAGTACAAGTATGAAAATAGGCCTATATTTAAATCAGAATGTATTTTTTTTAGACAACTTATATAGACGTGTGTTCCTTGATGATGGCTGTAATGCAGCGGTTCTCAAACTGTGGGTCGAGACCCCAAAGTGGGTAATTTTAATGGGGTCACCAAGGCTGGCTTAAACTTACTGGGCCTGGGGCTGAAGCCCAAGCTCCACCACCAGGGTCGAAGCTGAGCCCAAGAGTTTCAGCCCTGGGCAGCGAGGCTCAGGTTACAGGTCTCCCTCTCAGGGCTGAAGCCTTTGGGCATCAGCTTTGGCACCCCTGCCTGAAGCGGTGGGGTTTGGGTGGGCTCAGGCTCCGGTCCTCCCTCCTGGGGTCATGTAGTAATTTTTGTTGTCAGAAGGGGGTCGTGGTGGAATGAAATTTGAGAACCCCTGCTCTAATGTTTAAATAAATATACATTCAGTGAGTTGGTTTGATATAGCCAGAAAAAAATTAGCATAAGGAATAACAAAGTAGTGGCGGGCAGAGCAGGGGAGAAAGAGCAGAAATTAAAGGAGATCCTCTGAACAATCAAAGAAGCCAGCTCAAGTGGGCTACAAAAATTTCAAACAGCTCAAGTAGGCTCCAATCACAAAACTGCCTCAGAGCTCATTAGAGGATCTGATCCCATTGTGGTTTTTTTTTAATATACAAGTTTGCAAAATACACAGGATTATGTTATTACATAAAACAAGGTTTAAAAGATGTAGCTTGTATCACAGACCTGGTTGAGCTTTCCATGCTGGACACTCACTAGACTGCTGATAGGGATCCAAATGCTGAATCCCACATGCCCTTGGGTTGGTGCGCTTAGGTAGCATTTAGGCACTTCATCTGGGTTCAGACACAAACTCTAAAGACAGGTTTCAGAGTAGGAGCCATGTTAGTCTCTATTCACACCCTATGAAGTGAGCTGTAGCTCATGAAAGCTTATGCTCAAATACATTTGTTAGTCTCTAAGATGCCACAAGTACTTCTTTTCTTTTTACTCTAAAGACAGACTTTATATTTGACCGCTCTTTTAGTAGGAGGGACCCTCTGATCTAATTACCCAGGACCTAACACTGGTGCCTTCTCCCCCAGTAGATCTTGCACATTCTACAGAATCCTACCAAAAGTGTGAGCTTTCTCATTTACACTTCACCTTTTGAGGGACACACAACAGCAAAAGCCAACAGAGACACAGACAGACTTTGAACAGGACTCTAAAACACAGTTACTCTTCAGTTAAGAGAGAGAACACAAGGAAAGCACACATCATTTAGAAAACAAACACCCTGAATGCAATGCACCTTGCTGTAGCTTACTCTTTCCTTGGGAATTCCTCTGTGAACAAGCAGAAAGGGTCCCTCCACCTCCACAGGCTCCTGCAGCAGCTCTCCTCAACATGCATTGGTGAAAATGGCCAAAAACACAGAATAGCACAGCTCCTGCCCCTTTATAATCTTCCAATGTCCACTGTTAAGTGACTCCTGATCAGCTTCCTCAGGTGATCAGACACTAACCAACAGGAGACTCTCCCCAACAAAGCAGTCTACCTGGTTAGGAGCCAGTCTTTTGTTTCAGAATGTTTCTTTTTGAAGAGACGACCATCAGGATTTAATAACCCTCTATTGTTAGTCCCTATCCACCCATTTATATCCCCTCGTAAATCTTAGAAAGGAATAGTAATAGATATTTAGTTCCCAGTCATAGAAGTAATTATATATATTTAATTATATATATATATATATTATATATAATTATATTATATATAATATATATATAAATAAAGGTCAAATAAATATATATTATTTATTTGCTTACAGACAGCCCCCCAATCTGAAGCAAATACTCACCAGCAACCACACACCACACAACAGAACCACCATCCCAGGAACCTATCCTTGCAACAAAGCCCGTTGCCAACTCTGTCCACATATCTATTCAGGGGATACCATCATAGGGCCTAATCACATCAGCCACACTATCAGAGGCTCATTCACCTGCGCATCTACCAATGTGATATATGCCATCATGTGCCAGCAATGCCCCTCTGCCATGTACATTTGGCCAAACTGGACAGTCTCTACGTAAAAGAATGAATGGACACAAATCAGACGTCAAGAATTATAACATTCAAAAACCAGTTGGAGAACACTTCAATCTCTCTGGTCACTCAATTACAGAACTAAGAGTGGCTATCCTTCAACAAAAAAGCTTCAAAAACAGACTCCAAGGAGAGACTGCTGAATTGGAATTAATTTGCAAACTGGATACAATTAACTTAGGCTTGAATAGAGACTGGGAATGGATGAGTCATTACACAAAGTAAAACTATTTCCCCATGGTATTTCTCCCCCCCACCCCACCCCCACTGTTCCTCAGATATTCTTGTTAACTGCTGGAATTAGCCTACCTTGCTTGTCACCATGAAAGGTTTTCCTCCTTTCCCCCCTCTGCTGTTGGTGATGGCTTATTTTAAGTGATCACTCTCCTTACAGTGTGTATGATAAACCCATTGTTTCATGTTCTCTGTGTGTGTGTATATAAATCTCTCCTCTGTTTTTTCCACCAAATGCATCCGATGAAGTGAGCTGTAGCTCACGAAAGCTTATGCTCTAATAAATTTGTTAGTCTCTAAGGTGCCACAAGTACTCCTTTTCTTTTTGCGAATACAGACTAACACGGCTGCTACTCTGAAACCTGACCTTTATTTGTAACTTTATAGACTAGTGTGGGTCACTAACTCTCAATCTCTCCTGTTGAAGCGTTCCGCATTGTATAAATACTCAAATATGCATTGGATCAGGACTTGAACTCAGGGCTTCCCCTGATAGGTGTGTGTCCTAACTCTAAGGCTATAGGCAATTCTCTCTCAAGCTTTCCTGTTCAAGCTATTCCACTTTGTATAAAAAGACATTGGTCCCAAAAGAGCGAATGAGAGTGATTTTATAGCCTGATTAAAGTACTCATTTGAGAGATATGAGATGTGGATTCCAATCTTCTCTCAGTCTCATTCAGAGGAGGGATCTGAATCCATCTCTCTCTCTCTCTCTGACCCAATGAGTATTTAGTCGGAAGTTAGCTCCAGATTTAGAATTAAATTATTATTTTCAGCTGGTTGTATAAACTTTTTAACAGCAAAAGATAATGGTGGGCACATGAAGGATTATAATGACCAAGGAACAAACATTCTCTTGGTTCTCTTCCTTATTTGTAAATAACTTAATTACACATTTTTCAATTGCATTTTCCTCTTAGACCCATTGCTCCTTTTTGGATAGAGGAACAAGAGAAAAAGAAGAACAGGAAAGATCACCTTATAAAACTTTTAAAAAAGTTTCTTAAAAAAAAAGCTTTACAAAGTGTCAATAAAGACTGGAGAGGAACAAATGAGAGCAATCAATAATAACATGGGGTTTTACTTTGAAAAGTAACTATGTAAAAATGTCATTGTGGAGTGGTAACTCAGTGATTTCCATATCAATTTCCTCAGCTTAAAATTTCTTCAGTAAATTTAAGTAAAGAGGTGTTTTTCAAGTTGTCTGCATGGAAAACTAAGTCAGGGATCTTGTTCTTTGTGTCTTTTGCATCTTCACTAGTAATAAAACACACAAACATCTTAGTGATGCATGCAAAATTGTGAGCACAAATTTAATATGATTGTGGCACCTCTGTAAACTTGGTCCAAAAATATATATTGTGTTAGTTTTGTAACTATGACCAGGACTGCTTCCTTTTGTAGCACCAAATTCCTTCCACAGATATACATGAAAGTCCCATTGAACACAGTATGGGTTGTGCATATTCCAAGGGTAGGATTTGGCCCACAATGTATAAAAACAACCAAGTTGCAATAGATAGGAAAGGCTGATTCTCACCTGCCTGCTGAGAAACAGAGCTGACATGTTTAGAACTGGAAAGGTGTACTGCAATCATGACTAAATTGAGAATGAAAAGAGAAAAGTGAACACTGAATTTCAACAGATTGAATTCTGGATGAAAGTGAGAAGTGCCAGATTGAATAAAGTGGGTTAAAGGTAATGGGAAGGACACAGAGGGGAAATGAAAAACATTCAAAGAAAAATGCCCAAGAGTTAAGGAATAAAAACACAAAGTAGAAGAAAGCCAATGTGGATGAACTAAGCAATGTAAAAAGAAATAAAAGAACAGGAAAGGCATATAAATTGCATAAGACATGCATAGAGGAGGATGGGAAATCTTGCAGAATAAAATTGAAAGAGCCAAAAAAAAAGGAGAAAAGTAGAGAGTAAAATGAAAACTGCACAAAAAGGAGGACATATCCTGGCTTTCCATACAGCCTGGTTCAAAGAGGTTGTCAAACTACCCTTAAAAGACATTCCACAGTTGTGGAATGCATGTCACCTCAGTGACATGCATTCCACAAGTTAAAGTGAAAGGATGGTGAGTGCTGCGTCAGAGCAGGGTTTATAAGAACTATGGCAGTTCAGCTTCAGGATAGGTAGAAGCCTCCCACTTATGGAGCATAAGATCTTTATAGGACACGGAGGACCCACCCTTTCTCTTTCTCTCCCAACATGCAGGCATTGCTGACAAGCAGATGCATATGGATTGCTAGATTATTTTTTGAAGGTTGTGAACACCTTCGATAGCTAGACTATTTCATAGGTTGCTCAGGCCTGTCACAAAGATTCAAATGAAATTTTATGAAGCGTATGCAGTTCCTGTTGAAGAGAGATAATATACTGAATCCACTTATTATTTAGAAGAAGATAATGGGCCTGATTGTAAAGAATGACGACAAAGATCATTAACAACTTTTAGATACCCCAAGTTGGAGTTATTTGACAGTCATTACAAAGTAGATCTGCCAAGTTGAGAAGATTTGGATGGATTCTTAATGTGCGTTCCAGGGCAGCAGCCTGGCCCCGCAGGGTCTGGGGCAGCCGCCTGGTGCCACAAGGTCTGGGGCAGCCCTGCAGTGGAGGTCCAGGGCGGGTGGGCAGCCCACCGGTCCTATGTGACGGGGGTCTGGATCCCAGCTGCCACTGCCCAGGTAACACATTGTGGGATGGAAATGTGGCCCACAATTATAAATAAGTTGAGAACCACTGTGTTAACTTAAATCAGAGGGTTGGTTTATTTCATTTACTTCAGTTAGTCCTTCTTGAGGTTCATTTGGATGATCACAAACTTTTAAATCCCAGAGAACATGAAGGAAAAACCTGGTGAAACTGATACCGTCAACAGTTATGTCCCCCTAGGATCTCCCAAAGAGGTCTTCCCATAATGGGACTTCAGAATTTCCCCCTCATCTTATTTGTCTTCCAGTGAGGAATATGCCTGGTGACCTGATAAAAATGCATATCCCTTCACAGTACATCTAGCTGATTTCAAAATCAACAGCTTCAAATTTATTGGGCAATTATTAATATAGATAGATGCCAGATCTAAAAGCATATCTATGATTTGAAAGATAAAAGAAGAACACCCTGACTAAATTTTAAATTATGTCTGAAGTTGTTGGCTGGAAAATGGTAACCAGAATCCCATTGTTAGAAAAAAATACTGGGGGTGGGAAGAGAGCCATATAACAAACCTTGATATTGCAGTTTTATGTTTAAGAGAATATTTTCAAACAGATTTTTTTTAAAATGCCATTTTTGCAATGTTGAAAACTACTTACAGAGAGCAAGAGTGAACTCTATAGCTCATTTCAGAAGCCTCTTTTAAAAACTTGTCACTAACTGTCCCCCTAGGTAAAAAAGGAGGGAAAATAATGTCTTCTTCATTTCAGGTATCTAATAATGCACAGTTCTGTAAAGTAGTCTAGTCTAATTAGAACGTCTTCATCTTCCAATCCTTTTTTTAAAGTAAGGACTACAAAATACCCTTTTATCTCCCCTCCATTTCAGCTGTCCCTAGTAGCAACTTCACAGCAGGCAACCTGAAAAGGTCAACCTGTCAGCCAGTAATACATAAAATACCCATGGAAAATGAAGGTAGAGGTAGTCTTGTCTTGAGTAGAAAACAGCTGTTCCATGAAATTTCTTTGATAATGAGAGTTATCCTACTAGTGTGAGAACATTTAAAAAAAACAAAAACTACCACCACACACCTTTCAGGACTAAATGGAAAAAATAATTTTGTAAATGTAGAATTCAGATGACTGTCTAGTAGCTGTTCTGCAGTTTATATGCAGCAGTCAGTTATTATTGTAATAGTCATAATAAACATCAAATATATTATATAAATCTCAGATGAGGATTTTAGTTGGCTTGCAATAGTTTATCTGGCAAATTGACATAAAAGACTGTTTCATTCATGCCATAGTTGATAGTATAGATATCCAGCTGCAAAAATAGGGTAATATTCTGTTTTCAGCATTATTTATAATCAGCTATATTACCATTGACTCACTCCAGACCAAAATGAGGTTAACACAATAATTTGTCTTTAAGGAGTTTTTCACCTCCTTTATTAGTGCTCTGTGGGTAGCTTCATAAAATGGTGGAAAAACTATTCTAAAGAACTATGTCAGCCAAGTAACATACCATTGCGCATTTGCTCCAGGCATGATTTTTTTTAATGGGCATTGTGACATAACAGAATGGCAACATCAGTCCACCTAAGAGTTCGGAAATGTTATTTCAAGGCTAAGCAATTGTATGTTTTGTGTTTCTAATCTTGAAATCTATATTAGTTCTTTCTGTGACACGTAAGGGGCAAATTAGAAAGGGATTCTGTTATAAAAATGTCTAGTTAAGGCTGCAGTTTCTGTATGGGATGCCTCAGCAATATCAAAACAATAGAGCTTCTATCAATGAAGATTATTCTGTACTGTGTGTTCAATTGTCATTAATCCTAATACATATTAAAAATAGATACCTGGCTTAAGTATGACAAGTATCAGAATACTGAATCTTTGGGATTGAATCTTTGAGGGTAAAACAAACAGTTTTAAGTGTTCTTTATTATTTTTAATCAGTTGTGGGGAACACATTAGAAGAAATTAATCTGTTGTGGAGAACATTAAAATAAATTAATCTACATTCAAAATACCACCAGGAAACAAAGTATTTGTGTTTATCATTTTAGTTTTAATAACTGTCCCCGTGAACCTCCTATTCTAATATTTCCTATATGATGTATAGTGCATTTTGCACCTTTATACCACTCACTATTCAGGGTCTTAATTGGTCTCACAGAAAACACAGATCTGACATAATCCAACAAAATAACTTCATTTGTGTGCAGCGAAAGGTTAGATCTTGAACAGCTTGTTTCTATACAGTTATATTACCTACCCACAAGAAACCACTCATCTCCAGACCTTCCACAGAGGTCTCTGTTTTTGGCCAGACCTTTTACCTACACCATGTTAAGCACTGACATAAAGCAGATGATGAGAATGAACTGCAAAAGATTATAGTAACAAAAATGACACTGTTACCCTCAGCAGGCTTTCCATTGCCATATTTGTTGTTAGAAACACAAGATGGGTGAAGTAATATCTTTTGTTGTCAAGTAAATTAAATCAAACAAACAAATAATGTTCTAACAGGTCAGATTGAAACAATATTTTTCTGTCTTTCCTGCAAACTAAGTTTTATTTTTTTCCACTTTTCTGGCTATAGAAAAGCCAATTATGAATCTGAAATAAGTTATGGTTTGGTATTATTATGATGTTAGCATCCTATGGGATTTTTCTATTTAAACCCTATCAAAGTCAAATGACTTGAAGCTGAACACCTCATCTTAAATGCAATGGTTCTCCTCCCACCAACCCTCCAACATTATTAAATAACGTTAATTGACTTTGCAAATACTAAATAAATAATAAAGCCGTTTGAGGTTTCATATTGGTCTCTTAATGTTTTCCATTCAGAAAGCTCAGTTGCCTGGCAAAAATTACTTTTTCTAACCGGGATCTGAAAGTCAAGATAGGTCCATTCCTTCTTGTGCATCATAACCAATTAGTGCATAGTCTGGAAAGGAATTAAGGCATGCTTCAGAGCTCACTGAAATCAATGGAAGTCCTTCCATTGATCTCAGAACCAGCCCTTTGTGTCCCAATACTACTCCAAGCAGTGATACTTCATATTTCCTTAAAATCAGGGGGGCATGTTTTCTGTGAATTTTATCCCAGAGGGCCAGCTTTTTTTTATTTAAAATAATATGTATCTAACCTGCATAATTGCAAAGAACTTTGAAAAGATAAGCTGAAGGAGAACCAATGTACTGATTCCTGGCTGAATCTGCAAACTGTCTGAAACAATAACTCGGAGAGGTATGAACTGCTCTGTACATTACACTCAGGGCACATAGACTCAGGCCTTGTCCACACTATCAAGTTTTGTCGCCAAAAACTGCCTTTAGGCGACAAAACAGCAAAAATGTACACACTACAATGGGATTTTTGTTGGAAAAAATACCCAGTTTTGGAGACAAAAAATTTCCACCCCTAGGAGAGACACTTGTCTTTTCCCCTCCCTTTATTGTTGGCAAAGGGCCAGCCTGGACACTGCTGATTGTTTTTTCCACAGAACTGGCTTCTGCCAATATCCCACAATGCTTGCCCTGATTGCTCTGCTCAGTGTTTTGATCTCTGCTGCCCTGCAGGCATGTGCCCTTCCCCTTTCAAAACTCCAGTATCTGTGTGCTGCTCCCTTTGGGGAACAAACAGAGCACATCATTGGAATGCTCCTGTTCTACCCTGCACTAGGAGCACAGCAGCAGGTGGACTGCTGCTGCAGGGGGAGAGGGACAGACTGTGGTGCTGCTTTGCCACTCCTCAGCAGGGAGAGCTCATAGAGCTACTCATGACGCGGCTCTTGGCAGCTGAGGGGGCTTTGGGAAATCTCGGAGAGAATCCCAAGATGTGCAGCGATCAGCTCTTCCTTCCCACAACACTGCACTGTGGGATACATACCCACAGTGCATTGCTCACCCTGTTGAGGATAGCGTCCCCAGCGTGGACATGATCTGTTGACAGAGGGAACAAGTGTGAACACCCTTTGGCGATTTTTGTTTTGGAGACTTTTGGGTGTCGACACAAGTTTTGTCAACAAAACTTGGTAGTGTAGACAAGCCCTCAGATTCCACATTTTCCCCCTTAAAATGCCTAGATATTCAGTATTTTTTCCCACAGAATTCATTAATTTCCTGCAGTCAGCAACCCAACATTTTGTTTGGTTTTGTATCATACCAGCCATACATGCAGCTGCCCTTCACTCTTCGGAAATGTTGTTTTGTACTTATATAGCACTTCTAATTTAAGGATCTCAAAGTGATTATTATCCCCATTTTACAAATAAGGAAACAAATTAAGCAAGTGGAATAAATCTTTCCAGGATAAGGACTTTAATTAGTCAGCTCCTGGTTATGTCCTTTTTAATTTTCATACACACATTACCTGTCCCCATAAATGCATGCACCCTGGTGGGGGGGGGGGGAGATTTAAAAAAAAACCTGTGTATTTAAAAAAATCTGTTTAATCTAATCTGAGATTGCAAACACTAAAATGCCTTAATTATAATCATAAAGTGATTGCATGGCATTACTACAAGTCAGAGTTGAACTTCTTTTGAGGGTAACTTTTAAATCCGAATTTCCCGAGTTTGTTATGCTTGGTTTGTGGATAATTACAACATCCCTGTAATGTTATCTACCCTTTTGTTTTTTATATGTATTCTCAATCTTACCTTCATCTTCCAGTGGGTTTTGCCTATGAAGGACAACAGCGCACAGAGCACTTGAGAGGTGCTTTGAAATATTCCTGAACAGCACAAGATCAATTGGTAAGAAAACCACAAGTTAGCTCCCCCATCCTAACCATAAATAACGTTATCCCCACATTTTATTTTCATATTCATTATTAAAAACTTGTTCCTCAATGGTAAAATTACTGTTAAATGATATAAACTGATAGTGAAATGACTTTACAGAGGGAAAAGTCTGTATTTAGTCAGCTTGAACTTAAACATCGACATTTGAATTTTCACTGCAAACGCCAAAAAAGACTTACAGTCCTATCTTCAGAAAACAGTTTGCCTTAGAACCTGTAAAATAGATATCCATATAGAAATATTAATTGTTTTATAGTTTTGGCATGTCCTTTACTAACTGTGACACCTCCTTCTTTTTAACTGTGTCTTTCAGCAAAATTAAAAAAAAAATAAAATAAAAATTGACCTTTTGGAGGGAGAACAAGAAGCAGTGGTGGTCTTTCAGAAAACATCCCATTCCACCTGTATAACCACCTACTGAGAGAAATCTGAGCTTTTAGCAAAATGTCACCATGTCATTGCAGTTGTTCTACCACTGAGATGAATAATGGGTAGCACTGTGAGACTGCTTTGTTCACCTGGCACTGAGGTCATTGATCACTTATCACAGTGGAGGTCACTTTGAGTAACAGTGGAGGCAAAAAACATATCAGAAGTTGGATAAACAAACATTTTCCACTATCTGGGAAAGGAAAGAAAGCAAGAGAAATAATTTTCCAGCTGAATTTATTTGAGGAATTTAGAGTGGATATTTTATACTTATTTATTACTTCTAGATCAGCAGCAGCCCAAATTTATTATATGATAAGAGTTTATAATATTATAGTATGTGAGGTTAAGAATGTTTGAAGAAAATACATAATAAGAGTATTTAATAAAAACAAATTAAATTGCATCAGTGTGCTTTTAAAAACCAGCTTTGGATTTGCTTTCATTCAAAATAAATTTGTCACCATTAGCCAGCCAAACACCTGGGGTTTTTGCCTCATGAATAATGTATAGTGAAATTGGGAGTGTACAAGTTTTGCCAAATGAACAAAGCAAATGTTTGCTTAATTGTATCCAGTAGGCTGGATTTACAAACAGCTGAAACCCTTCATTCTACTCTTACAACTTTATTACATGGCCTCTGTAACAGACAGCTTCAGATAAATACAGTATATTGTCCCAAAGGATGATTTCCTCAACAGTGGTCATGAGCAAGATAATGCTCAATATAGGGCATATAAATCAACAGAGGTGTTAATAGATATTTTCTGGCTATTGCTAAGACTTGTAGGATGTTCATTGGGGTGGCTCATGCCCAACTTCCATAGAGTTTCAATGGAAGTTGGGTGCCTATCTGCCTTGTAGGCTTTGAAAATCTCCCCCAGAAAGTATACATTCTCTGGGGCCTAGAGTAAAGTACTGGAAGAGAAGAGTTATATGTTCTACTCCCAGCTAGGTTGGGCATCTATTCAGTTTAGGCCTGATCCAATTAACTTTCAACAGGCTATTTGAGCTAAAGGCTGGAGACTTCAGGGAACTTGAATTCTAGGCATAGTGTAATTGATTTTTCTATTTCCCAACTTTCTCCAGGTTTTTTTACTTCTGGACCAATGTCACCAACTGTGTTGAATTCACTGAAAAGAAAATCACTTAAAATGAAACAGACTTGTGAAAGAGAAGCAACTGCTGGAAGGAAAAAGAAGAAAGAAAGAAAGAGAAGCATCCGACCTAACAACATATATGTGAAATTCATGCCCTAAAACCTCATTTAGCTGGCTGAATACTGCAAAAGAGCTTTTATTTATATTCTCCCAAATTTTCAAAGTCATTCATACTCATTCCCTCTTTGTATTCACTGTTTGTGAACATTTCTGATCAACATTTATCACATGAACATTTTTCAATAGTGACTTACAAAGTCACACGCAACAGTATTCACAAACCAGGGTGTGAAATTTGCATGAGTATTTGTATACACATCCAATGAGGAAGCAGAAATAATTCCATGGGTCTTACAATCAATCAATCAATCAGAACTAACCAACACCGCTTGAATAGCCAATATCAAATAACTGGAGACCTATCAATGTAAGTTGTCAACCTCTACCATTGGCCAATATATTTGGGAAAAAAACACTATTTGCTCATGGATATTTTGTGAACAGAAAAAGCAGCTAAATCGCTTGTGAATTATTTGCTCAACTCTACTTTTCAATTTCTTGCTCAGATCTAGGTAAGTATAAGAACTGTTCATTTAATAGTTCCCTCAACCAAACAGTTTTCATGGTTTAATTGAATATATTCTTGAATCTTGATTAAACAATAAAATGTTTACAGTATGTACAATGGCATCAAGAAGGGCATGGTTCTTCACTCTGCTCAATGAACCAATCAGGAACGCCCCCTTTGATAACTCTAGCCCTTTTGGTAAGCTTGAGGATTGATTTTTAAACATTAATGGCAATTTGATCCATTCAACAATCTGTTGGGGGAAAAAAAATATAGGACAAAAAGTCATCACCCGTATGCTTGAACCAGGTTCTCTTTTGTCCTGAGGTGAATGATGATTGATTTACATTCCCATTTCTTCTCTGCTAAAATTAGCTGATGGTTTTTCAGTGTCAAATAATAATTTGCAATGGTTGGATTGGCTCTTACCTTTTACCTGGTGAATTATGAAACACATACTATCCTGACTTTCATTCAATCAAACAGATTGTCTTTGGTAGATGTCACCGATTCACATGTCTACATAGCCTAAATGTAAATGTTACACCTCTATACTCTACTTAAACCTGATCTGCAGTCTATTCCATTGTTAATGCTATGTTTATACAAAAATATGAATAAAAATTGAGTAAGTTAGTGGTACGTGTAGCTTCTAACTTAATTTTCATTGTATTTGGGTAACGGTAACGGGTAAAGGGCCTAGGAGACTTAGGAGCCCAAATCCCATTTTCAAAACCAACAAGCACTTAGGGCCAGTTTTCCAAAGTATTTGGCTGCCTAAAGATGCAGATAAAATGTATGAAAGTGCCTAAGTGAGAAAGGTACCTAACTCTCATTGAAAGTCTATAGGACTTAGTGTCCTAAATCACTTTTGAATATTTTACCCTTCATCTTTACATTTCTAAGAGTTTACTGCCTAAAGAAAACAGTTACCATTCCGGCAGGCAGAGAGGATGCAACCTATTACAGATTTGAGGGAAAAAACATGTTATTTCATGAACCTTATGTGTTTTGTTTTCCTGTAATCCAAAATGGAAGTCATTCAGACTGAGAACATAGAACACAAGGTAAAATGAAGTGTGATTAATAGAGCATTATTGACAACACTGCTGACTGGATTCAAATCTCAGTGCTAAATCTGGGTAATTGCATAGACTTCAGTTAAACTATATGGATGAATAAACATAACGGAAATCAGATTTTGTCCATTTTTTGTAAGCTTTTCCATTCTTCCTGTCTCCCCAAACTGCAATTTAACGTCCTCTTTGTTGTGACATGAAGTAAAATAATTAAGATTAAGAAGTCCACTTTTTTGAGAGAGATAAGGAAGACATGATTAGAAGTACTTGACTCAAAGCCAGGCAAGTATGTGGCAGGTACCAATAGGCTGTGCTACCCTGGAGAAACTACTACTAAGATATTCAGTATTTTATTAATCTCCTCTGTACTGAACAGATTAAAAAATCTCCAATATATAAGCCAAAGGGGAAAGTTTAAAGACCACATCTTCAACAGATCTATTGAATTGCATTTTTTTAAAAATTGCATGCACCCAGCCTGCAGCAAAGAGATGCACATGGGAAGTTCAGATGGAACCCTAGATATCTCTTTGATAAATCTGATTTTAAAAGAGTGGGAAAACTAATATTTCTCCAGTTATCTAACTGTTTCTGATTTAATTAGAATTTTTTTCTGTTCCAATTAATTTTTCAAACAAGGGTCAAAAATGAGCTTTTTGACTTTAGACATCCTTAGCAATGGTATTTCACAGCACATAGCCTAAAGAGTTTCAGCTGTCCACCCGTAATGCAAAAAATACCCAGGGAATTGAGGGTAAGAGCGTGTTTCCTTTTCAGTGAGAGGATTATACCATTATACTACAGTGATAGTGAATGTTATCCTGGTGGTCTGAGAAGTATGGTCCTTTAAAATTACAGCTATGAGGCAATTTTGAATAGTCTTTAGTGGACTAAGTGGAAAACGATTCTAGTAAGGGTAAAGTTTTCTGTTGGCATCTATAAAAATAGTTTATACACAAGTTGTCAAAAGTCATCAAGATGAAGCAAAAACTGAAGATCTTGAGGTTTTAAGGTAACTTGCAATAATTTAACATGTGACAATGGAAAGCCGTGCTAAGATATGGCATATTTTGATTTACAAGAGTTAGTTAACTGCATAACAATATGTTGTTTTAGGGGCGGATTAAAAATGTCATATGTAATCACTTTATTGCTTTATCTACAAAGTCAAAAGCATCCAACGCTCACTATCACTGACTTATCTCCCATAGTGTTAACAGTTGGAACCCTGGGATAGATGGGCTGCTAGAACTTTAAGCACTATTTTGATTCAATCTGCTCTGAGCAGGGTTTGATTCTATGAAGCTTAAAATGCTAGTGGCAGATGGCAGTCCAGTAACATCATCCTTTCCACTTTCGTAGCTCCTATGAATCTGAATGGTGATAGCAATTGTGAGAAATTTCTTCAGTATTTCCCCAGAATACACAAGGCTTACGTCACTTCTTGCCTTACTGTGAAGATGTTATAACACAATGACTTGTCTGTAAGGACATTTCAGATTTTGTACTACTTCTTTTTGAGCAGCTTCATAAAATAGTGGACAAGCTATTTCAACTATTGTGTCAAGCAAATAACCTAGCATTGTAAGTTTGCTGTAGGCATGACATTTTGAATGCTTTGTGAAATGAGAAAACACCATCTCTGATCCGCATAAGAGCTCTGAAATGTTTTTATTTCAAGGATAAGCAATTGAGTGTTTAGTCTCTGGTCTTGACTGTATTGGCTGCTTTCTTGCAGACAGCTGTGCCCCTTGGAAATCTGTGGCATATAAGGGACAAAATAGTGGCAGGTTTCCCAAGATTCTGTAGTCTAGCCTGGACATTTTTTCAGCTGGTTTTATATGGTATGTCTCAGCCTCAGTACCACCAAAATAATAAAGCTTTAATCAATATTATTCTGTTCTTCTAGCCACTTGTCTTTTACTCACAGTTACAGATTGCTCTTGCTTTCAATATAAGTAATACCAAAATATTGAACCTTTAGGGTTGAATCTGGGAAGGTATCAGAACAGGAACAAATGTGGAGAACATACAGGATGCAGCAGGGGGCAGGGGAGTTTATCTGAGTGCAATATAGAGAACCATCACATCACAGATCAGGAATAATCACTGTCTACACGACAGATGTGACTGTGCCTAGGCATAGCTTGGGGGTATCTTCATGACAGAAAGATGTCATCAATTCAAGAGGACTTCAGAACAATGCAGCAAAACCTACAGGTAATTACACTTTGCAAAATTACCCTGATGAATTTATGTTTTTTTCTCAGTCATGCCCAAGTAAAACAACACCATTTATCAGTATAAAGATTTTTTTTTCTTATTGCCAGCATTATACATTCAGCTTGGAATCTGACATTCCAACTGTGTTTTCCAACATCACTAATAAGCACAACTGTACAATTGAAACTTTGGAGCAAATCTAGTCTCCAGTACCAAGCAAACAGCAGGAAGACATACAGGGAACAGGAATGCCATGGAGCAGCTTCAGTGCCAATCTGTAGCCTCTACTACAGCCCTAAAACCACAGTAGCACAAGCATAGCCAGGGTTAAAGCCACTGATTTAAAATAAAAGGATTAAAATAATTGAATAAGTGTAACTTAACTAAATGATCCAGGATTTGTCACTTTGTGTGTCACGCTGAAGCTTAGAGTACCTGTTGAGTCAATGTAAAGCAAAGGGAAAAGCTACAAGCATAGTTGAAAGCTCACCGGTTTCAATCATCACTGGGATTTGCAGCCCGATATCCAATTTTTAAGTTTTCAGCCATTTTGCCTTTATCAATTGCACCCATGTAGTGTACAGTTTCAGTAAACATGTACAGTGGAGTCGCATCTTGCACGAGGGTTAGGATCTAAAGTCAGTGGATAAGGTGAAAATCGCGTATAGTTAAAATTACCCTTAAAAATCCCTTAAATCACCCATAAAATACACGTTTTGTGTATACAACCTGTACAGTAATATGTATAAATGTATAATGTACAGTATATAATAGAGTACATATGCAAAATATAATTTTACTGTACTGTATTTTTAATTACAGGGAGTAATTACAGGGGGTCGTCAGGGCTTGATGTCAATCCAGGAGATGGAGGTGACGGAGAGCAAGTCGTAGATTAAGTGGCTGGCTCTGGTTCAGCTCGAGAAGTTGATTGTGTAGGCTCATCTGCTGCTGGTTGTTTTTCCTTGAAAAACATGGTTATCAGAAATTGTCGCTGTTGTCTCTTGAGCTGCTCAAACATTTCTTGATATGGTCTCAAATTGTCCATATTACTACGTGTGATTTTGAGGCTTCGTTCCATAGAGGGATCATATTCAAAAATTAAATCATTCAAGTGTTTCACTGCTTTGAACACTTCAGCAAATTTATTAAGATTCCAACTTGCTGACTCTTCCTGTTTGTCATCATCTTCATCTTCTGTAGATGATTTTATCAGTTTCTCTAACTTTTCGTTAGTTAATGTTTCTCTATGGCTCAATTAATTCTTTAATTTCTGTCTCTTGAATCTTGATGGCACAGATGCTAGATTTGTTGTGGTCATATTTAAGCGCCACATTGGAGACTGCCATACTGTCAATAAGTCCAGCACAGAGAGCTTGAAATAATACTTGACCCCACTCTGTGCATCACAATGAAGGGTTAATTCCAACATCCACTGCTCTCCGGTCCTTATCAATGCTAACCCAGCAGAAGACTTTGTATTCTGTTATTCAGCACAGGATACAGTGTCTTTTGTATGAGCTGATCTTTCCCAGATATGTATATTTGGCAATAAAATAGCAATGTGCACCTGTAGCAGCTCTTAGTGTTACAGGGCTGGTTCTCCATTTTGAATTTGCAAGCTTTGTGAGTTTGTTGTTCTGGGCCCTAACTTTGCCTTTTATCTTCTCCATATGTGCCTTAGGGGGAGAGTGTGGGCTAGTGTCACTCCACTGTAGGCAGATTCCAGCAATGGACAAGTGATACTCCAGTTCCAGGTGGTATTGAGTTGTCTATTTGCCTCACAATTCTGAAGATGGAAGAAACTCACCTGCATTTTGGCTGGGTGGCACGTAATTGGTTCTTAGTGTAATAGACGGAGACTCCAGCCCATGCTTATGTTATCATAACTTTGATCTGGGTGAGATCCTTGGCTTTGGCAGCAATACATAGCCCATTGGCATAGATGAAACTTCTTGTGCCGAGATGAATCTATTGACTGTTCATGTAGATGTTGTGTATTGGCAAGAGCTCATTCCCTTGTGGTGGCAGGTTTTTTTTTCCTGTCGCCACCTTCCGCTCCACTTCCTGCACTGTTCCATGTAAAAATGTCAGTTCTCTAGTAAAAAGAACAGGAGTACTTGTGGCACCTTAGAGACTAACAAATTTATTAGACCATAAGCTTTTTTGGGCCACAGCCCACTTCATCAGATACATAGAATGGAACATATAGTAAAAAGATATATATATTTTACACACACACACACACACACACACACACACACACACACACAGAAGGTGAAAGTTGCC
Source organism: Dermochelys coriacea (assembly GCF_009764565.3). Lineage (NCBI taxonomy): Eukaryota > Metazoa > Chordata > Testudines > Dermochelyidae > Dermochelys > Dermochelys coriacea. The sequence continues at coordinate 38,732,470 of NC_050071.1, forward strand.
ATACAAACTGTAAGAGGCTAATTAATTAAGATGAGCTATTATCAGCAAAGAAAAAAAACTTTTGCAGTGATAACCAAGGTGGCTCATTTAGACAGCTGACAATAAGGTGCGAGGATACTTAAATAGGGAAATAGATTCAATATGTGTAATGACCCAGCCACTCCCAGTCTCTATTCAAACCCAAGTTAATGGTATCTAGCAGAGATTGTATCAGTCATGTTAGATGGTAATCTTTCATATCCTCTTGTACATTTTAGTCAAGTACAGTTGGTCAGTTACACTGATGACGACATCGGTCTGCAGGCATAGACATATTCTTTGGTAATATTGTAGTGGTAGGTGTTCAGCAGGATTTACAGATTCAGGGAATCTGACTGGGGCTGTGACAAATTCTCTTACTATGCCCCCCTTAACATTAATTTACTTATAGTAAATGGGGTATCAGTAATTCTTTAATACTTGCTTCCTTTAGAGCTTGTTGAGAAGCATAGAGAATCTTATAAAAATCTCTCAAATTTCATATCAACGTCCCCAGGGTTTTATATGCTCAGACTTATCTTTTATAAAATCAGTTTTGGAGTTGAACACTTCCTTCTTCAGCCTCGGAAACATGCTGCAGCTAGAAAGAAAGTATATGACATACTTTGCAAATCACTGACAGCCACACAATATGCTGCAGACTGCTCTTATTTTCTGGGGAAGTCATTTCCACTATTTTTTGTTCTCACACTTTGTGCTATAAAAAAGCGTGTCTACAATTCACATATGACTCTAAACAAATAATCTCAAATTATACCAATTTAGAATATTCTAGAAGCCTGCCATTTTAAAACAATATTCTGAGTTTAGTCATCCTAAGAGGTACTAGTATGAGGAAAATGTCATGAAATGTATATTTCTTCTACAATAGCATGTAGCATATAGGAGAAGGAAGCTGTCTGCCATCAACTACCAAATGTTGGTCTTTATCCGGCAATCCGATTTGTACCAGCAAAAGTATCTTTCAGCAAGGCTCAGACTGCGGGATCAGGGCCTATATTTGCATTGCCTACCATGTCTGCCATGGACAAACGTCACAAATCTACATTCTTAGACTAATGGAATTATATTGATGTATACCAGCTGAACACCTGGCCTCTTATATGCTAAATTTATATGAGGACATTATATAGTAGTAAGTGATATATGTGTATAAAGATACTGGTTGCAAGGCAGTTTCCTATTGGTTATATACCAGAGAAGACTGCAGGAACTAAGTCTGCCATTTAAAAATGTGCATATATTAATATTATATCATAGTGCTCCTTCTTTTAAAAATTGTTCTAAAGACTGAAATGTTTTTCATGCTACTGAGTGTGCATGTGTGTGTTACCAAAGGTCTGTTGCAAAATATAATACAATGTAATGGTGTAGGGAGTTATTTCAATATTTCAAGAGCAGCCTTATAAAGAGGGAGCTCTGAATTTCATTTTGTTGTGAAGTTATTTGACATTTCAGTGTCACATCTAATACCCCGATCAATAACTTAATACACTTCATGGCAGACTTAAGTAAGTAGAAAGACATTTTTGTATGCATTAGTTTATCTACCAAAGTTATCATAATAAGAAACTCTCCTGTTAACCCATCTTTGGATTTTTGCTTCTTTTCTCTGTTTTTGATCAAATCTATGATAATTTGTATACGATAAAATAAAACGACGCTGGAAAAATACCTCATCTGAATGCAAATAAGGTTTTTCCAAGTCTGAGGGCTTATCTTTTTATTACTATCTGAGAAAGCAAGACAGACTGGTCAGAGTTGAAGGCTAAATCAGAAATAGCTTGACAATCCATTGATAACATGGCATTTTCAGAGTATATTCTCTGCTCTAAGCCCAAGTGACTATGGCTGAATCTCAAATTGCACAAGTCAATCAACCAGGGATTTGTTTTTCACAAGACGACTTACAGGAACTCAAGGGTACTATATCATCTGAAACGTGAACTTTCATCAGGAATATCTATGACACACAAGAGTCACAAGTCAGAAGAGAGATTGCAACAAAATTTAAATGAAATTAGAGCTTTGATGGTTGGTTTTTAAAAAATGGTTTCAACTCTAGCATACTCTGTGCAGTTTAACCTCAATAGTTGGTCTCACTTAAAAGGGACAATACCAATTTAGTTTGGAGCTTAAGTTGTAGGGTGAAATAAGAGTTCTATAAAAATCTTAGACATTAATATGTAGAGTTTTCATGTTTTTTTTAACATTATTGAAAGCAGCAGTTCTCCTCCTAATCCCTCCTTCCTCTCCCAATTTGAACATGTCATAGAATCATAGGACTGGAAGGGATCTAGAGAGATCATATAATCCAGTCTCCTGCAATCATGGCAGGACTAAGTATTATCTAGACAATTCCTGGCAGGTGTTTGTCTAACTTACTCTTAAAAATTTCCAGTAATGGAGATCCCACAACCTCCCTAAGCACTGGAGTAAATTGCCTAACCACTCCACATGTCCTTGCAATGTTTTGAGTTTTGTTCTCTTTTCCATTGTTTTGTTTAGCATGTGGGTGCTGGCTGGTGCCTTGTGACACACAGGATGTTAGACTAGATGATCTAATGGTTCTAACTAAACTATATGAACCCACAGCAATGTGCTAATGGACAAGAACCAAATAAGAATAGTCAGTCAAGTTTCATAGTCCAAGTAGAAAAAAAAAATTAAATAAATGGTTCCAGTGATGAGAAATAGGCTATCTTATTTTATTTTTACAGCACCCTGCACGATGGGACTTTTACCACAGTAGAGACATTGTATACTACTGTAATGTTAAAAGAAAAGGAGTACTTGTGGCACCTTAGAGACTAACAAATTTATTAGAGCATAAGCTTTCATGAGCTACAGCTCACTTCATCGGATGCATTTGGTGGAAAAAAGAGGGGAGATTTATATACACACACAGAGAACATGAAACAATGGGTTTATCATACACACTGTAAGGAGAGTGATCACTTAAGATAAGCCATCACCAGCAGCGGGGGGGAGGGGGGGGAAAAAAGAGGAAAACGTTTCATGGTGACAAGCATGGTAGGCTAATTCCAGCAGTTAACAAGAATATCTGAGGAACAGTGGGGGGTGGGGTGGGGGGGAGAAATAACATGGGGAAATAGTTTTACTTTGTGTAATGACTCATCCATTCCCAGTCTCTATTCAAGCCTAAGTTAATTGTATCCAGTTTGCAAATTAATTCCAATTCAGCAGTCTCTCGTTGGAGTCTGTTTTTGAAGATTTTTTTGTTCAAGGATAGCCACTCTTAGGTCTGTAAATTGAGTGATCAGAGAGATTGAAGTGTTCTCCAACTGGTTTTTGAATGTTATAATTCTTGACGTCTGATTTGTGTCCATTCATTCTTTTATGTAGAGACTGTCCAGTTTGGCCAATGTACATGGCAGAGGGGCATTGCTGGCACATGATGGCATACATCACATTGGTAGATGCGCAGGTGAACGAGCCTCTGATAGTGTGGTCGATGTGATTAGGCCCCATGATGGTATCCCCTGAATAGATATGTGGACAGAGTTGGCAACGGGCTTTGTTGCAAGGATAGGTTTCTGGGTTAGTGGTTCTGTTGTGTGGTGTGTGGTTGCTGGTGAGTATTTGCTACAGATTGGGGGGCTGTCTGTCAGCAAGGACTGGCCTGTCTGCCAAGATCTGTGAGAGTGATGGGTCGTCCTTCAGGATAGGTTGTAGATCCTTGATGATGCGTTGGAGAGGTTTTAGTTGGGGGGCTGAAGGTGATGGCTAGTGGCGTTCTGTTATTTTCTTTGTTGGGCCTGTCCTGTAGTAGGTGACTTCTGAGTACTCTTCTGGCTCTGTCAATCTGTTTCTTCACTTCAGCAGGTGGGTATTGTAGTTGTAGGAATGCATGATAGAGATCTTGTAGGTGTTTGTCTCTGTCTGAGGGGTTGGAGCAAATGCGGTTATATCGTAGAGCTTGGCTGTGGACAATGGATCGAGTGGTATGATCTGGATGAAAGCTAGAGACATGTAGGTAGAAATAGCGGTCAGTAGGCTTCCGATACAGGGTGGTGTTTATGTGATCATCGCTTATTAGCACCTTAGTGTCCAGGAAGTGAATCTCTTGTGTGGACTGGTCCAGACTGAGGTTGATGGTGGGATGGAAATTGTTGAAATCCTGGTGGAATTCCTCAAGGGCTTCTTTTCCATGGTTCCAGATGATGAAAACGTCATCAATGTAGCGCAAGTAGAATAGGGGCATTAGGGGACGAGAGCTGAGGAAGCGTTGTTCTAAGTCAGCCATAAAAATGTTGGCATACTGTGGGGCCATGCGGGTACCCATCGCAGTGCCGCTGATTTGAAGGTATATATTGTCCCCAAATGTGAAATAGTTATGGGTGAGGATAAAGTCACAAAGTTCAGCCACCAGGTTAGCCGTGACAGTATCGGGGATACTGTTCCTGATGGCTTGTAGTGCATCTTTGTGTGGAATGTTGGTGTAGAGGGCTTCTACATCCATAGTGGCTAGGATGGTGTTTTTAGGAAGATCACCAATGGACTGTAGTTTCCTCAGGAAGTCAGTGGTGTCTCAAAGATAGCTGGGAGTGCTGGTAACATAGGGACTGAGGAGGGAGTCTACATAGCCAGACAATCCTGCTGTCAGGGTGCCAATGACTGAGATGATGGGGCATCCAGGATTTCCAGGTTTATGGATCTTGGGTAGCAGATAGAATACCCCAGGTCGGGGTTCTAGGTGTGTGTCTGTGCGGATTTGTTCTTCTGCTTTTTCAGGGAGTTTCTTGAGCAAATGCTGTAGTTTCTTTTGGTAACTCTCAGTGGGATCAGAGGGTAATGGCTTGTAGAAAGTGGTGTTGGTGAGCCGCCTAGTAGCCTCTTGTTCATACTCCGACCTATTCATGATGACGACAGCACCTCCTTTGTCAGCCTTTTTGATTATGATGTCAGAGTTGTTTTTGAGGCTGTGGATGGCACTGTGTTCTGCATGGCTGAGGTTATGGGGTAAGCAATGCTGCTTTTCCACAATTTCAGCTTGTGCACGTCGGCGGAAGCACTCTATGTAGAAGTCCAGGCTGCTGTTTCAACCTTCAGGAGGAGTCCACCCAGAATCCTTCTTTTTGTAGTGTTGGTAGGAAGGTCTCTGTGGGTTAATATGTTGGTCAGAGGTGTGTTGGAAATATTCCTTGAGTCGGAGACGTCGAAAATAGGATTCTAGGTCACCACAGAACTGTATCATGTTCGTGGGGGTGGAGGGCAAAAGGAGAGGCCCCGAGATAGGACAGATTCTTCTGCTGGTCTAAGAGTATAGCTGGATAGATTAACAATATTGCTGGGTGGGTTACAGGAACCATTGTTGTGGCCCCTTGTGGCATGTAGTAGTTTAGATAGCTTAGTGTCCTTTTTGTTTGTGCCAGCAATGCCCCCCTGCCATGTACATTGGCCAAACTGGACAGTCTCTATGTAAAAGAATGAATGGACACAAATCAGACGTCAAGAATTATAACATTCAAAAACCAGTTGGAGAACACTTCAATCTCTCTGGTCACTCGATTACAGACCTAAGAGAGGCTATCCCTCAACAAAAAAGCTTCAAAAACAGACTCCAACGAGAGACTGCTGCATTGGAATTCATTTGCAAACTGGATACAATTAACTTAGGCTTGAATAGAGACTGGGAATAGATGAGTCATTACACAAAGTAAAACTATTTCCCCATGTTATTTCTCCCCCCCCCCACCCCACCCCCCACTGTACCTCAGATATTCTTGTTAACTGCTGGAATTAGCCTACCTTGCTTGTCACCATGAAAGGTTTTCCTCCTTTCCCCCCCGCTGCTGGTGATGGCTTATCTTAAGTGATCACTCTCCTTACAGTGTGTATGATAAACCCATTGTTTCATGTTCTCTGTGTGTGTATATAAATCTCCCCTCTGTTTTTTCCACCAAATGCATCCGATGAAGTGAGCTGTAGCTCACGAAAGCTTATGCTCTAATAAATTTGTTAGTCTCTAATTTGCCACAAGTACTCCTTTTCTTTTTGCGAATACAGACTAACACGGCTGCTACTATGAAACCTGTCATTATGCAAGGCACTGAATTTAGCCGTATAGAGTGGAAATCTGTCAACTTCATGAAAAAGCTCGTACAGATACAGACAGACATCATCTTCCTCTCCAAATGCAAACAGATGGACATCATACCGAAAGGACTGAAGGTAAAAAATCCATTACAATCTACATACCACACAGACTATGCTGAGAGCTTGTGCCACACACTCTCAAAGAAACTGAGGAACCACCTGATCAACATCCTCTACAGCAAACAGGGAAAGATTAAGAATGAGCTCTCAAAACTGGATACTCTCATAAAGAACCAACCTTCCACACAAACTTCCTCGTGGCTGGACTTTACAAAAACTAGACAAGCCATTTACAACACACATTTTGCTTCTCTACAAAAGAAAAAGGACACTAAGCTATCTAAACTACTACATGCCACAAGGGGCCACAACAATGGTTCCCGTAACCCACCCAGCAATATTGTTAATCTATCCAACTATACTCTTAGCCCAGCAGAAGAATCTGTCCTATCTCGGGGCCTCTCCTTTTCCTCTCCACCCCCACGAACATGATACAGTTCTGTGGTGACCTAGAATCCTATTTTCGACGTCTCCGACTCAAGGAATATTTCCAACACACCTCTGACCAACATATTAACCCACAGAGACCTTCCTACCAACACTACAAAAAGAAGGATTCTGGGTGGACTCCTCCTGACGGTCGAAACAGCAGCCTGGACTTCTACATAGAGTGCTTCCGCCGACGTGCACGAGCTGAAATTGTGGAAAAGCAGCATTGCTTACCCCATAACCTCAGCCATGCAGAACACAATGCCATCCACAGCCTCAGAAACAACTCTGACATCATAATCAAAAAGGCTGACAAAGGAGGTGCTGTCGTCATCATGAATAGGTCGGAGTATGAACAAGAGGCTACTAGGCAGCTCTCCAACACCACTTTCTACAAGCCATTACCCTCCGATCCCACTGAGAGTTACCAAAAGAAACTACAGCATTTGCTCAAGAAACTCCCTGAAAAAGCACAAGAACAAATCCGCACAGACACACCCCTAGAACCCCGACCTGGGGTATTTTATCTGCTACCCAAGATCCATAAACCTGGAAATCCTGGATGCCCCATCATCTCAGGCATTGGCACCCTGACAGCAGGATTGTTTGGCTATGTAGACTCCCTCCTCAGGCCCTACGTTACCAGCACTCCCAGCTATCTTCGAGACACCACTGACTTCCTGAGGAAACTACAGTCCATTGGTGATCTTCCTAAAAACACCATCCTAGCCACTATGGATGTAGAAGCCCTCTACACCAACATTCCACACAAAGATGGACTACAAGCCGTCAGGAACAGTATCCCCGATACTGTCACGGCTAACCTGGTGGCTGAACTTTGTGACTTTGTCCTCACCCATAACTATTTCACATTTGGGGACAATGTATACCTTCAAATCAGCGGCACTGCATTGCCCCACAGTATGCCAACATTTTTTTGGCTGACTTAGAACAACGCTTCCTCAGCTCTCATCCCCTAATGCCCCTACTCTACTTGCGCTACATTGATGACATTTTCATCATCTGGACCCATGGAAAAGAAGCCCTTGAGGAATTCCACCAGGATTTCAACAATTTCCATCCCACCATCAACCTCAGCCTGGACCAGTCCACATAAGAGATCCACTTCCTGGGCACTACGGTGCTAATAAGCGATGGTCACATAAACACCACCCTATATCGGAAGCCTACTGACCGCTATTCCTACCTACATGTCTCTAGCTTTCATCCAGGTCATACCACTCGATCCATTGTCCACAGCCAAGCTCTACGATATAACCACATTTGCTCCAACCCCTCAGACAGAGACAAATACCTACAAGATCTCTATCATGCATTCCTACAACTACAATACCCACCTGCTGAAGTGAAGAAACAGATTGACAGAGCCAGAAGAGTACTCAGAAGTCACCTACTACAGGATAGGCCCAACAAAGAAAATAACACAACGCCACTAGCCATCACCTTCAGCCCCCAACTAAAACCTCTCCAATGCATCATCAAGGATCTACAACCTATCCTGAAGGACGACCCATCACTCTCACAGATCTTGGCAGACAGGCCAGTCGTTGCTTACAGACAGCCCCCCAATCTGAAGCAAATACTCATCAGCAACCACACACCACACAACAGAACCACTAACCCAGGAACCTATCCTTGCAACAAAGTCCGTTGCCAACTCTGTCCACATATCTATTCAGGGGATACCATCATAGGGCCTAATCACATCAGCCACACTATCAGAGGCTCGTTCACCTACGCATCTACCAATGTGATGTATGCCATCATGTGCCAGCAATGCCCCTCTGCCATGTACATTGGCCAAACTGGACAGTCTCTACATAAAAGAATGAATGGACACAAATCAGACGTCAAGAATTATAACATTCAAAAACCAGTTGGAGAACACTTCAATCTCTCTGATCACTCAATTTACAGACCTAAGAGTGGCTATCCTTGAACAAAAAAATCTTCAAAAACAGACTCCAACGAGAGACTGCTGAATTGGAATTAATTTGCAAACTGGATACAATTAACTTAGGCTTGAATAGAGACTGGGAATGGATGAGTCATTACACAAAGGAAAACTATTTCCCCATGTTATTTCTCCCCTCCACCCCACCCCCCCACTGTTCCTCAGATATTCTTGTTAACTGCTGGAATTAGCCTACCTTGCTTGTCACCATGAAAGGTTTTCCTCCTTTCCCCCCCCTGCTGCTGGTGATGGCTTATCTTAAGTGATCACTCTCCTTACAGTGTGTATGATAAACCCATTGTTTCATGTTCTCCGTGTGTGTATATAAATCTCCCCTCTGTTTTTTCCACCAAATGCATCCGATGAAGTGAGTTGTAGCTCACGAAAGCTTATGCTCTAATACATTTGTTAGTCTCTAAGGTGCCACAAGTACTCCTTTTCTTTTTGCGAATACAGACTAACACGGCTGCTACTATGAATACTGTAATGTTAATGATAGTTAATGATTGCTAACTTGTCAAGCCAGATTCTATGCTTGGATGCATATGTTTCCACTATTGCCTATGGTATCTTTATGCATGCATACAAGGCTAGACTATGACCTGCAAAACATGAAGATCATTTTTCTCCATATGTGAGCCACTGAAAGGGGAAATTGTCTGCATTAGTATCAGCAGTATCCACCTCTCTCTGCAGATCCATTATCTATTCCCCAATACTCTTTCTCCTTGATCCCACACTGCTTAAATCTCCACTTTCCTCATTGCTGCATTGCATGTCAAGGCAATGAAGTGCCCCTGCTATTGGTTGGGCCTTTCATCGGATTATCACTGCTATTGGTTGCTTTCCATGCCCATTTAGGAAGGAGATAGTTGTCCAAGGTCACACAGCAAATTCAGATGGGACACTAGGTGTATATTTTTAGCAGGGAGGGTAACAATTTATCAAGGGACATGGTGGATTTAAGATCCTGACAATTTTAAAATCAAGATTGGATGTTTTTCTAAAAGACATGCTCTAGGGTTTTTTGGTTTTGGAGGAAGTTCTATGGCCTGTGTCATATAGGTTGATCATGATGGGTCTTTTCTGGCCTTGAAATCTACAAATCTGTCAGGTAAAACAAGTGTTCCAATTGCCACATCTTGTGCCTCCGTAGACAACACTGCTTTATTTAATAGTATGTTTTTAGTGATTCCTTTAAAGTACCTTCTACCTCTGCTGTTAACTTTTAATTGTTGAGGACCTGTTTTATCTTTTGTTTTAATATCTAAAAGTGTTTAATAAGAATTTTAATTACAAAAATTATAGCTCTTGCACTTTGTTTCTAATAGTCTTTCCTGTTTCCCGCCGCCAAGCTCTAACCACACTTTAATTAAAAGCCAAGAGAAATAAATACATTTCATATTCTTTATGATATCTTCTTTGAGATACAAGTATTTTCTTTATTATTTAAGTGTAAGGATAAAGGAGAGTGATTGGAATGGTGATCACATCAGCTAGTAGCTAAGGTACAGCAAGGAGTGTCCTACCAGATAACCACCAATGCTGGTGTACTATTCCCTTTAACAAAACTACTTCTCGCCAGGGAAAGTATCCAATTTTAGAAGTATCTCTATTTTCACAGGGACCAGTAGTGCATTGGCAATCTGAATGGATAAAATTAATAAAGAATGTTAAATCCCATTTCAGGAAACTGTACTGAAACATAATATGATTTTATACTAGTATGTTAAGAAAAGACTTACGTTATTAAAAGACAACATTTTCTGTTTCACTTTATACCCAGACTTTCCTTATTTTAGCCAGTATGCTTTTTCAGTTTAAACTGAATGTAGGATACATTTATTAATATTGTGACTGTTAACTATAGATTCCACTGCACTATCCATTATCAGAATCAAATACAAGCCAAAACATGCTGTAGAGAAAATGGGCATATATAATTTTCTTTTGAACCTCAAGCAATAAAATTATTATTCACCTCTCATATAATTCTGCCCTCAGCTTGTCCAAACAAAACAAGATATTTGCAGGAATATCCAGAGCAATTGCAGGTGCCAAACTTTTCTAATTCAGTTTCTCTGTAAAGCTCTCATCATTAAGTGGCTTACATAATCAAAGTTTGCTTTGTGGATGATCTGGCCTCCGCTCTTATCATATTCTTATGTCTTCCTAGTCAGACATTGCAAGATCAGAAAGGTTTACATCATCTATCTTATTCCATCTCTGGCCTCCCAATCAGTATTTCCAAAGAGATCTGCAAATCTGGCCCAAAGTGCAAGAAAAGCATTAAGTAGGTGCATGCTCACAAATCATCATCATCAGTTTACAAAAGGGGAAAAGATACATTAGCTTTATTAATCAATAGGTTAGCAAAAGGTGGGGATTAATATATCAATTTAGGTGTCAAGTGTCCACTGTAGCTTTCAAGGGAGGTAACGGATTGTAATATCACGTTAGAGACCGATTTTAATTGTATATTTTAGCAGCACTGTTCATTCCATTATGCTTGAGATATTACTATTTCCATAAGAACTTGCATGTAAAATTTAACACTGGACTGAAATGTGGCACTTGAGAAAGTCCAGGAGGAAATTATTCTATAAATTCAACAGCACTAAGTATATATATTTACCGTGTTCAGATTAGAAGTCCCTATTTGCCAACATTAACCACTCTCTGGCATAGACCAAAATAAAAATGTCCACAGAGGGATTTAATCAGGGATAGTTAATCAGGAATAACTCCATGTGCAGACAAGCCCTTAGTTAGAAAAGATAAGAGAGACTCCAACACAGATCCAGATTCTGACAAGGTGCAAATCAGTGTGGCTCCGGTGAAGTCAGTATAGGACAGAGGAGAGAGCTCTGAGAAAGAATGGGACAGGAACAGCTAAGAGGAGTCCCTCACTAACATCTCCTCCCAACAAAATATATGCAGGTGGGATCACTATCGATACAGAAATGCCCTTGGGATCTTACGGAGGGTATGATCTTACTACCTCATCAATGTATAAGGTCCCCAGAGTCTCTCTCACACTATACTGAGAATAGGAAATAACTTACGAATGGTGATCATAGTTAAGTTTCAACCATAGTCTTTTGTTTTTTAAATGATAGAAGCAGCAAAAAAAATGAAGGTACTTGAGTTTACCATCCTGACTCACGTTGAGTAGTCCCTTACTCCATCAATAGTCCCTTTCCTTTCAAACACTTAAGTGGCACCCATCTACATAAGGTCTGAACTGAGCACTTGATGCCTTCATTGTACTAAAGAAATGCTGGTTAATATTATGTTAAAAAAAGAAAAGAAAAACTTTCTGCTTCCATATAAAACTTCTACACCAATAGACAAATTATATAAGTGGACATCAAGAATAATTCAGTTGCCTCAGTTATTGGGGCAGAATACAGCCCGTGTTAGCCAAAGCTTTTTAGTCAGTGTTTATGTCTTCTTTTTAAATATTTACAATAGACTGGAAGCATCACAATCACAATGTAATGTTTCTGAAACCTATGAGCTAACATTCACATTCCAAATTAAAATTGAGGCAAACAGATTTGTTTCAACACTCAATGGTATTCTTTTTACGGACATTCATCCTTCATAGACCCTTTTAGCTATAAATAATCAATGCAAACAGCAATTTAGACCTTTTCCTGGTTTTATGGGTTTATACTTAGTGCCTGCATAACATAAACCCCTTTTTAAGCACTACCGTGAAACAAAAACACACATATTTAAAACTATATGTCAAAAGATCCATTGAACAATTCTGAAATGGGTCACGTGAGAACTGAGAAAGATGATATACTGCAAAGTAGATTTCTTACTGAGAGTCACAGGAGTGACCGAAAGCCAATTTGGAAAAAAGACTGAACTTGATGGGCTTGCTGTTTCCTTGACAATACCAAAAGGAGAAATTTTATTCTCATAATTGCTCATGGTTACATTTAATAATACGGATATTAAAAAAAAAATCTCATGTCAACAGCTGTCTCATAAAAGGAGCAATTGCAAAGTAAAATGATGGAAAACTATGTTTACAATTTTCTAAGTGAAAGAAGCACAAAAGACTGTAAATTAAGCTTGATTTTTATTATTTCTTCCCAATACATTTGGATGCCAGTATGAACTGGAGGATGCAGTTGGTTTGAATGTTATGGGCCCAATTCCATGCCCAACTCCCAACAGATTCAGTGGCCATTGCATCAAGGCATACATTTGTTTCCTTTACCATGTGGCACAGAATGGAGAAAAACTATTAATTAAATTGTGAGGTTGTCATAAATATAAAGGAAAGGCTAACCACCTTTAAATCCCTCCTGGCCGGAGGAAAAACCCTTTCACCTGAAAAGGGTTAAGAAGCTAAAGATAACCTTACTGGCACCTGACCAAAATGACCAATGAGGAGACAAGATACTTTCAAAGCTGGGGGGGGGAAACAAAGGGTTCTCTCATTCTGTCTGTCTTTTTTCTTTTGACGGGACCAGAGCAGGAATGCAGGTCAGAACTCCTGTAAAGGGTTAATAAGCAATCTAGTTAGATACGCGTTAGATTCTGTTTTGTTTAAATGGCTAATAAAATAAGTTGTGCTGAATGGAATGTATATTCCTGTTTTTGTGTCTTTTTGTAACTTAAGGTTTTGCCTAGAAGGATTCTCTATGTTTTGAATCTGATTACCCTGTAAGGTATTTACCATCCTGATTTTACAGCGGTGATTCTTTTACTTTTTCCTTCTATTAAAATTCATCCTTTAAGAACCTGATTGCTTTTTTCTTGTTCTTAAGATCCAAGGTTTGGGTCTGTGTTCACCTATGTAAATTGGTGAGGATTTTTATCAAGCCTTCCCCAGGAAAGGGGGTGTAGGGCTTGGGGGGATTTTTGGGGGGAAAGACGTTTCCAAGTGGGCTCTTTCCCGGTTATATTTTGTTAGATGCTTGGTGGTGGCAGCAATAAAGTCCAGGGACAAAAGGTAAAATAGTTTGTACCTTGGGGAAGTTTTAACCTAAGCTGGTAAAAATAAGCTTAGGGGTTTTTTCCATGCAGGTCCCCTCATCTGTACCCTAGAGTTCAGAGTGGGGAAGGAACCTTGACAGAAGTGGAAGACAAAGGCAGTTAACTTGAAATGTTTGATATTTGTTTGTTTATTGGTTTAGGTACAATATTCTTATGTTGCTTTTTTTTATTTAGGAGACATATGATTTAGCTACAACCTTAATTCCCCCTTTTAAAAAGTTGCCAATTTATATACTTACGTGGTATCCTTGGTTCAATAGCACTAATACATTTTAGGGGGTAATGTGTAGCAGCAATTGAAGTCTTTTCTCTCCTCTATAGCAAAGAAATGCAATAGTCCTCCAGGAAACATATTCAAGGACAAAAACAGAGTGAGAAAGAGCTTTCTTAACAGTACTCCAAACATTGGCAGGAATATTATTCATATACATTCTCTTTTTAGAGAAATTAATTTTGCATTTTAAGTGTTTAGCATAAAAAATACAAGCTTTGAAATGTCAGCATTAAGTGTAGTATTTGGAAATAAAACTGATAGAAGGAGATTGAAAGACTAATTAAAAAAATATCTGGGATGTTATAGCCATTTGACAAAAAGTGTACAAGGTAAAACACTGAGGGCTTTTGGAGATTAATAATTGTCTGTGAAATCATCACTCCATCTTTTTGCATTTTTGTTTGTTTTTAAACAATTTAGTTTCAACCACAATAATGCAAAAACAGTGAATGCAGCTGCTGTTTATAATGAGATCCAGCTAATTATGGTCTTATTTCAGTTTTCAGATTAATAGCCCCAGGAATATCACGTCCTTATGTAGTTCACCCAACTCAAGTTATAAACTAGAAAATTACAACTTAATTCTTATCTAGTAGCAGTCCTATGCATGTTTTCATAAAATACAAGCTTCTTATGAAGGCCAGAGCAGTTCTTTCAAAGCTTTTGGGGTACATAAATACAGTGGGGCTAAAAAAACAACAACGTAAAATGCTAGAGATAATTTTTCAGCTTGATGTTCTGTAATTCAGCTAGGACTCACTAGCAACTGGCTTGCTATACGTTGACCTCTGTGCCCACACAGTAGGGTGACCAGATGCCCCAATTTTATAGAGACAGTCCCGATTTTTGGGTCTTTTTCTTATATAGGCTCCTATTATCCGCCACTCCTGTCCCGATTTTTCACATTTGCTGTCTGGTCACCCTATCACACAGCCTCAGTGAACTCTTCTCTATGAATCTGTATAAATGTGGTTCTGTGTAGTTATTTGTTCTACAATAGTGCCTAGGATGAGTGGAGTTTAAACTAACAGTATTAAATGGTTTATAGAAATTTTTACTGTAAAATAAAGGATATTTCACGATTTCCCACGACAAGAGAACACTTCAAATATTGCTTTCTTGACTTATTTTTACGTGAAGATATTTTTACACTTCCCTCCACTCCATTATTTTCATTGTGATTTTGACAAATAACCAGCTGTAAGTATAAGCATACACCCAGGGGTCTGCTCTTGCTGTTTTTGCATATCTAGAACATGCATTTAAACAATCAGGACCAGATTCTAATCACAGTTACACAAGTTACATCTTGAGTAGTCTGAACTGAGTCCAGTGATTTAAGTGATAGCTGTGTAATAAAGGACCATAGGATCAGGCTTTAAATTAGCAGGAACCCAGGCTAAATATTCACCCCTGTCAAATTCATTGGTTTATAGAATTTGTTGTTGCTATTAACGTCACCAGGGCCATATAATGGCCTTCATATGACACTCCTATTGATTTCAATGAGCACCCCATCTTCAATGGACATGCAATATACATGGATGTACGTGCGTCTTATACATTTGTCCCTCTGCATGGTGCACCCTTATGTTATAAAGCTCTTGGAACGTACTATGAAGTAGTTGGGATATGAAGCGTAACAAGGAAAGCATCAAAACACAAAGCCTTATGAGGAGAGATGTGTACGTCTCAACTAGCACGGCCTATATTACTTAGAGCTTGTGCCTAGTATTTTCCCCTCCTCAGCCCCTTCCCCTTCACTGGACACATACAGTTATAGAACAATGCTCCAGAAAAAAAAAAGTAGTAATTCCGTGTTACTGCAGATTGCTTTGAATGACACGCAGTTGAAGCTATGATGATTTGTCCCGGAATTACCCCAGTTTTACACCAAGAAAACACCATTGATTTTAGTTAAGTTACTCTGTTAAGAAACAGCAGACACACAGTGATGAATCTGTCCCAGAGTTTTTTTATACCATAATTTAGCAATTGGATTCCAGATAATTAACATAAGTACCTGATACTGATTGCACATGGTCAGTAGTTACAATAATTACATAAAAAGAAAAGGAGTACTTGTGGCACCTTAGAGACTAACAAATTTATTAGAGCATAAGCTTTCGTGAGCTACAGCTCACTTCATCAGATGCATCCGATGAAGTGAGCTGTCGCTCACGAAAGCTTATGCTCTAATAAATTTGTCTCTAAGGTGCCACAAGTACTCCTTTTCTTTTTGCGAATACAGACTAACACGGCTGCTACTCTGAAACCAATAATTACATAGCAATTGCATGGACAATTTTGTTCTCTTTAAACTGTTTTACTTTTTGTCAGAGGGCAGTCACAACATTGTTGTGCATTTGTGCCAACACAGTTCACATACTAACACAACTGACTTGAAAACAGGCGTTGATTTCCTAGAGGACAAGCCAAATCCAGTCTTCCCTGATTATGTCAAACCTTACATACTCCTTTCATTCATCTGCTATTGCTAATCTGCTTTTTCCCTAACCTTTTCTTCTTGCTAACATAGAAAACATAAAAATCTTTAATTTGTTTGCAGCCTGGAAAATGTCAATATGGTAAGGGTTAAGCATTTGTTATGCTGTTAATCACAGATAGCCCATTAATGTTAACCCTTTATTGACAGAAGAAAGGGTAATTTTATCTAAAAAGTGTTAATAGTAGAACTCAGCTTTCTTCCCACCAAATTTATCAGTACCCATGGTTCTGCAGGACAGGCAGTATTAGGAGAAAGGAGACTTCACTGAGGGGGGAGAGAAAGAGAGAGCGAGTGTGCACGCAAACTTTGGAGACTTCAGTGAATGGTGGAAGAGGAAAAAATAGGGATTCACTGGGCCAGGGGAGTCAATAGCACAATCTTGAGGAGTGAGAGAAAGATAGGAGGATTAAATAGGGTCAGAACATGTATACCCTGAAGAAACAGGCCTGACTGGATGTGTAGGAAGAAGGAGATAAATGTGAGAGAAAGCAGGGGAAAGCCATAGCCAGAATGGCTGGATGAGCAGATTGGTTGTGTAGCAAGCAAGGGAAAGGACTTGCATCCTTACTGAAGGGAAGGACAGGAAGAAAGAGTATAGGTAGGCAGGCAGGCAGGCAGACACAGACACACTTACTGCTATTGACAGCATTTACATAGTTTAGCCAGAGTTAGTGCTACCTACCAATAAGTGAGTGTCCAATGCTATTAAACTGCATGGAGAATTCCCTATTGAAATCAATATGGAGTTCTGCAGGAAAGTCAGTGGCAGGGTAACAGGGTCAGCAACCAACTAGGCACTTCCTCATGGCCAGTGCACCATGCATGTTTCCCCCTTTTTCAGTGACCCATACAGACTCCACACTTCTTCTGTGGCCAAAAATACCCCAGCAAGCTTTCTCCTGCTTGCTCAGGGTCTCTCCCTACTTTATAAGGCTACTCCAGCCCTTTCTAGCTGGAGTCTTAATCCCAAATACCCAGACTCTGCCAAAGCCTTCTCATTTCTAACAATCTCTACTCTCCATGAACAGTCCTCTTTTTGAGGCCACCCAGCTGCTCTTTACGGAGGAAATCACCTGATCCCTCTCAGGTGTGCCTCTTTCAGCAATCAGGGCAGGGTAGTCCCAGGCCCTCCAGCCCTTGCAAGGCATTCCACCCTGTTACAGACAGGATATGGTGGTTTTATATTTAGCATCTATAAAGTACTTTTTATCTTCAAAGGGCTTTTCAAACATTAATGAAAGATTTGACTTAAAACCATGAAAGCAAAGAAATTTTGAGTTAAGGCTTTGAATCTGTTCTTATCACAGCCTGATGTGCCTAAAAATTGTAGAGCATGTGACATGTACACAGAGTAGATTGGTCATTATGTATGCATTTGGAGACCCCTGCAATATATAAGCATAGCAAGGCAAAGGATGGAATTTTAATTCTGTTTATCTTACTTTGGTGGGATTAAATAAGGCACCTAATGTTGTTTTAATACATTTTTAATTTAAAAATATAAACAAAAACTGAAGGTTTTTTGGTGCATTTGTAATGATTAACTGGACATTTTTTAATAAAAAAAGTATTCCTTGTCTGTTTATGCATATGCACATTTACTTTGTTTAAAAGTCCTGAAAATGGGGTTCACAAATTCATGCTGATAGCCCACTTAAAGGAAAGAAAGTTGCATACATAGACTACTAGGGCCATTTACCTTACA
The DNA here is from genome assembly GCF_009764565.3 of Dermochelys coriacea. Classification (NCBI taxonomy): domain Eukaryota; kingdom Metazoa; phylum Chordata; order Testudines; family Dermochelyidae; genus Dermochelys; species Dermochelys coriacea. The sequence goes on from NC_050071.1 coordinate 38,750,600, forward strand.
TCCAATTCTGCAAGTTCTTCATGTATATAGGGAGAGATTTTCAAAGGCAGAAATGGCATTTAGGTACATAACTCTCATTGGAAGTCAGTGAGAGTTAGAGACCTAACTGCAATTTCTGCCTTTGAAAAGCTCCCCTGTAACTCCCTTTGGTTTCAAGAAATGTTCCACATATGAAAGATTTGCAGGAACAAGTCCTTTACTTTTCACAATTCAACAAAGAATTAAGGTCCCAACGTAGAAGATGTTTATGCCCATGAGAAACTTTACACACAAGTAGTTCCATGGAGGGGGTTAATGTCTGAGAGTTGCTCCAATGAGAAGTAAAGCTACCATGTGCAGAACTGGGGCCCAAAGTCATTCTAAATTGCACTGAATTAATGTACTTTACATATTAGTTCACTATGTTCAGTAAACAGAATACTCAAAGGTAAGTTTACTGTAGGATAACCTTGTTTGACTTTTGTTTTTTATCTGAACCTTTATTTATATTTTCTTTTCTTTTTTAAAGCTGCAAGGTAACAAGAATATGAAAGAGCTGCAAGGATGATTGCATTGCCTGATCTCATCAATGAAGAATACGAAACTCAGGTGATCACTGCTGAAACTTAGCTTTATTGTGCCACAAAGATCTTGAATTTAGGCCCTTCAGCTCCATCTTCTGGTACAAATGTACTTAATAGAAAATGTCTATTGAATTCAACAGATCACTTTAGCAGCAAGAAACTTGTGCTATATGAAAATTAATTCTGGAGAAACTGAGCCTATTACTGAATCACAGATCACTGGTTTACAGATAGACAATGATTTTCTTCTCCCATTCATAATATGATTTTTCCATTCCTTCTCATTTCTTGTCTGAAAGATGTTTGAATCTACCCCGAGTGAGTCTTAAATGTGTTCTAGATCAAAAATGGATGTAGACTTATATTTGGTACTGGGATAGTTTTGAAATCAAGCTTGAACCTGATGGTGCACTCATTTTTGTGCCTCAAGTTGTACATTTCATCAAACCTATAGTATTCGCAAGCTGTCAATTAGTGACACAAAACCCAGTTCAGAAATCTAATACCAAGGTTCACTTAGAATTAGAGATTTTCAAAAATGGACTAGGGGATTTAGCCACATAACTCATTAAAAAAATAGAAACAGCATGGCTAAGTCTCTGGGAATCTCATCCTTGTTCCCTGTAATAAATAATCCTTGCAATTGTCACATACCTATTTGTTAGATCTATTTCACCGCTAAAAGACTTGCTCTTAATCCTGGATCAATTGTAACTGAACAAAAAACAACTAAAACTGAAGTCTGAATTTGCCAAAGTTATGTCAAAACCACTAAAGTAATGCAAAACCCAATTACCCCCCCACACATACACACACTTTCTCTTAGGTTTGTAAGGACACAAAAAAACACCCGTACTCTTTATCGTTTGCCCTTGCTTCCTGGACAAAATCCAGTTTGAATGATTACATTTTACTCAGGTTGTTGCACTTCCTGCAAAGGCCACTATTAATATATTCACAACTGCCAGTTGCTTTAGTGAATGTGGTTGAGTGTTTGAGGTATTCTCTAGAGAAAAGTTCAGACTGTGAACCCCTTAGTCTCACTGAAAAGAAGTTGCTTCCCAGATTTCAAATGGATATGAAGTGATTCCTCTCTCTCTCTCTCTTATCTGTAGCAAGGGTGTAGCAAGCCTTAATTTGTGTGCAAAGTGCTTTGAGGTCCTCAGCTGAAAGGCATTACAGAAATGCAGAGTGCTATAATTAAAACAAGTATTTGGGATTCAGATATATTAACAGGGCACTGTTATTTGAATTAAATCTTAAAAAAAATGTGGCCCAAAAATTAGCTTCACACTAAAGTGTCAAATATGTGATTTATACCAAATCATTCACAGGTAAAATATGTTTTATAAATCCATAAAACTGTAAAAGTTTTGAGATTGCAATACTGCAAGGCCAAATATAGCAGTTACATCTCACTCTGCACTTCATCTCATTAGGCCCAATTACTTTTTCTGAATCCTGTAACAATCATTTTTGAACCATCACCATCATATAGATTCTATAGGATTTCTCAAACACCCCCCCCCCCCCCCAAGAAAGTCACACTTTTCCAGAGATGGAACCTTTTGCAGTTACAGCCAGTTAAAGCCAAGATGCAATCACCCTCTCGTCTACCAACCAGAACTGCATGTTGGAACCATTTGGATGCAGTGACAACCAAATCTACCAATTTTTGCCTTTCAAAATATGAGATATTTGTGATCAGTGCTGACTTTTACCAACATTCTTAAATATTTGGGGAAAGTGTAATTTGGCATTTGTCTCTAGCATGTTTTCCTTTCCTAAAATTACTGTTAATTTGGCAAATTTATGTGACATTTAGACTTTTAAAAAAAATATAACTTTCATTTTCTTCTAATTTATTTTTGCTAATTAAGGCAACATTTTGTACTGGTAAAAATGGAAGCATGGCTTCATTAATATGAAAAGTGAGTTTCATTTCCAAGTTTTGTTATACTGAAAATAAAACCAATAGAAAAGGATGCCAGATGATTCATTTGTCATGAAAGCTTTGGGGTTTTTTTCTCCTAGCCAGGATCAGTGACAACTATTTTCTCAGTTTTAGTCACAATGTGCCAGAAAACCAATTTAGTTCTCTAGGGATGAGGATGATTTTGACAGACTGCATGATGTTTCAGCTAATTAAAAGCATTTCACTCTGTTTCAAATCCCTCCTTAAGACCTACTTAATTCAGACTTCCAACACTGATCCACCACTCGTCCCTGACTTTGCTTCCTTGAACTATAAATATAGCACATTTTGCATAAAAAGTGATAAAACTACATTTAAACACTACTTGCCCAACCTTCATTAGGTCATGTTACAAATTGGTGTGCATAAGTACTGCACTTAAAAACACAAATTGAGTGACACATGCAGGAGATTAGTAATGCAACTCATGTATTGGATCTTTTAAAATAAAAATCAAACTCTGTCTAGCAATTGACAACAGTTAAAGAGTATGACAGAGCAGCAACAAGCTACTGAAAGTAAGAAAAAGTCTAAATGAGAGATTTGTTCAGGGAATGATACAGAAGGGTATCCTGGTTTTATTTAAACCCTTTGTAACTTAAAACTTATGCAAAAGTCTCCAAGAGAGGCTCAAAGAAGAAGATACCACTGAAATGGACTCACTGCAGAGCTACTTTGTTATTTCCTTTTGTCCAAATACTGCAAAAGAAGCAGGAGCACTCTTACTTACAAGGGGCATTTTTTTTTTGCTTTGCTGGATTTTCTTAGGAGCCACTTGAAGCTAACCATCCTTGCTAGTAGAAGCCATGTTTGGTCATGTGAGCGAGTTTAAGAGTTGACCTGATTTATTGCCTCACACAGCTTCCTATGGTGGCTGAAATGGGAAACAACAGGCTGCTAGAACAAACAGGCAAAGGGCACAAGATAACTGTGGGATGATTACTGCTTGTCTCATTGATCACAGTCACAGCACAACAGTTGCCTTATCTGGTTTGTTGTAATTCTTGTTTATTGTTTTTGTGCTTTCTCCGCAGTCTGTGGATTCTTACTTCCTCATGGCCCAAGAAGGCTAAACTGGCAAATTGTTTTTAATGGAAAATGATACAACACTAATGAAGGAAAAACTCTGGAGGAAAATAAAAGTAGCACTGAAAGATGGAGGGGAGTGACTGGCTGAAGCCTAAGCCCAGATCCATAAAGGTATTTAGGTACCTAAGTCCCAATATTAGGCTCCATTGTGATGAACTCTTGTTTCTGATGGTTGGGTGTTGATTTAACTATGATGCTTGGTAGTGAAGAGGGATTTCAACTTGTGTCTAGCAGCCAGTGGGAGGTCCTGGCCAAAAAAAAATTATACTGATTGGGGCAAATTCATAAAAATTAATGCACTTGCTAAATTAAAATTTCCCCATTTCCACTATAAAAACTATGTTAGTAGAGAGAATATTTTGCCCTGAACTAAATTTCTAAATACTTATATAAGTTTTTACACAGCAAATGTTTCTAAATAGAAAGGTAGTATTTTTTGTATGCAAGCAATTGTTAATATGGATGACCAGTCCTGCTTAGTAGCTATTATTGCCTGTGCTTTAGACTCCAGTGATGCACCATTGTTTGATAGCAAGGTGGTAGTAGTACTGTGCTGTCTTTAATTCAATGAGTGCTGGGTGTTCTGTGTATGCTGCTTCCTTGCTATTAAGGGGTTATTTTTCAAGTGTGTTTCTAGAGCATCCTTCCCATGTAGTCTCCGCCCCTCTCTCTTCTGACACCTTACCTCTTTAAAGAGCAAATTGAATTCCTGCTTTCCTTCAAATGGAGTAAGAAAAAAATCTCCTATTGCTAGTGAGTCTTTCTTTCAAGCTGCTTGGCAATGTGGCAGGAAGATGTAATTATGTCTGCATGTATTCTGATGCCTTCTACTCACCAATGACACTCACATGACGACCACTGACATTTCAGTTGCTATGATTCTGGCACTTTCTTTTTAACTTATTTATTTCCTATAGTACCTGGCCTTTTAATACTGGAGTTCTAAATCTATCATTACAAAAAGTTTCTCACTCAGCTAATCCGCAACTTTGATTCCCCTTTAATAACCAAACTACACTAGCCTCAGCATCTCCCTTTCTCCTCCTGACTGCCACTTCTATGATCAGATGCTAAGAAAGAAATGTTATATTATATCTAGAAATATGGGCAGCAATTGCCATTTACCATAGCACTAATTTAAAAATTAGAATAAGCAAGAAACTGTTGCATCTTAACATGGTAAGAGACATTCTAAGGGGCAGATCCACTTTCATGGAGCTTTGACATTTGACACCAGCTGAGGATCCGCACCTACATTTGTAATGTACCTAATACTAATAATACGAAATAATACCTAATACTAGTGCTCGTTGCATGAATTGATTAGTCTGTACTCAACAGATTAGAGATGCACTACTGAAAAAGAATGGTTTTGCTTTGGGCGTATATTGCATAGAATTTTAGTCTTTACATTTTTGCTCACATAAGAAATATGAACACTTATAAAAAGGAAACACTAGAGTTGGTGGGATCATGGTGTGAGGAACCCTCTTGCAGCATTTGATTCTGAAAAGGAGCAGTGTTTCTGAGTTCATTCCACTCTCTGGACACTGTTAAACTACTGCTGCCAGGACAAATTTTCATCTGTTGTAACGGGTGTTTTTATGGAAAACCAAAAATGTTGCTTTTGGAATGTATGAGATTGCACCAATTAGCATATCACTAGTAATGTATTTGGCACTACAGAACACAAAGACAGCCACCTTTCCCAACAGACACCCCCCTATAAATTACCTAAAACAGAAGAACGGCCATACTGGGTCAGACCAAGGTCCATCTAGCCCAGTATCCTGTCTTCTGACAGTGGCCAATGCCAAGTGCTTCAGAGGGAATGAACAGAACAGGTAATCATCAACTGATCCATCCCCTGTTGCCCATTCCCAGCTTCTGGCAAACAGAGGCTAATGACACCTTCCCTGCCCATCCTGGCTAATAGCCATTGATGGACCTATCCTACATGAAATTATCCAGTTCCTTTTTGAACCCTGTTATAGTCTTGTCCTTCACAACATTCTCTGGCAACAAGTTCCACAGGTTGAATGTGCATTGTGTGAAGAAAAACTTCCTAGTATTTGTTTTAAACCTTCTGCCTATTTATTTCATTTGATGACTCCTCATTCTTGAGTTAGGTGAAGGAGTAAATAATACTTCCTTATTCACTTTCTCCACACCACTCATGACTTTTTAGACCTCAATCATATCCTCCCTTAGTCGTCTCTTTTCCAATCTGAAAAGTCCCAGTCTTATTAATCTCTTCCCATATGGAAGCTGTGCGATACCACTAATAATTTTTGTTGCCCTTTTCTGTATTTTTCCCAAATTCCAGTGTATCTTTTTTGAGATGGGGTGACCTGATCTCTACCTTACACATATTGTATCATTTCAGACAAATAAGGCCAGATCTTCAAACCTTTTTCAGCTCCATTGAATTCAGTGATTTACAGCCGCTGAGGAGCTGGCCCAAAATATCCATCTAATACACAAGTGCTTAAAGTTAGACATCTAATGCTAATTCCAAAAAAGTCTCAGAGCAGCAGGTACTCAGCACCTCTGAAACTCTATTTTTACTTAGACAACTAAATATCAAATAGCATGACTAAGTTTGAAAAAAATTGGCACTAAATTTGAAAAAAAATTGGGGACATGGAGGTGAAAATCCATGCCCTAGAGGGGAGGTGAAAATCCATGCCCTAGAGGTGGTCAGGAAGGATGGAGTTATTAGCTCCTTCTGAGTGTCATGTAAATGTATTTGTGAAAATAAACTAACAAAACAAGAAATTATGCAAATTATTTCCATAATACCTTTACTAACATTCACATTAAAGATTCCATAGTGATGAATACTAAAGCATCTATTAAAAACAACCATGCTTAGAGCTCGCCTGAGAATGGAAATCCTTTCCAATGTGGGGGGAAAGGGAATCACATTTTCACTTTTTTTTTAATTGGGATAAAAAGTCAATGTGCATTTTTTTCTTGGAAAGGGATTTCCAGAAAAACTGAATTTTTAGGAGAACTGAAATGGAATCTTTTGGCTTCTTTGCTCCCACTGCCTGCAGAATATAAAGCTGACAACAGCCTTCCAGCCTGGTTCATGTTGGATAATCGTACCGATGGAAAACTTTGCACAATCTCTATTCATACTGTGTATTAAGTCTCCAATAAGATGGAAGACTGAGCAACAAAAAAAGAAATGCTATAGGAAATATTGTAATAAACACTATTTCATTAAGGAGCAAGATAGGTGGGGAGGGATGGAAATGGAAAAGGAGCATTGAAAGGACTGAAGAACAATCTATGAACACAATTCTGGCAACATATTAGCCCACACAAGCCAGGAAGTAACAAACAATGTCCACTTTCACAGCTAATGCAAATAATCTTGTTAAAAAGTAGTTTTCAAAAAGTCAATGATTTCCCTCGTGTTTTCTTTTTTTTTTTTTACAAGATAAGTATCTATTGAAATGTTTTGACCCCAACATTTCTATTTCCCAGGGGAAACTTCAAAACAATACACCACATTCATAAAAATTGGGGGGAGGATATTCCCCCTTTTTACATTTTCCCTTAATAGGAATAATTCCACGTTTACAACTTTTAATTGTTTAACAGTAAAGGTATGTAAAGTAGGTTATCCTCCATTTTCTTTCGATTTTCTAACTTTTACCAGTTGGAAAACAGTGACAAAGCATTGGCATGTGGGGGGAAACCCACAATTTCTAAATGACATGTTTAAGCTCTGAACTCTTCCCCTAAACTAAAAATGTTGGAAAATTGAAAAAAGTGGTCAAATTATGAGATTTCTGTAAAAAGTGTTTTCAATTAAACACTGTTTTGAAAGGAAATATCTTTGTTGGAAAATGTTCAAGCAGCTCTACTAAAATATAGCCTCTGGCTGTAATAACTTTTGCAGCTTACCCTGTAGGGTTGGGCAAAAAGAATCTAGAACCCAGCTGTTCCCAGTATTTTCCTCTGTCCAGGTTTGCAAGGCCAAACGTATCAAAGAGTATTGTGATGAAGTGAGCTGTAGCTCACAAAAGCTTATGCTCAAATAAACTTGTTAGTCTCTAAGGTGCCACAAGTTCTCCTTTTCTTTTTTGCGAATACAGACTAACACGGTTGCTACTCTGAAACCGGTAAGAGAATAGTATACTGTTCAGTGGGAATCTCTCTTCCACAGATGCAGGTCCCTCTCAGTTCACAGATATGGTGAGGAGCATGGCTACCTTAGTTATAAAATAGTAGCTTTTTTAATAAACAGCTTGAACATATAGACAACCCTTTTTACCCTATGACTTTGTCTTCACTGCGAAAAAAAATAGTGTGTTTTTGCCATAGGATAACTAACTTTCTAGTTTAATCCTAGTATAAACAAGCTACTGTAGTTCTATCATGAGGTGCCACTAGGTAAGGTCAGTTTACAAGATGAGGATTATAGTGTTGATTTTACCTATCTACCTTGCGGGTAAAAATGCCTTGTGCCCACTACAATTTTACAGCAAGAAAACTATTGCTTGTTATCTCAGTGTAAAAACAAACAACTCCCGTCCCCATCTTTTTGGCAATGAAGACATAGCCTAGGATAGCTCTGATGTTTGGAGAACACTCTTCATGTTAGGGTTCAGCATGACACCAAAATAACTTCTTCCATTGCAAAGCTTTGCAACTACATCCCACCTACCTTTCTTCTTTTCCTGTGGTTAGCTGAAGGGATTTTCCTTCACATTTGTTTGAGCCACTTTCAACTTTGGCTTGTACAATGATTTCTTCTTAGCACTCTCAGTTGTAAATTAGCCCCTAAAGAGATGACAGATGGGGAAAGTAAACTTTCCCATCAATTTTTAGAATATCTTTCTTATTGCTTCTCACATTATAAGCATATTTAAAATGTGAACCCTGAGCAAGCCTTTGAAATGGATTATATAATTTTGACTGGCTGCTGGCATCATCAGTGCTGTTTTGACTCATCGTTCACACAACACTGAAGAAATAAAAGCAGACTAGGAAAAAGATGAAATGGTTACGCTGCATATTCATTTTAATATGAGAACAACAACAAAACCAGCCTTGATAACAGGCCATTCCCTGGGTAACTAATGAATGATTTGCTGGGATTACACAAATACCCAGGAAATGACCTGTACCTCAATTGCTATTTTTTGTTAAAATTGTAAACTGCACTTTGACTATTGTGCATGGAAATCAATAATGGTGAATAAAAAAGAAACTGTATTGCCAGTTAATACAGTTAATCCCACCCCACCCCACTCCCCCTTTTTTTTCATTTTCTTGTATTTATGCAATTTATAGTTGTGGCTGACACTTATTAAATTCTCTCTTAGGATTTTCATTATTGCAAGAGTTTCTATATATCTATGTACAGTAACTCTTCACTTAAAGTCTTCCCGGTTAACACTGTTTCGTTGTTATGTTGCTGATCAATTAGGGAAAATGCTCGTTTAAAGTTGTGTAATGCTCCCTTATAATGTTGTTTGGCAGCTGCCTGATTTGTCCACTGCTTGCAGGAAGAGCAGCCCATTGGAGCTAGCTGGTGGGGGCTTGAAGCCAGGGTGGACCGGCAGCCCTCCTATCAGCTCCCTGCTCCCCTAAATTCCCTGTGCAGCAGCCACCCAGCAGACTATCAATTGCCGGGCAGTTCAGCTGTCCCTCCCCCCACTGCCCTGTGCTGCTCCTGCCCTCTGCCTTGTAGCTGCTTGTAGGAGTCTCCTGCTTGCTGTGCAGGGTAGGGGGAAGAGGAGTGCTCAGGGCTCAGGAGGGAGCTGCTGTCTCAACTTGCTTATCTTTTTAAAAGGCAGTGTACTTAGAGTGGTGTCAGAGTACTTAAAGGGGCAATGCATCTCTCTCTCTCTCTCTCACACACACACACACACACACACACACACACACACACGGTGTGTGTCTGTCTCCCCCCTCCATTTGTGTTGCCTTGTAGAGTGTGAGGCTACCTTAACAACAACAATGTGTTAACCCTTGAGGCCTTAGCCGAGTGCCAGTTCATCATTTAGTAGTAAGGCATCCCCTGGGATATATCCCACCCTCTTCCACCTCCTGTCTCCACCACCTCAACCAAGCTTCACAATCATAATTACTGTGTACAGTATTAAATTGTTTGTTTAAAACTTATACTGTGTGTGTGTGTATGTATGTATGTATAGTCTTTTGTCTGGAGAAAAAAATTTCCCAGGAACCTAACCTCCCCGATTTACATTAATTCTTGTGGGGAAATTGGATTCATTTAACACTGTTTCACTGAAAGTAGCATTTTTCAGGAACATAACTACAACGTTAAGCGAGGAGTTACTGTAGATACTTATATGGGTCTTATTACTGGAATATCTGAGCACCTCACAACCACTAGTGGATTTATTCCTTATCACAGCCCTGTTAAGTAGGAAGAACCACCACCATTTTACAGATGAGGAACTGAGGCATAGGGTAGCTTGAGAAATCTGTGGCTGACCTGAGGTTTTGACGGAAGGTCGCAGCACAGTGTCCTATCACCTAGAATATCATTCCTACCCAGCTCTTCTATGCAGACTGAAGGGATGAAACCTTGGTCTATAACAGTAGGTTGTGGGGGTTTTATATGTGTGTGTTTGGTTTAGGGGGGTTTTTTGGGCCGGGGGGAGGGCATTGCTGGGTCCAGGATTCCACCAAGAAGTGGATGCTTATCTTTAAGATGCTTATCTGAACCAAACGGAGGGCTGGAGTGGTTGTATGGGTGGAAGGCACACTAAAATATGGGCCTATTTAGCTTTTTTAAGTTTGCCAACTTGTTACAACTGAGCATCATGGTGAGTACACAGGGAAATATGAACTTTTTCTTCTAAGGCGAATGGGGCCATTTGAAATGAAGTTTCAGGGACTAATAATTATCAGGATTTTAATAAATATGATTTAACCATCTTGATCTTGCAGCTGGTTCCATGGAGGCAAATCGCTGAATCCAGATGTAACAAGTTGAAGGATCAGGGCCCATTCATGAATAGATAACACAAATGGCCCTAGGCTAGAATCAGTGCGGCAAATTCATCCCCAGTTTAACTTCAAGGAATTAGCCCTAATTTCAATATAGAATTTAATTTAAAGAAAATGGAATTCCAGTGTCAGTTAAGGACTAAAAGAAAAGGAGTACTTGTGGCACCTTAGAGACTAACAAATTTATTAGAGCATAAGCTTTCGTGCTACAGCTCACTTCATCGGATGCCAGAATCAAAACTGGTGTTACTCCATTAAAGACAACAGCATTACACCTATGCTGCATTAGCCTTCTGGTTTGAAACACTAATGCAATAGAGGATCATGTCTATGCAAAAAAGATATCAAAATGCTGCTTTTCTGACTTGATAGTATTTTAAACTCCATTTGCACAGGTGTAAATCTCTAGGTAAGGTGTAAGGCCTTGGAGGATTGAGCTCTTTGATTTTAGATCCTTGTCCCAATATCTGATTTCCTATGAACTACCTCTAATGGGGTTTTTGTTTCTCAAAAAATCATGCATGAAAGGGCTAATAAAAAAATGAAATAAAACATAATCTTAGGCCTGGTCTACAGTATGCGGTTATTTTGGAATTAGCTGAGTTACTTCAAAATAAAACTGATTCTGTCCACACGATCAAACCAGTTTTTTCAATTGAAAGGGCTCTTTAATCCACCTCGGCAAGTGCAGTAACGCTAAAATCGAGATCGCAGTTCCGGGTTACAGGTACTGTGGACGCAATTCAACGATATTGGTCTCCAGGAGCTATCTCAGAATGTTGCCTTGTGACTGCTCTGGACAACACTCTGAACTCCGATGCACTAGCCAGGTAGGCAGTAAAAGCCCCGGGAACTTTTGAATTTCCTGTTTGATCACCATCAGCACAGGCGACCATCAGCACAGTCCACCATCACAAGAGACCACGCAGTCCCAGATTCGCAGATGAGCTCCACCATGGTCCGATCGGGAGGTACTGGATCTCATTGCATGTTGGGAGATGAATCTGTTATGGCAGAGCTATGTTCCAAAAAAAGAAACGCAAATATGTACATTAAAGTCTCCAGGGCCATGATGGAAAGAGGCTACTCCAGGGACACAGAACAGTGTCATATAAAAATCAAGGAGCTCAGGCAAGCGTACCAAAAAGCCAGGGAGGCAAACGAGCGCTCTAGGTCAGAGCCCCATACATGCCATTTCTACTGTGAGCTGCATGCAATTATGGGGGGTGACGCCACCAGTACCTCACCACTGTCCGTGGACACCTGCAAGGGGGGAGTAGCATGGAGCGAGGAGGATGAGTTTTTGGAGGTGGACAAAGAGGAGGAGGAGGACAGTGTTCAGGCGGCAAGTGGGGAATCTGTTTTGCCCCCTAGCCAGAAACTATTCTTAACTCTGGAGCCAGTAGTCTCTTCCTACTCCCAAGGCATGCTCCCGGACCATGACCCTGGAGAAGGCACTTCTGGTGAGTGAGAGCTTGATCGGAGCCACACAGTGGGGGGTGGGGGAAACCCAGTCGTGCTGGGCTGTTCATGTTTAGTTTAAAGGGCTCGTCCCTGCTCAGAGCTTCATTGGAGCCACGCTAGGCTGTTCGCTTTTAGTTTAAAGGGCTCACCCCTACTCAGAGCCTCATCGGAGCCACGCTGGGCTGTTCACGTTTAGTTTAAAGGGCTCATCCCTGCTCAGAGCCTCATCAAAGCCATGCAGTGTGTATTGGGGGGGCAGAGAGGGGAGGGTGTTGTGTGAAGCGATCATCCCAGAGAGCCCGCAGGTACTCCTTTTATATGGCAAACCCACCAGGCACTGCTTGCTATGGGAAAGGGGGACCGGCAATTTGAAAGCATTGAAATGAATGCGGAAGAAGCAGAACCCCACGTGCCCCTAGGGTTGGCTGCCTGCAAGCTGAATTCTGTTGCCTGGACACATGATGGCTTACTCCCACCAAAGTGGCAGGCACTTCAGTATAAAAGGCAAAAAGAGACCTTGTACTGAAAGAACATGTGCTGTGTATTATGAATTGCCTGTTTCACTGAGAAAGAGTGTCCCCTTTGTTCTCTATAATGTATCTTTTAAAATACTACTCTCCCTTTTTCTCCTCCCACAGCAGGTGCAAATGTCTCAACGTGACCCCTATCTACTCCATCCCAGAGACTGGTCCAGATTAGAAGGTGGAAAAAATGAACTTAGGACAACATGTTTGCCAAGCTCATTCAGTCCTCCCGCACTGATAGGGCTCAGTAGAATGCACAGAGGCAAACAATTGCGGAGTCAAGTAAAGTGTTATATGAATATGAAGAGAGGAAGGACATGCGCGATGAGAGCAGGCAGGATGCTATAGTCAAGCTCATAGGGGAGCAAACTGACATGCTCCACTGTATGATGGATCTAATGCGGGAAAGGCAGCAAGACCACAGACTGCTGCTGCAGCCTCTGTATAACCGCCCTCCCTCTTCCCCAAGTTCCATAGCCTCCTCACCCAGACGCCCAAGAACATGGTGGGGGCGAGGCTACGGGGACCCACACAGTCAACCCCAGAGGACTTCATAAGCAGCAGAAAGCTGGCATATCCTAAATTTTTATTTGATTTCTGGACTTGTCCTTCCCTCCTCCTCCACCCCCCTAACCCAATACCCTCTGCCCCCCATCTAGCTTCTGATTTCTCTCAATGTATATTATATATATATATATATATATATATATATATATATATATATATATATATATATATATATATATAAGGGGCTGGTAACTTTAAGAGAAACAAACACAACTGTCACACCGTACCCTGGCCAGTCATGAAACTGGCTTTCAAAGCTTCTCTGATGTGCAGCGTGCCCTGCTGCACTCTGCTAATCACCCTGTTGTCTGGCTGTGCAAAACTGGCTGCCAGGTGAGTTGCCTCAACCTCCCACCCCACCATAAATGTCTCCTCCTTACTCTCACAGATGTTGTGGACCACACAAGAAGCAGCAATTGCAATTGCAATATTGGTTGTGCTGAGATCTAACCGAGTCAGTAAACTGCACCAGCGCACTTTTAAACGTCCAAACACACATTCTACCACCATTCTGCACTTGCTCAGCCTATAAATGAACTGCTCCTTACTATTGTCCAGGATGTCTGAGTACGGCTTCATGAGCCATGGCATTAAGGGGTAGGCTGGGTCCCCGAGGATAACTATAGGCATTTCAACATCCCCAACAGTAATTTTCTGGTCTGGGAAGTAAGTTCCTTCCTGCCGCTGTTCAAACAGACCAGAGTTCCTGAAGACGCGAGCGTCATGCACCTTTCCCGGCCATCCCATGTTGATGTCGGTGAAATGTTCCTTGCGATCCACCAGTGCCTGCAGCACCATGGAAAACTACCCCTTGTGGTTTATGGACTGGTGCCCCACCCCACCACAGTTTGGGAAATGTGCAGACCATTGTGGATGGCTTTAATGCGCTGGGGTTCCCTAAGTCACTACCCTTGATAGGAGCTGGTCAATGATTGTGTTGGCTATTTGCAGCACAGTAGCCCCCACAGTAGATTTGCCCACTCCAAACTGATTCCCAACTGACCTGTAGCTGTCAGGCATTGCAAGCTTCCACAGGGCTATAGAGACTCACTTCTCAACTTTGAGGGCTGCTCTCATTTTGGTGTCTTTGTGCTTCAGGGCAGGGGACAGCAAGTCACAAAGTTCCATGAAAGTGGCCCTACGCATACGAAAGTTTCTCAGCCATTGGGAATCATCCCCTACCTGCAACACTATGTGGTCCCACCAGTCTGTGCTTGTTTGCCGGGTCCAGAATCGGCATTCCACAGCATGAATCTGGCCCAACACCACCATGATCTCCCAATCACCACTTGCCGTGCTTCTAGGAATGTCTGTGTTCATGTCCTCATCACTATCTTAATTGCGCTGTCTTCGCTTCCTTCCCCGGTTTTGCAGATACTGCACATACTGCTGGATAATGTGCAAGGTATTTACAATGGTCAAAACTGCAGCTGAGATCTGATCAGGCTCCATGGCTATGGCGCCTGCATGGGTAATCCTGGAAAAAGGACTTGAAATGTAGGAGAGCAGATTGGCAGCAGAAGAGATGCTGTTCGGTTCACGGTAGCCGAAAAAAGGCGGTAAATGGTTATCTTCTGTAGCTTTCATGGAGGTGGGAGCCCAGGACAGACAACATGGAGAAGCTCGGAAGTGCAGCAATAGTGGGAGAGCAGAGTTGGCAGCAGAAGCGTTCAATGAGGAAAAGAAAGAGTAGATAATAGATATTACATAGAAGATAAGAGGAAATGAGAGGTGGATTCATAGTAGCAGGAGAGCAGCGGTGCACCATCTGCTGAAAGCAGTATGGTGTCTGCACGCCAAAAAGGTGCAAAACCATTGTCTGCTGTAGCTTTCACAAAGGGAGGAGTGACTGATGACACACACCCAGAAACACCTGCGAGAATTTTTTTGCCCCATCATGCACTGGGAGTTTATCCAGTAACACACAGCTACACACAGTACACCACTCCGACATTCAATGCTAGTGTTGGTACTGTGGAAGCACTCCGCCGAATTCATGTGCTTTAGTGGGGACACAGAAGACCGAATGTATAAAATAGCTTCTGAAAATTCAAATAGAATAATTTTGAAATAATTCCATACTGTAGATGTACCCTTAGCAGTAAAATTTAGGATGAATATAGCATTTTACCTTACAAATAAGAATTTAATCTTGATATCCCCCTGGAGGTAGGCAAGTACAGTTTTCTCGTTTAAAAAAGAACCTCATTAATTCACACTAGAGACTGGGGAACTCATTGCAAATTACTGAATGTTGTGAATCAGTAGGTGAGCATGAGCAACCATAGAAAGGTAAGGAGAATATCCCACCAAATGTGTTTTGATTCATCTGTTTTGTCAGTGAAGATTTATTATTTATCAGAATAGATCATTATGTATTAGCAAAGATACTGTAATATACAATGTAACAATACATTCTTGAGCACTCAATGTTGCATTCTGGTATTTAATTTTTCTTCAGAAGAAGACACACTTTCCCGTTATAATTTCTAAAGTGGGAGGATACATAAAACAGAGCAGCAAGACTCTACAATATTACACTAATAGATTACAGAAAACATTTGCTGTGCTGCTTTGCCAAATATCAGTTGACCAAGGCGCACAGATGAATGAAGACAGACACAGATTTAATTCTCAGGCTGCAACTTTGTTAACTTAACACTGGGCGAAGGCCACCATCTGCCCCTTCTCTTAGGGACAGGCATTTAAGTGTAGCCAATGCAGAGATTACCTGGCTCCCATCATATAACCTACAACTCACAGTAGAGCCTTTTCAGCCTACCTCAAGAACTCAGCTCACTTCTGAATCCTCTCACCCTCCATCCTGCAAGGGGGCTGGAGAGGTAAACAAGGGGGACCTCAGTCTGCAAAAACTTCAGGCCTCCCCTTCTCTCATAGGCACAAAGTCCACCAGCAAAATCCCAGGTCTCTTACCTTTGGGAGCTGGCCCTTTTGGCCTTTATCTGCACTGGACACTAGCCATAAGAGGCAACAAGGTAAACATTTCTAATACTAGAATCCAAGTCCCACTCCTATTTAACCAAACTATATAACCAGGATGCTGCCAGGAAGGCAAAAAAGCCCACTGGCCCTATCAATTTGATCCCAATGGGAAAAATTATTTCCTGACCCCAAAACAGGTGTTCAGTCAGACATGCATCATCCTAAAAACACAGTTCCTATACTACAACTACAGTGAGGCAGCAAGAGAATCAAAAAGAAAAACAAGGCTCCCAAAAGCACAAAGGTTTAAATTAATGAAAGGGGAAGGGAAGGGCCAATCAGCTCCCCCCTGTCTGGCCAATAGGAGACAGAAAGCCTTTAGAGGAGGAGATGCATTCCTAGGCATGTTCTTTTCCTTCCTCCTACCCCCACTTGTTTCTGAGCTGTCTACCACACGGCTAGTCCAATCAATCTTCTCACACAGTGAAACAGAGGTGTGGAATTTTTAATAAGATACTTGCTACAAGGTATTTCATACTCTGGTATCACACCACTGAGGTTTAGGAAGATTAAGTTTTCTGATAAGTCAGCTTCTAAATCTCATCTGGTGACATATTAAAAAAAATAAGATAAGGGTATGTCTACATTAGCAACAGTACATGTGTCCATCCTTGGGCTTGTGTCATAACCAAAGATATGATTTTATCACAGAGGTCTTGGATTCAATGACTTTAAAAAGACCTCTGTGACTTCTTTAGCCTCATCTCCTGTCAGAGAGGTGGGGCTAGAGCAGCTGTCTGACCCCACCACAGGAAAAGCGGCAGGGCTGGAGCAGTAGCCAGCAGTCAGCTCCCAGGGCTGGAGCAGCGACTGGTGCAGCCGGCTGGGGTTGGGGCTGGAGCAGGCACCCAGGGGCTGAAGTAGGGTGACCAGATGTCCCGATTTTATAGGGACAGTGCCAATATTTGGGGCTTTGTCTTATATAGGCTCCTATTACCCCCATCCCTGTCCTGATTTTTCACACTTGCTGTCTGGTCACAGGAGCAGCAGCGGGGCTGGCTTCCACAACTGTTAGGTCCCTCCTCCCACCCCCATATTTTTAATAGAAGTCAAGGACAGGTAGTGGTCTTCTGTGAATTTTTGTTTATTGCCATGACCTGTCCATGATTTTTACTAAAAATACACGACTCAATCTTAGTCATAAACTCCTATTGTCCATACTTAACCCCCTGAAGCATGTGTTTCAAGGCAAGTAGATGGCCAGCAAGGTAGGACATCTGACGGGTGTATATGTATGTATGTATATGTGCCGCCTGTTTATTTGAGGGATCCCACACATCCAGGCTCATGAAACTATACATCTTGACATCAATGAGCCTGGAAAAGGGAAATCATTTTCAAGCTAAGTTACCGAAGAATGGTTTGGTTGGGATTATTTTCACTACAGCGGCTTGTTAATTTAAGCTATGCAATTTGAGTTGCATTAGTAGCATAACTCAAGTTGACATAGCTTAGATCTACTTACCGCAGGATCCACATTACACTATGTTGATGGGAGATGCTGTCCCGCCAACATTGCCTCAGCCTCTCATTGAGGTGGAGTACAGAAATTGATAGGAGAGTGCTCTTTGATCAATTGAGCAGGTCTTCACTAGACCCGCTAAATTGATGCTGCTGCATCGATTTAGCTCCGTAGTGAAGTCAAGCCCTGTGTTGGGTTAACTCAAGGCTCAGTGGGTGCAGCCTGTGTGGGAAATACCATTCCTATGATCTTTGCCTGCAGCACACTTCACAACATTTGTGAGGGCAAGGGAGAGCATTTCTATCCTAATTGAACTTAGGACTAATCTGGTTTGCAAATTCTGTACAGGCAGTTTGATCCCACACACATGCATACTGGTCCTGGGTCTCAGTGGACAAGAGAAATTAGGGATGCCATATATGACGATCCTGGCACAGAAGGGAGGCAGAGGATGACATCTGCCATGTGCTTCTGCTGTGGGACACCTTCACATCCTTTCTGTGAAGCTGCTTTAAATGTATATGAGGGAACAGGAAAGGTACCTGTATATTTATACATAGCTTTGTAAGGGTTTTGTTCTCATTTGATTCGCTGTAGTGTGTGAGTCACACTAAAGGCTATTATAGGACACCTACATTGTGTTAACAACTTGGGGTTGTTTCCACTGTCAAGGGTAGTGGCTGTGTTATGAGCTCATTATTCAATATGTTTGTCCTGCTCACTATTGACATCTGAATCTGAGCCAATTCATTAAGAGTGATTCACTTAAAAAGAAATGATGGGGTTGTTCTCAAGATAGTGACAGTTTCGGGGAGTGTCACATATGACTTTTTTATTTTGCAGCTCCTTGACCCCATTACAACTGTATGGGAAGCCCCAATTTACACAATGGGTTCTGGTTTTATTTTGAATGGGTGAAGGACCCGTTTTCACGTCATTTGTGAAATATCAGATTTTGGAGCACTTAACTGAATAACACAATTCTCTGCTAAATGGAACTCCTAATCTCAGCCTTTTGAGAACTGTTTAACTGATTTCCACACTCACCCCCACTACTACAATTATGGAGACAAATGCTGTCAATGATGTACCTGCCTAATTTTTGGTGCCTTAAATGCCTGACACAATTCACACTTCTTTTGAAGCCCCTGATATTTGGGGTTATTTAAACATTTGTAACATGTTTATGATGGGTTGTTGAGGGAGGGGGAGGACCACTGGGTGAAGGTGCAGAATAACCTCCTCCTTATCCTCTGGATCTTCTGGAAGACGTCTACAGTCTCCGCTGCCTCCTTGCTCTCAACCTCTTTAGTGTCCTGTCAGACTATGAGGCTGGCTGGGTTAATGAGGGCATCATGAGCCCTTTAGGCTCAGTAGTAGGGGCCCTTTATAGTGCCCGGTCAAGCTCCTTGTAAAAGGGGCTTGTACGACAAGTTGTCCTGTCCTGTCCTTCCTCTACAGGAGCCTCAAGTGCTTAATCTGTTCCTGGATGGCATTGGAATGGAGTCCACTGAATGCCTGCCTGCTGCAGCATCTGGGAAATGTGCTGGGACAGGTGAATGTAGGTACTGTTCCAGATGAAGTCATGGAGGATATTGTACTCCACCCAGACACTGATCAGCACCCAGGTATACTCAGAGGGCCAAGGGGCTGCTCTCCGAGATGTATCTGTTACCCATATTGATCTGTAAGAACAACTTTCCCCTGCATGTCTTATGTGGTCAGTGCAACATGCTATTACTGGTGAAAGCAGGGGGAAAGGGACCATTATAGATTGTGAAATGGTCAGGAAGAAAATGGTTCAGTACATTGTGGGAATAGGGTGAATGTCTATTGAAACTCAAGACCTGGTTCATGCTCCCCCCGGTCCCTCCACACTGCAGACTGGAACAGGTACTACAGTTAATGTGTATACTTACACCCGTCAGATGTCCTACCTTGCTGGCCATCTACTTGCCTTGAAACACATGCTTCAGGGGGTTAAGTATGGACAATAGGAGTTTATGACTAAGATTGAGTCGTGTATTTTTAGTAAAAATCATGGACAGGTCATGGCAATAAACAAAAATTCACAGAAGACCACTACCTGTCCTTGACTTCTTCTTTGTTTCTGGAAAATAAAGATCTCCTTCTCATTTCAAATGCAATCCTGATCTCCTGGTGTCAAGGTTGAATCCTCACTCTGGCACTTCAAGAGCAGAAGGTGGGGGCCTGCAAGGATTTTAAAAAATTAATACTTGCCACTCCATGCTTGTATTAAACTCCCAAGATTACAGCTTTTCTCTGACCTTGGCTTGGTAAATGCTGCCACCACCCAAATGCAAAAACACAACCTCTTGAACCCCGGAAGGAGCACTTGGGAATTCCTCCCTGTGGGGTAATCTCAAGGTCCCCGCTCCCCCAGAGAAGAGCTGAGAAAGAAAACAAAGGAAATTAGCTGTTGCTACCAGCTAATCAAACGACATGCACAAACCTCGTAAGACACCAACAATTAAATCCTGTTCTTTAAAAAAGGTAAATTTTATTAAAAACAAAAAAAGAAAGAAAATACATCTGGAACTTTGCTAGATTTTAAAAGAGCAATTCCAAAAATTAAGCACCCAGAATAGCTTTCTTGGGAGTTCATTTTAAAGGTTAAAAGCAAACAAAAGCATCTGGGGTTAGCACAGAGGAGTCCATTAGCCATAAGAAATAAATAGAAAAAACGCTAATCGCATCTTTCTTAATATTCCTAATTTACTTACATATTTGGGGGTTTTCAAATAAGTCATTCTAGGTATAATCTGATGATTTCTCATACCTGTCTTAAAGCTGCTTATAGCATAGTCAGAGCCCTGACTTTGCTCTGTTCCCCTCTCTGTGGAGAGCAACCACAGACACAAAGAGAAAGCTTCTTTCCCAATTTTAAAAAGTTCTAGCCTTCCCATTGGCTTTTTTGGTCAGGTGCCCCTTACTTTACTTGGAAGACTTTTTTAACCCTTTACAGATAAAGCAAGCAGAGAACAGACACCAAGAAGGATTTTACAGTTAACTGGCTGGCTGGGTCTCTATAAAAAGGGTGCTACCACCCTCCCCTCTTCATTTATCACACCTGGTGTCATTACTAATGTGGGGAACCCTGCAAAGCTTATTCATGAATCTGCCTCTATGTTCCCCTAAACCTCATAGAAGGATGGAATTTCAATTCACATACTCACTTGTGGGGGAAATTATTGGGATGTGAGTGCCATTGATAGCCCCTGCCCAGTTCAGAAACATCAGCCTCTGAAAACGAACTATTATTTCTGGAATCTCTTTTAGGCCAGCCACCCATGGGCATATCACAGTATTAGAGTGTTAAATGTCTCATATATCTGCACAACTACCCCCTCCCAGCCCCCCAACTAGGGACTTTTCCACCCCAAAGTGGTTTACAATGGATTTGTAGCTGTCTGGTGATGCCAGTTTCAACAAAGTAATAGCAACTCACATCTGAACCAGTATGGCTTCCCTGAATTGAGTATTCTGGAGCTGGAGGGTTGGTGCAAGCTCCTCATAGAGTACCATGAAGATCTTATAAGGAAATCCTGAAGCCATTGCTGATCATCCAAGCATGATGTGATTCCACCACATGTGCTGGACCTCCTGCACAAGAAGCAACAGTCAACAAAATGGCATACTGGTACTGCTACAGTATTCAACATATTTGTGCTGTGTGACATGAATGAATGGTCATTAATTCTCAAGATCAGCCACATTTAGGCATCAGAATATGCTGCCCAAATTCTATCCAGCACCTTGCTGAGTACTTACTCCACTGCATAAACATTTTTCCTGAATAAGGAACAACATCAGGACCATGTCATGATCCAATTGAACCATATCTTTGACCCAGTTTTGCAGGGTATAAAAGTGAGGGGTAATGTGATTTGGAAGTGCTACTGGCAAATGTGTAAAGGCAGGGAATGGTGCCAACAACACACAGCAAAAAGATTCCTAGAATGTCTCCCAAGGTTGCACAGACTCCTGGTATACCCCCCTGAAATGATAGAGCAAGCTTTTAGTACTTAGAAAGGCAGTGTGGATACAGGTATGTGTGTACACACCATTATACCCATGTCCAGTACAGCATATTCAGACTCTCATACGTGCATATCAGGAGCATACACAAGCATTAACATGATACAGTACTCAAGTATGTGTGCCAGTATAGGATATAGCCTAAAAGTCTGAGACTAAGTATAGCAATCCTGTAAACACCTAACATTCTGAGAAATATTTTCACAAATTGGGGACAACATTCATAACCTGTGTGATGCAGTAAAGTAGAGTCACAAATGGATTATATAAGATCATCCCCAATTAGTGAAAACATTTCTGACAACACAGTGCTGTGGTGGAAAATTAACCATGCGTTGTGTTCGGATCAGAACAAGCCTGAGGCTCCTTTATTCAAGCATGCGCATACAGGGAGAGTCAGCCGGAGCTGCTCTGGTGTAAACAGAAAATACAGGAGTTTATATAGCTGAAAACCACAATTGGTCAAGCACACTTCCACCAATGGAGCTTTCCCTATTTGGCATATAATTCGAGCCTTAATAGTAGTTTTGCGTTATTTGGAATATAGCAAAAACAAGCTTTTCCTGTTATTGACAGGTCGTTCTTTTGCAGTTAATGGTCTTTCCTAATTTCTAGCTATTAGGGTGATATTTCTTAAACTGTGTTGCTGCAATTGCCCCACAATGGAATTTTCCTTACTCTCTTCTTAGGCTTCATATACCCAGTTAGCTTGACCAAAGTTTTAGGCCTATTTGGGTCTACTGTGTTTTTCTTCCACAGTGCTTATATGATGCATCTTCTTTTCAGTTATTTAAAGAACTGTTAGTGTCTCATGAAAAGTGTTGAAAACCACTTTCTTTAGAAACAATCCTGCTAGTATGTCTTGTCCCCCTCCCCACCCCCCCGCCCGGTATCTCCACCTCATTCTTTAATTATTGGGAAAATTTGAAGGAAAAGAGAAACACCATTTCCTAAGAATTCATCTGTTTCCAGGTTTTTAATATCTGAAGACAAACATCTCTGACACGTCACAATTGGTTGATGTGGAAACAATTGTGTTGTTACAATAACAGATTTCTTATTATAAATGAATGACAGACATAAGAAAACTTAACAGACATAAGCAAACTTAAAGATTCTGGGGGCTGCGGGAAGTGGCGCAGGCCGAGGGATGTGCTGGCTGCCCTTCCCGCAGCCCCCATTGACCTGGAGCGGCGAACCGCAGCCAGTGGGAGCCATGATTGGCCGAACCTGCAGACACACCAGGTAAACAAACCGGCTCAGCTCACCAGGGTCTTTCCCTGAACAAGCAGTGGACCAGCTTTGAGAACCACTGATGTAGAGAGGATCAGTACCATTTAAAAATGTATTGTCAGGTCATAGTTAGAAAGTTTTTAAAAAACTACTTGTCCTGTCTATACTACATACCAAATCCTGTTTTGAACTATGATTGTTACAACGACCCTTTTTCTAACAAAAAATTTGTATGCAAAGTTTTCATTTTGTTCCAAAATCCCCTCTTCCCCCACAAAATCCAATAAAACTGAATCAAAACATTTTCAGTAACAATTTAAAAAACCTACCATTTTCCAGTTTGGTTTTCAGACACTAGAAAATAATTTAATTTTTCATTGAAAAACTAGAAAAAAAAGTGAATTGTTTTGTTTCTTTTGAAAACTTTCCACAGAAATTTCCAGTTCTAAAAGGATTATAAAGAGTCAAAATAGAAAATGCTGGCTATTTTTCAAGAAGAGACAGATTACAGACTAAATTCATGCTAGAATAAAGATTAATGGATAATCACTGCAGCAAGCATCATAAACAGGAAGAATGGAGAGATGAAAAGATTACTTTTTGGAGGGGTACTTGGTTGGCTGCTACATTCCAATGATCATTAACATTAATGGAATATGATAACCTGTCTTGTATGTGTCACTGTAACAATTTACCAGACATATTCTCATATTCCAATGTGGCATCAAATGGTCAACATATTTGACCAAGAGTAGATTGTCTAACACTCTTCTGAAAATCATAAGGGTGGCTTACAGGGTCTTAATATCATGTTTCTTTTTAATCAATATAAAAACATAACAAGCAGTCTTATTTCTTATGCCTTCCCCTATAAAAAGTCCTACATATTTGAAGAGGAATTAAACCAAGAAGGTTCTAGAACAATTATAAACCATAAAATTAAACGCATTAACACTTGAGCTGGTTAAAAAGTAAACATTTAAAATTGAAAATGTTTTAATTGTTTTCTCATTTAATTCTCTAATTTTGACAAAAAGTGAAAATAAAATATTCAACCATCTCTATATATGGCAAAAATACAAAAAAAAAACAAAAAAAACCAATATTTTTTAAATTATTCATTTTGCAAAATTTTGATTTTTAAAATTGACATAAGAATTAGTTTCAGCTATTGCCAGTCATCCATATATAAATTTCAAATATTTTTCCATATATAAATTTCAAAACAAAAATTTCATTTGAAAATTCTTCTGAAAGATTTAAAAATTTCCACAGGAAAAATCTGAAGTTTGAAACAAACTTATTTATGTTTTGATTCATAATTTGTTTCATTATGTTTTTAAAAAACAAAAAAAAAAATTCAAAATTTTAAACCTTTGTTTTTCTTCCTTATTTTTTTCTTTTTTTAGCAACTGAAGATAATTCGGTGAAAGTCTAGGATTGTGTGGGAGGGGAGTTGGCTTATATTTCTTTTTTCCACTGTAACTTTTCAAAGTTTCCTCAATGTTTCAAAAGTTAGAGGGGCAAAGTTACAGTGTTTAATTTTTCCTTTTCCCATTTGTAATTTTACCAAAGTTGGAGAAGTACTTCAGTCACTGGAGGGCTCAGAGAGAGGGTAATTGAGTCAGGAGCATAGGTGATGTTCTCGTCCATCCTCATAGTTGAGGGTAAGGACCCAGACATGGACAAGCACATCCTAGAGAAGAATGCATTTTTGCCCAGATGGTGTCAATGTGAGGGGTTTGGCTTCCTCAGCAATGGGATACTGTTCCTGAAAAGAGGATTGCTGGGAAAAGAAAGGGTCTACCTGACCAAGAAGGGGAAGGGCATCCTGGCGAGGAGGGCTTTAAAACTAGGTCCAAAGGAGGAAGGTGACAAAAGCTCACTGGAAGGTATATAAAAATGATAATCTTCACAGAAGGCTAAATGTTGAGGGGGAGGTGTAGAAATGGAAAGATCATAGGAGCAACAAGTTGGATAAGTGTAGGGGAACATGCTTAACATCTTAGATATCTATATACAAATGTAGGAAGCATGGGGAATAAACAGGAAGATTATTACGCCATGTAAAGAGGCTAGCCGAGGCTCGTCCCTCTCCAGGGCAGTGGGGAGCCACACCAGCTCACTACACACTGTTGATGTTTACAGGGAATTAGTTCTGCCATGGGAGTCTCTCTCGGTGGCCCTTGCAACTGAAATAAGCATAGTGAGCTGGGCCCTAGGTCAGGGCAGGGCAACAATGAGTCAGGTACTCAGACAGTGGCTGAGCAGTAGCAGTACAATAGAAGCAATAAGCCCAGGCCCCAAAGGACCTGGGAGAGGGGGAGACTGCCACCCATGAGTTGGGTGGCAGGGGGAACATAGGCCCTTCCACTCCAATGCATTCCAGCCCAGGGCCCTAGCAGTGGCAGAAGACCTGCTGCTGTGTCAGTGGGGATCCTGGCTGCAACACACTGACATGGGCTCTGGCAGTGTTGCAGCCAGACTAGGGTCAGCTGCCCCGGGGCTACTTCCAGACTCTCCCTCGGGTGGTACCTGGGTCACGGTGGTGTCCTCCGGGGGGTCCAGCACCATGGGTTCCTTGGGGTAGTGGGCATGGGGCAGGCCCAGCAACTCCTCCAGGTAGTGGGCGCAGGGCAGGTTGGAGATGTCTGGCCACCCTGGCGGTTGTCTTCTTAGTGAGTTCTGAGCTCGAGCCTTTATACTTTATACATACTACATCTGACCCTCTGAGAGGCAGGCTCAGAGCTCCCTAGCTCTGCCCACTCTGGTGTCTGGAAGGGCTCGTCCCTCTCTGGGGCAGCGGGGAGCCACACAAGCTCACTACAATCCATAAGGTAAATTATGATTAAGGCTCTGTGTTTGTCATGGAGGTCACAGAAAGTCACGGATTCTGTTACTTTCCATGATCTCCATGACTTCTGCAGTAGCCCCTGCAGTTGGCCTGGGAGTCGCCTGAGCAACAGGAGTTTGGGTATGAGGGTGGGAGGGTGAAGGCTGGGGATTGGAGTATGGGGTGGTGCTTACCTGGGTGAGGCTACCCGGAAGGGTGACAGGAACTCTCCTTCATCAGCTCCTAGCTCCATGTGCTGCCTCCACCCTCAGGCACCATCCCCACAGCTCTAAGTCAATGGGAGCTGCAGAACCGGAACTTGGGGCAGAGTGGAGGCAGCCCATGGAGCTAGGAGCTGGAGGTCTCCGCTTCCCACGAGCCAGGTAGGGAACCTGCCCCAGTCCTGACACCCACCCCAGCACCTGTGCTCCCCCCAGAGCCATTTCCCTGAGAACCCACAGCACCCAACCCCTGGACTGCCCCCTGAGCAGTTGCAGCACCCAAACTCTGGGCTGCGCCCCCAAGTTTTAGTCTGGGGAATATAGTAAAAGTCATGGCCAGGTCACGGGCTGTGAATTTTTGTTTACTTCCCATGCCCTGTCCATGACTTTTACTAAAAATATCCATGACTAAAATGTAGCTTTAATTATTACTGGAATCAGATAATGGGTGGGAAAAATCTAATCACTAGAATTTTGGTATAGAGGAATGTAGCTTGTTCAGGAAGGACAGGCGGGAGGGGGGTAAAGGAAGGAGGTGTTGCATTATAGATCAATAATATATGCACTTGTTTTGAGGTCAAGAAGGAGGTAAGAGGCAGACCAGTTGAAAATAAAAGGCGGGGCGGGGGCGGTCGGAATAGGAATGATGTAATGGTAGGGGTCTAATATAGACCACCAAATTAGTTGGTTGAGGCTGTCACACTGTCTGAAGTAGCTCAAAACTGTGATTGTCTACCTCAGGGCAGTCTGAGGTGGTGTGTTCAATAATTAAATTTCACCACACCAATAATAAATATAGATACCTGGATCATTATACCAGTCTTAAAATGGAGTCAGATGCTGGAGACCCTCAGGGGACTGTCTATCTTGCTACCCAGACAAACGGAACTTAGTAATAATGGTCACATAAACCAAAAATCACACCACATTAGGGTTCTCCCAGTCTCAAAGTACCAGTCACTTACCCCAGATCAATTGGCACTCTGGACCTTAACAAAGATAACGCTTACAGACATATTCTATAGCAAACTAACTATTATGTAACCCCTGCTTGGGATGCCCACATGTTGGTTTATTACCTAAGAAAAGAAAATTAAAATTATTGAGAGGTTAAAGCAGACAAAATATATTAATATGTGAGTCACTGTTTGTAATTCCAAATGGTAACAGTGATGTAATAAACTGCCAGTTTCCCAAAAATCTTTCAGGGTAATCCAGATTGTCTCTGGTGATCTCTGCTTTGCATCTGGTACCTTCTCTGTAGGAGTCCAAACAGCCGGAGATGATGGATCATGTCTTTAATCCATATTTACAGCTCCTTAACACAGAAAGCTAGCTGATAGCATCTGTACCCACCTAAGTTCCCTCTAAGCTACATAGCTCCCTATTAAGTCCCGCACAGGGGTTCAGGGCTGTGGCGGTGACACATCACCTTCATATTGGTGCACATAACAAAATTCATTCCGCACATGGATATAAAAAATTAGAAGGAACACTGGTACCCACATGGCCTTTTTCTTTGACGACAAACAGAGTCCTTGACCTCGATCATCACACACAATGTCCACTTGCTTTGAAATTAGCATTTTCTGTTAAAGTTATTAAGTCCTTCATTAGTATTTCACAAGATTTCTTTGATGGATAATTTAGTTACAGGGTATACACATTGTAAATGTTTGCTGTTACATTATAACAGGAATAGATAATGGAGAACAATACAAGTAATGACCTATTAGTTTTCATGAAGTTTAAACAGCTGAAAACCAACCTGTACTTTAACAATCACTTTGATTTACACTAACACAGGTGAATTGGCCTGTGGCCCTGGAATGATATGGTTTGCCAGTGTCAGAGGCATTTCTAGAACAAATTACAGAAATATCCAGAATACAAGAGCTGGTTGTAATAGGAGACTTTAACTATGAAGACATCCGTTGGAAAAGTAATATGGAAAAACACAAAATGGATAGGAAGTAAGTGGAATGTATTCAGGACAACTTTTTGTTTGAGAAAATGGAGGAAATAATCAAGAAGACAGTCATGTTAGACTTGATTCTGACTAACATGGAGAAAGTTGGTTGCAAATCTAAAGGCTGAAAGAGATTCGGGTGAAAGCGATCATGAAATGAAAGATTTCATGATTTTCAGGAAATGAAGGCATGTCAGCAGCAGAATAAGACAGAGAACTCAAAAAAAGCAGAGAAACTCAGTGCTGGTAGGTAGGACCTCATGGGAAGAAATATCTAAGGAGTTCAGGAGAGCTGGCAGTTTGTCGAAGAGACAATATTTAAATTAAAATTAGATTCCTTCGTTGCAAAGGAAAGATAGGAAGAATTGCAAGAGACCTATATGGCTGCATCAGGAGCTCTTTAATTACCTGCAAATCAAAAGGAAGCCTACTAAAAGTGGAAACAAATTGCTAAAGAGGAGTACAAAGAATAGCACCAGCATATAAGAACAAAGTCAGAAAGCCTTAGGCACAAAATGTAGAAAGTGACATAAAAGGAAATAAGAAGAGATTCTATACATACATAAGGAGCAGGAGAAAGATGACAAAATATGTTGGTCCTCTACTTAGCAGGAAATGGACAGTATCAAAGAGATAGAAATGTTTAATACCTATTTTGCTTCAGTCTTCACTAAAATGGTAAATTGTGACCAGATACTTAATATAGTTAATATTAACAAGGGAAAAGGAACACAAGGCAAAATAGTGAAAGAACAGGTTAAATAATATCTAAATAAGTTAGTTAGATTCAAGTCATGATGAAATTCACCATAGGGTACTTAAAGAACTAGCTGAAGCAACCTCGGAACCGTTAGCAATTATCTTTGAGAACTCATGGAGGATGGCTGTGGTCCCAGAGAACTGAAGAAAGGCAAACAGAGTACCTATCTTTAAAAAGGAATGAAGAGATCCAGAAGAATTATAAACCAGTCAATATAACTTCAATACCTGGAAAGATACTGGAACAAATTATAAAACTGTCAGTTTGTAAGCCTCCAGAGGATAATAGGGTTATAAGGAATAGCCAACACAGATTAGTCAAGAATAAATTTCCTTCTTTGACAGAGTTACTAACCTAGAGGATGTGGGAAGCTGCAGGCATAATATATTTAGTAAGGCTTTTGACACATGACATTCTCATAAGCAAATTAGGGAAATGTGATATAGATGAAAATACTATAAGGTGAGTGCAAAACTGGTTGAAAGACCATACTCAAAGAGTGGTTAATAATGGTTCACTGTCAAAATGGGGAGACATATCTAGTATCTGGCTCTGAATGGGTCTGTCCTGGGTCCAGAACTATTCAATATTTTCATTAATGTGTTGGATAATGAAATGGAGAGTAAGTATAAAATTTGCAAACAACACCAAGCTAGGAGGGGTCACTTACACTTTGAAGGACAGGGTTAGAATTCAAAATGACTTTGACAAATTGGAGAACAAGATGAAATTCAAGAAAGACACATGCAAAGTACTTCAGTTAGGAAGGAAAAATCAAATGCATATCTATAAAATGTGGAATAACTGGCTAGATAGTAGTACTGCTGAAAAGAATATGGGGGTCTTAGTAGATGACAAACTGAGTATGAGTCAACATTGTGAAAAGGCTAATATTTTTGGGTATTAACAAGAGTGTTGTATGTTAGACTTGAGAGGTAATTATGCCACTTTACTCAAAACTGGTGAAGCCTTATCAGTGCTCAAGATGTGAATAATCATTCCTCATGATTAAAATGGGAGTGGATAGCCAGGAATCAGAATTGAGTGTCTGAACTGGAGTCAGAGGCCAGATGCCAGAGCCAAGGATCACAGATCAAGGTCAATAATCATAGCAAAGAGTAAGAAGCACATTTACCTAAAGTGAGGGCTGGGAACAAGCATGCACAGGAGCTATCACAGCCATGGGTAAATGCTCTGAACAGCCAGCAAATTGCTACTGGGATTAAGATCAAGCCTGCTATCTTCTTTAACCAATCATGCAAGGCATTCCATCAGGCAGTCTAGCTGATGAGGACCAGCTGTTGCTCATTAGGCTGACAGAAGACTGTCACAGCAGGCACAGCTACAGGGCCTTATTTTTGAGAGGTCTCTACCGGAGAACTGTGTCCTGTTCTGGCTATCACATTTTAGGAAAGATGTGGACAAACTGGAGAGAGTCCAGAGGAAAGCAACAAATGATAGAATGTTTAGAAAACCTGACTAAGAGGAAAAGTTTTAAAAAATTGGGCATGTTCAATCTTGAGGGAAAAAAAAGTCAGAGGGAGGATCTAACAGCAGTCTTCAAATATGTTTGGGTCTGTTATAAGAAGGACGGTGACCAACTGTTGTCTATATCCAAAGAGGAAGGACCATTTCAACTTAATCTGCTGCAAAGGAAATTTACGTTAGATATTAGAAAAATCTTCCAAACTATAAGAGTAGTTAAATTGTGGAATAGGCTTCCAAGGTAGGTTATGGAATCCCCGTCATGGGGGGTTTTAAACACAGGTTAGACAAACACATGACAGGGAAAGTTTAGATATACTTGGTCCTGCCTGAGAGCAGGGATTAGATGACCTCTTGAGGTTCCTTCCAGCCCTACCTTTCTTTGATTCCATTATTCTAGTTAGGCCCATATTCTGCACAGAATTATGTAAGGGCATATTTTTACTACCCTAAATTGATTCAGTGGGACTACTCTGTAATCAATTTAAGCTAAAGCATGTTTACAGGATCTGAGCCATAGAGTAGTATATGGCTAGGAGTCACAGGAAGACATTTGGAAAGGTAAAATTCAGGCTGAATATCTGCCAAATGTTCCTTACAGCATGCACTGTTAGAATATAGGAAAGTCTCCTGAATGTGGTTGAAGTGTCCTCACTTAGTTCATTTCTTACTGGAATGCACAATGTACTAGTAGGGAAAAATTCTGTATTGGAAGGGGGATTGACTAGGTGACCAAATCGGTCTTTTTAAAATCTATAGGATCTACTATTCTATTATTATATTAACTCAAATAACTGAAAATATGAAGTTATCATCTACTCAGATGACAAAATAGGAGAATTCATAAAAAACAACAATATTGCATGGTCTGAAACTGATTTATTAGCTTCTGATAAAAATGATGAATGTATCCTTCAATTTATAATAATGTACATAGGAAGGCCATACTGGGTCAGACCAAAGGCCCAGCTAGCCCAGTATCCTGTCTTCTGACAGTGGCCAATGCCAAATGCTTCAGAGGGAATTAACAGAAGAGGTAATCATCAATGATCCATTCTCTGTTGCCCATTCCCAGCTTCTGGCAAGCAGAGGCTAGGTACACCCTCCCTGCCCATCCTGGCTAATAGCCATTAATGACCTATCCTCCATTAATTTATCTAATTCCTTTTTGAACCCTGTTATAGTCTTGGCCTTCATAACATTCTCTGGCAAGGAGTTCCACAAGTTGACTGTGCGTTGTGTGAAGAAATACTTCCTTTTGTTTGTTTTAAACCTGCTGCCTATTAATTTAATTTAGTGACCCCTAGTTCTTGTGTTATGAGGAGTAAATAACACTGCCTTATTTACTTTCTACCCACCAGTCCTAATTTTATAGACCTCTATCATATCCCACTTCAGTCATCTCTTTTCCAAACTGAAAAGTCCCAGTATTTTTAATCTCTCCTCATATGGAAGCTGTTCCATACCTCTACTCATTTTTGTTGCCCTTTTCTGTACCTTTTCCAGTTCCAATATATCTTTTCTGAGATGGGCAACCACATCTGCATGCAGTATTCAAGATGTGGGTATACCATGGATTTATAGAGTCAATATGATAGTTTTTGTCTTATTATCTATCCCTTTCCTAATTATTCCCAAGATTCTGTCAGCTTTTTTGACTGCTGATGTACATTTGAGTGGATGTTTTCAGAGAATGATCCACAATGACTCCAAGATCTTTTTCTTGAGTGATAACAGCTAATTTAGACCTCATCATTTTACATGTAGAGTTGGGATTATGTTTTCCAAGCGAATTACTTTGCATTTATTAACATTGAATTTTATGTATGCTTTTCTTCTGCTAGCAGAGGAAAAAACACCTCTTCTGTGTTTTCCCTCAGGCTTTCAAAGATATCATATCTCATAAAAGTCAAAATGAAAATAATTGTGAATATGAAAAACAAAGGCAGAAATATTAATATATGAACTCACAATGAAGTTTTGCTAGCTTGCTCAGTAAAATAAAGTCTGTACACATGAACACACACACACCCCTCCTTCTGAAGAAAAGAAATTATACTGTACTCTGTCTACAACAACTGAGGAAAAACAAAGCAAAGCTGAAGCCTGTAAATAGAAAGTGTCCTTTACAAATGCAGAATTCAGAATATAAATATTTCATCATTTCTAGCATTTTGTAGTAGGTCAGAGATGCTCAGAATAGTAAAAAGAAAGAAGAAAAAAACTAAGCAATATTAGCTTAAAGGGAAGGCAGTTCTGGAACTCTTGTGCTCCTACAGTGTAGAGTAAAATTGGTTTAAAATGGTTATGTTTTGTATCTTAAATTATTATTTTAGGTCTTGATCCTGTGAGGTGCTTTGTACTGAGTGACTCCACCATACTAACATCAGCAGCACACGTGGATGCTCAGCACTTTGTGTTATTTGCCTCTGTGTAATATCTGGCAATGACAAAAACAACTCCTTTGTTTGGGATTTTTTCAGAATTAATATGTTATTTCGCATTCTGTCATTCACAGATATTTAGGAAATACATAAAATAAACCATCCAAAATCTGCAAGTATGTATAAACTATCTTCATTCAGAAATCTCAAAACCACTTTGGCCTTAATTGTAGCTTTACAATATTCCCTGAGTAAGGGGATTTATCCAGAAACAGACCAGAGAATGGACTGAGTCACAGTCACAATTCTTCCCTTCCTCTGGGGAAGTGAAGGAAGTAAATCACTTCACTTCTTTTCATGGAACAGCTTATGGCTCCTTGTCTGCTCCTCTCCTTGTGAGGGTCTTCTTCCTCTCCCAGTCCTTCTCCACCGTTTCCTCAGAGGGAGCAGTGAACAAGTATCCCCTCCTCTTCTCCCACAGACAATGTAAGCATAGCGATGTAAGGGGCTAATGGGGGCCTTGACCGCCTCATTCCTGCCCAGCCCTGAGACTCTAGCTCTTTATAAACATTTAATTAAGCCTTACCAATCCAGGAGTCCCACCAGAAAAAAAGAGGGAGATTGTTATAAATATAAAAGGGAAGGGTAAACACCTTTAAATCCCTCCTGGCCAGAGGAAAAAACCCTTTCATCTGTAAAGGGTTAAGAAGCTAAGATAACCTCGCTGGCACCTGACCAAAATGACCAATGAGGAGACAAGATACTTTCAAAGCTGGGGTGGGGGGAGAGAAACAAAGGTTCTCTTAGTCTGTCTGTTTTTTTTCTTTTGCTGGGACCAGAGCAGGAATGCAGGTCAGAACTCCTGTAAAGGGTTAATAAGCAATCTAGTTAGATACGCGTTAGATTCTGTTTTGTTTAAATGGCTGATAAAATAAGTTGTGCTGAATGGAATGTATATTCCTGTTTTTGTGTCTTTTTGTAACTTAAGGTTTTGCCTAGAGGGATTCTTTATGCTTTGAATCTGATTACCCTGTAAGGTATTTACCATCCTGATTTTACAGAGGTGATTCTTTTACTTTTTCTTCAATTAAAATTATTCTTTTAAAAACCTGATTGCTTTTTTGTTGTTCTTAAGATCCAAGGGTTTGGGTCTGTGTTTACCTATTCAAATTGGTGAGGATTTTTATCAAGCCTTCCCCAGGAAAGGGGGTGTAGGGTTTGGGAGGATTTTGGGAGGAAAGACGTTCCAAGCGGGATATTTTCCTTTTATATATTTGTTAGACGCTTGGTGGTGGCAGCAATAAAGTCCAGGGGCAAAAGGTAAAATAGTTTATACCTTGGGGAAGTTTTAACCTAAGCTGGTAAAAATAAGCTTAGGGGGGTTTTCATGCAGGTCCCCTCATCTGTACCCTAGAGTTCAGAGTGGGAAAGGAACCTTGACAGAGATGCACCAGGACATAATGGGGCCTCTCAGGCAGCAAACTTAAATGCTGCAGACTCTTGCTGACCTAAAGGTCCAACAGTCTCAGGCTTGCCTGCCTTTGCAATGGAGCGCTCCATTGCAGCAGCTCCATGCACACCCCAACATGGCAACAGGGGCTGAATCCCTACCTCTGCCCCTCCATGATGGATGGCAGTAAGGAAAACACAGCTGCATACACACTGACCTGTGAGAACCACGCTTAGTGTATATGTAGCCAAAATGTACTGAAATGGTCAATAATGTTTTCTAATTTTAAAGTTCTGTTCCACTGATTTATTTTAGAAGTTTGTATATATTTGTTTTTAATTGCACATTATCTTGACACTGTTTTTGGTACACAGTAAATGTCTATATTTTGGAAAAAAAATCCTCTTTTTTTTACTTCACAACATATACTGCAGAATGCATAGCTCTATTCAAAGCACCTACTACTTGTAATTATAACGTCCCACAGAATCATTGGTTCAGCATGGTGTAATAATTATAAATGTACAGCAAGCACAATATAATTAACACATGCATTAAAAATAGTGTGATATTCATAAATGTACGCCAAGCACCAAACAATTCCTAACAGCCCCCAAAACTTCAGGGTCACATACAGCACAGGCCACATTATATGTCATTACTGCAGCTGAACGTTAATAAGCTTCTTCAAAGCCTTCCTCAGCTGCATAGCTCTACACTGAGTTCTTCTAATTGCCTTTGTTTCTGGCTGTTCAAATTCGACAGACAGCTGCTCTACCTCTGCCCTCCATGCCAGCAGCAACTTTTCCCTCTTTGCCTCACAGATATTATGCAGGACACAGCAAGCAGCTATAACCGCTGGGGTATTTTTCTCACTGAGATCCAATCTCATGATTGAACACTATCAGCTTCCCTTCAATTCAACTGTCATTTGGCACCTGCTGAGTCAGTAGTTGAATCCTTCCTTGGTGCTGTCAAGGTGGCAAGTGCACAGCTTCATGAGCCAGGGGAGTAAGAAGTAGGCTTGGTCCCACAGGATCACTACTGGCATTTCAACATTCCCAACGGTACTCCAGCAAGAAAGAACGTCCCTCCTTGCAGCTTTCTAAACAGTCCTGTGTTCTTAAAGATGTGAGCATCATGAACCTTCCCTGATCAGCCCACACTGATGTCAGTGAAGTCTTCCTGGTTATCCCCCTCTGTTACATAACCATTCAAAAGTAGCCCTTTTCTACTGATGTACTCTGTGGCAAAGCGGGCTGGTTCCAAAATAGTGATGTACATACCATCTATCACCACACCACAGTTCAGGAACACCATTGCTGCAAATCCACACACTGTGTCCCACACATTGCCAAGAGTCACAGTCCTACGTAGCAGGCAATGATTAATGATCCCATGCACTTGCATCACAACAGCCCCCATGGTTGATTTTCCAACTCCAAACTGATTGCCCACTGACTGGTAGCAATTCAGTATTGCAAGGTTCGCCACTCACTGCTCAATGTTAATGCAGCTCTCATTCTGGTGTCCAAGTGCTGGGGAGAACTCGGCACACAGATCCAGCAATGTGGACTTAAGCATCCAAAAGTTCTTCACCCATTGCTCATCATCCCAAACTTGCCACCAGCAACCTTGAAATTATTTTTACTATGCCCCTCATCAATCTGTCCTCTAAGAAACTGTCATGCCACCCACCGTTGTGGTTCTTCCTGAAACTCTGCAAATACCAGTGGATTGTTCCTCCTGTGTTTGCAAAATTCATGACAGCAGTGCAGAACTTTAAGGACTATGATGCTTCTGTCGGAGATGGCAGACAGTGACAAATGCTATGTGGAGTTATGGGATTTTTTTAAAAAAGGTGTACAGCAAATGGGAAACAGATGACATTATGGGATAGGCAAAGTTGCATGATGAGAACTTGACCCCTTGTTCCCAGTCAGCCCTGCAGCTCATTTCTGCCCCACCATGCATTGCAAAAATTTCACCTAAAACAGTGTCCCAGATGGTGGTGCATGGCACTCTGCAATATTTACCCATGGTGCACTGCTCTACACATTGACACAAGCACTTCTGGTGTGTACACTCAGCACTGACACAAGCAGTCAAATATGCATGCACACCAGTGATATGCTAACTGTGGTGGCATTGCACTGATATAACTTGCGTCCAATTGAAGGCTGTAGTGCAGACATGGCATCAGAGTAGCAAGACTGTGTGCATTCTAGCATTATGGTTTACTTCTTCAGGAACAAGAGATAGTGAAACAAACTGACATGCTTGCTTTGCAAGGGTTTCTAAACACAACTAAACTTTTACTTAGCTAGCATGAGAAATACACAGATCTAGGCAAAACAATAAAACACATACATGCATTTACCTGCCTCAGTTGCCTCACCACTCTTGGAACATTTTTTGGGCTTAGGGTATAGTCCTGTAAGGAGTCCTGGATCCTCCTGCACATGGCTTCTCTTCTAACTCATGGAGTGGCTCTCCCTGCTGTAGGTCAGCTAGCTTCCTTCTTCCTCGGTCTGACCCACAATTAACCAGGACCTCCCTGCTAGAAATGCGCTTCTAGCCTGTCTCAGACTTCCTCACTCTCCCGGGAGTTACATGTCCTACCACTAACACCTGGTTCATTTTTTATGCTGCTGAAGAAATTTTGCTTTGCAAATCTTAAAGCTTTGCAGGGACATTGCAGAAAACTGCCTTCCCCCAGCCTTCAGCCCGCCTATTGTTCTGTCTGGGCCAGGTCTATTCACTAATTAATAGCCCTTAATGGCTGTTTCTTTCAAAGACAGACATGTAGGCTCCATTCCAGCTGGAAACTACCCCGCAGACAACAGAAGGCAATCAGCTCCGCATTCAAAATGGAGTTTATTGTCTGAGACAGACAAACAGAGAGAGCTCATAATCTCAAACAGAATTCATAAATTATGCAATGACAGATTCCCCAAACCTCCACAGTGGTATTTTTGACTTACCCAGAACCAGAAAGTACTGGAAATTTCACGAGAACTTACTTTCATGCAATTTTATGGCTGATTTAAAGGTCAAAGAGGTTTGGATAAGATTTGGATAAGAATCTGAATCAAACTGAAGCGCTGATGTATTTTTATTCATCCTGTCTTTACAGATTTCAGCATCATTGTGCCAACACTGCATTTTTGGGTTCTGAGTGTATACAGGTATTAAAGTACCAGATAACCTATAGATATTTTATTTAAAGATTGCAATTATAATCTTCACATTTGGGGATCAAACTTTACCTTTGCAATGATGGTTCTGCTGCATTTTATATTAACAGAACAAATAATATAACAGAAAAAATATACTTAAAAGGATGCAATGAGCTACATATAAGAATGGAAAAGTGGTATGGATTTCTGGAGTACCACATTGTTTTCATTAGGTCACAATTATTAAAAGAAGTCTTTTCCAGTATTCTTGTTCACAATTTATGGATTTAAATTATAATTTTATTTGGTATTTGCTCTGTATCAGTATGAATTATTGAGAACATAGATTGATTTTGTTATTTTGGGGGGCTGTTTTGTTTTGTTGAGTAAGTAAACATGCTCCTTTAATACTTATAAATTTATAATTAAAAATGCCACCTCAATGGTCTGAATATTGAGATAAAACATTTGAAAACAGAAAACACAACACAAACATTCTTACAGGAGTAAAGCAAGATGCAAAGTGTGAAAATCAAAGCCATCCACACCACACACAAATGTAACAGAAAAAAGCTATCCTAGTGCATTTAAGAGTTGATTTGCACAAATTTTTCACTTTCTTAAATGAAAGGGTTAATTATCTATGGAATTGTTGCACATGGGCTAATTAGAACAGATTAGATTTCCATGATTAGAGGTGCCTGGAGAACAGACAAATGATGATTCACTCTTGGAACTGTTATACTATATCCTGCACTGGCATTTAATCAGTATGAATATGGGCTGTATAGAAGAGCAGATTGAGGGCTGCTAAAAAGAGAACACAGTGACTTCTGCCTAGTCCATTGTTTACATTTCTCTCATGCCCTGGAAACTTCATTTAATGTGTAATAAAATGGTTAATGTACTAGTGAACCACTGTCACCATAGAGATGTCAGAGATGGGTCTTTCCCACATACCCCTTCTCCCTAGGAAACTGCCAGGATAGGGGTTTAATGGGCTATTTTTGCCCTGTAAATGGCTGGTTTAAATGAGACAAGTGACTGGGATTGTTGTGGAAAGGAGACGGGATCAGAGACCATATAGGAAGAGAGGAGGGAAGGTCACTGTATCTACCTGTGCTCAGGGCAGTTTTCCACCCACCCATCCCTCAGCTTTGGTGTCTCTGGCCATCAAGGCACATGATGTATGTTGGCAATAAGTTAGGGCAAGATGTCAGAGTCAAGCATGGGAGAGTCAGACTGTTTTTACTGGAATTTTCCCTAGGGAAGATTGCCGATGCTCCTGGGAAGGGTAGAGGCCAGGGTTTGCCTTCTGTCCAGAAAGGTTTATAGGGTGTGAGGAACACCTCCTAGAAACGGCAACAGTAGTAATGGGGTGAGGAGGAATATGCTGGCTGTTTAGGATGCCATCTGTAATGAATAACAGAGTTAGGTGTACTATTTTTTACAAATATTATGTGCACCTCGATTTATCAGTGTGGTATTATCCAGCCTGAATATATAGAGTTAAATCAAAGGGGGAAGCCAACAGGAAACAAAAACAATGGCAAAGGTAAGGTGCTACGATAAGGAATAACA
This sequence comes from Dermochelys coriacea, assembly GCF_009764565.3. Lineage (NCBI taxonomy): Eukaryota > Metazoa > Chordata > Testudines > Dermochelyidae > Dermochelys > Dermochelys coriacea. The sequence goes on from NC_050071.1 coordinate 38,789,400, forward strand.
AGGACCCTTGGTGAAAAGTTATTAAGGGGGAAATAGCCACTGGCAAATTTAGTAGGTTAAACTTTATTCTTCCCAAACTGAACCTAGGATGAAAGGGGAAACTAAAACATTAAAGATGCTAGCCTAGACAGGAAGGGGATGGTTGAGTGGCTGTCAGCAGCTGCTGTCTGACAAAGACAGACAGAGAGCAGAGTATGTTTTCTCCCAGCCTAGAGAGAGAGGTAACTGGGCTGAATGGAATTTCCCAAAGCTTACTAGGAAAGATTATGGTGTAGTCAGGGAGGAAATGTGTGTTGGGCTGTTTTCTGTTTTATCCCTGTTTTGGGTGCTATGGACATTTGGGTAAAAGAATAAATAATCTTTTGAAGAAGCTGTTTTTGAGTCACTTTAATCAATCACTGTTTACAGGGTATGTCTACACTGCAATAAAACACCCATGGCTGGCCACTGAGCTGAGCTAACTTGGGCTCACAAGGCTTAGGCTAAAAAGAAAAGGAGTACTTGTGGCACCTTAGAGACTAACAAATTTATTTGAGCATAAGCTTTCGTGAGCTACAGCTCACTTCATCGGATGCATTCGATGGAAAATACAGTAGGGAGATTTATATACACACACAGAGAACATGAAACAATGGGTTTTATCATACACACTGTAAGGAAACCCATTCTTTCATGTTCTCTGTGTGTGTATATAAATCTCCCCACTGTATTTTCCACTGAATGCATCCGATGAAGTGAGCTGTAGCTCACGAAAGCTTATGCTCAATAAATTTGTTAGTCTCTAAGGTGCCACAAGTACTCCTTTTCTTTTTTGCGAATACAGACTAACACAGCTGCTACTCTGAATGCTTAGGCTGCGAGGTTCTAAAACTGCAGTGTAGACTTTTGAGCTTGTGCTGGAGCCTGGGCTCTGGGACCCTCCTTCCTTGAGGGGTCTCTGAGTCTGGGTTTCACCCTGAGCCCGAACATCTACACTGCAATTTTATAGCCCCACAACCTGAGCCCCATGAGCCTATGTCTGTTGACGCAGGCCAGCTGTGGCTGTTTTATTGCAGTGCAGATATACCCTTAGGTTCTGAGGAAAAAATTTACAGATTATGGTTATGATAAAATCTCAATTTTCTTGTAATTTGCTAAATAAAAAGTAAGAAATAATAGGATCAGAACTAGCATGAGTGAAAAGGAAGTATTACCCTTCACTTGGATGTTATTTTCCAGTGATAGTGCATTTTATTTTAAACTTGAGCATTATGCTGACCTTATCGGCCTCAATGAATAAAATTACATAAAACTTCTGTGTCTTTCTATCAAAAAGACACATCCAGGTTATCTCTTTCACTAAGGACAGTTACCTAATCCTTTTGCTATAGATTTTTCTGCCAAATACTTGCAGTATACTCTTTCCTTTAATCCCTTGTTATTTGTTCTCCCCAAAGACCAACAGCCAGGATCAAATGAAGCTTTTTTAATACTCTTCACTGCACAGCTGGTGACTTAGAAAGGATAGCTCCCGAGCTTATGTCACATTAACCTTAACCAGAACCTCACAGGGAAGGGATTACATCCTGAAGACATGCTTTAATTTTCTAAAACTTTTCCAACATACCCAAGTGCTGCAGTTATGGTGTTCAGTCATCAAATTCATGAAGCACAATAAACAGAAGACTCCCATGAGTAATAAATTACAGTATGTTGCTTTAGCAATAAACAGAAATGTGTGCCAACAGAAACAGAGAACAACTGTGTGCCTCTTTGCAATAAGTTTGAGTACTAGATCTCAATTAGATTTTTTTTCCTCTAGGTGTGGCAATGCTTACTATTGTATATACTAAATGAGGAAACATATTCTCCTTTGGGAATTTATTCCTATATTATTCAAAATAGATGCACACCCAAAAAAGTTGAATTACTTTATGGTGGTATACAAAGGAAGTTTCATTAAATGAACTAGTTCAGTGCTGCTCACCCAGCGCTGTATGATTCAGAAGTGGGATGTGAATGGGCACTCTGTGTGTCATGCTCTATGAGCTGCAGTGGGGGGAGTGGGGAAGAAATCCCACTATCATTAGACACAGAAGGAGCTCAAGGAGGGCAAGGAAGGAGCAGCTTACTCAGGTGTCCTGCTAGTGCTTCAGCCCTTCCCCTGCTTCTCCCCTTATCCAATCACACTGCAACTCTATCCCTTCTCATCTCCCCTTGTACAATTAACCACCATCTCCACTCTGAAGAGAAAACTGACAGGACTAGTCTGTTTCCCCAGATTCTAATTAGGAAAGCAGAAGCCAGAGGAAGGGTTATTCATTTCCTCTGGAGGTGAGAGAGACCTGGACGAGGCATTTTTCCCCCTCTGGAAAAAGTGACCTTACGTTTATTAAGGAGTAACTTTTCCTTCTTATTGAAACTGGTCAATTCACATTAAAAATGCAAAAGGGAAAGCTGTGCATTCTGCCATTAGAATCATTCATTATTTATCACTCCTTTGAAATGTCCAAACACATGCAAACTCTGTAATGCTCTTTGCCACAGAGATGTAGAGTTGCATAAATATCTACATGTTGGAGACAGAAATGCAGACGGCTGTAAATACAGCCTACTTTTCATTAAAAAAATATTCCTAAGAATCTAATCTTAGCTATGCTTAGACCTCAGCAAATGAACCCATATTTAATTACATCTTTTACTTACTCATCAGAAACTAAAGCCTCATATTTCCTCTGGACACTTTATGGGTGTTTAATTTTGATAAGTGATTACTTTGCTGGTACATAAGAAAATCTCCTTAAGTGCCACAGATATAGGGACATATCTCTGAGTATCAACATGGAGTGCCCCCACACCTAATGAGAAGTGGGTCGCCATTGCCATCTCAAAGTTGGATGAACGTTAACAGACAGAAACCAATTCTTGGAGCACCACTGCAAAAATTGAACGACTGGTCTATGAAAGACATCAGGAATATACAGTCAATATATGGATGTGTATAATAATGCCTCACATCTTCTCGCAGCCAACATAATGAGAAGAAAAGCGTGCAGATACCAAAAAGGGAGTAACTGGGATGTCACTATGACTTTGTTAGCCTATCCTAGGCCAGAAATTTGGCTCTTTGTGGTCACTACTAGTGGGTGACACTTAGAGTACCTCTCAGGCAGCTTTCATGTAGTGCATGATAGAAGGACAGAGAGCAGCACCTGGATCAGGGCAGCACAAGCCTGAGCTTGATGACAGCTTTGCACACTGCTCCCAATCTTGCACTCTGTACATTCTTGGAATATCCAAGGATCCTACTCATCAAGCAGACCAAAGTGAAGCAGTGTCTTGAAACAATCCTGTGTAAGACTACACATATAGTTGATCATTTACTAAACATTTTAAAATGTCTAGAAACAGAGAAGAAATTTAACTCCAATCAGCAAAGTCATAAGAGGTCATGATAACTTGGGACAGTAATATGGAATGTTTTCAAAAGGACCAAAATCTTGAATTTGGCGTTGTAGCAAACAGGGAGACAATTAAGAAAGAAGCAAACTAAATGTGCTCTAAATAGTTTATGCTGCTGAAAAGACAGGTTCCTGTGTTCTGTTTTGTCAGGATTGTTTTCATTCTTGCCTGACTTAAAGAGAATTACAATAACCGAACTAGAAGTTACAAATGCCTGGATTACCATAGCCAAATTTGAATGCCACACACTAGGGAACTGGCTTTCAGGAACTCACATGGCCCTGGACATGGTCACCTAGGAATCCAGTGAGCTCAGATGGGCCCAATAAATGCTTATTAAGTGATTGTGCTCCCTGATTAGACAGAAAGGCAAACAGATTACCATTTAATCCTTGTAGCAACAGCAGCACAATGGCTGTTTTCATAACCTCAATATGTCACATACCCACAGCTGTACCAGGACAGCTTCTTAAAGCTGTCTGTGCTCCAACCTTTGCCTGCTCCAGAGCTAGTCCCTATCTTTTTCAGAACTCCTGGCTTCAACCACTGGTTTTTGGTTCTGCTCTGAACACTAGACCACAGTCTTGTTCTACTAGGTCACATCGCCTGTACCCCAGTGCGTGACACTGTCTTCTTGCTAGCCATGTATATGAGTATCCAGAAGTAATGAAGTGACTATGAGAACACCTACACCATGAACAGTTTTAGTAATCTGAAGGCAGATGCTGTCAATTAAGGGTAATATTATAGATATGGTAGGTTCTCCAAAGTGCTTCCCACTAATATCACATCAGTCTACCTCAATTCAGCTTCATCCAGCTATTCTTCATCCAACTGCATATTACAGCCAGGTCCTGGAATGTGCAGGAAATGGGGCTGTTTGTGTCTGATGTGAAGGTGATGTACAGCTGGGTATCATCTCCATACTGCTGATGCTTTAGTCTATGCCATGGTTTCACAGACTTTAAGCTGCCAGGGCATGGTGGCCTATTTAGTGGGTGGAGCAGGACCTTGCTCAGTGGGGGTGGTAGTAGTTTAGACAATGACAAGCATAGATTCAGGAATCAAGCACTGGTTCAAGGATGAAGATTGAGTCAGGGTTAAAGGGCCAAGTTGAAGGTCAGGACCAGTCAAAAGTCAAACCTAAGATGAAGAGTGAGCCAGTGTCAGAGTAACAGATGTAACCAGGGGATCAGAACCAGGAGTCACAATCCAAAGCTCATCCAGGAGATCAGAACCAGGAGTCACAGTCTGGCTCATCCAGAGTCATAGTTGGGGATATGGCCCAGAGTCAGAGCCAGCAGACACATTGGGTCTGGAGAAGGTACAGGTTGGGGAAAGAGCTGGTACAGGAACAGGATTGGGATCAAGGCAGGAGCAGGTCTTGGAGTAAGGACTGAAATCAGGTTAGAACAAACCTGGAGCAAGAAGGGGGTGAGAGCAAGATAAGAGCAGCTGCAAGCATGGTATTCACTGAGCAGCCACTGTGCTGCTGCTGTAAGGCTCAAGTAGCAAATTGCTGGCTCCCCTGTCCAATCAGGAAGTTCAACTGTTTGGAGGGGGCTCATTGGGTCCAGCTGAGCTTGCTAAGTTGCCTACTGACCAAGCTGAGATCCACTTGGCCCTCAAACCCAGACTCTCTAATACCATTTCTTTTATGAAGACATGTAACAGGAATGGTGAGAGGATGGATTTGAGACACCACATATGAGGGCTCTGGGTGTGGAGGAGAGATTCAGCAATATGAGTATGGAAGAATGGCCCTTGTCCAGGCCCAAGAGAAGATCATCCACCAGTGTTGCTTCTGTTCCATGTTATGGCCTGAATAGAAGGAGTCCTTGATATTGGCAGTTTCTAGGGAGAGTCAGAAGCTATCTTTCAGGAGCTGCTCAGTTAGATTGCTCAGGAATGGGTGGCTAGATACTAGGGAGATATTGAGAGGTCAGTTTCACTGAATAAAAACTAATGGTCTATTTTTGTGTGCATTTAGCTGTTTAAAGGAGGTGTTATCAATCTCAGTTAAAAGATGATTTTGAATGCTCTTGACTTTTTCAGTAGCCAAGAAGTGCCTGAATCAGTTACAGGAGGGGGCTCAGTTTTCTTGCAGTGCTTGTAGGACTTCCTGTTGCATGAAAGTGCCATATTCAGAGAGGAAAGGTACCATTAAGACCATATTCTATAATGACTATAATAATAAAAGCTTTAGGCTCCATTTCCAAAACTGATAGAGTGTTTGGTAACTAGACTATAAAAGCTAACAATTTAATTGTCTTCAGTGGTAACCTTAGATCTGATTGTGCATAATGTGTCAAAAAATCCCTCGATATTGGAAATTCCCTTTATGCTTGAAAACTTACATATATCTGAAATGATAGAGTTCAAGATATTTATAACTATATTTCAAATGAAAATTGGACAAATACAATTATAACCTGACAAAACTACCTTTCAAAAGGATTTTATATTGATATTTCAAAATATTCCCTATAAAAATGTCTGAAACTAATGTGATGTTGCCTATACAATGGCTTGGGTTAAGAAATAAGTAGAAGTTAGGTCTGGGGCCTCAGTTAGCTTAAGTGTAGAGGAGTATGGGAAAGTGATATTGTTGGTGTAAAAAAATCAAAAATAAGTTGGAGACAAAGCGTTGTGGGAAAGTAAGATTTAGCAAGGATATGACCCTGAGTTATGTTTTGGTTGTAACTTGTTTGAGAAAGGTTTTTAAATGAGTGTTTTTGAGAATTTTAAGTTTTATTAAAATACTATCTATATTGATAGAATGGGAAGGACATTGGTGCCGATGTTAACTTGCATAATGTGTCATGTAAATAGCTAATAAGAAGGTGATGAAAATTTTATGGTAAAGAGTAGTTTAATGTTAATTAGTATTATGAATTATAAAAGAAATAGTTTTGTTAAATTGCAAGAGAGCTCCAATTAACATCCAAAGGATACTGTTAGGTTCCAGGATTATAAGGCTGTTCTTCACTCTGTTGTCAGTGGACTGATGGTCCACTGATACACCATTTCATCTTTGAACATGAACATAATAGTAGTATTTGTTCAAGTGGTCATTGCATGCCTGTTTGCTTAACTAATCATTTTTCTTAAAGTTTGGTTTTATCATTCGAAGTGTCACCTACTGCTCCTGTATTAAATAATTTTTCTGTAACCAACTTAGAGGCTTGAACCTGAAAACTAAGTGGGTTTTATTGTATCCTTATCTTTTACAATGTAATATTAATTGGAAACAGTTTAACATAAGGTTAAAAAAGGTTACAATGATAGTCAAAGGGATTGAGATGGATTTAGTGAGTAAAACTGCCATAGTCTCAGGAGATAATACTTTTCAAAGGTTTATTGGAGGCCTTCAAATACTGACACAGAACTTAATCTTAACATCGTATTGTGCCTGGCAGCCTTTATATTCCATTTGTAAATACATAATAAATGATCAGCCATGATATCTGAGAAATGCAAAGTAATTTTAATTCTCTTGGTCCTGTCAGTGCCTCACTGACTCCTACCTGTAGTAGTGGCCTGGTCTGTATGCCTCAATGATTGTCAATAGGTAAGGGAATCTAGGTCCATGTAACTTGGAAACAGAAGAGCCAGAGGATGTTGCAGACTAGCTTGCCAGCTTCATTTTAATGATGTAAGATTTGGTAAATTGCAGTTATTGGTAGCTTTCTTATTGCTTTAAAAAACAGTTATCCACCAAACCGACCACCCTTACATACAGGCAGCCTCACCACAGTTAATTCAAGTTAATGGAGTTGCATGTATATACTGGAGAGCAGAATTTGTCTCTTTCTGCTTTATTTGAATATATATTTTTAAAACCATGAACAATGAAGGGACATGATCCTGGCATTGCCTACATTGAGGGTTTGCAAGATAGAGCCTAATATTTATTTTGATCAGACAATATATTAAAAAAGACTATACTGGAATTGATGAACTGTAGAATATTGAAGATTGGAATTTGATACATCAGCATCTGAAATCAGCAATCCTCACAAATCCATTTGTAAATGAAGAGAATCATGGTTCTGTCTAGGATGAAATGAGGTAGGATTCTATTTTAACAGAAGCATAAAAATTAGAGACAGAAAAGGCTTAAGGCTTATCTATACATCAGGATTAATCCACACTTAACTCCAGTTAGTTTGGTGTGAAAATGCCTTCATGTGCTCAATGCAGTTTATTAGAGCACAGAAATGCCACATTTATCATGAACTCTGGAATTCGCTTTAAAAGTGTATTATGGTAAATGCCAATTGAGTAAGTGTGGTGTATTGTTCATGCACACACACAGTGCTGCCACACGTTTCTTTAGCAGTCCTCCAATTCGTAACCCACATTGCTATGCAGCGCTCCATTACTACACCTGAATAATAACAGCCCTTCCAATCGATGGCCCTACACTGAATTGGTTTCTGTCTGTTAATGTTCATCCAACTTTGAGATGGCAATGGCGACCTGCTTCTCATTAGGTGTGGGAGCACTGCATGTTGATGCACTGCGGCTATAGCTCCATGGCTAGCTCAGCACAGACCACAGGAAAAAGGTCACCTTCCCCATCCTGAAATTCTCTCACCACTGCTGATCATCCCAAAGCAATCTGTAGAGCAATCCCTTCCTATCCTTTCCTGAGCCTAAGAACCCTGCTGCATCATGTGAAGCTGCTCCAGGAACAGCTCTTTAGTAGCAATTGCTTACTGTCATCCTTATCTTCCTCCTCCTTCTTCTGCCACTGCTAAAGCTGCTATTGCTGCTGGAGAAGCCACTGCTTCAACATCAGTCTGTTTGGTGGTTTAGCTGGCAAACTCCCAAACTAAAGACATCCAGCTTCAAGAACTGAAATGCAACCCAAGCAGCCACTGTGTATTTGCAGTTGCCAGCATTCCTGTGCAAAGCACTGTTGGCTCTGTGCTGGCTGACAGCAATTCACAAACATGGCACTGAAAGAGCATACTCATAGGATTTTCCTGAAGTTGATCCCATGTCCCAGAATTCCTCGGGCTTTGGCTATGCATCTCATAATGCAAAACAAGAGAAATTTCTGACTGCATATAGCTCAGTAGCAAACCAAAGGGATGTGGAATATCCTCCAAGAATACCACACGCTTAGTACACAAGTCTCTATCTGTGTACACAATGATGCAAACTGAAAAATGGTGCAACCATCCCATGCACACACCATCACTGCTGCTTGCATATTGTGTGTTAACTAACAAGCATCAAGTCACTGAGAATTAAACCCCTATATGTACACATGTCCCTACTGGGTTATCTAGTCCATTACCATACAAGCGTAGTACTGTTTCCTAAAATATATTTTCTACTGCTTTTTCTGGTCCAAGTATGTCCTAGGATGGTGCTGCCGTTTCATAAGGTCATCATGATCTCCTCAGATTCAGAAACATTTAATTAGCGAGGATTCTTCTGTAAACTAACTCTTGATTTACACAGGGGTGTACTGTAACCTTGCAATCCAGCTCAGTAATGCAGCAGTGCAGAGCTGCACCCTTCTAGGAATAGGGCCAGAGAGTCACAATTTGATTCCAGTCCCCCAGGGACAGGGTAAGCTGCACCATCAGTGCTCACATTTACTTCCTAACAGCTCTAGTGCAGCATCTTGGACAGGAGAAAAGCCAAGGCTTCCCCTTCTCCTTGCACAGGAAGGGAAGTTGGGGACTGCTGTCAGTGGCTGCTTTTGACTTCCTGGAGGCTCCTGCAGTACGGGTAGCCTAGATAGGTGTACTGCAAAGATGGCAGTAAAAGCTCCTGTATGAGTCACAAGTACTACCCTGAACGAGACAGAATTGTTATTATTGATATTAATCATAAGAGCAGCCATTCTGGGTCAGACCAAAGGTCCATCTAGCCCAGTATCCTGTCTTCTGACAGTGGCCAACACAGGAGGTCACATGTAACACCCCCCACCCCCGATTTCAGCCAGGATTCACACCACAATGTGGCCAGCAGCAGCCTTTCTGCAATGTGTGGGAAGGGGAGCTGCTTTCAGCTGGCGGGGTCAAGGGGGAAAAACTCTGGAAGCAGCTTGTCCCTTCCTGCCCTCACTGTGTTGAAAGGCAGCTAACACCTCCAGGTGGCTGAGCAGGGAAGAGTGCCTAAGGGACGGAGCAGACCCATGTTCCCTGGAGGCAAGACCGGGGGGGAGGAGGCAGGTGAAGAGGGTGCTAAGCCCTTGCCCAGGAGGCTGCTGTGGAGCCTGCAGGGTCAGAGCTGGAAATCACTTCCCCTCTGCCACTCCAGAGCTTAATTGAGGGGTGGAGAGGCCATGCCAGCGCTGTGCGGGGCTTTGGCACATGCAGGGCTTGGTTCCTCCTGTCCTGTGTCCTGGGCCAGAGAGTCTTAAGCTTTCTAGGGGTGCTGGCCCAGCCAGAGGCAGTGGGGGAAGCAAGGAGCCTGCTGGGCAGGCCGCTGGTGAGCTGAGCACTCTGATCAGGGGCTGCTTCTCTGCACAGTGCTGGGAGCGGGATGCACCCCACCCGGGGGATATGGAGAAGCAGTGGGGGTGGGGGGACCAAAGGGGAGCATGATGGGGAGCATGTAAAGGGCAGATGGCTGGGCAGCAGAGACGACACATAACTGGCTGCTGCCTGGTGCCTGCCTGCACTGACCAGCCACCACAGCTTTCAGCGCTCAGCCAGAAATGGGACAGGGGGCAGTATCCTGCTGGCTGAGAGCCAGCACACAGCTTGGGGCTGCACTGATGGACCAGCAGGGGGAGTTGCCAGCTCCATACACTGCAGCTTTGCCCTACCGCCAGCCTGGAACTCCCACCCCATCATCAGCCACTGGACCCCCCACACACACTCACCGCTGGTGGGCGGGTGGCTGGTGAGCAGGGATCTGGCCAGTAGCAGGACCCACCACTATTGGTGGGGAGGAGACAGAAAATATGAGCCAATTTGATCATTTTTAAGAAAAATTCAGGACACCTGCAGGCCAGCGTAAATACTGGACTGTCCCTTTAAAAATGGGATGTCTGGTTACCCTAATTAAGTCTGAGAGTTTGGAAGTGTCCGTTTTCATTGTTGCCTCTGGGGATGGGCAAATTATTTCTCCTTAGTTATTATTTTCCTCTCAGACATATCACTGCTGCTCAAATAGGTAACTGTCAAGAGGATGGATCATGTGATTTGGAGGAAATGTAGTCCATTGACCTTTCTCTCTCTCTCTCTTTTTCCTCTAGTATCTTTTTTTTTATTTTATTTTCTCTTTGCACCATTGAATTTTAAACATCACAGCAGATGCTGTATCCTGAAAGGTGTCTAGAAAGAGGCAAATCCTAAAAATCAATCTTGTGCTAACCATTGTGTAAAAGTTTAAAACTCCTGTGAGATATGGTTTTAGAACGTCCTGAAATACTATTAGAAGTGATGCATTTGTGTAAATACTATGAATTAAAGTATGTGATATGGTTCTGATGATCAAATATATTAAGGCTAAAACATGGGCCAGGGTGGTTCGGAAAAGTTCAGGTAATTTGACCATGAGAATTAGTGAGAATTTTACTTTCTTTTGCAAAATAGAAACAGCAGAAGCTGTTTTGTCCTGATAATTCAGACTGTTTGCTGGAGTTATGCCAGTCTAACACCAGTTTAAATGAGATCAGATGGCCTCAGGTATATGCATTTTTTAGATTGTGAACTTCTGTATGGTCACTGTCTTTATCTGTGTCTGGACAGTTCCTAATACATTGTGAACGTTGCTTGAATACAGATAGTAAACATCAAAAAAGGTGTTTTAGAGTCTTCATTATTCTGACTGGAACCTTCCGTTACAAGATTTCTCTTTGACTTTCCTAAACTTCTGACAGCTAGAAAACTGAAAATGGTTTTGTTTAACTTCATTAGTTAAGGTTTGTTTTTTTCCAAAGCCAGACCAATAGCCAGGAGAAAGATTTGTATCCCTGTTTTCATTTTGTACAAACCTGCAAAATTCAGGTGGATTCATATAAACAGTTGGGCTTTGGGCCCATCTTTATAATGTTTTAAAGCAGGGATGGGCAAAACAGATACAGTAGTGTGGATTTTGCTCTATATTGATCATGTTTTACTTTCTGCCTAGTTGAAAGTCAGCTGGTTGGGATCTAAGTAAAATTTCTTTTTTTCTTACCTCAGAGTTTTAGCTGTGTAAGCGGCCAGATTGGTTCTTGTGTATGTGTTTCTCTTCACCTTTTGTACATTTGTGTGGTATAATTTCATTTGGTTCTATTTCTTGCCTCATGTACATAAATTGAATGGTCATTCCCTGGGAACTCATCATTTGAGTCACATTTGCTTCCAGTTACAATGAACTACTTTCTCACACTCCTTTTCTCTATACCTTTCCCAGGGCACTGATAGAACAGTATTCTGTTCTATATTCCATGCTTTATGTTATATCTCCAAATATTACACATTACTAATGCTAGATCTGAATGATCAAATTCATTTTCTTTTAATCTGAGGAGTTCATTGCCACAAGATATCATTCCAGCCAAGAGCTCAGTGGAGTTTAATAAAGGATTTGATATATATCAGTAGTGAGAAAATCCACAATTACATTGATAGGAATAAAAATTAATTTTAGATGTACATAAACCCTTATGCATAAGTTATCCACCAACTGACAGGGTTGTGGAGAGAAGATTGTATCATACAAACAAGAAAATAGTTGTTTGGTTATTTTTTTATTTGTATTACATTCAAGCATAGACGTGCCCATCATGATTAAGGTCCCATTTGTAGCATTTGTGCTGTAACACCACAAAAGGTGAGACTGTGTCTTATTTGTACAAGGGAATGAAGGAGTGTTAGAAAGTTTTACCCTATGCAGGGTACAGCAGCCTCCACAGAGCAACTATTACTTCTCTCAAACAGGTGGGTGGGGAATGGGGAGAGCCTTGACTCCCTCTCCTCCCCCACCCCCACACAAGGTATTAGCCAGTGCAACTGAAAGGATATGATATAAATCTTAAGTGTGACACCCTTGCCTTAAGGTAAAGAAACCATAGCAAGAAAGAGTATAGATTCCCTTTCTGGAAGCAATAGCAGATGGAACAGCAGATGTAAAGTAGAAGGCATTTCAGGATAAATGATGCTTTAGGTCATGTAGAGTTGTTTTCTATGGTGATGTCATGAGACTGTTTCTTATGATGGCCATAACTATCTGAAACCCTTATTTCCTAGTAATTTCTTAAAATGAGGCTTTTAAATAATAGCTAACTAGCAAGGGATGCTGAAAGTTTCTTAGGCCTGTTTTACGCTAGAAAATTAGATTGGTTTAACTATGATGGTCAGGAATGTGAAAAATCCACATCCCTGAGCAGTGTAGTTAAGCTGACCTAAATCCCCATGTAGACAGCAGTAGGTTGATGGAAGAATTCTTTGGTTGGCCAAGCTTCTGTCTCTCGGGGAGGCGGATTACCTATGCCAATGGGAGAATCCCTCCCATCAGCATAAGTAGTACCCACACTGAAGTGCTACAGTGGTGCAGCTGTGCCACTGTAGCATTTTAATTGTAGATAAGCCATTAGTCTGTCTGGGAAATGGGCTATGGTGGCAACTATCAATGGTGCAGAGTCCATTTCAAGCTAAAATATCTCAAACTACCATGCCATATACTTTGGATCACTGGAAGGATGGAAATTCCAGCTTCCATTGACATATAGCAGTTTTTCCAGCTTTGGTGATTCATGTGAAAGCTCACTTTAATATCACATTATTTGTATTACCTACTCACATGCCTTCTTTGTTCCTGTAGTTGTAGAGGAGCATTCCAGCCTGTGAAAAAGCCATTCTTCCCCGAAAATGATCATGCAAAGAGATGCAAAAAATCAATCAGGAAAAAAAATTAGAACTAGTGGCCCCAATCATCAGTTGCATTAAGGATGCTGCAAGGGACTGAACTAGTGTATAGCAAGTCCAGGATCAGCAGAGTGCAAAAATGGGTTAAACCTATTACTAGCCACTCCATATCAGCTCATCTGCACTGGCCAGTGCATTGTGGGGGAGAAAGAGAGTCAAGGCTCTCCTCATTCCCCACCCACCTGTATGAGAGAAGTAATAATTGCTCTGTGGATGTTGCTGTACCCTACATAGAGTAAAACTTCCATATGCTCCTTCACTCACTTTCATAGATAAGTCAGTCTCACCCTTTGTGTTTTTACAGCATCTACTACAAATGGGACACTAATTATGATTATGACCTCTATGCTCAAAAGTAATAAAAAGCCTATGATAATAATCCCTATTTAAAAAAAAAAAATCTCTCAGGCCAGTAGAATTTTTCAAATTGGAACAAACTTTTAAAAATGTACCACTGTACCTGCCTTTTATGTTACCTGCATTTTACTGCTGTGCAATCCTATAATCCTTTAATTTTTGTTTGTTTCAATATATCTATATCTGTTGATGTCTTAAAACTAATTTTGGTGTGTTCTCTCTCTCGTCATGCTCTCAGCTTTGCTGCTTTTAGAATGTATGGGCTTGTTCTTAAATTCCACTTACTATTCCTACTCCAATAATGTTCTTAAACAGAGAAAACCAACAAGGAAGTAACCTCTAATCCATCTTTTTATTAGTGTTTCTTCTCATTATTCTTTATTTCAGGTACATGATTATCAGAGATTCTTCTTTGAAATCTATATATATTTTTTTAGAAGCTCATCCACTGTCTCTTGCCAGCACTTCTGAAAGATTCAGAAATCGATACCTTTATCTTTGCTCAATGCACAAAGAGGCAGATTTATAAAAGGGATTAAGATGTTAAGGTGGTTGGTGTTGCTTAAATCAGATCTGTGAATTTAATCATGATGTATAAACTGCTTGTTGTTTTTCCTTTAACTATATGCCTTGTCTTTATAATATATATAGTGAACTGGATACTCTAAAACCATTGAAATAAATGGCAACCTGGTTTAAAAGTGTAAAATTTTATTGAATTTATTTTTAAAATATATTTATTGATTTTTAGATTAAAAAATACAAACAACTAACATATATATATATATATATATATATATATTATATATATATATATATAAACAATACAGCAATAGAATCTAGATTCTAACCCCTCTTCTAATAAAATGCAAAAGTCACAGTGAGAAAAAGAAAACCTACAAAAAACTCCTATTTTTACTAAAGATGCTGCACCATTTTCCTGACTGATATCCAGGACCATAGGGGCTCAATTCTCAGTTATGGAAAGGTTCTGTGAGACACTCTGGGAGTGTAAAGGAGCCTTAAAGTAGTGGTAAATGACATTGCTGACCACATTAAGCCTCCTTTAATGTGTGAGGTTGGTGTACAGTGTTAGGCTATAACTATACTAGAGATCTTAGAGAGGCACAGCTGTACCAGTGCAGCTGCACCACTGTAAGATCTCTCATGTAGCTGTTCTATGCCTATGAGCAGCGGTAGCTATGTTGGCGGAATAAGCTCTCCTGCCAACACAGCCCTGTGCACACTACCACTTATGCCAGCAAAACTTATGTTGCTCATAGGTGGTTCTTTTCACATCCCTGAGTGACATAAATTTTGCTGACATGAGTGGTAGTATAGATATAGCCTTAGTGAAATTGAGAATTAGGCCCTTAATATTGCAAAACGGAGGATCTCAAATCCTTGGTGTAAATGCTTTTGTTGACAAATGGTTTTCGATCAGGCTCTAGTTTTCCTATTTGCACTATAACTGATGAACCAGTGAACATATTGCATTTAAGATGGTGATTTTTCATTCCATTCCTTTTCCAGTAGTATGCACTGCCCAGAATATGTTTTTCCCTACTAGAAATTACTACACCTACACTTTTATGTTTAGTCACAGGTATAATAAGTATTAGTTCTGGAGAATGCTCCTGAACACACAAGCAGGTTGAATAATTCAGTCCCTGCCAACATCTCTCTCTGAGAATTAATCCATACATTTTTCATATCTGTTCATTGAAGCCTAATTTCTGCATTATAAAGAATTATTTTAGAAAATAAAATACTCTAATTGTGCCTTTTTCTTCCCAACCCCCTCAAATCAACATACATTAGAAGAAAACTACTGTTGTAGGCAAATGTTTTATCACTTCATATTATCAAAATTCAGACAAAGTGACAATTAAAGCTAAATCCCAGTAATACATCTCTAAAAATGGTCATTGTCCTGTCGACTACTGTAAAGAGGCAAGTATATAATTTTTCTTCCCTTGTATAAGTTTAATGGCTCTATTTTCAAATTTTATTTCCACTGCCCATAGAAGTAGAATAAATAATGTTTTATACAGAACACTAATGCAGCAATACAAGTATTTGTGGCCGTTTCTCCATAGACCTATAAAATGTTATGATCAGTAACCATAAACAATAATTAACAATAAACACATAATGATAATCATAAAAAAGAATGGAGCATTATGAAGACCAAATATGCAGCAATTCTATACTGCATTTTATGTTTAAGAAGATACATTACCTCATTGCAGTACAATAAATGATAAACACTGATAAGATTTTAATTACAACTGTTTAAAAATTGTTTTCTCTAGCTCAGCATATTTCTTTGGACTTTTTCTGCAAACTTCAGATCTCTTGTCCTAATGGTATTCTTTTCTTGCATAAACCTTTAATCCAAATTATGCTGTAATAAAAGATTTGCAAGGGAAGCAAAATGGGTCCATTTTTAGCATTTCACCAACTATGATTAACAAGCCTTTTCAATGTGGCAATTTTGTCCATTTTTCACCACAAATAAATAGCAGTTAGCACACGTAGAAATTACATTTCCCTTTAAACATATAAATGTTGATCAGATGTGGGAACGCTGATTGTTCTTGTAATTTGTAACACTTAACTTGAAGCACAAAAGGAGTCCTATGTCAGGGCAGGGTCCTGTTCCTGTTTCTTTTCAAGTTATAGTTTAGAGACCTTCTTGTGTACACCTCATGGTTTATTTTATATTATTCTCTCCACCACTTCTACAGACTAATGCAGCCCGATATTTACAGTTACCTCAATTCCTTTGGCCAAGAAAGACAGAAGGGATCCTCCCACTAGGAGACCACTCTGAAAGCCTTCCTCCCATTACATTTCCTTCTGTATCTTTTCTACCTTCTGCTTAATGGAGCCTCTTAGCTCTTCTAAGCCCATCCCAATCCATCAATTAGGCACAGCTTTTCTTAATCAGACCTACTGTACAGCAACTAATTGGATTTGCAGTGACCAGATCAGCTGCTGTTCACCTACACTTTGTTACAACTCTCATTGACCTCAAGGACTCTCATGCATGATTGTTACACATAGACTTAAATCTCTTGCTGAGTCAGGGCTAAAGAAAGGTTAGAGTGGCAAAGAAATTAAGTGAGCATCTCAGGAAATTTTCATGAGAAATCTGTTTAAGACGTATGTACTCAGAAGTACCTAAAGTGTTCAGTCATTAAATTCAAAGTCTTGTTCTCCATATTAAGCCTGCATTCTGAACCCTTATTCAAGTGTGTAGTCCTTAATCACTGAAGTGGTCCCAGTGAGACTATTCCCATGATTATGCGTTGTTTCCAGAATCTGGGCCATTTTTTTTTAAAAGAGACATGTTATTTTACTGGAAAGAAAAAACAACAACCATAAACACATTTGCCTGCAGATTAACTGGTTTTAGTACACAGAAACCCTCCAAACCCACTGTAAAACTGTCAAAGGGAATAGGCTCCAGTGCAGAATGAAACACAGCTCAGAGACTATTAAAATTATAACTAGAGAAGTTGTGGGAGCATCATTCTCCCATCCTCCCCTGGCTCTACTAACATTCATATGCTGGGAACATGGCACCAATCATACAGTGCACTAACTTTAAACATGTTGCATTTCTAGTGAACAGAAAAGAAAACGCAAGTCATTAAAAATGTCTTAATCATATGATAGAATTTGTTTTAGCTCTTTAAAGGAAATCCTAACAACTGATTGGATTTTCCTCTACGTTTGGTTCAATTCCTCCTTTCCTTGCTCAAGCAAGTAGTTAAAGTGACACCACTGGTCGGGATTCTGCGATGTGCCTCTCAGGGCCTGTAGTGAGGTCTTTGGAGGATAGCTTGTAGCTGACTTCCTTAGTTCATGCATCAGAAGAATTGTTCCCTATCTGGATCTGATGCTTGTAGGTCACTTTCACATGACTCCAGCCCCTTTACCTAGCATACAAGTGATTGAACAAGGGTGAAACCCACTGGGACTATAGTCCTTGCAAGGCATGCTGGTTTTGGTCCCTGTTGAATAAACTTAGGAAAAAATAGCATTGAAATAATTCTGTGATTCTGGGTTGTTTGTTTGTTTGTTTTTCACTTTTACAAGACATCTTGAATGAGATCATGGAACTGTTTTTAGACTCTGTCATGTCAAGGTCACAAAACTTGGAAGAAAATACTTATCTAAGGAAAAATTGAACTGGGTATAATTTATGATGCACCATGTTATTCTTCAATGTGGAATGTTATTTTTTTTCACAAAAATAAATGTAATAGATTTGAAAGCTAAAAGATTCCATTACTGACTGATCTCCTGCATAACACACAGGCCATAGGATTTCATCCAGTAATTCCTGCATCTAGCTCAACAATTTGTGGTTGAATTAGAACATGCATATCTTCCAGAAAGGCAGCCAATCTTGATTTAAAGATTCCAAATGTTGGAGACAGTATGCCATCCTTTAGTAATCTCTTCCAATATTTAATTATCCTCACTGTTAAAAATGTGCATCTAAAAAAGCAGCAGCAGATGTCTACTTAGTTAGAACCAGCCAACATAAATTCTGCTTCTAAGGCATGACATTGGCTGAAAGATGAATTTGGGCCCTACATATAAATCTGTACTGCTGGAATCTTCTATCTGCCCTATGGAAGATATTTCTGTGGATGAACTTTGTATAAAATTACTAAAATCCAAATTCAAACCTACATATAATAATGTTATGAAAAGAATAAAACTTTACTTTATAAGCAATTATTTGAACTAATAAATATTATCAGGAAGATGGGAATAAATTACTAGTGTAAGTGAGTAAGAATTTAATTAGAAAAGTTTCAGATTAGGTGGAATTTCTGATACAAGTTAAGATCACTTTTGAAAGATGCTGGAGCAGATCGTTGAATCACTGGCACAGCACCTCATGCTGCTCCCCCGGAAATTAGCTCTCTCAACCCTGGAGCGCCTTCTGTGGGATGGTATCTTGCCCTCTGTTTTCTACCCCTCTGCAGTCCCTTTATCTCCATATGTAGGCCCCACATCCCTCCTGGACCATGGTCCCCTTACATTAGGGTGCTGCCTCTCACCCAGGGAACCCCACTCCCCTGAGCCCACCTTGCCTCAGTGACCCACTGCCAGTCTTCATCTAGCTCCTTTACTCAGGGGCAAACTACAGTCTGCAATGACGACTCATCATTGGCTAAGGGGTTGGACCTGTTGCCTTTTTGCAGCCCCAGTACCTCCTTAGGCCTTCCTATCAGGCCTCAGCCTGGCAGGTCACCAGGCCTGAGCTCCCCGACTCAGCCTGCCCCGCCCACAGCACCTCTCTATTGAAGGTACTCTGTGCTCCCAGGCAGCCCGGTCCTTCCCACCCCAAGGCTGGAATGAGACTGCCTGCCTCCTAGCTCACAGCTCTTTTTATACCAGCCCTACCATATCTGGACTGGCTGCTACCTGCCTTCGCCTGATTGACTCCTTGGGGCAGCCCTTTTCCAGAGCTGGTTTTAACCCTACCTGAGCCAGAGCGAGGTGACCGCCCCGCTACAGATGCTTAGAAATTCCAGAATTCCAACCTGCTGAAAACCTATGGAGGATGATGACTGACCAAAGAGTGCTCAATGGAAAAGTGAGGTACTGAAAATCACTAGTCACTGTTGAAAATCTTGGCCTTGGAGTGAAAATATCCTATTCTATTCCAGTAACATATTCTGTTGGAAAGGTGTTCAAGCAACACCCACATTTAGAAGCAATTCAGCAACTATATCACATCAATAGAGGTCTAAAAATTATTGTTTTACCTTTTTGACTATCTGTGCTTGATCTGCACTTGCCCTATGTATCTATTGGTACAGAGAAAATAATTTGGTTATCTAAGTGCTCCTCAGTGTTATATACATGGGTGAGAGAGAGAAGAAGTAGAATAGGCACCCATGGTTGTCTATAGGAGGCACAATGTCATCAAGACTTGGTATAACCTTCCCAATGGTATTGAGAAAGGTCCAAAACATCACCTTTGATAACTCTTATTATTCTGCCTGGGCAAGAATCTGACAAAATTAATAGCCAACTCTTATAGAAATCATGAATTATAATATGCATAATTCATTTTAAGCAATGTAATCATAGCATAGGGATAGGAAGAAATGTGTTCTGCTATACAAGATCATTTATTAATTTTATTTGATCCAACAGTGGCTCCTCCTAGTATCTTTGTATTTCAGAACCTTCTTGTGCAGATAACATGAAAGTTAAAACTACAGAACTAAGATGAACTCAGGAGATGGGTTTTCTTTTAGACACAGTAGGCTAATTTGTCAAGTAAATTTTTATGGTGTTATAGTGCTCAGCATACATGTATCTATAAAATTCCAGCAGAGCGAATGACTGGAACAAGTATCAAGAAATTCAGTCATCTGCTGTACTAACAACCATAAAGCTATATACACCATGCTGAGAAAACATCCATAAGGAACGATGTCATTACCTTAACATTTCAGGTTGGCTTGATGAGCTGTTTATCCCAATTAGCACAGAAGGAAAATTGCTGAGTAACTCGCATCTTCATTTAGGAAGTCTCTCTCTGATGCTCAGATTATGATGAGTTTTGCACACACTTTCTGAGATCAAAACATTTAAAAACACTGTTAAATCACACATGGAAAATACAAATTTAAACTCATCATGTTGTAATCATTAGAGGGAAACAACTTTATTAAGCATGTACACGCATTCAGGAAAGGATATAAATAGTTAATGCTACCTCCCATCAGAAATAAGTTGATTTTTCATTTTGCAAAAGGTTGCCATTTCTCCAGTACATTTAGTTTTTAGTGATAAAAATAAGAAGTAAGTTTGCCCTTTTAGCTTATTAGGGCTTATTTCTAATATTGCCTCTCTTGGTGAACGTACACCCAATGTTATAACCAGACCCTAACAGAACTAATTATATTGAGCCAATTACTATCATGTACCAAAATATCTCCCTTTTGAAAGCTATCTTAATTTTAAGATATAATATAACCTGTACAGTTATAATGACAGTGATTTGCAGATGTAGCATCTTCCAACCAGATAGATTCCAAAGTTATTTAAAAATTTTGGGTCAGATTCTGACCCTTGCTATAACAACATACAGGGTAGGAAGGGGTATAAGAAACTTCCTTATTTCCATGCATAGGCTACCTGTATTACTAAAATCAATGTAGATGGGAGCACGTGCAGCTAGACTATTATTTCTCTTCCCTCCCAACCACCACCACAAGGCACACAGGCAGAGGAGGGCAGAGAGTAGGCAGCAGAATGGAAAGCACAGGCAGAAATGGGAAGTTCAGCCAGAAGAGCTAAGCCAGCACAGAGAGGGTAGTAAGCGCTCCAGGAAAAAGGACTGACTCATCGTACTTTTCCCCTGGAGCAAGCAGGGACTAAATCCTGACTCTCAGAATTACAATGCAGTCTCTGCTCTGCTTTTCATTCAGTGAATCTATTTTCTCCTGCTTACTTGGGATATATTGCAAGATGTCAAGCCCTCACTGACTATGAACTATGGACAAAACCGTATTCTTACTGAGCCAGGCAGTGGTTGAACAGGCCTGTGATGGATACATTATATGAACTAAATCCACTCTGCCAAACAAGAACAATGTGGCTCAAGGCAGGTAAAGTGCAATAGGGTGCATCCTATTGCTTCTCAGATGTTTAAGGATAGGTGGAGTCCTCTGGAAGGGTACAAGGCATTGCTGGTCAACATTATCTCTGTGTTAACTAAGTTTTGGGCAGTGATTTTCCCTGTTTTTTTAATAGGTGGTAGTAGTGAGGGAGACATGATTTGGCGTACTTGTGGAAGGTCACAAGGAGGCTTCCTGGAAACATTTCACTGACACTGAGCTACCAAGACAATCTTAGCCCACATCTGGATTTTAGAGCATTCAGGAAAAACTGGCTGCAAACAGTAAGCTAGTCTCATCCTTAACCATAGTGTGGCTACCACCCCATTATAATTAATTCTATCAACAGCCATAACCCTGACACATGAAATCTTTTATCATCAATATATGGATGCCATTGATTTTATATAATTAATGGTATATCTGCTAAGACAGTTCATAAGTAAATCTTGTGGTTAATGGTTAATTTTGTTAGAATGTTGAAAGTAAATTTTTTTTAATATTGTGTTTAATTGAATGTACGAACTGTAATGATGATAGAATATTTTTGTAAATTACCTTAACTGGCTATTTCCATTCTTTTTAATGTTTGGTGTTTTTAAAAATATTAATGCTATAGTTATGTAGTTTGCATAATGTTTATACTAAGTTACTTCAGTAACTATAAGTTAATAGCATTTTGGTGGTGTGATATAGAAGATTTATTGTCACTGGTAAAACTAATTAGAAAAGAAACTGGAAGCTTGTTTTCATTAAAGTGCTACAGTAGCAGACTCACCTTCATATATTCATCTGCTTTGCTTTCAGATTTCTTCTCTATTTGAAATCTAGGCACAAAAGGTTCCCAAGGAAGGAAGATGAAAAGTATTGATGAATGATTTCAGTGTCCGTGTTCTGTATAAAAATGAAATGTAAACAACCAGCCATATCAGTGTTCCCTCAGTGGGAGGTCTCCTGGGACTACATTAGGATGTGGAAAAAGTTAACAGGGAATTGAAAAGCTCACATTGCATCAAGACAGGCAAAAGTTCTCACCACAGAATGGTGGTCAGGTATCCATTTTCTCCACAGTGACATCACTGCAAACAGCATTTTGCTAGGGTGGGTCAATAAGATTGTGCAGTAATTTCCATAAAGAACTGCATCCACCTTTTTATGAATAGGAACCATCAGCGAATGTGTCCAAGTACTGGGCCATTTTCCAGATTCCCAAATTACATTGAAAATCTTATGGTATTACCAGATGAGTGTCTCTCCACCACTTTTAATTATTTCTCCGTGTATATTATCCACTCTGGGGACCTTATTTCTTTTCAGTGTCTGCATTACACACTCAACTTCTTTAATTGTAGGAAGAGGTCCATCAGGTTAAGCTGAGCTTATCACACAGATCTCCTCTGCCTCCTTCACTTCCAACTTAGAATTTCTTTTTTCGTAATATACAGTTCTTGCAATACCTACTTCAAAAGAATCTTGCTGGTTTGGTAAGCCATCCCAATGCCATTTGCCACAGAAAGTTGTGTATATCAATGCACTGTTGTTCAAGCTAAATGTCTTTTGCCATTTTATTAAGTGCATCAATGTCTCATATATGGGAATATTTTCTCTTGCAGTTTCATCAACTTTCCTTTGAACTTTTAGCTTCTTTCCAATCTTCATCACATAACTTGATCATCTTCTCCATAATCCAATGTTTCTTCTTTAGGATATGTTCCCCAGGAGTTCATCAGCATCTCAAATGCAGCATGAGATGTGCTTTATCTGATCTGCATTTCCCATGCAGAAGTGAGAAGCTTTCAGCTTTAATTCAATCATCTTCCTAGATTCCACTTATGTTTCATGATTTTCAGTTTGTTGATGGTATAACAGGTTCGGAAAGTGTTTGCTGGTTGTTTCTTGCTTCACAGTCTGATCTTTATATGAGCTATTACTAAGTGCTTGTCTGCACTACCGGGGTAAGTTAACCTAAGTTATGCTACTCCAGCTACATGAGTAACATAGCTGGAGTTGCCGTAGCTTAGGTCGACTTACCCCAGTGTCTTCACTACACTGTGCCAACGGGAGATGCTCTCCAGTTGACTTCCCTTACTTATCTCAGAGAGGTGGAGTACCGAGGTCAACCCAGAGAGTGCTCTGCAATCAATTTAATGGGTCTTCACTAGACTTGCTAAATCGACCCCTGCTGCATCAATTGCAGCAGTGTTGATCTCCCCGTAGTAAAGACCAGCCCTAAGTTATGATCAAATCTTATGTCAACCTTGTTAAAGGATCAACTCCCATCATGCTAGAATACCACATCTTTGAGATCATAAATTAATAAATCTAGTTCTGAGTCCACAAATCTTGTGATTTCAGTTCCGTTGCCTTGACTGTTTATACTTGAACAAGGTAGCCACCAATACTATGTCATTTTCCATCACAAATAACATGTCTCAGTCTTCTGCCCATAGCAAAACTTTCCAACATAGCTGTACCATTCTGCTCTAAAACTGGAGAATAATACCATACCTATATTAAAAGTCAGGATAGGCAGAGTTAAATATATACTTCTTTTAAAATATCCAGTTAGTTCCCAGAGTTTTATTTCTTGTCTTTATTTAATAAGCTATATTTATTTGACTTCTTTGATCCTGAAATTTTCATGGAGAAATTATGTTAATTGCCAATCTGTTTCAGAGGAATTACCATGACTGCTTATGGGGGGGAGAGGGAGGAGGACCCACAAGAATCCCATTAATTTACTGACTGTGCAGACTGACAGGAAAAGGTATTATTTGATCATTTTTACACTTTAAGGGCTTGTCTACACTTTAAATGCTACAGTGTAGACACTAACTAGACGATGGAGGGGGATTCTCCCATTGGTGTAGGTAATCCACCTCCTCGAGAGGTGGTAGCTAGGTCGACGGAAGAACTGTCTACACGTGGACTTAGGTTGACTTAACTATGCAGCCAAGGGTGGTGGATTTTTCACATCCCTAACCAACATAATTGAACCAACCTAATTTTCTAGTGTAGACTATACTTCAGTTAGCACAGAATAATTCTCTACCTCATCCCTTGAGTAAACAGTTGTACGAATGAAAAGCTGTTATTACAGGGAAATTAAGGCCAATTACAATAGGTCAGAAACAAATACAATATTGCAAAACTAAAGGCCTAGGTAGAATACTTAATTCAGTATCTTACAACTAAGGGATCCACTTGATTCAACCATTTTCAGAATCAGAATAATGCATCGTCTCATGTTTATAATAAAGAAAACCCAACAAGATTGCTCAGCTTTCTGTTTACTACCAGGAAACTAAGGCTATGGCTACACTACAGCTCAAGTCGACATAAGTTATGTTGCTCCTGGGTGTGAATTAGCCACCCCCCTCTGAGTGACATAACTTATGCCAATTTAAACGTAAGTGTGGATAGTGCTATGTCACTGGAAGAGCTTCTCCTGCCAACATAGCTGCTGCCACATGTTGGAAATGGATTAAATCAATGGGAGACCTCTCTCCCATTGGCTTAAGGTGGCTGCAAAGAGAGCAGTGCACCTGCACTGGTGCAGCTGCATTGCTGTAAGCATTCTAGTGTAGCCATAGCCTAAGTAAATGAAACAGAGAGCACCAATGTAAGTGCACCCATGTCTTTCTTTAGGCCCTTCACCTCTCCCTACAAAAAAAAATATAGAAATACTTCCCAAATATTCGTAAGTTTGCAAGTGCATATTATCTGCACCATGGTGTTCAGGCTTAAGAAGCGTTAACTAAAGTAACCACTTTAATAGTGATTTACATTTCCTCCATCTCCGTGCAATGAAATGAACAACGTGAGAAACATCAGAGAATTCATCATTCAATCAGCACAACTCACATTTGTACCCCAACACCTCTAATTCACTTCTTTACATTAGCCCTGATTCCTGATACTTATGCAAAATACCAAGTATCTGTGTTAAGGAGTGTAATTATGCATATCTCACTAACACATACCAGGAAATAAATGTATCTTTATCCAGTATTTTGAAAGGAAAAAGGAATAAATACTATTAACTTTGCTTGTGTCTAGAACATATAAGGGAAAAAAAGATTTCCGTGTTTGTAGAAGGACCTAAGTCTTCTTTCATCATGACTGTATAGGCAATGAAAGCTGAAATATTATGGAGCTGAGTTTCCTCCTATGATCACTTGTCAATGAGGATAGCTGGATATATACACAACATACATTTACCAGGTTGATTAGGGTTCTGGCAAAGGAGCTGGATATATACAACATGATTTTGCCAGGTTCTTCATATAGCACGATCAGTAGAAGGCAGATTTTCTGAGAACTTCTTTGTAAATGTCTTAAATAAAATTGATTAAGAGAAGCAGCAGTATAATACAGCTGTGTGTCAGAGAGAGCTGGAGAAAGACTCCTTATAAATTCCATTAGACCAAATGTGACCTCTAGATAATTTAATGAATCATCTCTTGACCCAACTGTGTGTTCAAAGGTGTGGTAGATGAACCACATTTGACTAAAGGTATGTTAACCTGTATTTTAATAAAAAAAAGGGAAGGGCGTTAAAAAATTGTTACTGTTAAAATTACAGAAGTTCAGCTGCTGCCTTAGCTACATTAATGAACTGGTCAGTGGCAAGATATCACAATTTGTGCTGTACTGTACAGGGGACCCCTCTTTTGATAGAATTGTTCAATATGGTGAATTTGGCAAAATAATGTATGTATTATACATTGCAATAATGCAATGCAATAATTATCATGAATATCTTATATTTATATAGTGTTTTCCATCCCAAAGAATCATCTCTCTCTCTTTTTTATATGTAAGTATATACTCATAAATATACATATATACATACTTTGAAGTTGTGATTTAGGGATGGGGAGTATAAAAAGATAGTGTCAGAATATTGACCTCCTTGGGCAAGAATAAAGTTTGCTTTTTGTTTGGTTTTTTTGTGGGGAAGGAAGGAGTTGTATAAAAGAAAACAAAAAAGAACTATAATATCTTAGTGAAACAAACAAAATAAAGTTTAAGTAAATTATAAAGTTACAGTCATCATATCATACGATATGTGTCTTCACTTCTACATGTTATAAAAAAATCCTCAAAAAACAGCAAAATTAAGAAAAAATTGCCATATGGAACATGTAAAATATGCTACTCAACACATAGCATACCAGGCAGAAGTCAGAAACATGCCATTGTACAGCAAGGATATCATTTTATAACTGCCTCAAACACTGTTTCTTCAGGCCCATCCACAATTTCCCATACACATTAGTATTTCATAGTTATCTGTCAAACAAACTCTGAAATAAAAGAGCAAAGATGAACTTTTCAAAGGCACAAAGGTCAGTTAGGCATCCAGCTCCCATCGAAACTCACCTAACTGCTGTTTGAACCTTTGAAAATCTCATGCTAAATGTCAAATTTGTACTTATCTTTTATTGACTATTCTTTCAAGAGCTGTTATGCCACTTTTAGTGAATGACAGCCTTAATGTGCAAGTTTCTATCAGTTCAAATGATATTTCCCATTTTAAAGAAAATAGAAAGTTTTTTTTAAAATGAATGCATATATGAATATGCTTTAACTGAAAGATTCTGACTGATGTCAGTGGGAGTTGGATCAGATCCTAAGTATTTGTTGTGTACTTAGAGAACTTCAAGTGACGTTACTACAGAGCTATTATTCCCCTTTTAGGGCATAACTGTGACATGGGATGGTTTTTTCCAGGATGTTCTAAAATCTAAGGTAAATTGTATTCACGTTAGAGAGTCCTCTAGAGATTCTCACTTCTTCTGTGTTTCAGAAGCCATCATAATGCTACCAGAGTAGTTGCATAAATATGTAGCTGGGTCTTGTATGTCGTATATAGTTGATAAACAGTTATTTGGATCTCACTGTGTTCATGTGGTTTTGTTCATGTTACATTTGTTGTGTAAGAACAAAGTACACAAGAATGCTCTTAAAAAATCTCTTTCCAGTGGATGTGGCTCAGTTTTATATTGACAATGTGCATAAGAGTGACATTCACCTATGGTTCACAGGGTCAGTACCTGGCTTTCTACGCCAGACAGGAGCCGCATAAGGACTGAGCAGATGTTCATCTGGTAGACAAGGCAAGTGGGGCAACTGCATATCTCCATATACCAGAGAATGTTTCTGTGCACTACCCCCACATAAAAAAGACACACCAAAGGCCAGGGAACAGAACACACATCTGCTTTTATGCAGACAGCCTCAATATCACCTCCCCGAGGCTCAGATGAGCTGTAGCTGCTATTTCAACCTGTAGGGATAGAGGAAAGGTGCACAGCAGTATGTCTGATGTTCATTCCCCAACAGCTTAGTACTTTACCAACATAGAGACAGGATATGGAGTAAAACCACTCTTTTAATCCACTCCACTAATTAGATATTGTGCAAAGGTGTTTTGTTTTCTCATAATATTTGCCATACATTCAAGTAGTGAGCATTAGCAAACAACCACTTGGTGTGGTCATTAAGAGGAAACTGTGTTTTAAAGGCAGCAGATATTTTTGTTTTGGGTAGTACATATGAACCTGAAGAACTGTGGTCGCCACATTCTTGCCTTCCAGCAGTAAGTTTTCAGACCTTGACAAGCCAGTAAGGAATATCTCCAGAAGCAATTGACCCCAGAGGCACAAGGGAGACAAAGAAAGAACATAAAAAACAGCCCAGTGCTGATATTTCATTGCAGCCTACTATATTATTGATAGTACTAGTTTGTCTGTGCCATGGAAGTCTTCACAACCTATTATACACAAGCTCCCTGCTATTAATAGATATCACCAAGGACAAAGTAGAAGTAGACTAACAGAAAGAAATAAAATTGGAGGGGAAAATGATAAGGCTGACAAATTTCAGCCTGAATAAAATATATAGTTACATTATGTAATACAAAATGGCACACCATTACCTACTAGAACTTGCTTCGCATACTGAAGTGCAGAAGTTGTATACACCATCATTTATCATCGAAAAATCTGCCAGACTCTCAATGCTGTGTATTTCTCCTTCAAGTAATTAACTGAGGGATGCATCTTGCTAAGATGTTTGCAATGTGGTATTTTATAATTTACAATTTTTTCATGCCATCAGACATATTGCTTAAAAATAACCCCCTAAGCCTAGTGTACCTTTCTCCACCAATTGTAAACTGTTACAAAGAAAAATTTCTTTTTTCTGTGCTAATTGTTGAGACCATATGTTACTTGGAGCAAAATGGGTGTTGAATAAGATTTTTCATTGCATACAAAGTGAAGAATGCATTTAGACAGTAAACCCTGAACCCTAGCCCTGAAATCCTATTTTACACTCATTTCTTTGGCTTTGGGAAGACATTAAGACAGTCTGCAGCTTACTAGCAATAAAATATTGACACTGACAATTCTAGTTTAAGCAGATGTTCTGCAGATGCAGAGCAAGATTTAGAATGTGTTCTGGACAAGCAGCCTGAAAATTACTCTCTCACAGATGAATAAGCATCAATACAAAACACACTGTCATAAGCCTTATATTTCTGTATAACAGATAATGAAAAACCATCTGTCCATTGTAATAATTTGCCAAGAAGCCAGTCTAGCATACCATTTTACTGTCTTGTATTTAAACAGTCAGTAATAAACAATATTTCTTAATTGTTTTTATTCGATATGCAATCACCAGAATAAAAATCTCATTGTGCACCTCAACCAAGATCAGCCATGTAGCTAACAGATTGGTACTTTAAAATAGGATTGTGTTTCTCTTTTCAGCTTGGTCTGAAAACAGAGATTTGGAATGAAACTGGTTTCTAGACTTTTATTCTGCAGACTTTCCTTTATTTAAATATTGCTTTAATATTAATATTAATATATTAATATTGCTTTAATAATATTTAAATATTATTTAAAATATAAATATATTAAATATGAGGTATGTACAAATTCACAGGCAAAAATATAAGGATGTTATTTAAGATGATTATATTTGAGACAAACTGAAGAAAGTGTGATCACTAGCAACCTGTTAAGATTTTGAATTTCCTGATTTTTAACAGAAGGCTAGGTTTCTCAATTTATATTTGCATAACAGATCACAATAACTTAAATTAAGTAATTTTTTTGCATGCATGTCTTATAACTGCATACACAGTGCATCAATTTTGGCTTGTTTGTTTCATTCACGGTGATATCATGTATTATGACAATTAAGGAATTTAATTCTGGCTGTTCTTCCACTTATTATAGCTGGAGCTAGTAGCAATGGCTATAGTTAAGCGTGACCCATCATTTTCCACAAAGAGCCCCTGTTTTCAGTTGCTTAAAGCTTTTTAAAATTTCAGTGGGTTAGACTAAAATGTTCAATGCTTGATATCAACCTTAGGGTGATTTTTTGGAAAGTTTCAGTAAAAATGGGCCACCCAGTTTCAAGAATGAGATTAAGTAAAATTAATATCTTAATAATATTGGGTAATATTACTAATCCACATGGATGATAACAGTCTAGTACTATTATTGGTTACTCCGTCAGCTCAAGTAATAGTGGTCTGTGTTGTGGCTACAAATATCCTGAGTTCAAACCCTGCTGATGACCTATCTGCATTCAATGTGGTTCACCATGATAGAACTTCTGTTTTTCTAGTTTCCTTGAAAAAAAATGGCATACAAAAAACTAAAGCTCGTTGAAACTTGGAATTTTCTTTCAGCACAAAATTCCAACATTTGAAAATTTCCTTTCAACCTGTATTGGAATGGAGGATCAAAAATTCTTAATTTTTCACAAAATGAAATTTCAGAAAAATTTCATTTTTGAACTATCAAAACAACCTTAACAAAATGTTTCTTTCTGATAAGGTCAAAACATTTTGCTTCAACATTATCATTTTGAATTTTGTATTATAAATAATATAGATGTTGACACAAAGCACTTCGAACTTCTCCAAATTAAACATTTAAATACATTCATAAGAAAATTTTGCCAAAATTGATATGTTCCCAAAAAGTGTTTTCAAATCATCATCATTTTCAACAGAAAATTCTTCCATTGGAATGTTTCAACCAGTTCTACACTAAATTATGTTTAGCTAATGTCAATGGTTGGGAAATTAAGTACACAAAGTTAAGACTCTCCAGAGTACAGATTGCATGTTCACCTTCATTCAGCCCCTTTGTGTGTATGCTTTATGAAATAGTCTTTAGTGACAGAATTGTATATTTGTTTTCATCCATAGGATTCCTGCTTCATTCTTTGCATAAGGTAGTTAGCGAATGATGTGGGTGGTTGTAAAAAGAGAAAGGTTGTTTGCTTGTGTTTAATGCACTTAAGTGGAACTCAGAAGATCTTCGTTCTGCCACAGACTTTTCTATATGGTATTTGGTACCATCTTACCATAATGTATCCAGGCAAGGGGACAGAATCAAAGCTTCCCTCAAATTCCACCAGACTCCCCAACCTACACGTCACCATTCCTTTTGCAAAGTTGTGTAAAACTACACTCAAGTTTGGGGAAAGGTTTTTTGAAGCCTAGGATACCACAACCATACCTAGGCCCCAGTCAGTAAGTTCTTTGAAGTGTATAGTGGGTGACCTGAGGTGTGTATGTCTAGAAGGAGAAGAAGAGATTATGTTCTGTAGATTGCCTTTGCTTTTCATTGCCTTGGCTTTTAGATTTTGCATTAGGTATGTTATGTATAAACCAGCCTTAAATGACACAATGTAATGTGTATGTAGGATGTAACTGCATAGTAGCGCTGAGTGTGAGGGGTACAATAGGGCATGCACACCTATTTGTCATAAGAAATAAGTGGGGTGGGGAGTAGGTGAAATCATGAAGGGCAGGAAAAGTCATGAGCTGGCCAATAGCACTGGTTGGACATGAGGTGGTGGGAGGGTTTGTTGCATCTTTTAAATGGCTGATCTGACATACCCCATCATGTTGTGGAAAAGGGGACCTCTGGGGTTATTTCTGAGGCACTATGTCTTCTTTTTGTTCCTCCTGGGATTGTGCAGCCACATGCTACTTTTATTGAGTACAGTCCTATTCCTAGTTCTGCCACTGATTTATTGAGTGACATTGGTCAAGTCTCTTAGGGCTCCACTGAAGTCAATGGGAGTTTTACTATTGACTTCATTGGGGCCAGGATTTCACTCTCAACTTGTGCCTCAGTTTATCTATGGAGAGAATAACAAAATAGGAATAATAATAATGCCTAATGATTTTGTAATTACTAATATGGAGCTCCTTAGATGAAAGTTATTATATAATTAATCCTAAGTGATTTGCTAGCACAAAATCATTATGGGAAGCCAGATAAACTTGTTATTTACTTCATGCTCATATGAAGGAGATTCAATAATCCTAAAATGGGAGTAATATTAGTAAGACAGTAAGAGTGCCTAAAATTACATAGTACTATCTCTGTTTTTTATGTGGATCCCTGAAGCCCTGTCCACACAAACATTTATGTGCAAGCTTAATTTTATACATTTGGGTAGTCCAATTGACTATCAAACAGATAAAATTTATCACTTTCTTAAGTCTCTGAAGAATCATGCTATAGTTCTTAATTAACCTAGATTTAAGAAACCACTTCCATTCTTCAGTGCTTCCTTTGTGCTCTTTCAAGTTTGTTAAATCTTTCCAGTACTTTCAGTTCCAAATTTGAACTTTCAGTTTCCAGTGCTATTCTCCAGCCACCAAAGACTCTCTTTGGAAACAGGTTATCATATTTATTTGCTGCTATGAATACATAGCACATAAATTAAAAGATGTCTGATCTTCAGCTCTGCTCAAGCTAAAGGAATCCAGAACATAATGTAACTGAAATGTTTCAGATGGTTTTCAAATGTGCAGATAGGCTAGGTACAAATACAAATGAATGGATCCAAATTTAATATGTTCCACACATGCCAATCTGTTTGGAATAATATGAATCGCTCAGGAGAGGCTACAAATTTCTACTGTTGACTAATGTAACTTTATTATTAGATATTCTCTGGGTTATGTGTTTGTCAACTGCATTACCAATAACATTATATATATCCAGTAACTGTGTTAGGGCATTATTCTCTTCTCTGATTCTTAAAACAAATAATATTTGAGCCTTGCTTATGGAAAATACCAGAAGAATATTTACAAGTTCTTATAATATTTGCAAGTGAGCTATCATAGAACCCTTTTGGTCTAAGTCATAGCTTTTTCATATACACTAGATATGTGTTAACCTGAGAATATATTGATGCTAATATACTGATTCCAATGAGATACTCTGGCCAGAACTGCTGTATTATCTCTGCTAAAATCTAAACAGGGGGAGAAACATATTGCATAGGGTTTTAGAATGTAATATTTATAGACAGCTTATGATCATACCATTGCTTTATTTTTCATGTAACAAATCCACTATTTTTGTTTGGTTTTTAACATATTTTAATACTGACTATTAATGAACCTTATACTTAAGCATTTCCATTGCACCCTCCTTTTCACACTGTCCTAACTTTCCAAAAAAAATTCTACGTTGCAAAAATGTTACATTTATTGTTTTTTTAAAACTTTATTTACCCAACTTTAATGTTGAACTTACATAATTACACAGGTGCCATAATTTGAGGGACAAGCCCTGTCCCTAGCCTCAAGGGACAATCAGGATCCCTACACTATATCCCCAATTTATTTTCCTTTTCCAGTGGAAAAATGGGGAAGGAAAATAAAAAGTGTCCTCTGCCTCTCTTTTTTTTTTCACTCCCCACATTTTCCATTTAGGTCAGGAAAACATTCACTTTTTTAAAACTCTACTGAAATGAAACACTTTTAAAAAATGGTTTGTCAAATATGAAAAATTTTAACCAAAATTATATTTTTTTCTGAAAATATTCATTCTGATTGAAAAGCCATTTTCTGTCAAAAATATTGGCTACACTGCATCCAGTAATAGTCTAGCCAGAATAGATAGGGGACAGAACATGAGCAGGTGCTATGGCTATGCTGCATGAGGGAAGCAAAAAGGGCAAAGCAAGTTTGCATTTGTTTGTGTTAGCACGTGTTCCTGGATGTTTGCACATTCCATACATGGCAGTCATACCCATACCATTCTGAAATGTTCTGGCCACTGTGACAAACCATACTTCTGGCATTACAGTTTATTATTTGTATTGCAACACCCAACCAGGATCCAGGCTCCATTGTATGAGGAACTGTACAAAAACATGATGGCAGACAGTGCCGACCCCATTTACAATCTAAATAGATAGAACAGATGAAAAGTGAAATAAAGGAAGTAGCACTATCCCCATTTTACAGAAAAGGAGCTGAGGCACAGAGAAGTAGTAATTTGCCATACAGGAAATCTCTGGTAGACCTAGAAATTGAACACCTAAGGCCCATTCCAGGGCTTTTACTACAAGACCATCCTTCCTCTCCAATTCAGGGAATTCATGTTTGTGGTTGTACCAAATTAATATTTTTCAGTGCCCAAGATCCTGTTACTCAGGAGTCTGTGTGGTCCAATGGGCATTTAAAGGCTCACTACCTGTTTCTCACACACAGCAGACATGCTTTTATTATCAGTATGGGGTATTTCAAGACTGCAAAATATTTCCACTCTCATGCTGGATCTACAAACATATGGCGCTGACTGTGACCTGCTTTCTTTTATCCTTACAGAGTACAGGGGTATAATTTAAAGCAGCTTAGGGGCTGTTTTAATTTCCAAGCGCTAAGAATAGACTTTCTGTGCCCTTGTTAAGTTGAGAATACCCATCAACATTGATTCATATACTTTGTCTCACTTAGCACCTGTTCTAAACAGCCCTTGTAAGAGCATTCATACTTGTGTGGAAATGAAGCATTTAAAAAAAAACTCTTTTACTGTTTTCCCATGTAAATCACCTTTGATGTGGGCAATCTGCACACAGACAAGCACTTAGACCTCCTATTTAAAGTCTAAGTCACTGAAGTCGTATGAGAAATATAACCCAGAGTGTTTGCCAGATGTTGAAGCACTAGACAAGTTGTTGAATTAGGAAGGTCAATATCTGTACCATTATTTACTGTCATAAGTTATACTATCTTCTTGAGGCATACATTCAAAATTATACATAGGAAATTCTATTATAAGGCAACCATACTGAAGTGTAGTAAATGTTGATGTCATAAATCTACAGTTGTTAGAAGGCCATTTGGAAACATTCATTAATTGTTTGCTTTAACAGGCATTCATTATTGGCAGAAGAAATTGGCAAAAGGCACTGTTATTGTCAGAAGGCATTAAAGTTGTGTCATTGGTCAATATACACTCTCCTAAAATGCAGCAGGTTGAAAGCATACCCTGTCTTTAAAGTTGGGAAGAATATGGTAAGACTATATCTATGATGTGGTTTTATATAGTCCAGTTTGGGGCTACAGTTTATAAGTCACCAATCAAAAGTGTGTTTGTCATTAAATAATTATTTAACATTTATACTGTTGTAGCACCTAAAAGCCTCAACCAGGTTGGGCACCATTGCACTAAGTAAAAACAAATAATAATTGACAATACCTAAGACTAACTTAAGCCACGTACACACGACAGACTTATGTCAACTCAAGTTATGCCAGTTTACAGTCATCACAGTTAGTACATTGCTTCTGCTCTTGCATACTTGCTTCTTCGGTCGGCAGTGTGCGGACTTACCAGGAGTGCTTGTATCGATGCAGTGTGTGATAAATCATCGGCAGATATCCCTTTGTGCAACTCGTCACCTTCCAGCGTACTGTCTTTTGGGAAGTTTGGCAATGCATAATGGGCCGAAACAAGTTGCACAAGGTTGACTGGGAGCACTGGGTCAACTTCCCAGTTTGCAACTGTCTCCATTCCATAATATTACCCTTATCTCATAATTTGTGTGCCTTTTTTTCAAAATATCACAAACCTGCACAACCCTCCACCTCTGTCCACCACCTCTAACAGAAGCATGGAACCTGCACAGCTCTGCGCTATTGTCATGAGCATTGCAAGCACAGAGCATACAATCCTGGAGTATTTACAGAGCCGTAAGAACCTCTGGGGAACATGATGAGTCCTTGCTGTGGGACATAGCAAGAACCAATTTGAGATTGTTGGTGGCATTCACAGAGCGGCTGAAAATGGTGGAGTAACACTTCTGGTTCCAACAAACAAGCACTGACTAGTGGGATCATCTCGTAATGAAGGTTTGGGATTATGAACAGTGGCTGCAGAACTTTCAGATGCACAAGGCCACATTCATCGATCTATGTTTTGTGTTCCCCCCATCACTCCAGAGCAGGGACACCCAAAAGAGAGCTATACTGACACTGGAGAAGAAAGTGGGGATCACATTGTGGAAACTTGCTACACCAGCTTGCTACCAATCAGTGAAGAATCAATTTGGAGTCGGTAAATCCACTGTGGGTGTTGTTGTGATGCAAGTGTGCAGGTTTGTTAATTGCCTCCTGCTATGCAGGACGGTGCAGGGTATAGTGGATGGATTTGCAGCAGTATGGTTCCCGAACTGCAGTGAAGTGATTGATGGAATGCATATCCCTATTTTGGCATCAGACCATCTTGCCACTGAGAACATCAACAGAAAGTGCTATTTTTATATTGTTATGCAAGCATCACCAGGGTTGCTTCAGTGACATCAGTGTGGGCTGGTCAGGGAAGGTGCATGATTCTTGCATCTTCACAGGACTGTTTGGAAAGCTACAAGCAGGGACTTTTTTTCCCATAACCAGCACATTATTGAGAAAATTGAAATGACAGTACTGATCCTGGGGGACACCTTGGTCCCCAGCTCATGAAGCCATATACCGGGCACATTGACAACACACAGGAACAATTCAACAACCGGCTCAGCAGGTGCAGAATGACAGTTGAATGTGCTTTTGGTCATTTGAAGGGTCGCTGGCATTGTTTACTCACCTGACTGGACCTCGGTGAAAAAAATATCCCAATGTTATAGCTGCCTGCTGTGTCCTGCATAACATATGTGAAGCAAAGGGAGGAAAGTTCCTGCCAGGATGGAGGTCAGAGGTGGAGTGGCTGTCTGCTGGATTTGAACAGACAGATACAAGGGCTATTTGAAAAGTTTAGTGTGGAGCTATACAGCTCAGGGAGGCTTTGAAAGACCATTTTAACAGTGAGCCAGAGTAGTATGTTTTGTTGTAGTGTGCTCTACCTGACCCTGCTCTTTTGTGGCCTGGTAGGAATCACGTGGACTGCTGCACATGTAGGAATATAACTGACAGGGTGGATTAGGCCCAGAGGTCCCCTGCTGGAGGCCTCAGGGTCCTACCACACCCCATCCCATAAAGGAGCAGAAATAAGTCCTTCAAGTGGTGTACAGTGGTTGCAGGGAAGCATTCAATGAGAACTGTTGCAGGGAGCAGCCAGTCAGGGCCCAGCAGGGCCATATAAAAGGAGCTGCAGAACAAAGCAGCAGTCAGTTGCTGCCTGGAGCTGGAGGAGATAGAACTGTGTTCCGGGCTGGCTGAAAGAGTAGCAGGACCATGGACAGCTCAGTGTGGGTAGGGATCTGGGGAGCTAAGAAGCTGCTGGGACTGAGCCCAATACAATTGCCTGCAGGGACCAGGGGAGCAAAGAAGGAGCTCCTGGCTGGCTACTGGGACTGAATAAGGACTGAGTCCATGGAGAGCTGCAAGAAGATAATGTCTCTGGGAGGAGGAGTGCTGGGGGTATGGCCCCAAATCAAGACCAGGACAAGTTAAAGACTGTATGCCCTGGAAAACCTATGTTCTGTTTCACATACAGTGAGAGAGACTCAGTTGGAGTGCTGAGTCACTGGAAAAACAACCTGAGAAACCACTAGAGGGGTCACCATAAACTGAAAGACTGCAGATACATGTGAGAGCAGGGTGCCACCCCGTTACAATAACACTGTCAATGTACCTATTAATTTTCTTTGTGAATGATTCTATGAGTTGTGTGATACTGTGCAGTATAAGGTAATTTATTGTTTTCAGAACTGCTGAGTACTTGGCAGCATATGTTGTGAATTAATAAAGATGAATTATAATCCAAATAATAAACTTGTATTCTGTAATAAAATCAGTGCAAAAATACCCATGGTATTTTAAAACAAATACATTAAAAACTTAATAAATTATGAACTTATGAAAGGTAAAGGATATTCATGTCCATGTCAGTTACACGTACACAACTATGGCTTTCACAGGTCTGTGTATGTGAAGCTATGATTGTCTTTATTGTCCCCCGCAATGAAGTAGTAAGGGTAGTGCAGTGGAATGTTGAAGAGGTGGGAGATAAGGAGGTTCCAATATGGAATTCTCAATGGGCTGCAGAGGGAGGCAAGCCCAGGATTGTTGAACCTGCAGGTCCACCAGAGTCTGCAGCATCTGAGTTTCTTACCTGAGAAACCCTATCATGCCTGGGTGCATTTCCCTCTCCTTTTCCTGTTGGGATTCTCTCCTTTCCACTCTTTCCTTCTCCAGGCTGCCCTCAACATTCATCCACCAGGTCCTGTGCTCTCAGTCTGATGCAGCTTTGGCTTATAGGATCTTGCTGAACATGGCATCCTGCATCCTCTTTTTTTCTCCTTATCTGACTCAGGAATTCCATGGGTGTGGAGAAGAAGACTGTGAGGCTGCAACACCAGCAGCTAAAGATAAAATACAAAGAGAGATCATTGAATTCATTGTCTACAGTATAATTTTATTCACTACAGAAAACAGAACTTCAGATGCTGAACTCACTCCCTTTGCTCCCCTACAAATGTAAGCACTACATTCTCACTTCTGCTTGTGATTGCTTGTGCACAACACCAGTTACAGCACCATCCATGGTGAGTATGGCCCGTTAGGGGCTGGGAAAATAGAGGGAATTGCTTGGTTGCATGATTATAGTAGTCTAAGGCAATAACACTAAATACTGGCACCATTTTCCACAGGTTGTGACATTTTTAGCTGGTATCTCACTCCCATTGGTAACAGAGGCAGAGGGAGCATGTATTCTGTTAGCCTATGTACTTCAATGGTGCCAGATTAAGTTATCCGAGTAGCATGGGAAAGTGCCCTACTGCCAAGGAAGCAATAAGGCTGTCCTCCCTAGAAACCTTCAGGAAAGAATTGAAGAGTACCTACAAGAAAGTTTCATCAAGATATCTCAGGAGGATTCAAGGGACATTCCTGCATACATAAACTGATCCACATGCCACCCCCCATCTTAAAGTACAGAGAAATGAAAAGAAGATAGCAACTCTGCCTCCCTTGGTTGTACCATTACCTCTTCTAGCATGAGGAAATTAATGAAAAGACAAAAAATGTGTCCCATTACTTTGGAGGTGTCATCCCTGTAAATGAAAATGTAGCTACACATTTATTTGAGGTTCCTTCCCCTGCACTGGGCTCACCCGTGCCAGACTGGCTGGACTGTGGTGGAATTAAAAACAGGACCTGGCTCAATGCACAGCTGGATCCTCTGGTTGCCTGTCCCCTATACAAATCATCCTTGACCACCACCACCTTCTCCTTGCTGTTCATGGCAGAGCCATGTGACTTGGACTGCTCAGAGGTATCCACGGTGCTGTTGGGGATGGTGGTGGAAGGATCTCCACCATGTATGGCATGTAGCTCTTTGTAAAAGTAGCAGGTCTGTGGTTCAGCACTGGATAAATTGTTGGCCTCCCTGGCCTTCTAGTATACCTGCTGCAGTTCCTTGGCTTTCCCATGACACTGCTGCTGGTCTCTGTCATACCTCTTTTCCATCATCCCCTGAGCAATCTGCCAGTGGATGTTGATATTTCTATGGCTGATCCATAGCTATGTCTGCACAGCATCTTCTTCTCATGGGCCCAGGAGAGCCAATATTTCCTGTCTGTTCCAGGCAGGAGCATGACTAGAAAGTGTAAGGCAACATGGTCAGCTGGGCAGTTACACTCAACAATGGAGAGCTGCTAGGTGTGCCTGCCAAGCCAGGCAATCAGGAAAAAGAAATTTGAAAAATTTGTGGGGCTTTAAATGGCTTCTGGTCTCAATACATCAACCATGACTCTACATTAGTCAGGGAGATGTTGGTGTATGATGGTGGCATAATGGGAATAAAGCAGTGGAAGACTGATTTGAGTGTAGACACATGCGCAACTACGTCTACATAAGCTGCCTTGTGTGAGCCTAACTGTAGAATAGACCAGGCTTTAGTGAATTTGGTTAATGATGATATCGATTCAAGCCTTCTCCTATTCCCCAGGTAATTAGATTGGTGTTTTACCATCCACATCAATGGGAGCAGGATTGGAGCCTTCAGCACAATAAAGAACACAGGACTTGGGACTGACTCCAGAACCTGCACGGCTGCTTTGTACTGTGTGACTATGCAAAATGGCAGGAATGCCATTATCTTTGAACAGGGAAAATCTCTGGGTGGCAAAGAATTCTTTAATGAGTCCCATGCCATTCCCTCTC
The DNA here is from genome assembly GCF_009764565.3 of Dermochelys coriacea. Lineage (NCBI taxonomy): Eukaryota > Metazoa > Chordata > Testudines > Dermochelyidae > Dermochelys > Dermochelys coriacea. Next base: position 38,829,191 of record NC_050071.1, read on the forward strand.
CTCAGTAAAAAAGAAAAAGAAGTTTGACCTGGAACATCCAAACTGCAGAAATCCCTAAAACAGCTCTCAGACTCCTCTTACATCTGAGCAGGCCAGTCCCTGTCTTATTCCATGACTGTAGGAGCATAATGTGGTTTAACAGCACCCTAAACCCTACCTCCCATAATTCTGCCTAGTACTGGCTGGTCAGACATGGCTTGTTATTCATAAACCAGGCAGACACATTCAGGACTATTGGAACTAAAGACCAATTTCACTGTTAAATACAGTTTAATATTTACAAAGATGATTGCCAATAAACTAAACAAGGAAAAATAATAAAATGTGACCATATGGGTTTTATGTCAGGCAGGCAGGGAGCAGAACATTTAACAAGACTGCTTCACATTTTTGGGGAAACTGCTAGCTGAAGACATCCTCAAGTGAATTGCAGTCTTATCATCATGCAAGAGAAGGCTTTCCAAAGTATGAGACTAACTATCTTCTACATTATTTGACAAATTATCTTGGAACACCAGCATGATACATTCTAATTCTATAGTACAACTGCTATATCGACCAATGATGCACCTAATTTAATCTAATTTTCTTTCATGACAGGAGTGCATTCTCCCATCATCTTTGTTTTCCTTAGCATTAGACTCCCTAGGCATTATAACAGAAGACAAACTATAAAAGGAAAAGAGAACCCAACATTACCCCCAAGAATCATGAGCAGAAAGGACCATCAAAGTGTGCCCCTCCTTCTCATGTTCAGAAAGCTTCTTCACCACTCTGTTTTCCTAGATCCTATTGTGTAAGTAATGGGATAGGAGATGGCAGGGTGTGTAGCCAGACAGGGAAAGGAAGAATATATTTTGTCTCACCCTTATTTAGCCTAGGAAGGAAATACAATACAGCCTCTTTCCAGGTACCAGATATTGTTGCTGGCTGTAGGAGTCCTGCCAGTGCAGTCCCAATTGAACTATGCTTCCAGGGAGTGCATAGATGGGTTGCTGGTGAATAATTGCCAGCACAAAGGCCTAGAGACTCCTGCTCATCCCTTGCAAGGAAAACCCTGATTTTCCAATGGAACAATCTGGGAGAAATTTCCACAAGGAAAATCTACTGGAAACCTCTTTTTCCTTAGCCTCCTCCCATGGGTTTTTGTGCATGGAGTGAGGATTAGGCTCAGAGTTAGATGGTTAAAGTCATAACATGATGCCAGATGCTTATGACAAACTCAGTACTGCAAACTCACTCTTTTATTGTGAATCTTGTGCTATTTAGTGTTACTCAAAGTCGCAGCTCCTAGAATCACGTAAACCCAGCTTTTATTTTTAAAAAATATTTGTAACCTTTAAGAGCACAAAGAAAATCTTGGAACCATGAGTCGAGTGCATCCTAAAGGCTCAGGAATCAGAACTCTGCATTTATTCGTTTTTTTATTCATGATTATTAAGCCAGTCTCATAATTTTTGATGCTTGACTCATGATGTTTGAATGTTTAGGGTTGGCAGTACCATTATACTATGATTAATTATGATTATCCCCCTACACTAAATTCCAAAACATTTAGATATTTCAGAATTTAATACACCACCAGGTGACAATCAACTGGCATGAGACAGCAATTTTGTCCCTATCTAAATTTTGACCATTTACAATGTCTGAAGAATGGCAATTTAATATGGGTTCCTAAACAATTTAAAATATTTGGTACCTAAGCTAAGCAGTGATTGACAGAATGTGGCTAGGAATAACTGAAGAGGTGTAATTACAAAAACACCACATGAGCTACGTTACTGAGAACAACTTATTAACATGTGAGTCAGAGTCCATGTAATTTAAATTGTTGGTACTCCATAATTTAAATATTTTTCAGAAACAATTGTGTTAATGGATCAAACTGATTTAATAAAGAATCTCTGGTCTTCCAGCATCAGTCCATATTTATGACTGTTAAAATGAACATTTTTCCCTTTATGATGTAAATAATTGTTTGCAAGATCACAGTGCAATAATATATTGAATTTAGAATAATTTTCCCAATTGAAATTTCTTTTTTGGTGAAATTTGTGTTTCTTTTAGATGACACACAGATTTTTTTTCATATACTCTAATGGCCTGAAACTGAATCCTTATTCATGTAAGCAGCCAGCAGCCCTGATGATGTGACAGTGACCACTGGCATGAATAAGACTACAAAATGGTGTGAGAATTGCAGGATTGGGTATTATAAGTATACTTGAGTAAGACAAATAAAAATAAATATAGTCAGATATCGCTCACCAAAATTAGAATCACATTTTGGTTGTGCCATATTTACCACACATACAAGTGAAGTTTTGGTCAGATGAATGTTCAAAAGCAAATTTTGGGCATGTGAAGATTAGTGTAATCACAAATCAAAATTAATTAATTTACAAAACAAAATTATTTTGGGTGAAAATAATTAGTTTACCTAATCTAAAAAATAGGTCTGTGAGCAATTCAAACACTGATATTTGCATTTGCCAAAAAGTTTTTAATAATGAATACATTCATATAAGTCTGAAAACTGCTTCCGTTTTTTGGCTTCATTTTTACGTTAGAAAGCCAGACCTAATGTTTTTTCCTGGAAGACCCAATGAATAACTAGAGAACTTGTTCTGTGCCAAGCACAATGGGATCCCTAGTCTGTGACTAGGACCCCTATATCCCATAGTAATAATAGAAATATGATGGCATCACAACTGCCTAGAAAGTGAAAGCTGAACAACTGACAGTGGAAGGATTTCAGTCATACTATGCAACTCAGTCTGCTACAGTAACTCCTCGTTTAATGTTGTAGTTATGTTCCTGAAAAATGCTACTTTAAGTGAAACAATGTTAAATGAATCCAATTTTCCCATAGAATTAATGTAAATGGGGGGGGGTTAGATTCCTGGGACATTTTTTTCAACTAGACAAAAGACTATACATACACATTATATATATGTACACACACACACACACACAGTATAAATTTTAAACAAACAATTTAATACTGTACACAGCAATGATGATTGTGAAGCTTGGTTGAGGTGGTAGAGACAGAGGGTGGGATATTTCCCAGGGGATGCCTTACTGCTAAATGATGAACTAGCACTCGGCTGAGCCCTCAAGGATTAACAAGTTGTTAATAATGTAGCCTCACACTCTACAAAGCAGCACAAATGGAGGGAGGGGAGACATCATGGCAGAAAGAGACAGAGACACATACCGTGTGCGTGCGTGTGTGTGTGTGTGTGTGTGTGTGTGTGTGTGTGTGTGTGTGTGTGTGTGTGTGTGTGAGAGAGAGACAGAGAGATGCACATTGCCCCCTTTAAGTACACTGCCTTTTAAAATAGATTAGCAAATTGAGACAGCAGCTGCTGCCAGCAAGCTTCCTTTGTCCTAAGCTGTGTTGTGCTCCCCGCCCCCATGATGATAAGGTACAGAAGTGGGAACAGGAGCAGGGGGAGGGGGACACCCTGACATTAGCACCGCTCTTCCCCCATCCTTGCACAGCAAGCAGGAGGCTCCTGGGAGCAGCTCCAAGGCAGAGGGCAGGAGCAGCACATGGCGATGGGGAGAGGAAAGCTGAACCACCAGCAATTGATAGCCTACTGGGCGGCTGCTGTACAGGGAACTAAGGGGAGCAAGGAGCTGATAGGGGGGCTGCCAGTCCACCCTGGCTCCAAGCCCCCACCAGCTAGCTCTAATGGGCTGCTCTTCCTGCAAGTAGTGGACAAAGCAGGCGGTTGCCAAACAATGTTCTAAGGGAGCATTGCACAACTTTAAACGAGCATGTTCCCTAATTGATCAGCAACGTAACAACGAAACAGCGTTAACTGGGATGACTTTAAGTGAGGAGTGTATTTGATAAAGTTTCAACACCCCTGCCTTTCCAAATAAAGAGCAGAGAAAACTAACAACAGTCTTATTCAGATCTCCACCAAGAACAAAATAGAAAAAAATATATATATTTGTATTATTTAAAATATAAACCAGCAAAAAAGTATATACATCCAAATTTTAATTCTTATGAAAGTCTGAGAGGGGGTTTGATTCACCGCTGTGGCACCTCCTGCTGGCCATCCTGGGAATTAGCTTAGGTCACCAATGTGCGCTCGTCTGGTGACACATTGCCACCATCATGTCTGCTCCAGGAAGCGTGTTGTCCCAAGGAACACAGTGTCCTCTTCACGACACAACCCTCCGGCTGTGTCACAATCTGTTCTCTCCCCTTCTGGGGCGGGGGACTGTACTCCACTGTCAAGACACTTTCTCAGCGGCGAGTGGGGACGGGGGGACCCAGGCCCGCCCACTACTCCAGGTCCCGGCCCAGGGACCCTGTAGATGGCAGCCACATGCTGCATCTCCTCCAACCCCACCGTCTACTTCCCTGGGACACTTCCCCGCAGCCCCAGCACCTTCTTCACACTTGTCTCAGCATGCCAGCAGTCAGCTGTGAGCTCTCTCTGGCTCCCCTGATTCTGCCTAGCACTGCTCTGTCCAAGGTGCTAGCTGCCTTCCACCTGCTCCTTTCTCAAGCTCCAGGGAGTCACTGGCCTGTTCTGCCCTGCAGTTCTTCTTATAGGGGCCTGCCTGGCCCTGATTAGCTGCTCCTCGAAGGCCTCTCCAATTGGCTGTCTCCTGTACAGACTCCCTAGGGTCTCCTCCCATTCACTGCCTATTGGACAGACTCTCTAGGGTTGCTTTAACCCCTTTCAGGCCAGTGTGGGGCAGGTGCCTCATCACAAGGTCCCTTTAAGACATTTTAAAAATGGAACTGGTGCCGTAATTTTTTTCTATTGTCAAATTATATTAAAAGCACTATTAAACCTTTTCCAAATCTATATTTGCATTGTTCTAATAAATGTCAAGGCTTCCAATTATTAGAAATTTAAATATTTGTACTAAGAGTCTTTTCTAATGTGAACACACATTGTAGGTATTTGAGCAGCTCTGCAATTAAAGTGAGATAAATCACTTGAGGCAATTATTCACAGTGCATTAATACAGTTGATTTTCTTATCAAATCTCAATTCAATAACTCTTTGTAGTCTCCATTATTCTGACAATTTGGAAATATTATTTAATGACTTTCAAACAAACATGGAAGCATCAGTAGGCTGGAAACAAGTTTAACAGCTGCTACAGCATACTAACAAATTCATTCTCAAATTGACTTCCTGCACCTCTCCTGCTCAAAATCTCAGGCACATTCTTCTTTGAGTGGCTCCCTGCTTGGCAGTCTGTCACACTCCCCATTGAGTAAGAGTGAAGTGGGGAAAAGGAGTTTGCAACACTAGTAATAGGAGAAGTAGAAGTGCCAGCTAAAGTCAGAGCAACAAAGATGGTGTTCTCATCAGCACCCCATACCTATATTTTCAGAACACCAGTCTCTTCTGGAACAGCAAAAGGATGGGGTTGTGTTTTCTACCAAGCAACTAGAAATCCCAGTCATCAAGGGCTTGCTGGGCAGCCCATTCTCCCTCCAACATAAGGTTGAGTAATTGAAGTCCTAAAGTGAAAGAAGAATGCTTTCATCTGGGCTACTGGCTGCTCCCATTCAGTAGAAAGTTTTCACTGAAGCTTCTGAAAAGTGAATAGCAAATGTCTCGTCACCTCATCTTGGCCATTAATCTTTGCCTGACTGTAGAATATGAGAATCTTGGGTCACAAGACCTAGCACAGATTCTCATGCAACTTTTGGAGTGAGCAGAGTTCACACTGTTAACTACTTATGTCCCTGTCTGACCTGGGGTAAGGAAAAAAGATGGGAAAGAAGAAGGGGTGGAGGATCTAGGGAGGGAAGGATGATGAGCCTGAGTGTATGTCTGCACTGCAATTAGAAACCTGTGGCTGGCCCATGCAGTTGACTCAGGCTTGCAGGGCTCTGGCTAAGAAGTTGTTTAACTGCAGTATAGACACTTGAGCAGGAACCCAGGTTCTATGACACTGTCATGGGGGAGTGTCCCAAAGTTTGGCCAGCAGCCCAAATCCAAAGATCTACAGTGCAATTAAACAGCCCCTTAGCCCTAGCCGCAAGCCCAAGTCAGCTGTATGGGCCAGCCATGGGTGTCTATTTGCAGTGTAGACACCCTCACTGTCTATGTATTTCTTTGTTCTTTTTTTGCCAGCATTTCCAAAGATGATTGTTATGGTAACTCTGCGTAAGACTCAGAAGTGTATTTTGCAAGACAATTATTAAGACATTATTAAGTGTATTTTGCAAGACAATATGTTAAAAATTGGGTGGGGGGGCGCTAAGCCAGACGTTTAAGCCACCTATCCATCTCCTTTACACAACTGAATAGAGCAATGGAAACAGAGCAGGCACTGGAATTTGGCCCTCACATCACAACTAAGGGTTTGAAAACCTGGATGTGGAAGAAAAGGCTTGTACAAAACCAACTGAACCAAAACTGCCAAGAGCAGAAATAAGGTAAGTACTAAAGTAAATCTCTGTGTTTCCAGCGAACAGCACAGAGAATTGCTAATTGCTCTGGGTAGAATACAGCTCCTGATTTTAACTGTTCCCTTTTTCATTTAAGTGTTTTTCTCTTACTTCATTTATAAAAATAAACCCAATGTTTAACTTATTTTACATGCTGGAGGAGGGCACAAGCCTTTCACTTAAGAGCTTTATTCATTTTCAAGGAGTTTATTTAAGTACCCTTTTAGCGAATCACAGAGGAAAGGATAGTTACTGCGTTACGAAAGCAATAAAACATGCAATTTACTAAAACATTATCTGAAAATATTTTCCATGGAAGAATGATCCTGATTAGCTAACAGCACCAGATAGACTATGATTGCAAACTTTATGACTGTTTGATAACAATGTATTATTATCTACCCAAAAGGAAGTTATAGTGCATAATGCATTTGCCGAGCTTGGTTATGTTGGTTCCCATATATCATACACCAAGCTGCATTCTTCAGAAATAAAATTTGCATTGTATTATTAAAAATTTATAGTGTGTTATTAAAATAGTTGAGCGCTTACTTCTGATTTGCAGCAAGTATTCACAAACAGGCACTTAGTGCTGATAAAATGTAGTTTTCGTTATATTTTACTAGGCATTGGCATTTAAAAATGACTGTAATCAACTTGAAGTAACTTGTTCTTTGCATTTAAAGTAAGTAGTAGATGATCACCTTTGGCAATTCATTTCACTTATGCTTACAGGGAGTAATAATGTAAAATAATTACAGTACACTCTGAATTTAAAATACTGTACAATACATACTGAACAAAAAACAATGTACAATACATACTGAAACACCATTCTTTATTCATTTTCCTGGCTGAAATAAACACCGGTCATTATTATTAAAATATGTGCTACTTTTTCCTTGACTTTTGGGCAGCTTGGATTATTCAATTTCCCCAGTGCACTCACAAATCTCATCTTCCTGTTATTTGGTTCAAGATATTTTTTTAAGGACTAAATCGAGAGTTGCCTCTCCCCTTGTGGGTTCCTGTACCAGCTGCTCCAAGAAGCAATCATTTAAAGCATCGAGAAATTTTGTCTCTGCATTTAGTCCTGAGGTGCAATGTATCCAGTCAATATGGGAATAATTGAAATCCCCCACTATTAATGAGTTCTTTATTTTGATTGCCTCTCTAATCTCCCTTAGCATTTCATCGTCACTATCACTGTTCTGGTCAGGTGATAGATAATAGATCCCTACGGTTATATTCTTATTAGAGCATGGAATTACTATCCATAGAGATTCTATGGAACATGTGGATTCATTTAAGATTTTTATTTCATTTGATTCTACATTTTCTTTCACATATAGCGCCCCTTCCCCTCTCATGACCTGTTCTGTCCTTCCGATATATTTTGTACCCCGGAATGATTGTGTCCCATTGATTGTCCTCACTCCACCAGATTTCTGTGATGCCTGTTATATCAATATCCTCCTTTAACATGAGGCACTCTAGTTCACCCATCTTATTATTTAGACTTCTAGCACTTGTATACAAGCACTTTAAAAATTTGTCACTGTTTATTTGTCTGCCCTTTTCTGATGTGTCAGATTCCTTTTTAGGTGAATGTTTCTCATCTGATCTGGCCCATACTTGATCCTCTTCCATCCTCTCCTCCTGACTAAAACCTAGAGAATCTCTCTCAATAGGCTCTCCTTTAAGAGAAGTCTCTGTCTGATCCACGTGCTCCTTTTCAGCAATTGGCTTTCCCCCATCTCTTAGTTTAAAATACTGCTCTGCAACCTTTTTAATGTTAAGTGCCAGCAGTCTGGATCCACTTTGGTTTAGGAGGAGCCCATCCTTCCTGTATAGGCTCCCCCCATCCCCAAACTTTCCCCAGTTCCTAATAAATCTAAACCCCCTCCTCCCTACACCATCATCTCATCCATGCATTGAGAATCTGAAGCTCTGCTTACCTACCTGGCCCTGTGTGTGGAACTGGAAGCATTTCTGAGAATGCCACCATAGAGGTCCTGGATTTCAATCTCTTTCCTAGCAGCCTAAATTTGGCCTCTAGGAGGATAGAGCCTAAATTTGGCCAGAGGAGGATAGAGCAAGGACAGTGAGAAAGGGCTAGAGACTTGGTATCAGAGACTGATACTCAAGGCCATGTCAAATCAGATCCATTTTGCCACATTAAGGAGAAGAGTTTCGCTGAACCATACGCTGCACTACAGAAAGGGACAGAGTAAAAACTGGCAAACATACACGGTAAAAAAATGTAGGAAGGATGGGATGTAAACAACTGAAGTAGCTAAAAAGGATAGTGTTTAATTGCAACAACATCCACAAAATAAAGCAAATTTAAGGTTCTTTTCACAAAACAATCACTGCTTTTATTTAGGGCATGCTACTTTGTCTGAAATGCAAAGTTTGTGAGTTAATGTAACAGAACCAAGCCAACACTCGCACTGCCACCTAAACAAAAATTAAAAAAAAACCCTCCCTAATGATTTTCCCCATCTTTCTGTTTGGCTCAGGAAACCACTTGCCCAAACACTAGCTGATGATAATTAGCCTTCAATTATCACTACTTACCTTTTACCAGTTCCACTTGCAAATCCCTGGAACCTCAATCATGTCCAATTAGCTGTTTTGATCCTTCTGCCCTTCTGGCAGAGAATAGTGAAGCAGCTATTCTTTTAAGGAATTAACCTTTCACTGCCAATATATCCTGTTCTCCAACCCATTTTTGGCCTGCCTTTGAGGGTATTCATTCAATTACTAAAATTTCACCACACCACTGCTCACCATTTCAAAATTGCTATTAAAATTTTGCATTTTGCCTTATTAGTGTTACAACAATATTCAAGTGGTGCTAATAATTACAAATGACAATTGGAATATTTTTAATGGTGACCACAGTAAGTAAATCATTTAGTCTGAATGGCATTATAAAGACAAACTATTTATCTTCCTCATAGGAACTGTGAGGAAGATAAGCAGAGGAAGAAGAAATACAGAAAGGTTTACTAATTTTCTCAATCTGGGGTGAGAATTCAGGATTCCTATATTTGGACCATTAGGCCATATCCTTTCAAGTTCTATTGGAACTAAACAATGCTGTTGTGCCTTGTATCTTCAGAATATAGCATAAAAGCATTATTCTTAACAAAATTATTAAAACATTAATTAAAATAGCAAAAGACTTAACAATCCAACATGAAACAAGTCAATATTTGGAAACAGATGTCTTAAATTTTAATCACAATCCTAGTGGTAACACGTAAAAGTAAACTTTAGACATTGTTTGGCTGAACCCTACAGCAGCAAATATCAAAATCAATTTATTATAAATGTTTGTTTTTAGGCTCCTATTGTAATTAGAAAGATTTATCATGTTCTATAACAGGTGAAATCATACTGGCCTCTAGTTGGAGTACTATGAAAACAAGATGACATTGATTTAATTACTGTATTTTTTTTTCAGAACTGACTTTTAGATATTGGTCTGTAGTAATTGATTGTTACAGAAAGGTAAATATGTTCTGAATTTTGATTTGCTAGATGTCAGGTGCACAATTTTTGGAGACGATATTATGCAGGCAAGGCTGTTAAAATGCAGTACTGACCTCATTCCAGGATAATTTGTCATATGTGAGGCTACCTTGGGAGCCTTAGGTAATCACATTTTAAGGGAAGTGTTTGATAAAATTCTACAGACAATTTTTTAATGGCATAATTAAGTAATAAATGATTTAACAGTTGCAGCTACTTTAGAAGTTCTTGGAGATTTACTCAGTAGCCTTGTGAGAATGTTCTGCGAGTAAGAAGGCTCTGGTTCAGATCTTGGTCTCAATTTCCTCTGCTTGGAGTTCTGGAGAAGCAGCAGGCTCCTCTTTAAATAGGGAAGAGGGGTTGGGGGGTGACCTTGGGCAAATCCCTTCACCTCTCTTTGCTTCTGTTTCCTCTCTGTCTTGTCTGCTAGATTGGGACAATGACTTTGTCATGATGTGTTTGCACAGTGCCTAGAATGGTGGGGTCACTAATACATCTATTAATAATGTTCTTCCACCACAACTTTTCTGGTTTTCAGAGGAGCTGAGTATTCACCTTAAATAAGAATTCAGCAAGGTTAAAAATCAGATTCTTAAAGTAATGCTGACAAGCTCTGTTAGAAACGGCCTTTTAGATGAATGGTGGTTATAATGCGCCGTCAGAAGTGGGTGAAGACTGAATTCTTGGGGGGAAAATCATGTTTTTCAAAGCAGAGAACATTTTTGATATTCCTGGGATCTGATTCTCTTCTCATTTACCTTGTCTTTAGTCCATTGACTTCCGTGGCGTTACTCTTAATTTACACCACAGCAGGTAGAGAACAATCAAACACGTGCATTTTAATTATTTATACTTATAGATCTTATAAGCCATAGTTCATTCCAGTAATTAAACCTCCTTCTGGGATGCTTTCTGAAGGTTTGCATTAAGGATGATATGATTCTTGGTTCTTCATTTTTTAAAATTGAAGTCCAGAGTGCCAGGGCACATTTCCCAAGCCTAATCTCAGTTGACAGAAGCTCAGCAACTAAAACCAAATAAAGAAACAGCTGTGACTGCTGTGATGATAACACTTGTGTACTATTTGATCATTAGGGCTATTATAATTGCAGTTAGAGAAATGCCCTAAATTACTACATTTTAAACCTGACATGTCATTAAAATGAGTTTAACGGGTTTAAATATAACATTAAGAAAATAGTACACAGTCCATCTTGTAATGTATCCAGTCTTAAAATCTTCAACAATTAAGTTAATCAATCAGCCAAATTATACATACTTTCTGTTCAACTTTTGTAATTACCTTATTTAAGTAAAATCAGTGTAATTGATCTCTTATGAAAAGTTAAGTAATGGTCAAGGAAAAATTCATTTTCAAAAAGATGAAATTCAGTGCATTAGAATTCCACACAGTACCTGAATATTAATGAGAAGCAGTAAAGCACCCAGTGATGAGTTCACGATTTGCTGTGCTAATGTATAGTGAACTTAGTCTCTCACGAAAGTTCAGTCATTACAGTTCTGACTTGCATCCTTTGTACTGTGTCAGAATTGACCATTTCTGAGCAATGATCCTGTCTTCTGATTTATAATACGTCTCCTTCCTTCATCTGCCTGCATATCATTTCTCTAGTTTATACCGTCCAAATACAACATCATTCTTGATTGCCTGGCACAATTCACTAGAGTTTCAGGTATTTTATGATTCAGATTTCACACCTGCCATATCTACCTGACAACTTGTGCATGCAGAGAACTGATTAACAGGGGGTTGTGACAAAGTGTTAAACTGTTTCATTATAACACACAACACAAAGAGACAAATTTGTTCTAAAAAGAAGATAAAGATGTTTCAATAATTACTACAAGCTGCTCCCCTCAGTGATTTTAAAAATAATAAAATAGAATATTTCAACTGTTATACTGTTATACTTTGTCAGTAGTAGTGCTCATTATGCACTGCTGCTACTGACATGTCATGAAATGTAAAAAAATAAAAATATAACACAAAAAACTTAAGATATCATTTAAAACATTCCAAGACAAAAATTGAAATTCTGAAATAAAATTGGTTTCAGAGTAGCAGCCATGTTAGTCTGTATCTGCAAAAAGAAAAGGAGTACTTGTGCCACCTTAGAGATTACCAAAGCTCAAATAAATTTGTTACTCTCTAAGGTGCCACACGTACTTCTTTTCTTGACATGAAATTAAAACTTTTCCGAAACAAAAATTTTTTGAATGAATTTTTTTCCATTTTGAAATATTTTCCCAAAAGCACTTTTGTTGAAATAGGTACATTTTTCTAAATGATTTAATTTTGATTAAAACAGTAGTTTCCATCATAAATATGTTTCAGTGAAAAACTTCCAGCCAGCTCTAGTTGGGATACCATTATATATTGGTATTACTGTATTATGCCACATCAGCCCCACTGTTTGAGGTCACCTGCCAGTGTGTTGGTGATCAGGGACTGCCTCAGAATTCTCTAAAGGTATTTAACCCCCCCCAGAAAGAACAACATTTTCTATTTAATTCTATAGGTCTTTTTCGTAAGTGATTACCTAGCTAATGCAAATACATTGGATAACAGAGTTCTAGCAACCTAGCTATGTTTTCATCAATATTATTATCTGACACAGGCTGGGTGGGAGTGAAATGCAGCTTTGTATGCTCTTTCCCCCATAGCTGATGGCAGCTGTCTTCTTGGGTGTGTGTTCATTTTCCCTCCACACAAGACTCTCTCTCAGCTAATCACAGTATCCCATCAGCAGTACATCTGTTCAGAAATCAGTGCCACCTAAGGATGGCTTAGCGTTTGCAACGAACTCCCAGTGCACTGAGGAAAGAGAAAAATCTTTTGAGTATTTGATTTTTAAAGGTATTGACAAAACAAATTCTGAGTTCCATAATTAATTTCCCTAGTTCAATGAGTAAAGGGTTTAGAGTAAATGAGAATGTCTGAGAGAAAGATTTTGCTTATAATTGGAAATAAATATTTGCAAGGCTCTCATCCTTTTGGGCTAAAGCTGATTTAGGAATAATACTCCATAGTCATAATACAGAAAGTGAAACAAGCAGTCAGCTCAAGTGCACAAGGAGCAGAATGACAACCATGTCAGTGATTAAATTATAAATCATCTATAAAGAGTTTCAACAGATTCTCCATTGTTTTGTGATAAGATCCTTACAAAAATGGGCTATGTCTCAGTGCAGCTGCTAGAACCTATTCAATAAATTCTATTCTAAACCCTAACATTAACTTATTTTTGGTACTGGCTGTGGTAAATGTATACGTTTCATCTAGGCAATTATGTTATTCAATGTTATGGGATTAAGCATTTTTGTCACCCTTCTGCACAATTAAATAGTGGCTTTATGGTGTGAAATCACTTGCTATAGTAAATGCAGTAGCTTATCTCATTTACATGCAGGCCAGCCATCACTTAATTCCCTACCAAAGGTATACAAAGAAATTCTATCCCAAATGTACATGGTGGCACAAATAAAGTTTCAGCGTTAAGATGCAATTACAATAAATTATCCCCAAAGTTCTTAGCACAAACTGAGAAAAAGCCTTTTTTTTGAATAATTGGAACTCTATAAAAAGCATATAGACATTTGAACTTATTGTAAATGAAAGAAAAATATTCAATGGCATTTTGTTACAAAGCTCTTTTCTCTATAAAGTTGTTTTACATAGGATTTTACTGACTTGAATTTACAGAGCAACATATAGTGTAATGTTTTTATTAGCAGATTAGGCCTAAAATGCAGTTTATTTTATGACATTTTAAGAGATAAGGTCAGTCCTAAGGCTGAAGATTAATATTTTATGGTAGTTTTGCCCTTACTTAAAATCAGCAATGCTACTGCACATTGCCTTTCAAAACTTATTTTGTTCAATGTCATTTGCAGAAAGTTTATTATTCTAAATATCATAAATCAAGAAATGAACATGGAAAATGCTACCTACAATGGGGGCCATTAATATTATGCAAAAGGAAGAGATACTGAGGTAGACTACATGCTATATATATATATGCAACTAGGAAGGTTCAGATTAGTGGTGTAAGTATAAGGACTGAAATACAGTCCTGGAGATTTAAAATTCCAGCTGTCCAGCAAGAAACAAGCATCATGTTTACTAAAAAAGTTAATGGATGACCAGATATGCAACACAATTAATATTAACAACAAAGGGGATAGAACATAAGGCACAATAGGGAAAGAAAAGGTTAACAATATTTAGATAAGTTTGATGTATTCAAGTTGGCAGGTACTAATGAAATTCATATTAAGGAATTTAAGGAACCAAATGAAGTAAATCTTGAAATCATTAGCAATTATCTTTGAGAACTCACGAAGAATGGGCGAGGTCCCAGAAGTCTGGAGAAGGGCAAACATAGTAGCCATCTTTAAAAGCGGGACAAAGAGAGCCTGAGAAACTTTAGACCAGACAGCCTAACTTTGATACATGGAAGTATAGTGGAACAAATTATTAAACAATCAATTTATAAAGTTCCTAGAGGATAGTAGAGTTAAGAAAAATAACCAGCATGGATTTGTCAAGAATAAATCATGCCAAGCCAACCTAATTTTTCTTTTTTGTCAGTATTAGTGATCTAGTGGATGGGGAAAGCAAGGTGAGATATATCTTGATCTTAGTAAGGCTTTTAACACAATACTACATGGCATTCTTATGAGCAAACTAGGGAAATGCAGTCCAGATGAAGTTACTATAAGGCAGGTACACAACTGGTAGAAAGACCGTACTCAAAGAGTAGTTATCAATGATTTACTGGCAAAACTGGGAGGGTATTTCTAGTGGGGTCAGTGCATCAGTACTATCCAATATTTTAATTAATCACTTGGATAATGAAGTGGAGAGTATGCTTATAAAATTTGCTGATGGCACTGAGGTGGTATGGGTTGCAAGCACTTCAGAGAACAGGATTAGAATTCAAAATGACCTTGACAAATTGGGCAACTGGTTTGAATTCAAGAAGATGAATTTCAGTAAAGATAAATGCAAAACACTTCACTTTGGAAGCAAAAAGTAAAATGCAAAACTACAAAATGGGGAATAACCGGCTAAGTAGTAGTACTGCTAGCAATGATCTGGGGGTTATAGTGGAGCATAAATTGAACACGAGTCAACAATGTGATGAAGTTGCAAAAAAGTAATATTCTAGGGTATATTAACAGGTGTGGGGTATGTAAGTAACAGAAGGTAGTAGTCAAGCTCTATTGGGCATGGTGAGGACTCAGAGGGAGTTCTGTATCCAGTTATGGGCACCACACTTTAGGAAAGATGTTGGCAAAATGCAGAGAGTCCAGAGGAGATCAACAAAAATGATAAAGGTTTTCAAATCTGAACTATGTGGAAATGTTTAAAAAACTGAGTATGTTTAGTCTTGCAGGAAAAAAAGACTGAGGGAGAACTGAAAGTCTTCAAATATGTTAAGGGTTGTTACAAAGAGGACTATGATCAATTGTTCATTTTGTCCTACCTTCAGTAGGCATGAGTAATGGGCTTAATCTGCAGCACGGGAAATATAAGTTAGAAAGTTTTTCCTTTTCTGTCTTACTATACGGGTAGTTAAGTGCCGGAATAGACTTCCAACAGAAGTTGTGGAATCTCCATCGGTTTTAAGAACAGATTGGACAAACACCCTGCCAGAGATGGTCTAGGTTTACTTGGTCCTGCGTGAGCACAGGGGGATTGGACATGATGACTTCTCAAGGTATCTTCCAGCCCAAATTTCTATGATTCTATGTTTACAAAAATGATTGGGGTGGGGGAATATGGGAAATCTCCTGTGGGATACATGGAATTTCAAGGTCCCCATTATGTATTGTATCTTGCCTTCCTGGTTTTGAGTCATACAGAGGTTAAATTAGTTTTAAATCCTCCCAGGTTTGACTTCTGTCCTTTCAACTCCAGGCAGTTATGCTAAGATTCTGGTTATTACGGATATTTATTGGTACTTTATACAAGAGCAGATATTTGTCATGGCGTCCGTGGCCAAAAATATCCCCAGTGTTGTTCAGCATGCTCTGCATGGATGCATTCCAGGGTGTTATCCTTCAGAACACAAGTAGTTGCTTTTCAGAGAAAATGATTGTCATGAGCATATATTTTGGGAGAGTTCTACTTGAGTCTTTTACAATAGAAGTTGAGCCACACATGTAAGATATAGTCAGCAGAACTACTGCTCTCCTCAGGCTCCTTCAATTTTGTTTCACAGCCTCCAAATTTCAGTGCTTTATTTGTATTGATTTTATAATGAGACCCTATAAGATGGAGAGAGTGCTGAGGTTTCTTACAACCTTTACCAAATAAAGACAAATGACAATGGAGTAACCCCCTTTTAATATGCAACCATTAATGGACTTCCCTAATAATGCACTTACTCTAACTAGAACTTCCCCAATTTAACTTCCTCTACAACTCTACAGCCATATGACATCTACTGACCTAAAAATAAATTACTTCTTGGAGCACTTTTATTTATAATACCTATTAGAAACAACACTAGCAAGAATGCGCTCTATTCCTTCAACTTCATCTCCATCCATCATTCAGGCTCAGTATGAGGATAAAGCTGTCTGTACAAAACTGAAAGCTAAAGAATTTCCAGTACCAATGCTAGCACTCTGTATTCTGGGCACAGGTAAGACAATGATGTACACAATCAGCAAACATTTGTGTATTTTAATAAAGCATGGATCCCTTAGAAGTCAGTAACCCTTTCTGATAGCTTTGAGAACACAGATTTTGTTGAAAGTTGTATGGCTCTCAAGAGGAAGTAATTTAAGAGACACAATTCTGTTGCAATAGATGGTGAGCAAGTAATACCAACTAGTTATGAGGAAGAAAGTGAAGCTATCTGATTGTACATAATTTATAAATATGGATTTTCTAGTGGTCATAATTTCAAAGAAGGCCACTGTGGTGTACAATTACACATAAATCACCCATCTTACCCAGCAGATGCCATTAATAGAGTATCCATATTCATCTACTATAATGTATTGTTTGATATTAAGCAGTTCTTGATCAAGTAAATTACCTGGTTAGGTTTCATCATGAGGGTGCTTTAAAATGGACAGAGAATACATTTTTCATTGTTAGAACTGTCAAGTCTTTCTTTGGATAGATGCATATCTATGGGCTGTGCCATATGAATCTGTTTCTTAAAAATTGTTTAATTTAACAAGTGTTAAGCTTCTACTGTTTGGACCACTGCAGCTGTTCCAAATATCACAAAATTCTGAGAGATGCTTCAGAAGGTGGCCAGGGAATTTTAGAGCTTTCTCTAAAAGAAAAGCTCCTGGAAACAGTGATTGTGTTTTGCTTAATTGCCTCCCAGACTGTTTCAGAAATCACAGCAACCGAGTGACGAAGACCAGTAAAATCAAGCTGAAACATACAATTGTAATGTGAGCACTGTGTTCCACTTCCACGATTATGAAGTCACATTTTATTAGGACAATAAAGCAGAGAATTTTGCTATTTATGCACTCTTAACAACATAGTTAATTGGTACTGTCTTAAAACTTCAGCTACTATGTCATAGAAAGCTACAGTTATTTAAGGATATCTAGGGATATTTTAGGCTTGCAGTTTTGATGTGCAAAAGGCTGTGAACTTTCCATCAATGTGAGGACAGTAAGACAAGATCTTACCACATACACAAAGACTAATGATGGCCTTCTCTGAGGCTTGTCAGATTCATTCATTTCAGTTGTGTCCAAAATTGTTCAAGAGATCTTGCTGAAGAAAATCATAAGCCAAGAGTCCAGACTATGGCATTTGGCATGCCAAGATGCATAAAAGTGGTTGAGGAATAGTAGGTTAGCTTCCTCACAACAGTATTTGTCACACAGTAGTTGATTGTAAATGAAGAGAGCGGGCTCCTCTGAATGTATATATGTGGGTCAGCCCTTATAGCTATTGATCAATCAGAATGATTTTTCACTAAGGAAGGAGCTTGACCCCACTGACTATCAGACATATGCTTTCTGTAATGGAGTGGCTGTATCTGCTGCACATGTGCATCACACCTTGTCTTAGCAGACTTTGGAGGCCTTTGCAATGCATCAGTTTTCCATTAAAGGAGAAACTGGGGTCATGGACTCACTGTATTTTCTAGTTTAATTTATTTATTTACAAATGTATATAAGTCCTATTCATAAACAAAGATGATAAAGACAACAACATCTCTTCACACAGTAATTTGTAAAATGATATTGTGTTCAGCCCTGTAGTCAGAAAAGCAGCTTCCTTCTCCTACGACTCTTGGCCTCTCTTGTTTTCAGCACAATGTCTTTTCTTCACCAGTCCACCTCCTGAACTCTCCCACCTATGGATCTCCTTAGCTCAATGTCACATGGCCTTCATTGTTCTCAATACCAAGCTTGGGCTAGTTCAAGAGGACTTGGGCCCTAATTCCAATTTTAACTAGCTGCTCTGCAATATAAGGAAATGGTAGGTTGATATAGGTCCTCAGATAAGTTTGACTATAATCAGTGTCTGCAGAAGACTGGGTTCTCTGCATTGAGACAAAGGAGTGCTTAAACCAGACTAGCTCTTGAATAGACATCCAGTTGCATTGGCTGTGTCCACTGCAGCTGCAGTTGTAACTTGCCTTTGTGCAGTCCTTTGGGCAGCGTTCTTTGGATAAGAATTTCAAAGTGCTCCTATTGTCCTAACTCTATTCCTTTTGAAATTGATGGCTATAATGATATGAGGGAAAAAAAAGAGCATTCTTAACACACTAGGGATGAGTCTAGGGTTTACCCTGACCCATTAAAATATGTTAAAACTATAATTTGCCTTGTCTACGTGATGTCTTTAACACAGTTAAAATATATCAGCTAACACATTTTAAGAACACATCTTTTAGCTAGTGAAGATAAGGCCAATGGGAGTTTTATCATGGACTTCAGTTGGAGTACATGCTTTTGTAAATGTCTCTCCCTGGTGCTTGACACTTTTTGAAGAGTGTTTATACCTCTTGTAAGACGCAACTCACTGCTACCTCTCTCACAATAGGACTGCCTGTGAAGGACTACCAGCAGGTAGTAACATAGGGTGTTTATTATTAGAGAGGTGTGAATCACGTATTTTTTAGGTTAATAGTTGTTTTGAAACAAATATTCATTTCAGGCTGATCTGAAAAGGATATTGTTTGACATTTTTCAGCAAATTGAAAAATATCAAACAAATATTTGAATCAAATTGAAACATTTAGACATTACAAAAATAAAATATTTAAAGTAGAAAAGTTTTGTTAACACTTTCAAGCTTTTTGAGAAAAGGTAGCAAAGGATTCACAAAACAGCTGGAGGACAAGGTAGTGGGGCTGCCTGCCTTGTAAACTTTTGGTCAGTGGTTAGAGCTCTCACCTGAAATATGGAAGACTTGTGATCAGTCCCCCCCTGTGCCTGATGTGGAAAAGGGATTTGAACTTGGGTCTCCCACATTGCACACTGTGCTATGGGACATGGTGGTATTGGGTTTTCTCAATCTATCTTTTTGCTGATGTTCCATTTTTTATAAAATAATTAAATAGTCAATGGAGCAAAGACTTAAACTTGGGTCAATCCCATTTTAGGTAAGTGCCCTGACTACAGATGTAGAGTAGTCACTCACTCTCTTTCCCTAATGACAATCTACTGTCATAAATGATTATGAATTGCTACTATGAATGATAAAATTCTTCAGGAAACCAACTTGGCAGGTTTCCGATGGAACCACACCAGCCAGCTTGTCCACCTGGCTTCTTGAAAGCCCTCATGTCAGGCTGATGGTGAGCCAACAGCTGTTCAGCTCTGGGAGCTCCAGTTCCCAGGCTTATGGTTCCTTGACAGCCTGGGTTTCCAGGGTCACCAGCTCCAGGGCAGTCCACCATGTAGAATGCACCAGAGCTGGGGCTCCCAGTAGCGCTGGGCAGAATAATAATTCTTTCATGGATCATTTTAAAATTTTTGTTCCAAGCTGGAATTAAATCAAATTTTGAAATCCTTCACAAAACAGAATTCCTATTTTTTGCCCTAGACAGCATTGTTAGCAAAATGAAACTAATTGTATTTAATATTAAAGTAAATAATAAAAGGAATTCTTGTCCTGGTTAATAATACATAAGAAAAGTAATAACTGTGTTAACATTCATATATAATTCAATAAAACCCCATTTTTTAATTTACCTGAAACTGCAGATGTATTTCCAATCTGCTGCAACACAATGTTTCAGAAATTGAAACACTTTATTGTAAAATTTAAGCCCCGCTTGCTCTAAAATACACGGGCCCTGCTATATAGTGAAATTTTTAGCATAAACACATAAGATAAATCTAGCCATAATAATATTGTGGTTTTTTATTTGAATTCATTGAACAAAATACAGGCACTATAAATATTAAGTATGAAGAATCACACACACACGTTAATAGCATTTTTCACCACAGCTCACGAAATAACCCAATGGGACTCTGAGGCTAGTTCAGACTACTGATCAGAATCAGTCTTGGAAAATATTACTTAAACTGTAACTTCCCTCTGCCTCACAAGATATTCCTTCAATGACACAAGCACTATATGATTTCTGACCTGTCACTGCATGCCCCTATTTCAGATTATCTCTGACTGTGGCAGATGGCAATGAATACATAGCAATGGATAAAAAAAAAGCACTTTAAAATATTGAAACTTAAGAGGGGGTTTCTGTTTTCCAAGGGCTCAACCTAACTGCCTACAATAAAAGCAAACAAAAATAAAGGGGGTAAAACAGTCAAATCTTTATAACCATATATTTTGGTCTTTGGTGAATTTTCCTGGCTACAATTAACATGAATCTTGTACATGTTCAGTAACTATAATAGCAAATGGCTACAAAAGAAAGATAAGGGACAAAGAGGAGAGTCTGGTGGCAGAGTATTTTGAGCATGTTAATAAAAGTGAAAAGTGCAAACAAAATCAATGGAAATGTCTATCAGTGCAATGTCACTGGTAATGGAATTGCATACCTCCAGCGTAACTGGTTTTCCTTCCCCTGTGCTTTTATGGTGAGTCGAGTGAACATAGTACATCTGTTTCAATGAATATTTCCATTCCAAGAGTGTATGGATTGGCTTATTCCCCTCCCCACTCCAGAACTGGCCAGTGGCTACTTTGGCTGCTAGAGGCAATGTAGCATAAAGGACAGACAATTGGCAATAGTTGCTCTTGCACATCCTGTGCTGGTTCTGGGATCTGTTGCCTGTTGGTCATCAGCCTAAGCAGCTGTTTGAACAGTTCCCTCTGCTGGTGTCAGACTTACTCCCCGGAGTGGGGACACCCTAGTCTCTGCCCTAAGTGACCATGACAAGGTTGAGGGCTTGCCCCCCAGGAATCCTGGGCCTAGCCTTGTTTGGGTTACATGATTCTGCCACACAGGAGAGTGGAAGGGGAGCCCTTGAAGTCAGGCAGGCCTCTGGGTAGAGGAAGTGGGAGCGAGGACTCAGATTTTTTCGCTAACCCATTTCACCGGGGTAGTGCATAAGCCAGGAAAGTTCCCCACAATAGCAGGACCATTCCCCCCGCTTACTTAATTGGCATCACAAACATGACCCTATCCACAGGGTCCACTTCATTGGTTTACTGGTTGAGTTCTGGTAGTACTGTCCAGGCCTGGTCAAGAACCCTACCATGGCTGGAATTGAAGAACTATGGGCCCAATTTGCTGAACTTCAGTGCAGATTATCAGACCAAGCTGAGGCATTACAACAAGCTAGAACAAAACAGAGGGAAGCCTTATCACTGGCTAAGGCAGTAATAGACCAACAGGCAGCAGAAGCTAAGAAACCCCCATTATTTATGTCCCACAGGAGCAGAAGGTCACAGAGTTTGGTGGCTTCCTGACAAGCCAGGAGACATTATGGTAGATGAGAGGGTCAAGTCTGTGAATGCAGCTCTGCATGTGCTAAGAGTACCTAAGAAGATCACGGGGACTTCATAGAGGAATACCTCAAGGGCCAGGCCAAGGCCAGAGTACAGTTCATGGCACTGGCAGGCAAGAAAGATGTGGAAAAGGTATTTAAACTCACCCTAAAAGGGTATGGAGACAAGGTATCTATTGGAACCCCACTAAAGGAGTTCTTTGATAGAAAGCAGGAATCTGCTGAAACCGTCTGACCTCCAGGAGAAAATGAGTAAAGTGGAGCGGCGAAACCCTCAATGAGTTCCAGACCCAGATATGGTTCTAAAAGAGCAGTTAGTGCTGGGGCTCCAGGATGATTCCCTCCACTGTGAAATGAAAAGAAGGTTGAAGGAAGAGGCTGCCATTATGTGGTCAGAAGAAGAGGAAGTTCCTGTGGAAGAGAACGGCCAAGCCTAACCCCTGTACATTCACTTGGGGGCCAAGTGAGAGTAACTACTGGGGAAAAGGCCCTGCCCCAAATACAGTTAACATTGGAAAGCTTAAGTGAAACTGTCCAAAAACTGGCAGTCCAACAGGGGGGAGATGCTGAAAATGATGACTGAGGTGATGAAAGGAAAAACCTCCACTAACATGCCAAAATATCCAAGGCCCCAGGGTCCCAAAGATCCCCACAGAAGGATGAGCTGGGAAGATACATTTGTTACTCTTGTGAAAGGCCAGGACATACTAGCTGAGACTGTCCACTGAGAAGGAGACTGGAGTCCCAAGTGCCTGAAATCCAAGAGGCACCAGGCGCGAGTAGCCCACTGTCAGGGGAAAGCCGAGTGGGAACAGAAGGGTTTCTACGGCTCTCCCAGGAAAAGGGCAGCAAGCCAGCAGTGAGGAAAAGGACCCTGATGATGTTAGTGTGTTCGACAATTTCTGTGGCCGAGCTTTCAGGGACTGCTTGACAGTGGAAATAACCATAGCAGGGGTGAGAACCTGCTGTTTGATAGACATTGGCTCAGACGTCACCATTATTTCTGAATCATATTTCCAAAACTACTTAAAAGAGAGAGATCTGACCAATTTGTACAGCTAATGGACTTGCCATCCCTCTTGTGGGGTGCCTTGAAGCCGATGTAGGGTACATGGGTTGGATGATCCCCGGGAAATGTATCTTTATCCTAAAGGACACAGTTTCAGAAAAGACTTTAATGGAGAACAGAGTACCGGGAATTCTCGGGATGAATATTATAAGAGAGCTGAAAGAATTACTATTGGTAGGAGAAGGAACCCAGGAAATGAACCATCATGGGCAGCCTAAGAAGGATGCTACACTGAAGCGGTTACTAGCTCAAGTGGAGAGACATGGACATTTCCTAGGTCCCACAGGACAAATTGGCTATGTTAAGGTATCAGGGAGACACAAGGTGGTTATGCCTCCCTGGAATGAGAAGATTATTGATGGATGCTGCCGGGTTCCAAGTGACTTTGATGGATAAGAGTGCTTGTTGAGCCAACACCTGGGGCCAGTCTCCCTAATGGGCTCCTGATTGCAAATGTGCTTGCTAATGCCATCAAAGGAAAAATGCCAGTCAGGCTATTAAACTCAAGTAAAAAGGCCATAAAGTTGTTCCCCTGAACCAGGGTGGCAGAGGTACCCCGACCTGATGGAGTGGTGCTCCCAATGAGAATGGCCCTGGAAGAAAATGGTGATGAGCTGTGGGTGACAAAAGTGGAAAAAGG
Organism: Dermochelys coriacea; assembly: GCF_009764565.3. NCBI lineage: Eukaryota > Metazoa > Chordata > Testudines > Dermochelyidae > Dermochelys > Dermochelys coriacea. Next base: position 38,852,828 of record NC_050071.1, read on the forward strand.
AGCACAGGTTATCACATTGCAAGTGACACCCTACAGAAAGCTACCCATTCCAGTCCAAGTGGACCTCCAACAATTAACCCCTACACAGGTCGGACATTTGTGGGCGCTACTGGAGAAACATCAAGAGGTCTTTTCCAGGGACAAGTGAGACTTTGGTTACACCTCCACAGTGACACACCAAATACCCACTGGAGCCGCTATCCCAATAAAACAGAGACACCGGCGGATTTCATCACAAGTGTTCCAGGAGGTAAAAAGACACATTCTCGACCTATTGACTCCAGGTGTCCTTAAAGAAAGCCACAGCCCTGGGCATCACCCATGGTGATTGTAATAAAAAAAGATGGTGGGGTGCAATTCTGCTGTGACTACAGGAAACTGAATGAGGTAACGCACAAGGATGCCTACCCACTATCACGCATGGAAGAGTCACTGCATGGATGCATTAGGAAGTGCAAGAGTGTTTTCAACCCTCAATTTAACTTCTGGTCATTTCCAGGTTGCAGTGGAAGAACAAGACCAGGAAAAGACAGCAGTGATGACTCTGTTTGGGCTGTTTGAATGGACACGTATGCCCAAAGGAAGGAAAAGGACCAATCCTTTGAGTGGAACGATGCCTGTCAGACAGCTTTTGACGAATTAAGACATCGGCTGATGTCACCACCTGTACTTGCATATCCCGGTTTTACCCTGCCATTTATAGTGACAACTGATGGAAGCCTGCACAGCTTAGGTGCAGTGGTCAGCCAGAAGCAAGAGGGGGCCCGAGCATGTGATCGTATATGCGAGCTGAGGGCTGAGGAGGGCAGAAAGAAATACAAAAATTACTGAGCTTTTAAACTAAAACTGCTGGCCTTGAAGTGGGCTATCACTGAAAAATTTAAGGATTATTTAGTATACTCTAAATTCACAGTAATCTCAGATCACAATCCATTCCAATACCTGGCAATGGTTAATTTAGATGCAACTGAACACCAATGGGTGGTCCAACTCACTGAGTTCACTTTTGAAGTACAGCATAAACCTGGAAGGCAGAACATCAATGCTGACACCCTGTCTAGATTGTCTCTAGAGGAGGAATCAGAAGAGGACAAGGATCTCCAGAAAGACTTCCTAGTCATTCCTGCAGATGTTGGGCGGACGTGTTTGTGGCTAGAGAATACAAAGCCTGAGGACAAAAAGATGGTAAAGGATGCAGTACAAAACCTGGTAAAAGAAAAGAGTGCAATAATCTCAGGGTACTCATGGGAGAAGATGCAAACTCTGCAATGAGAAGGTGACATCGGACCTGTCCTAATGGAAGTAATGAGCCAAATGAGGCCAGACCGGAGATTTGGGGCCAGATGCCCCCAATCTAAGAAGCTAACCAGACAGTGGGAATGACTTAGATTACACCGCAGAGTGCTGTTCCTGGTAACATATCATCCCCGAGATGGCAAAGAAGTGTGGCAGTTAGTGGTGCCTTTGTCACTACACCAGCAAGTTTATGAAGCCAGGCATGATTGGGAGAGGCTAGGGCGGCATTCTGGAGACAGGAGCACTCTTGAGGTGATGAGGAGAAATTATTATTGTCCCATGATGGGTAGCGACATGAAAGCATGGATTCATCAGTGCAAATGATGTGCTCTTGACCTGTACTAACGTGACTGCCCCAATGGAAGTCCTAGCAATGGACTACACATGGCTAGAGAGATCTTCAGAGGGGTATGAGAACACACTGGTTCTCATGGTCATGTTTACCTGATTCACTGTCACAGTTCCAACTAGAAACCAGATGGCATGGACAATGGCAAAAGCCCTCATAAAACACTGGTCTGTGTACTATGGTTGTCTGGCATGGTTACTCTCAGATCAGGGGAGGAATTTTGAATCAAAGGTGATATCTGCATTGTGTAAACTGTATGGCATAGCCAAAAGCTGAACAACACCCTATCACCCACAAGGAAACACTCAGTGTGGGAGATTTAATCGGACAATGCACAATATGCTAAGAACACTCCTGCCTGAAAAGGAACATCTCCCTGAGCTGGTGTTGGCCTGTAACAGCCATATCCATTCGTCGACAGGTTACGTTCCTTTTTATCTCATGTTCGGGAGTGATCCCAGATTGCCATTGGATATTGTGGACAGAGAGGGCCCTCAGGAGGATGAAGTGATCAATTTCGATGATTGGGTCAAAGGTCACCATGACAGGCTGAAGACAACCTGTGAATTTGCTCTCAGTATACCTAAAACACAGCCCAAAGTAGGAAAAGGACTTATGATCACAAATCCAGTGGGGCTCTCATCAGGCCCAGTGACCATGTACTAGTTCATAACCATAGACACTGGGACATCATAAAATACAGGACCAGTGGGAGTCGAATCCCCACATTGTAGTCGCTCAGAACAATCCCGAGCTATCAGTTTACACCATGCAGCATGAATGAGAGAGTAGTACATAGGGGCCAAGCTAAAACATTGCACTCTTAAACCAGTCAGCAACCATCAGAGGCATAGATCAGTACGCCCCACGGAGACTGAAACCAATGGGGAAACCCTGACAAAAATGGCCAGATCCCTCAAATTGACTTGGTGTTACTTGGGGACAGGGGACTAGAAAAATGGGTAATGAACCATCAGTTCTAAGAAGCTCCCAGAGAACTACTAAGGGTGTACTGCCTGTTAAACTTAGAAATAATTATTATTGGTTCTATATAGTGTTTTAATATATAGTCATGTATAGTATGAAGAAGTAGATGTAGAATATTAAATATGTTAAATGTTCTTTTGATAATTGTTAATGGGGTTTAATATGACATGATGTTTGTTAATATGGGGCCTGGATGTTCTGGTGTGAATATTTTGGCCGTGGCAAAATTTTTGCAAGGGGGAATAATTATGTAAGTGGGGGAATGGTCCCGCTATTATCGGGAACTTTTCTGGCTCAAACACTACCCTAGTGAAGTGAGCTAGCGAAAGATTCTGAGTCCTCACTCCCACTTCCTCTACCCGGAGGCCTGCCTGACCTCAAGGGCTCCCCTTCCACTCTCCTGTGTGGCAGAGTTCTCATAGCCCCAACAAGGCTGGGCCCAGGATTCCTGTGGGACTTGACCCCCAACCTTGTTGTGGCCACTTAGGGCAGGGTGTCCCCACTTCAGGGTGCTCTCTCTGCACTGGATGCTTTCCTGACCCACTGATCATTACATACAGTTCAAAGCAAATACAATTTACTAAACAGCAATCAATTTAAAAAAAGAAGAAAAAAATGGGAAAGTTTCAAGAAAAAACACGTCACCCCACTCTGTGGCACGGGGACATCACAACCAGCATCTCTGGAATGTCAAGGAAGTTCAGTCTGTTCCTCACAAATCCCAGGCCTTCTTCTCAGGCCCTGGCTGTGCTACAGGGATGCTGCGGATCAGACACTTGCTTTGGCAGTGGCCACACACTCTCGGGCTCTAGGTGGCAGGACCCTTCTTTGCAGCGTTGCCCCTTCCCCATCAGGTTATGCAGGTCTGGCCTGCAGGGCCTCTTGGCTGGGGGTGTCTCCCTGCACTAGGCCCGCTACCCAGGGTCCCCCTCGCTCTTCCCAGCTGCTCACTGCACCCGGCTCCAGACTGTTCCAGCTCCACTCAGCCTCAGCACTGCTACTGCTGCTCTGCGTCCAGCTCCATGGGCTCCTCCAAACTACTAATGAGGTAATCATTTTTAATAATTTTTAGCTTATTCATTACAAAAATCATCTCTTGGAAATTTCCATTTTCTTTACAGTAGGTGTTAAGTTTTTAACAGAAAAATGAATGTGCATGCTTTATATTTTGGGGTGATTTGGCCTGAATGTTTCAGATGGAGTGAAAGTGCAAAGTAGGTTTGATGCTGAAACCTTTCCACTTTTCACCCTTATGAGTTGCAGCATACTCTCACTATGCAGCCTACCTGGCAGAAACACAGGTCAGTGCAGGGAGAAGAAGATCCAAGACCCTACTTTTTCATGGTCCTCCCTTTCCTGAGCCCACACTGTATTTGGGGCAAAGCCCTGGGAGAGTAAGGCTGGAGAAGCCTCTGCATTGACTGCGATTCTGCTTAGTCCTCATATAGGCTATATAAGTGACAATATGTTTCCTTGAATTCTTTTCCATCTCCTGTGCTTACAGCCATTACTAATTGTAACAACCTATACTGTACTTTCCCTTAACTACCATGTATTTTACAGTCAGCCATGAGCATCACTGAAGTACTGATTTCATTTAAAAACTAGGACATGAGATAGATCATTATCTCATTTGCTTCTTTGTTTTCTGTGGAGCTCACAGTAGGATTGATTTAACTCAAGGGACATAGCAAAGGCTTGTTAAGAGTATATGATACAGTGATCAAATTAAAAAAGGGTATGGATAGGAATTTTAGGTTATCAGATGAGATAACTTCAATGAATGGCTTCCACAATGAAGTGAACTAGAAGAAATAACATTAAAACACATGTCAATCTATTTGCCCAATCATTTCTGCACTGTCCTTGCTGTAGTGTTATTCAGAGTGAGATGTTAGTGTTTGAATAAAAGAGATTCACTTCCAAAACTTACTTTCTTTCTGCTAGATTCTACAGTTACGTCCTTTATTTGTGGAATCACAATTTATTCCTGTGGGAATACACTGATGTCATTAATTCAGTGTTTCAGGTCAAATCCTGAAGCCCAGAGTTAGCACTGAATAAGGACTTTAAATATTTGATCCTGCAATAGATTGATACAGCAAAACTATGAAGACTGAGAAAGAGCTATCTCTTGTTTAAATCTGGTCAATATCTTTCAAGAAATAGCATGTATGGCAAAAAATATTGTGAAAAATCAAGTTAAAATGAAGAGATCTTAGTTGGTTATGTTTGAAATTTGTCCATAGTAAGAAAGTCCCTCTTTAATACCAAGCAACCTTGTCAATGTATCTAAAGTTGAAAATGGAAACAGGCAGAACATGAAAAATCAAGGCTGATGCTGTGCACATAACCTTTTTACCAATGACATGACTTAAGACAGGAGTATCAGCATAGTTCCTTTTGCATTTAATCAGAGTTATAATGTATTTTCTTTCTTACTCGGTTGCTCGGATTATCAGGTAAGAAGCTAAGACATGTGGTAGGGCAAGATGTCTCACTGAAAGAAATGTGTGACCAATTTACTTTTAACTAAGGTTCTTAAAATAATGAGAACACAATCTGACATTTAAAGAAAAGAACAAGAACACTTGTCTATTTAATTATCCTAAGTCTATGAGCTCTCTAGCCTTAAAACTTTTCCTTTCTACAGTTCCACATAAGGTCTGCTGGGGTTGGAAGGAGAATGTATCTTTTTTTTTCTCCTAAATAATTTAGTTTTTAACAATTTTTCAAATTACCTCGGGAAAATAAGATGCAGTATCATAGTGTAAAACTTCTCTGCTCTGATGCACCAAAGAATATGCTTCTCCAAAGTCTATCCTCACTCACAGACTGATGATACCTGTCTTTGCTGTACGCTTCATGATATCTCACATGCCTTGTTGGGTCTTCTTTCTTAATTACAGCAAGCGGGCCAGGAAGACAAATATCACTATCATAGGCCAATAGCTTTTCCTCAAAGAGTAGGAGGGTGGTCACACTGAGAATTTGCTTCTACATTTTTCTCCTACACTTCATTCAAAGAAATGTCAAGAGAAATAATGTTTTGTTTTACATTTAAATAATTAGTATATTTTGCATTGATAATGTAAGGCCATGCTTCCCAAACTGTTTTAAAGCTTAATTAATAAAGAATTAAAGGTAGGTAATTTAAGGACTGCAAATCAATGGGTTTATGGAAAACAGATCTCATCAAACTGACTTAATATCTTTTTTGTTGAGATAAATTTGGTTGATAAAGGCAATAGTGTTAACGTAGTATTACTGAGACTTCTCGAAGGTATTTCACTTGGTACCACACAACATTTTGATTAACAATATAAAATGAACATGGCTCACATTAAATGGATTTAAAACTGGCTAAATGAAAGGTCTCTAAATGTAATTGTAAATGGGGAATCATCATCAAGAGGGTGTTTATCAAGTGGGGTCCAGGAATCAGTTCCTGGCCCAGCTCTATTTAATATTTTTATCAATGACTTGGAAAAAATATAAAGTCAGCACTGATAAAATTTAAGATGACACAAAATTATATGGGGACCGATAAATAATGAAGAGGACAGGTCGCTGATTCAGAGTGATCTGGATCTCTTGTTAAACTGGGTGAAAGCAGACAGTATGTTTTTTAATATGACTAAATGTAAATGTTCATATCTAGGAACAAAGCATGTAGGCCATACTTACAGGATGGGAAGCAATCACTCTGAAAAAGATGTGGGGGTCCTGGTAGATAATCAGCTGAACATGAGCTTTCAGTGTGATGCTGCGGACAAAAGAACTAATGTAATCCTGGGATGTATATAAAGGAAAATCTTAAGTAGGAATAGAGGGGTTATTTTCAGCTATATTTGGCACTGATGCGACCACTGCAGGAATACTGTGTTCTGTTTTGGTGCCCACTATTCAAGAAAGATGTTAATAAACTGGAGAAGGTTCAGGGAAGAGCCACATTGATGAATAAAGGATTAGAAAACATGTGTTATAGTGATAGACAATCTATTTAGTTTAACAAAGGAAGGTTAAGCTGGAGACTTGATTACAGTTTAAAAATATCTACATGGGAAACAAATATTTAATAATGGACTGTTCAATCTAGCAGAGAAAGATATAACATGATCCAATGGCTGTAAGTTGAAGCTAGACAAAGTCAAACTGAACGTAAGGCGTAATGTTGACAGGGTAATTAACCATTGGAACTATTTATCAAGGGTCATAGTGGATTCTCAATTTTAAAATCAAATCAAGATTCGATGTTTCTTCTAAAAGATCTCCTCTGGAAATTATTTTGGGGAAGTTCTATGGCCTGTGTTATATAGGAGGTCAGACTAAAGAATCACAGTAGTCTTCTCTGGCCTTGGAACCTATGAAAACTCAGACCTCACTTCAGTAAAATTAAATAAATCATGCCTCCAACTTTTGACCTCACTACATATTAGTAAAAGCATACTCATCTTTTAGCTCTTCATAAGATGATTTCTCTTATTTTCACATGCTTTTATAAGCAGTGAAGTAATGTTGATATTGAAAATAATTATCTTTAGCATCTGAATTAGCACCCATTGAAATAAATGGAACAGTTCACGCCTCAGAGCTATTACTTTAGGCTCTCTGGAAACTGAACTGCTGGTTACACTTCTTTCACATTTTGAAGGTTCTCTCTGTACCTATTGCAGTTGGGTTTAAGGAGATCCAAGACTCTAGAGAACAGTTGAAATATCTGTCTTCACCCCTAGAAGTGAAGGGAGGGCATGCACTTTGAGAAATGCTGTCATAACTGATACTGCAAACTCTTGCACAATATCCTGCCTTGTGCTGGTAGTCCTGTTGGAGTAAGGACTACTCACACAATTAAGGGTCTGCAGGGTCTGGTCTATACATGAATAATATAAAACCATAATAAAACATGACAAATGAATCTTCATATTAGTGGAGACCATACTCAGGAAAGCGATGATCTCATTCTGTGACTATCCTTTGATAACTGCTACAATTCCCCAAACACAGAAATGGTATTGGTAAGGTGAAATCTTCGCTCTCCTAATTTGATAGGCAATTATTTTTCAGTTTAAGGGCAGCAACAAAAACAACAGACCAAGATACAGGAAATTATACAAATAAACCATATAATCAGTATTTAGAGGAAGACAAATTTACATTTCATGTATTTGTACTTGTTGGAAGAATTCTAATGAAATCAGAAGTTCAGAAGGTGACGAGTAGAAATATGGATGTTCCTTACAAATTGTCTATAACTTCCTAAACTCAAAGATTTTCTAATGTTTCAAAAGAAGTGCAAAAAAACCTCTGTTGGTATGACAGAGAGAGAAATAGATTTTGCAGGTTTACACAAAAGTGAGATTTTGATATGATAATAATGGGTAGGTTTTGTTAGCAGAATTGTCCCATTTTTATAAGTCAGTGCATTTTTTATAACTGTATCCTTTGGCAGAGACAGTAAAATTGCTTCTAGGTTCAAACATATGGATGCATTATGAAAATATGAGTTTTTGCACATGACTGCATCTGAAGTGCAAAATGACAGCTTTTCCACGGTTCTGGCTTCTGGTCATTTTGAACAGTTGTAATGTGATACCTGCAATGACCACCTTAAAAATGTGACATGCCACCTAGTAACATGCACAAGACATATCTGAGCAATTAGTATTTCGGCACATCAGAACCATTGCCATAGGGATAATTTTCTGAAGTTAGTTCTTCTTGCACTAAAGTGTAAGTATAGTAGCTAATGTAGTTAGATAAGCAATACTCGGCATACTGGTGCACTATTCCATGAAAGTAAAATCCATGACAACACCGTGGTACATGCATTTCTCATTCTGTCAACTAACACCAGATCATTTCCTGCTATGTGATCTTACCAGTGCAAATCAACATTTATACTTTTCAATGGTTGGTTTCAGAGTAGAAATACTTTTCAATGTTTTTTTTCATCCTGGGTACAAACCACCATTTGAGTGACAGCAGGGAAAACACCATGAGAGATCACATGAGAGATCACATGTTAACTTGCAACTAGTTCAACATCAACACACCACTACTTTTTCCCTTGTATGACACAAATGAAGGCAAAATTTTTAAAGGTGTTATGTATTTCAGTGAACAAAGCCAGGTCTACCACAAAAAAACAATCCTTTGGGACTTTGAGCAAGAGGAAAAACTTTTAAAAAGTAAATAATTTAAAAAACTAGAGAACCGGAGCTTATCTGTTAATTATTCATGTTTCTGTTTTCATTTTTAGCTACTTTGGAGCTTGCTGATGTTGGCACTCTCTACAAGCTTTAAGTACCCTTTCAGCACAACTCTGCCAAATTAAACTGTCACTTTCTATTAAAAAAAAATCTATAGCAGGAGGTTTTTAATCTTCTGATTTTGACTTTGTAATAGCAAGTCAAAGTTTAAATTAGGACGGTATCAGCTTATGCAATAAAGCCTGAGTGGTGCACTGACAACCTGTGAAGAAAAACATCTTGAATTGAATCAAAGTGAACAGTGGTGTATGGTTTTGTTTTTGGGGTGGGGAGGGGGCAGGGGTTGTTTTTGTTTTTTTTGGTGGGGAGGGGTTTCAGCTAAAAATGTCCTGATTTAATCTCTCACTCTTATTTAAATCAACCTTGCTCATAGATTCTGTGAGAACAGCTCTGAAGGAAGATATCAGCTGCCCCTACCATCCTAAGTGTTTGAATTGTACTTGACTGTTATTTGGTTAATTGCATCTGTAGTACATCTGCCTGGATGTGTTGATTTCAGTACATTAGCCAGTCAGCATAGGATTCAATCAGGAAAAATGGCCTTAGAGACACCACTTTTTCAACATGGATAAGGAGAAAGGGGGGAATCTCATTTCACTGATTGTGTTGAAAGTGAAATGGGACTGAATTAATAAAATAATTTTATAAACAAAACTTTTCATTTGTCTTTGTCCTCCTTTTTTCTTATTCATTAATATATTTTCTTTTTTTAAAAAAAGTTCCTGTTATTTTCCTGCAACTCCATCTTTCCTAGTATAGTTTTCTTTTATAGTTTTCTTTTCCTCCTGAAAGCTATTTTTCCCTCTTGACTGTCTCATTTGTGTTTATGTTTTATTTTCTATTCCTTTTTATTTTATTTTCTGTTCTTCTGTCTATCAGCATTGTCTCCCCCTTCTCCGTTGCCCACATCCTCCCCTTCCACTCCAGCCAGACAGCTGGTGCATTTCTTAAACCTAGCAGAGAAGATCATTTCCCAGACTGTCAGCCATGAATCCCATGGCATTGCTGCTTGAATTCTCTCAGACTTCCCAGGCCTGTGCTGCACAGCTTGTTCTGCATGGCTGTTTGTTATCAGAGACAGCCCTGCTGAGAGAGCTGTGTAGGGCTGGTCAATCACAAGGAGAAGCAATGTGCGAATAGTGCTCAGCTGGTTCTGTTTGCCTCTCTCATGCAGAAAGAGAGGAACAGATGAGTACCAATCAATCAATTTCCTTACTGTAACCAGCAGGGAATCTGTGGCTAAGCAGATGTAAAAGGCTATTGATAAGCTTGTTTGCGTGACATGGCTGGGATGTATAGTACAGTACTTAATCTGCATTGGAAAAACTTTGCCAAATCACCTGGGATATCATCAATATTGGCACTTTCCCAAGATCAGATCTACAGGGAACCTGAACCCCTTGTAATGCTACAACCTTCACTACACAAGCACGACATCACTGCATCACCACCCTCTTTGGGTAAGGAACATGGGAGGAGTAGTGGATTTACCCAATTCTCTTGACAACTGACTTCCTGACTTCTGTCGTCACCAGCTATAATTCACCTGTTTTTCACAAAACCACCACTCTATGCTATCTGCTTTCATCGTCCTGATCCTTGTCTTTATACTTCCCCTTCTCCTTTAATTAACTCTTATCTGTATCCTGCCTCCAACTCATATCCCACCTACTAACCTATCCTACTCTTATGTATCCTACCCTTCACTCTCACATGCAACTTCCTTGGCTTGCAGTAGGGACTGTGTTTTCCTATATGTCCATATAGTATCTAACGCAATAGGTCTAAAGATATCATAAACATCTAAAGAGATGTTATACAACTCACAGAACACGTCATGTGTTTTCAATGAGAAGTGGTCTTTGCATTACCCTATGTGATCCTATATAAAGAGATACCAAAGACAGCATGTAAAGACACAAAACAGGTTCACCTGAGAAAAAGCCAAAAATCTATAAATACCATTTTTGTCTAGGTATGGGGCAAAATATTGCTCTGATTTACACTGTGGCCATTACAAGCACAAAATTTGGCCCATATATTGTTCACCAGAGACCTAAACAGGAGACAGACAGCATATTGCCATTAGAGTTCCTAAAATACAATGGCTCAGAAAGCAATTATTTACTACAACCATTATTAGTGTCTCCATTATGTCATGTCTCAAAAATTTCTGCAGGAATGTTAGAGAAGTTGAAGTTGCCTATAATCACAGTCTTGTTATGATTTCTTTATCTTGTCATATGGAATTTTACCCCCATGCTTTTTCTTACTTAGTTCACTCCTGTTATTAATAGATGTTAGACCTTCTGTCTGGCTCAATATGCACTGATCAGCTATATTTCACTGGAGTTAACACTTACAATTGTGGTTCAGGTAGGATGATGTCTCTTTTCAAAATGACTCAACGAATCAAGCAAGAAAAGAGCTATGAGTGATTTAAAAAAATAAATTACCAAATAAGCTGACTATACTTCAGCTAGTAAAGAATGTTACAAGGTGGCAAGAGGATAATACAACTGGTAAAAAAGCTTATTTTGCACAAAGAGTTTAGAAAAAGAAATTGAAACAGCTATTCCATTGCTAGATTTCCTAACCACCACCAAATATCGTACAGGAGCTTGTTAAAAAGAGAAGAAAATACTTAAAAGTTGAAACGTTAATATTAAATATAGTTTATATACAATACCATAAACGATGGTTCTTGTTTTATTATGATCTATTTTATTACAGGTTCTTGTTCTATTATAACATTTATCCCTAAACCAGATTTAAATAATTGGAAACAATTATAGACACCTGCTTCTGCCCAGTTCTGTCCTTTATGTACACTGTATAGTACCTCCATTCCCTTCAACTGATGTAACATTCCTTTTCCCCAACCCATTTTGATCACGGTGGCAGTGGCTGTGTACCCCTCTCTGTTTGGAAAGTTCTTAGTATATTTTGTGAACAGCCACTATTTAATAACTTCCTTATCTTGGTGAGTTAGATCTGTACTGTTCAAGAACTTCTGTTGGAGGAGGCACTAGAAGGTCAACTTTAAAAAAATGGGAAAGAAGCATTCTAAAGTTGTCAGTTATAAGAGTTTATCATTGTACCAAATGTTGCTGCAAACTGTTTATTTTAACAGCTTTCCTAAAGGTCAATTAAAAATTGTAAGCTTCCTTAGATCTCCCATATATTGTGATGCATACAAAATACTTAACAATGGCAAGGCTGTTGGTGTACTATGACTTCTACTTATTGTGCTGATTTTAATTGTCTCACTGTTGCCTTATGCTGTTCCCCATTTGTTGTGTCATCCTGCTGTCTCTTGTTATGTACTTGGGCCTTGATCCTGAAGATTGTACCATATATATGGACTACTGCATTTGTTCAAAACATTAGCTAAGTTTACGAAATGTTATGTTCCACCAGCAAACTGCAGAGGGCATAATCAGGGCCTTAGATTATAAAGTTTTAAGGGCCAGGACCATCTTTTCATTACAATTACATGTACAGCTCCTAATACAATGGGTTCCCAGTCACTGGTTGCGTACTGTATGTGTTACAGTAATACAATACAAACAATAAATGAGTCATAACTAAATATTTAAAATTGTAAGATTTTTTCAGTCTCATAGTTTAATGTATTAAAATACAGTATTTTGTTGTCATTAAAATACCTCTAATATCTTTGTAAATTATACATGTATAGTGTATTTGACAATCAAAATATACAGGATATATAAAACAACATTTTCCTTAAAAAGAAAATACTTATTTATAAATAAAAAGAATGCTTTAAAAGAAAAAAGTCCCCTTTAAAAGTTATATTTCTCTCTTAAATTCCTGAGATTTGTTTCTAGATATTTTCCCTGTAATACATTAGTTAGCTGTTTACTAGCCTACAGAAAGCATTTTTGGTCTTTTTGGAAAATGCAGGATAAGCTAGCTATATTTTTAAGAGTGCCTTCGAGAGAGAGGGTGGTGCTAAACTAACCTATGTACACCCTTGCTTTCACAGAGAACTTTCTACAGCCATAGGAAAACTCCCTCAACAGCAACTGTGTACAGTCACTTTTAAAATAATGAGAGTGTAAATTCACGCAACATAGCAAATTGAAGCATCTTTCCAGAATCTGTCATTAGGAGGGATTGTAGTTGAAAAGTGAAGACTTTACTAGTTACACAGAACAGGTTTCACAAAAAATAAAAAATACTTTATTAGTTAGTCAGAGCCAAGAGATTCTGTGTCTGCTTGAGTGTTAGGCGCTTCTCATAAAGTGATTAATCTTGGTCCAAAGACTATTGGTCCCTAGTGACTCTTAACAAGCACCTCTTCACTGTTGTAACTGAAAAGGTATCTACTCTCCCAGGGAGTTGCCATGTTACTCAAGATTTCTCTCCATATTTACACTTCAAAGCCAGTAACATTCTTCTGGCATAGGTTGATGGAAAAAACTCTAATGCAAATCAGTTCCCAAACTCTGGTACGTGACAACACATCTCTGTAGGGTACGCAGGAGAAACTGTGTAATGGACGATTGTATTTAGCAGCTGATAGATCTGGAAGGGGGTACACAATAAGAAAAATTTGGGAATGTCAGCGCTAGTGTATATTTTGAAGCACCTCTGTAGGCCCTCTGCAATAGAAGAGCATCTAGCACTGACTTTAGTGCAAGTTCAATTGTTACCTCTGTTTATGCAGACATTTATACTATGCTCATCACTATCCTATCTGAGTGCCTATTAATTGCCTCATAGCAATTAACCCCCAAGTAGGATTTTTCTTGCAAATCTGCTTTCGATACTCTGTTGACAGTCAGGAATAGGCCTATCGATTTTAACTCCCACTGAACACGTGATGTTTGTTGCCTGATTATTCTCTAAATATCTCTCCCCTTGGCGTCTGGAAGAAGGAAGTGACCAGGAAGGACACTTTGAAGTCATATCCTGCTCTTCCTTCTCCTCCTTTTCATATGGCATAGTCAAGAGGATGGTACTCAGACATAGGAAGGATCGTCCAGAACTGACTGGAATAACTAGAGTCTCCCAGCTGCTTGCACTTTAAGAGGGGTGGGTCCAGATCTGACTGGGATGGGAACTGAAGGTTCCATAACCACCATCCCTGCAGTGTTGGACTTCATCTACTCTTTTTTTCTCTTTTCTCAAAGAAATTTGGGAGATCTGGCTTGCTCTAGTGGTGGGTCTGGGGCCAAGCAGCTACTTTTAATGGCTACTGAAGCTCGCTTTGCTAGAGACTGCCTGGAAACTCAGCAGACTTCTCTCCACTGGCTGTCTTTGAGTTATATTTTCAAGCTTTTCATCAGAACCAAGAGTGCTCAAAAATACATTTTTAAAATTTTAAAATACATGTTTAAAATTAAAGGTGAGATTCTGACATCAGCACTACTAAAACTGGGATCTTATGCATGTGCCTGTAGTGCCGATACCTGAATCTATTCCTGTCAGAGATTTAAAAAAAAAACACAAAACAAAATTTTATTTTTTCCCCCTTTAGAAAAATTATTATGCAGGGGAAAACATTACTCTGAAAATTTCACAATGCTTACATTAAAGTTGGTGTTGCATGACTGTTCGAAGAGGAGCAGTTTGTGATCTTCTGGAATGAACAACAGGAGTGAACAAGACAACTAGATGAGTTTCTAGAGCTGTATAGAACTTTGTTCTCAGAACCAGTCTATACGCACGTAGATGGGTAGCAGTCCCCATGATAGCCTATTAACTTTCCTAAATTAGGCAAAAGTGTTTTATATCCCTGTCTTTGCATACCAACTGTTAGGTTGCTCACTGCCTGTTACAATGTCATTTGACTGTTGGAAGTTATTGCATAGTCTGAAAACTTATCTGCCAGTTCTGTGCACTGAGATCAGACAGAAAAGTAAAACAAAACACAAAAATAAACAGGACCCAGATGGCAATCTTTGGTTTCTGTTATTTAGCTCAGTGATGAAGAGTGGACCAGTAGTAGTTCAGTGGGACAGCAGCAAGCACTGTGAGAGGTTGACTGCTACAATGACTGGAACCTGCAGAACGTGATTTCCATTAGCAAAGGTTTACCAAATAACCAGTCCCCACAAGGAAAAGAGCTAACAACCATATGCAGAAGGATGGAGCTATCAGCAGCTCGAAGTCCACATTAAAAAGGCTATCCCAATGCTGGAACGTGTTAGGGAAACTGCCTTTCTGATCCCACAAAGTCTTCAGATTTCCAATCTGTTCCATGTATTTTTGATCCCCATGAATTAGGTGCTTAGATGTCTATTTGCAATTTTAACCTTCCTCCATAGCACTCCAGCTGACCAATTTGGACTTGCTGACAGATTGCTTACAGCCAGAGCCTCAGATGGTTGCTTCTCTCTATAATCCTGGCAACATTTTCAGGAGCATCTGGCTGTACATGACAATTTCTTTTCTCTCTATTTTCCATATCCATTCATGTGGCCATGGGACTATACTGTGCATATAAACACACACTTCAGGATTAATACAGTAGAAAATATTTCTTAGTGTATTACAACATATACATTGCTTACATTTGATATATGGGGGCAAGGAAAAAAAAGCATAAATGGGATGTAGATTTTTTCCTCTTTTTTTAAACAATGAAAAACATTTTCTTCATTTTTATAATGGTAACAAAAATGTAAGTTATTCATTTGGTGTTTCAGCAAATTGATTTTTATTGCTTTTCCATTTAATCAGAATTCATATTCAGTATATCATCATGTTAAAAATTCTTGCTGGATAAGAACTTTTTCTGATGATTCATCATAATATTTTTAAAGATGGTCACTGGCCACAAGATTCATATCTTGATTTTAACTCCTATACCACCACCATCACCAAGCTGGAGGGTATTTGGATCCCATGTTTTGATCGGAGTTAATTTCATCTCTAAATATTTTAGAAAGAAAATTTAAATAGTGTAGCTCAGTATGCCAGCTTACCTTTATTATATGCACTGTTTTGCATTATATTTAGTAGTACTGCAAGGAACCTGCAGGCTTGTATCTTGTAAGACATTGGCTTTAGCAGTTAGCATGAGGCTTGAGGCCTACAGACTTTGGCAAAGATAAACTTACGTAACTTATAAGTTTTGGGGAACTAGAAGTAGAGTGTCAGGGGCAGGGGAAATTTTGTCCATAATGACATCAGCCAACCACAGAATATGAACTGACACCAGCTTCTGGAAGATTTTGGATGGAACATCAGACCGCAAGAGTACCATGGCAATGAATTGATATATATGATAATGGGGTGAAATCATAAATATACTAACCTATAGAAGAAGGACACCTTAATGTTGGTAAGGGGAGGAAATACAAATAAGTAACAGGGGAGAAACCCCTATTGAATCTGCATTAGATATGGTAACATCAGTGTAACATATTATAAAATTGGCATATCAGGGCAGTAGGGGAGAGAGAGAGAGAGAGAGAGAGAGAGGTGTAGCCCTTGGGAGGGGCCAGAATGATGGCCACTGGTGAAGATGAGGAAGGTGACAGTGATGGGGAAGATAATGGCTAACATTTCAGGTTGTTCTGCAAGGGATGGTGTGAGTATGGATGTCCAGATGTACTTTCCGTATTATCTATCTACCTTACTGAGTTAGAGTGTGTACAACTTTGCTAAATGTATTAATAAATTATTTATTTGTAAATATAAAAGAGTTCCTATCGTGTTGCATCTGTGCACATCTGGGTTCCCAACTATATAATAATTTTAATAATAGTGGGCTTGATCTTGGGGGAAGAACCTGTCAACCCTCAAAGTAATAACTGGGAATTTTTATTGATAATCTATAGATCAAGTTACAATAGGAAGTAAGAATTGTGATGTTTGTGGCTAGCTAATCAGTGTTTTAGAGGCTGAGCTGTCATTTCCAAACTATATCTTGGTAAGTTTGGAAAGGAGGAGTAACACCATTTCTACACAGAAAAGAAGTTCATTTCATGAGCCCCTTGTTGTCTGAATATTCTTCATTTTATTGAATAAAAATAAATTGTATCTTTCACTTCTCCACACTACAGTCAAGTGATTTCTTCAGGCAAGACAATTATGATGAATGCCACCTGCCTCGATCCCCTGCAGATTTGTTATTGGTTCTTTATGATTTTTCTCTTAACTTTTTTAAATGTCAGGAAAGTTATTCTGAAAGTTCAGAAGAGGTAAAACTACAAAACAGTTAAGCACTTTAGGTCAACAATAAGTGAAAGAATGAAAAGGAAGATCAAAACAAAATCTTCAAAGATGCATTTTTTTCTTCCTAATGTGACCAAGAGAACTGAAGTCAGATTCATATATTACAAGCCAGAAGAGACAATTGTGATCACCTAGTCTGAATTTCTGTACAACATGGGCAAGAGGATTTCCTTGAATTAATTCCTGTTTGAACAATAACATTCTCTACAAAAACATCCAAATTTGATTTAAAAATTTCCAGTAATGGGGAATCCACCACAACCCTTGATAAATTGTTCCAACAGTTAATTGCCCTCCTGTTGAAAATGTGAAACTGTAGCTCACGAAAGCTTATGCTCAAATAAATTTGTTAGTCTCCAAGGTGCCACAAGTACTACTTTTCTTTTTGCAAATACAGACTAACACAGCTGCTACTCTGAAACCTGTTATTTTTAACTGGAATTTGTCTTGCCTCAGCTTCCAGCTATTGGCTCTTGTTATACTTTTGTCTGCTAAATTGAAGAGTCTTCTATTAGCAAAATTCTGTTCCCTATGTAGGTACTTACAGACTGTGATCATGTCACCGCTTAACCTTCATTGATAAGCTAAATAGGTTGTGTTCCTTGAGTCTATTTTATAAGCTCTTGCCCAATTAATAAGTACATCAGAAAAATAAAAAAACAATTATTTCATTTGCCAGGAATGTGAATAACTTATCATTTCTGACATTACCCCAGCACAGTTTATGCAGTTTTGCTATTTCACAAGGTCTGTCTTTAATTCCCCACAGTGCCAAAGCTGACTGACATGTAATGCTCTAACCTGACATAAAAGTCTAAATATTTCCAGTACCTTTTTAAATGCAAGATAGGAAATTGCCTGGTTGGCATGTTATGACCATTTTATGGGCCATCTGAAAGACAAACCAGGGTGAAAATGAACTAGTAAATTGACAGTTTCTCTGTTTATCTTAATCATAAGAATGGAAGGGACCTTGAGAGGTCATCTAGTCTGGTCCCCTGGACTCATGGCAGAACTAAATATTATCTAGACCACTCCTGACAGGTATTTGTCTAATCTGCTCTTAAAAATCTCCAATGATGGAGATGCCACAAGCTGCCTGGGGAATTTATTCTAGTGCTTAACCACCCTAACAGTTAGGAAGTTTTTCCTAGTGACCAACCTAAACCTTCCGTGCTGCAATTTAAGTCCATTACTTCTTGTCCTATCCTCAGAGGTTAAAAAGAAAAAATGTTTCTCCCTCCTCCTTGTCACAACCTTTTATGTACTTGAAAACTGCTATCATGTCCGTTCTTCCTCTCTCAGTCTTCTCTTCTTATAGACTAAACAAACCCAATTTTTTCAATCTTCCCTCATAGGTCATGTGTTTTAGACCTTTAAATCATTTTTGTTGTCTCCTCTGGACTTTGTCCAATTTGTCCACATCTTTCCTGAAATGTGGTGCTCCGAACGGAGGAAGAGGAAGGACAGGGTAGGACCATTACTCAGTGAGGTGTATGCGGGGGGGAACAAAAACAGAAAATGTTGAAATGGCAGAAGTGCTTAATGACTTCTTCATTTTTCTTTTCACCAAGAAGGTTGGTAGTCATTGGACATCTAACATAGTGAATGCCAGTGTAAATGAGGTAGGATCAGAGGCTAAAACAGGGAAAAAACAAGTTAAAAATGACTTGGACAAGTTAGATAGCTTCAAGTCACCAGGGCCTGATGGAATCCATCCTAGAATACTCAAGGAGCTGACTGTTCTGAGCTTTCTGAGCTATTGCGATTATCTTTGAAAAGTCATGGAAGACAGAAAAGATTCCAGAAGACTGAAAAAGGGAAATAAGGACAACCCAGGGAATTACAGACCAGTCAGTTTAATTTCTGTACCAGGAAAGATAATGGAGCAAATAATTAAGCAATTAATTTGCAAACATCTAGAAGATAATAAGGTGATAAGCAACAGTCAGCATGGATTTGTCAAGAACAAATTGTGTCAAACCAACCTGATAGCTTTCTTTGACAGAGTAACAAGCCTTGTGGATAGGGGGGAAGCGATAGATGTGGTACATCTTGACTTTTTATAAAGCTTTTGATACTGTCTCGCATGACCTTCTCACAAACAAACTAGGGAAATGCAACCTAGATGGAGCTATAAGGCGGGTGCATAACTGGTTGGAAAAGTATTCCCAGAGAGTAATTATCAGTTGTTCACAGTCATGCTGGAAGGGCATAACAAGTGAAGTACCGCAGGGAATCAGTTCTGGGTCTGGCTCTGTTCAATATCTACATCAGTGATTTAGATAATGGCATAGAGAATACACTTATAAAGTTTGTGGATGATACCAAGCTGGGAGAGTTTGCAAGTGCATTGGAGGTGAGGATTATACTTCAAAATGATCTGGAAAAACTGGAGAAATGGTCTGAAGTAAACAGGATGAAATTCAATAAGAACAAATACAAAGTACTCCACTTAGGAAGGAACAATCATTTGCACACATACAAAATGGGAAATGACTGCCTAGGAAGGAGTATTGTGGAAATGGATCTGGGGGTCATAGCAGACCACAAGCTAAATATGAGTCAGTGTAACATTGTTTCAAACAAAAAAACCCCATCATTGGGATGTATTAGCAGGAGTGTTGTAAGCAAGACATAAGAAGTAATTCTTCCGCTCTGCTCCTCAACTGATTAGGCCACAGGTTGGCCACCACTGTTCTAGCTTATTTGATCTCATTTTGTGCCTTGGCCTTTCTAATTTCTCCCTAAATACTTGTGTTATTTGTTTATATTCATCCTTTGTAATTTGACCTAGTTTCCACTTTTTGTAGGACCCTTTTTCTAAGTTTCAGATAATTGAAGATCTCCTGGTTAAGCCAGGGTGGTCTCTTGCCATGAACTGTGCTAAGTCTATCTTAATTATTACGTTAAAGACTGGATAATGCAATGGTCTCATTAGTTGTAGTCCAAATCATCCTTTTATCTGTGTGAGTCATTAGAAGATACAAATTAGTGTTGTAATTGGCAAACGTAGATAGTCCTTCTGATTTTAACAGATGAACCTGTGAAATACTGAAACGGTTTCCCCAAGAAAATCCTACATATTTGATACTTCACTATGAAAATATTCTGACAGTAATGAATAATGATAAACAGAGCTGTTTGGAAAAACTTCAACAGAAACATATTTCAACAGAATATGGAGTTCAGTTTAAATGAAAATGCTTCATGAAATTGGGTCAGTTTCACCAGAATTTCATTTTGGAAGAAAAATATAAAAAAAAAGTTCCTAAAACAGGCACATAACATAGGTGTTTCATTTGCATGCACCAATAATGAAATAGAAGATTCACTTAAAGATCTTCTCTCAGCCCACTGAAAGCCTCACTTCTCACTGTCAGGTGACATTTTATAATTCTTCTGATTCTGTGATTTTGTTGGGGGAAATAGATGGGAAAAGCTCATTTCAGGTTGTATTGTCCTATCGTGAAACTTAGCATGCAGTACAAACATAACATACTGCAGCAGAGAAATGTGTGAACAGTTTTGCAGATAAAGCTAAAATGGTAATGCCTACAATATACAGACCCATCTTCAGAAAAGGTGGGTCAACTTGACAGTAAGACTCAGTAAGGAGAATTTGAAGAGCAGTATTCCTTTGGAAGGACCTGATCCTCCTCCTTTCCATGTGCAGATTTCAATGACAGTCCCTGTGGGCTGGTTAAAATTGCTACTGCATTTTTTGAATGACTTATTTTTGTTTTAAAAAATATTCGGTTAATTGCATTTACTGTAATTATTTTCAGGGTGCAATTTATAATTTAGTTGAGTGCCAGATATACTTCTTAAATTATACTAGAATGGTTTCTGTTGAGTAAGACAGGATCCTTTTTTCTCTCTCGGGAGTCTGACTGAATTGGCTCCCTACAGCAATCAATGAAAGACTAAGGCGAGACATGTCTTAGCCCCTGTATAGTAGGGCATTGCAATTAAAACAATGGACTATTCCAGAAATCACATTTCTATGTTTGCATGTTGCAAAGTAGTACACTAATGGCAGTTAGCTCAGGTGAGATTGATAAGATGTCATGAATACTCAGCAAATATCTGAGAGAAATGGACCTGTTTCTCTTCTGGTACAACAGCTTTATGCAAATGTTATCCCTGGATTTCAATGGAATTACAGTCAATTTAAAATTGTTGTAAAGCATAGGACCTGATTCTCTGTTTCTGGGGACCTTCAGAATCATTTCAGTCGCTGGCTGACCCTCTTACTTTACACTCCTCTTGCCTTCCTCAGAAAGCACCTCTTAATTTGTAGAAATCCACTGCTCTTGGCTGGCAGATAGAGCAAGTGAAAATTCAAAGATGCCTTTGAGCACATTTTATGTCTTGCCCGATCACATGCACTTTTCCTGCTCCCTACCTGTGCTCATTTCAGTAAAGGTGAAAAGTTTGCTCACATTTTTGAATACTTTGCACATTTCTCCATATGCAGAAGCCTCTCAGCAGAGGTATGAGAGGGATGGTCAAAAATTAGGGTTGCCAGGTTTCTGGTTTTCAACCAGAACACCTGGTTGAAAAGGATCCCTGGCAGTTCCGGTCAGCACCGCAGACCGGGCGATTAAAAGTCTGGTCTGTGGTGCAGCAGGGGTCTGGGTTAAGGCAGGCTCCCTGCCTGTCCTAGCTCCACATGGTTCCCAGAAGCGGCTACCAGATCCTGGCATCTCCTAGATACATGGGTGGCCAGGAAGGCTCCACATGCTGCCTTCATGCCCGCAGGCACCACCGCTGCAGCTCCCTTTGGTTGCAGTTCCTGACCAATGGGAACTGTGGGGGCAGCGCCTGTGGGCACGAAGGCAGCAAGTGGAGCTTCCCTAGCAGCCACTTCCTGGCAGCTGCAGTAAGCGCCGCTGGGACTCCAAACCTCCTCCCGCACCCTAACCTCCTGACCTAGCCCAGAGTCCCCTCCTACACCGCAAACCTCTCATCCCTGGCCCCATCCCAAAGCCTGCACCTGCATCCAGAGGTCATACCCCATCTGCACTCCAAACCCCTCATCCACAGCCCAGAGCCCCCTCCTGCACCCCAACCCCTCATCCCCAGTCCCACCCCAGAGCCTGCACCCACAGCCAGAGCCCTGGACTGCACCCCAACACCCTGCCCCAGCCCGGAGCCCCTCATATCTAGCCATACCCAGAGCCCATACCCCCAGCTAGAGTCCTCACCTTCCTCCCACACCCTGCCCCAGCCTGGTGAAAGTCAGAGAGAATGGGGGAGAGTGAGCAACGGAGGGAGGGGGATGGAGCGAGTGGGGGCGGGGAAGGGACGGGGCACGGGTGTTCAGTTTTGTGCCATTAGAAAGTTGGCAGCCCTGTCAAAAAATATTTCATAAAAAATGCTTTTTCACTGAAAAATGGGATTTTCAACTAAACAAAATCTTTCATTAAAAGTGTCTGCTTTCAATGGCCAGTGACTTGCAGGATACATATGGCATATGATGGTAAAAGATGGTGCATCATTGAGATGTAGTCTGACCAGGGAACCCAAACCATTTAGAAGAAAAGGACATGAGCTGCCCAATGTACAACCTCAATGAGTCACCACAAGGGGTGCTGGAACAATTTGTATACTGGGGGTGCCGAGACCATTGAACCAAACTGTAAACCCTGTATGTAATGGAAACCACTTCAAGTCATCCCCAACATCCCTAGTTCAAGTACCTATAAACACCACAGTGGCATTTCAGCAATGAATTTTTTTTTTCAGTTTTCAGCCAAAATCCAAATCAGTTTGGGGGCATTCTCTTTTTTTAAATGAAAAATCAGTTTTTTTCCCCACAGAGAGCAGATACCTTTTTGCAAAATCATTTACAACTGCCCCCAAATTTTCCATTGAAAAAACTGAGACAAGATTATTGACCAGTGCTAATGTTAATTGTACACTTTTCCTACAATCCCACACTGTACCAGCTCACTATATGTCACCATATCATATTTGACTAATGCAGCCTAATTTAAATAGGACTGCACTCTGGAGTACAGCTAGTGCTGCAGGAACAGTCACACATGACTCAGGTTAAATGGAATTCTTTTGTCTCCTCCTTATGATCTTTTTAATTTGTTTTATCCAGCCAACACATAAGCAGCTACCACCTCTTCTTCTTCCCTGCCACTGAAGCTGAAGATACACATTTACCTCTTTATCTTAACCCTGTACTTGCCCCATTGGCCTCCCACTTGCTATTAACCATCCTCATCGCCATGCTGATCTCTTTCCCTCTTACTTCACCTTTTATTCTCTTCCTGCTGGGTCCTCTTAAAATATGAGTAATGTCCCCACCATTAAAAAATACTCTCAACCCCACTTTCCTCTTCAACAGCTTCCCCATCTCCAACCTTTCCTTCACCTTTAAACTCATGTTCCATTTATTACCATTATCTTGAGTTCTTCTCCAGTTCTATCATGTGCACCCGCCAGTCTGGCTCCCATTCTCAACCCTGCCTCAGAAGTGCTTTCACAAAGGTTTCTAATGACATTTTCCTGACCATATTGCATGCCCCCTTCACCTTTCTGAAGCTTTTGACACTTTCAGTCACACAACTTTCTCCTGATATTTTGGCTTTGGCTTTCATTTAGATTGCAAGCTATTTGGAGAAGAGCCTGTCTATCACAGCACTTAGCTGTGGGGTTCCAATATCAGTTGGGGTACTACTGTAATTCAAATAATAAATAATGATTCCATCATCTTCAAAGCTATTACTACCTCTCAGATCACTCCTTTAGAATCCTGTCCAGAGGGACCTCCCCCCTCCACAGGTGTCTCCACAAGGCTCCTTTCTAGCCCCCTACCCGCTTTATGTGAAAGTCTTTAAGTGAAATCATTCACTCGTGGGATTACAACTACCATCTATGTACTGATGACTATGCGCCGATCTACCTTCCCCATCTGGTCTTTTTACAGCCAATCCAGCATATCGGCCGCTCTTTCTGACATCTCCTCTGGATGCCTCACTATCAATTTAGACTGGGATTTTCAAAGGGGTCTATGGGAGTTAGCTGTCCATTGAATTGCAATGGGAGTTGGACACAATTCCCTTAAGGTTTAAGGCTTGGATTTTCAAAGGGGGTTTATGCCTGATCTTTTCCCTGAAACCATCCCCACCACCATCTTTCTCTGTTTACACAGCCACCAGCTCTCCTATAGTTGGGAAAAAATATCTATATACAATCATAGATTAAATTACACAGGAGCTGGTATTGAAGGAGCAGTGATAAGAATTGTGACCCAATCTTGACCAAACTCTCTCCTTCCCCTGCAGTGAACAAGGGATGTGTTTCAATGTAGAAGGGAAAATACTAAAGATGATAGTGGAAAAACATAAGTTCACTTGAATCTCCATTATTTGTTCTGCCCATGGGAGTAGCCACTTTAAATATAAATCCCCCAGCTGCATATGGAAATCTAGAAATGATCTTCCACTTGTGGCTGCAGTTTTGGGACTTAACCCCATTAATTATTCACCACCCACCAGCTGCTGAAGCATAATACAATGTACAAGGCAGCCATCCAGTTTATGTAAACATACACTCACCCTTGGGTTTCACATTTTAGTGTTTAAGAATAGAGCAGGAAAGATGTTGCTGCTGGTGGTAAATTTAAAATTCTGTCAGAGTACCACTATCCATATGGTAGGAACGAAACTGTTAGAATACCACAAAATTATTGGTTTTATTTAAATATAGGCTTGATGACAATTTAAGTATTTCATTATCTCTGCTTAGGAAAAAATAATCAAATATGTTTATGTATCACCAGATGTTAAGTTGTTGCACAGCCGTTGCTCAGAGATGCTGTATGGAATTTTGCTAACAATTATATGCTCCATGTAAATTAAGTGATTTAAGCCAGTATGTGTTATAGAAATTAATATCCATGTTGGATATCTTTTCACCTGAAATGGTAAAGGTGAAGTCAATCAAGTCATAACTTCTGATGGGATTAAGCCTTTGCATAGATATTAATCCATTTATTCTGTCAACAGCAGTGAAGGATTTAGCAATATGAACCATCTTCTGTTTCATATTTTAGGAGTATAAACTGCCTATGGTGCATTTTTATAATGAAATGTGCACTGGACCTGTTAACGTGATTTTTTTTGTATAGCACTTTTAAAAATATTATCTTCACTTTTTGAGCTACTTATTAAAATGCACTTTTGATAAGAAAAAAACTGCTCAGTGGCCACATCTATTTTCATACAAATTACAAATGAATTTTAAATAGGGACCGTACTTTACTACTTTGCTGAAAATTGAATAGTCTTGCTGTGAGATAATGGACATTATGTAATGGATATAAATGATTTTTTAACTATTTTATTGGATCACTATGCAGCATTTAGAAGCAAATACCATTCAGGAACAATTAACAGCTTACCCAGATGTTCTGAATCATACAAATGCTCAGAAAAGCTTATTCAACATTATGCTGAACAGTATCAAAAGCTATCTGCTTGGTATTGCAGCGTCAGCAACATAGTTAAGGGCCAATTAACTACATCATCCCTTCATGCTTTGGATTTATGGTAGGTTACTATTAGCCTAACAAAAGAATCTACTAGCACTGATGCCATCACTGCAAAAATGCCCTCCATGTCTTTTGTTCAGTTTCTCTCACAATTTCTAATGGCTGATTTCCTCTAACTCTAAATCATAGTATGTGGTCAGGAGTTTACAAATAGTATGCCAATCCAAAACAAATGCAACTTCAGTTACCTATCTGCTAACCCACCAGAAAAATAGTCATTATTGTAGCTAACTATGAAAATCAGTATCTTAAAACCATGTCTGTCCATCTATTGAGGCAGTGTAAAATCCACAAATCATTTTGACGCCAATTTCTCTGTCCCTATCTCTTTCCTCCGTGTAATAACTAG
This sequence comes from Dermochelys coriacea, assembly GCF_009764565.3. Taxonomy (NCBI): domain Eukaryota; kingdom Metazoa; phylum Chordata; order Testudines; family Dermochelyidae; genus Dermochelys; species Dermochelys coriacea. The sequence continues at coordinate 38,878,864 of NC_050071.1, forward strand.
CTCCACGATACATGCAGTACAGTGACTGCAGGAATGGCAATAATCATTCCAGATGAATATACTGATTGCTTTAGGGCTGAGAATCTACTGGAAGCTGAAGTTTCCTTGCTGTAGAGAACAGTAAATACCAGCTGTGTTTCCTATTGTGTGTGCTACTCAGGGAAGGTGGGAATTCCCTCCCTTGCCACCCAAGACATTTCCTGTGGGAACAACAATGGAAAAGAAAATTATATACATGACTGTGAAACAAATACATTCAATCTAAAGGCAAATACATAAAATTACATTTTTAAAATATAGAAGCTGCTGATATGATTTTACAATATATTTTCAATTAGTTAGATATTACAGATAAGCCTGTTATAATCTGAGAAGCAAAGTTCAGGTTCATACTCTAATAACCTCAGATACACAGGGAGAGTATACAAGTCTTGGGTAACTGACCACTCACAAGCAATAAAAGGATGGTTCTTTATTAATACTGATCATTTCAAAAAAATTCTGGGAATGTATTTTCCCAGTGATGAAGCAAGAAACCTTGGGTGAAATGCATGTCTGTGCAGAGAGCCAGTACAAAGCCTATGCAATATTTAAGTCCCACTTAAAAAGGGGTTAAGTAGGACTATATGGTGCTTCATAATTGCTGGCCCTTTGCATGGGGTGAATTTCAATTCATCTGACTAGCCAATGACATTTCCAATTGAAAACACTTAATGAAGCCTCTTTTTTGTACAGAAGACCACACTCAAAGAGTATCATGTTTTTAAGTACCAACAACACTGAGCAAGTCATAATCCTGCTTTAGCAGAGACAGCTTGAGTAAGTTCTTTATAGTTCATCACTATACCTTATTGTTGATTTTCCAGCCATGTTCTGGGTCGTATAGTCTTTAATGCAGAAGAAGTGAGTTTAATAATATGTATTCCCAAAATAAGAAAAGGTTGTGACACACTGACAAATGTAAAGTAATTAAAATGAATTAAGCAAAGGTTGTATAATGTGTTTTCCATTAGGATTAAGAATACTGTAATTTTCTATCATGACCAAGAAAAATCCATAGTTTTCCCTTTTAAATCTTTATAATGTTATATGGAGAGCATAACAACTGGTGAGATAATAAATTGTAATGTGTACCTGCTCCTCTCTCTTAATTTTAATATTTTAGTAAATTTTGATAAAAATTAAATCTGATGGCTACGTGGTGGCCAAAAGAGCAAGTTAATTCTTACTGGAGTTGGTCAACATTGTTTCAATGAAAAATGTTTTCATGCACTTTTTTTTTCTGAAACACACTGAAATAACTCAAAGGATATTCTTTGGAAGAACAGTTTAATCTCTCTTCACTGGGCAAATCAGGGGGGTTAAATAACACCGAACACTCAAGATAAGAGACAATAAGTAAGGTAAGTCAGCCTTAACAGCCACTGCTGAGTGCAGGCATTTTACCAACTATTATTGAAAATTTGCTTGCCCTCAAACAAGCTGATTTGGGTTTTAATATAACCATTCTGTGAGAAGGGATTGATAAAAGAGCAATGAAGTCTGATTGAATGTTTGTCTTGAGTAAATCTTCTGACAGGAGTAAAAGTGTACTGTTACCAGCATGGTGGATGAAGTTAATTACAATCTCTTGTTAACAACAAATAACTTATGGTGACAGAAAAACTAGACATCTAACAAGTCAAAGCTAAAGACTCATGATAAGAAACTGTTGTGCCAAGGAAACTGAAAATATTAGTCTTGTTACTGAATGTACAGTAAATGAAATTTTGATCCACATTTTCATCCCTAAAAAGGTTAATTTGTCATGCAAAGAGCTTTAAAAAAATTAAGTTTCAGAATTTTCGCCCCCTCAAATCTGCAACACCATGACAGGATTTCATGACTGGGTGAGTGAAGCTACATGGATAATATAATGAACCTCTACAAGAAACCACATATATTAGGCAACATCCTGTCTTGAAACCTGTACAAAGAATCTCAAATGTATTTTGTAGACTTCTGTTCTGCCTGTGTTAGCAGACCGACTGTGTGAAGCAGCCAACTTTTGCCAATCACTTAAATTGTCTTTTTCAAGATGAATTCATGACTAAAGTCAGATAAACTTGATAAACACAGGGATGTGCACCCAGGTTTAAAGGAATTTAGGTACCTAAATACCAGATTTAGGCACTACTGCAGCCTATTCCTGTAGGTGTCTAAACTCACTCAATGCCTACATTTTCACTGTAAAAATTCTCTAGGCTCCTAAGTTTCTGTCCTGAGCATGTGAACTGCAGCCTCAGGCAGCCAGCTCCTATCTCACACTGAAAGCACAGTTTTCAGAGTATCAGCCGTGTTAGTCTGTATTCGCAAAAAGAAAAGGAGTACTTGTGGCACCTTAGAGACTAACAAATTTATTAGAGCATAAGCTTTCGTGAGCTACAGCACAGTGCAATCCTTAAACCAGATGAACATAATGTTGCCTGGTCTGATCCAGTAGCTTATCTCAGAGCCCACCAAACTCTACACAACACAGCAGAGAAGAAGGCAAGGCCTCCATTATACTTTTAACTGAGTGGTTAGCATACTCACCCAGGATGTGGGAGACACCATTTCAATAGCTCCTTCTGCCTTATGAGGAGAATTGGTTTGCATAGTGTCCTAACAACTGGACAGTGTTGCCAAGTAGTCTACATACTTGTACTCAAGCACTTTAAATATTGTGTACTTTTACTTATGTACATTTTAAAGGTTCTTAAAGCACAAGGAACTTTTTTTTAAAAAATCTGCAAGGACCTCTCAGTGTGCCTCATTGAGAGGGCCATCCCAGTAGTGGCATTCCCTGCAAGGTAGGGTAGGAAATGCCTACCAGCAACTGGGAAAATTCCAGTGTTGAAGGTGTTGTAGGGAAATTGGTGCCTAAGTATAATATGATGTACATAATATAATATTGTGTGTATAAATTTATAAATTACCCACACAAATCATTGAAAGGAAATTTATAAATTTACACAAGATTTTTTCATTCTTATTGCATTCTTATTTGTGCATATGAATAAAATGTTATTGTTTTTCTTTTTCCTTTCTCTTCTACTACGTTCTTATATTATTCAAGTAGTTGTCCAGATATTGATCAGACAAGTTCAGGGAACACTTGTATATATAAATACATAAGTACTATTTCCACAGCATATTTGTACTTATAAATACTTCTGTAATGGTGTACTTGGCACTTATACCTTTTTATCTGTACTACAGCAACACTGCCACTGGACTATGAGATATTCTGGGTTTTTTTTTAAAGTATTTTCATTCCAATAGTCTACGTAAGCTGTAATAGAAATCAAAGGATTTATTGGGATGCTGCAAGCAACAACTCTGGCACAGACAGGTGGGACTTAACTTCATCCTAGATGTGATATGTGATACACACCCCTCCAGAACAGACAAATAGAATACCAGAACAAGACCACAATTTAACACTAAGATAAAAATATATGGCACCACCTATTGGTGGTGCACTGATCCTTATAGAATACCAGCAGTACAACCACCAGCAAAAACACGGTTAATTTATATTAAAGGCCACATTTTGGCTGCCAATATGAAAATCCATTGAGAAAGATAAAGATGATACAGATAGTCCCTCTCCACAACAGGGGTGTGTGTGGGGGGTTTAGTGTTGCTGAAATGGAGGGTGTGGATGAGTGAGGTAAGGGTATAGCAAAGGACTCATCTAGCTCTATTGCAGCTAATAATGGAAAAGAAGCATGAGAGAGCAGCATTTCTACCACTGAGGGGTGATATTATGCCTTTTGCAGTTGCTTTCACTATTCTCAGATTATACAGTTGCTATCCACCTCTAGGGTTTCACTCACTCTCAGAGCAATAATTTAACCCAAACAGTTCTGAGTGAGTGAATGATGACTTGCCTTTAAACAAAAACAAAACAAAACAAAAAATACCTACACAACCTTATGCTTTTGGAAATTGATCTAGAAGCCTCATGAGATCAGGCTGCTTCATGAGATATACTGATTAATGGTTTGGGCCAGACTAGAAATGCTATAGAGGCAGCCTTCATTGTATTTTGGTATTTCCAGTCCTACCAACAACCAGGAACTGTAGATAATTAAAATGACCAAGTTAAGCAGACTTTCCTAAAACTTCACATAATGCCAGGGGTTGCTGAATTTTGTACAGTGGTTTGACTCCATCCTATGTATAGTCTGTTAAAAATATGACAAAAATCCCTATTATTTAGCATGAGCTGTTTGGGAAATGTTTTCTGTTACGAAATTAAAAAAAAATCATTTCATTTGTTTCTTCAAAAGTTGTTGGATTTTTGTTGAAAAAACAGGAACAGAATTTTCAAGCTTTCAACAATATTCATAGATTCATATATTCATAGATATTAAGGTCAGAAGGGACCATTATGATCATCTAGTCTGACCTCCTGCACAATGCAGGCCACAGAATCTCACCCACCCACTCCTGCGATAAACCTCTCACCTATGTCTGAGCTACTGAAGTCCTCAAATCATGGTTTAAAGACTTCAAGGAGCAGAGAATCCTCCAGCAAGTGACCCATGCCCCATTCTACAGAGGAAGGCAAAAAACTTCCAGGGCCTCTTCCAATCTGCCCTGGAGGAAAATTCCTTCCTGACCCCAAATAGATCCAGTCCCCCTGCACTGTGGCATGACCAAGTAAATCTAGACCATCACTTTCAGGCATTTGTTCAACCCATTTTTAAAAACCTCCAATAACAGGGATTCCACAGCCTTCCTTCGAAGCCTCTTCCAGAGCTTAACTCCCCTTATTAGAGTTGGGAATTTTTCCTAATATCTAACCCAGTGAGACTCAGACTGAGGCTCGGGAGCCAAAAGAGGCTCTTTAATGTCTCCTGTGGCTCTTTGCAGCCCATGATATTAGAACACTGTCTAATTAACCAATCAGGATTTTACTATATTAACCAATTGTAGTTGATAAAATAATAAATCGTCAGTCATTTTGCTGTGAGAATTATATTTATATAAATAAAACTACATATTTCTCCTAACATACTATTTGATTATGAGTATATATATAGTACTCTAGTAAGTGAAACAATGAATTCACACTACTGTGACTCTTTTGGGTACTGTTGATTGTTAATTGCTAATTTGGCTCTTGAACCACTGAGGTCTGAGTATCACTGATCTAACCTAAATCTCCCTTGCTGCAGATTAAGCTCATTACTTCTTGTCCTTCCTTCAGTGGACATGGAGAACAATTCATCACTGTCCTAATATATAACAATGTATTTTGTTGATTACACTGGAAAATATAACCCCAAACCAGACAATTCCCATGGAAATGTCTCTCGATGAAAAAGCTATTTTCTGACAAAAGATCATTTAAAATGTGTAATATTTTGATGGGTTTTGCTATTATCTTCTTCAGGTTACTGGCAAGTATATTGCCAGCAGTGAGTTTCATACAATATATGAAGGAGTTAGTTTGGATAAAAGACAAAGAATATTGCTTTCACTTACCTTTAATAATTGAGAATATAGGTGTAGTTTGGACCAAAGAAAGAAGTTCTAGATTCAGAGGTTACCAAGAATTTAAGGCGCAAGATCCTAGAACCTTGAGTTTATGTCAAGGAGGCATCAGAAAGCACATACAGCTACACCTAGGAGCCCAGCTTTTTAAAATGTGGGGGTTTTTTTACTCATATATTTTAAGATTACAGCCATTTACTAGTGCATTGCAGCATTGTAGAAGACAAAGAGAAGGTATGGGGATAGAACTTTTAAAAAAGCTAAAATACAGCTGGACAAAGTGTTCCATGTCTGGTTCACAAAATGGCATAAAAATACATTGTTTCCACATGATTTTTCACCAGTGATTTTCTTCCCCTCAATTTGATCAGGGTTCATGCAATTGTCATTATTGACTATGTAGTAACCTTTTTTGTGAAATGTCATAAAGTTGCATTTTTGGTTGGTGAAACCTTGTTTGCTTATGGAAAAAACTCTAACAACTGTCCAAATTGAAAAATTCTTGAATTTTAGGGGGACAGTGAGCAATAATCACATTTCACCAACATATTTTTCTCTACAGAATATTTTTTCAAGCTTTAGTCTTGGGTACTGTGTAACAACACTAATACCAAATGCTCAATAACTGTTATAGAAATATTAACATCTGAAGTGCTCTTAGTGATTTTTCTTCATGGTGCTGGATTTTCTTCACACATCCCTACTCCGTAACCCAGTGTTTTCTCAAAGACAGACACAAACAAATTGCAACAGCAATGTTGCTCATGAAGATACCAGAAAAATGATTTCTTAAGCAACTCTATTTACAGCATGTGAAAGATTCCTTACCTGTTACTTTTTAATGGTTCAGCAGGCATGGATAATAGAATTCTATATTAAATATCTGGTCCAAATTTATCAACAGTTTATACTGGCTGAATTCTTTACTTTAGAAAAAATAAGCAAAGTAATTGCATGCAGATGGCTACAACAACTGTAAACCTGTTCTGCATGGATATGTGCTCTTGTATTCATTACAAGTTTTCAATCACTCTCTGACTGGTGGGCAAATTGTTCTAAATTTTAAGTATCCAAAACAAAAAGAAAAACAACTGTGTTTCCTCTGAATAACACTAAGAGGGTTTCAAGTGTCCAAGCCAAAGAAAATATAATTATCTCTACTCCCATCCTTCAGCATTAAATACTCATTACCAGATATCTCCGCATTTATTATTCAACTCTCATTGAGGTTTGTATTTGAAAATGATGGAGACTGTACTTAGAAATTGCTTAGAATCACTAATAATGTTTATTTTTTCCCCTTTTTCCACATAAATTGACAGAATCCTTGATTCAGAATTTAACTTTTTGGCTTTATGCCTGAAATTTATTGAAGTTCTTCTGTACTCAGTCAATGTTTGTATTGCTTTCTGCATTTGTTATGAGTATTTCATGTTCCATACTATTTCATAAACAAAAAACTTTACTTGAAAGTGCTTAAGGCTGGTAAAGTGTGACATCCCCCAAAATGCATATCCTGAAAAAGCCAGGAAACAACAAGTTATGGAACATCGGTAACCACATTCCAGTGATGACAGATCATATTCCCCTTGATACTAATACTACATCACTCCAAAGATTTTCCTTCTGCCTCCAATTGATAAAGAAACACACTTCACATTAATCTTCCTCACAACATAATGAAAAACCTTAATTAGAACTTTAGCAAATACTCAGGATTGATATGAGTAAACATGTTAAAGCACATGTTGGAGGCAGACTTTGAAGAATCTTAGATTTTTCCCTGTTCTGTAGACAAAAAGAGAGATTCACCAAGTCCCTTTGGACTTTGGAGAACATATTGGAGAGTAAGCTGGCCTACAGTTCTAAATTCACTTCTTCCACTAACTGCTGTTTATATTACTGTGCACTTAAAAAATGACTGCATCACAACTAGAGGTAGGGCAGAATCTGTTTGGGCTTATCCAAAGAAAGGCAGATCTGCTTTGTGGTTGGGGTGGGGGAAAAGGAGGAAGGTCAGAAACTGCTGCAAAAGGTGCTTTGCAGCAATGACTCACCCTTCCTTCACCCCAGGAATGTGCATAAAGGTATGAAATCTGGGTGGGGCAAGTCTCTATGTCCAAGCAGTGAGGAAGCCAGCACCCATCCTCCCTCCCCTAGTGGAGGCGAATGTCAGGTATATTCCCTACCTTTAAAATGGGGAAAGCCTTTGGAATAGGATTAATCTTTCAAACTGGTAGAACTTTTTAAGGGTGCCCACAGTACAGTATGCCCATTAATAACCATATGCCAAACAGTGCAAAATAAATGCATCAGACCTGCAACCCACTCAGACTGTGCATTGGGTTCAGTCTTTAATGCATTTGAGAACTTTAGTCCATGCTAATGAAAGTTTGGTGAGCGTGTGCCGAACGTTAAACTTGAACCTCCAAGAGAACCTGCAGGGCTAGGTTTATATTTGATTTGTGTAGATTGGATAGCAGGTATCTGGATATGCCTGCAGGTATATCCTATCAAGCTACTAGGTAAAATTCCAAAAGCTGATTGTCAGCAAAATCTTGGGAAGCTGCTTGTGTGAAGTTCCAAAAAGGTTAATGCAGTAATAGTTTCATGTGTGGTCTCATTCATGTCTTATAGAGGAGGATTCTTTATACCTCTATGGTATGTTAACTCTGCAAAAAAACCCAATTTGCATTAGCTTTCTCCACCTCTGACCATATCACATTGCACATTTGGCATCTGGCATCTTCTTTAGTGCTTTATCAACCATTTCAGTCCAACTATCCTCTTCCCATGAAATACACGTAAGACGTGGCTCTGAAAAATACAAACATGCCATCCAGAATATTTCCCCAAAATTATTCTGTCAGAGTGGGGAACCTCCACAGCAGCACATGCACACACAAGACAGGCAACAGTGTCACTAGCCTAACCCAAGCAAGCAAATGCTCAGGACCATTCACACGAAGACCCTGAGCATCCAATACCTATTTTGGGGCCTTTGCCCTTCCTCTCACCCCACTGCCCTTTGGAATCCTGACATCTAATTTCCAATGAGCCCATGCATCTAGAGTTTTTCCTGCCTACTGCTACATCTGGACACTGCTCTCTAAACGGATTTTCCCCCTAACATGGGGGTGTGAGAGATAGGGTTTCACTCATCACCAAGGTACTGTCTCTGGGAATTAGCCCCTTCCAAGTCCTCTTCGTGGCTTGGTCAGGTCACTATCGTCCTCCCCTTCCAGGGTAGGGAAGTCCTATTGGATAACTGTCCCGATCTTTGGCACCACTGCCCTGTCCTATTCCACCGGCCCAGTGACTGGTAGGGGAACCCAGGCCCACTCTCTACTCTGCATTCCAAATCAGGGACCTTATGTCTAGCAACTGTGATCTGCTTTCTCTCAGGCCCTGCTGCTCTTCCCTAAGATTGCTTCATACATATTCTGACTCTGCCCTCTCTGGGTTTACCAGCTCAAACTCCTTCCTCTGAGGGAGTAGCCACAGACTTCTTAACTCCATAGCCCCAAACACACCTTACTTCTTCCAGTAAGTGACTGCAGATAATTTCTCCTGTATCCCCTTTCTGCTGCCAACTTCCGGGTTTTATACCAGCCCCACCTGTTCCTTCTCAGCTGGGCTCCATCATCAATCAGCCTTTCAATCCCCAGCTGTCCCCCAGGTTCAGCCTAGCAGGCTAATTAACCTAACAACCTACTCTAGCGTGTGTGAGGTGGGCACTCCAAACCAGCAAGTAATGTAGCAGGCTGTATTAACCTTCTGCCAGCTTTTTCTCTGGTGTCTGGAGGAAGGAAGGGAGAAAAATGGCCTTGCCTTTTTGACTCCTTCTCTTAGCTTTTCTCCTCACCCCAAATATGGAATGCAAGCCTAAAATGATCTCTCCACGGGGTTTAGGGCAGGTTGGGAATGCTGTCAGAGCCTGCTGACCTCTAACCGGTTAGGAGAGTGCCACACAGAAGATCCCCAGTGCATTGCTGGTATTATATAATGGGGCCCTATGTATGTACTCTGGCAGTATATAGTACCTTCTCCACTATGTATGAGTTTTGTGAAAAGAGGCAGCGTGCATTCCATTCCTAATGGTTTTCTGAGAGTATCAGACAGAGCTCATAGTAATACAATTAATAGTTTATCCCTGAAATTCTTTTTCAGTCCATTGTATTTTTAAAGGAAAATACCTTTTTTTCATTACTCCTGTCCAGTGACATTTAATGAGTTCCTCTAACACTTCAATGTGTTCTTCCCCTTACCATATTTATTTACCAAGCAAAGAATGCACATCAATAATGGAACAATGTTCGCTAAACTCAAAATTTCATTTTGAGCAAATTTGAATCAGATTTCGCTCTACTTGTATTACCAAACATTCAACAAATATATATTCTACAAATCTTCCAAGTATCCAAAAATAATTCTGTAAACATGTCTGCAACAGGTCAGCAATAGGTCAAGTATTCTGAATATTCTTTAAATTTTGAAAGCTATTGCCTCAGGAATTTTTACATGGCATATCAGAAGTACAACTTTCTGTAAAGGCCTGCAGCTCTGGTTCTTGATAATAAACAAAAGAAGCCAACCCCACAGGGTGACTAGGTTTCAAACTAAAAATTAAATACTGAATCTGAAGTAGAAAAGGAGAGTACTTCCTTGGCAGTCATTTAAACAGAAATTCATCAATGTTGTTTTGATAATATTAACTTTCCTCATTTCCTTTAGAGACTGTTGTTGATTTTCAAACTTCAGTCAGGATCTATCAGGGAAAGAGTTTAATAACATTTCTTTTGTCAGACTGAAGTAACTTAAACTAACATACCTTGCCTGTGTGACTCTGTCCTACCCCAACAGTCATGACAGTAAAAGCCTGAAGTAATTTTCAGCCATATGTCTTTGTATCTATACCTCTTCTGGGATGGTTGTCATTCATCTCAGACAACCGGCATTAGAGAAGTATTACTGCTTTTTAGGTAAGTAGCATTAGCTCTCTTCTGTTCACGAAGAAGATAATAGAAAACAGACTGTAGGCCAAATTCTGCTTTCAGTTATACAATGTCCTCAGTGGAGTTCCTTCAGATTTATTCTCTGTTTTCATAAACATGGTGTGAAATCCTGAGTCCACTGAAGAGAAGAGCAAAATTCCTATTAGATTTCAGTGAAGCTAGGATTTCATCCATGGAATATAGCCTATCTGCTTCTAAATCTTCCTGTTCTTCTTTTGCCATCAAGTAATATATACCCAAAACCATTTTCTGTATTCTAATTATTGCTAGAAGTTATAAATTCAAATAAGCTTGATTTTTATCAACTAATTTCTATTTCAGACCTTTAGGGCAGCATTCTGCCCTGACAGATGCACCTTGCCATCCCAATGACTTTAAAGTATGTCAAGAAAGACTAACAATAAACTAAAACCCAGGGAGAAATAACCTACAACACAAAGTGGACTCCCCCTCTCCAATAATCTTCTAGTCCAGGGGTTCTCAAACTGGAGGTCATGACCCCTCAGGGGGTTGTGATGTTATTACGTGGCGGGTCACGAGCTGTCAACCTCCACCCTCAAACCACACTTTGCCTCCAGAATTTATAATAGTGTTTAAATATAAAAAATGTGTTTTTAATTTATAAGGGGGATTGCACTCAGAGTCTTGCTGTGTGAAAGGAGTCACCAATGCAAAAGTTTGAGAACCACTGTTTTAGTGAATATCTATAACAATTAGTAGAGAGATTCAGGGCAATGTGTAGCTCAGCTAAATTTACTTTAAACTCATCCCTTAATATTTAATGACTGCATCATAACATTTACAGCAGTTCTGAGAAGTGGTGAAAATATTTAAGCACTTATATTTCTGAGCTGCAAAGACAAGAGATGAAAATTAGAGCTATACAGAGCAATTAATAAAAACAATGCATAAATCAGTATGAATATTTCAGTTTAGCTGTTTTCTAAAACTCATCATTACCTGGTCATAATGGACTATTTTTGCTTTTTACTTGAAAGACATAACATATCAGTGTTATCAAGAAACTGAAGTGCACTTTTGCTCATTTTGGTATTCCAGAACAACTAGCGTCAAAAACAGACCACAATTCACTGCAGCAAAATTTAAGTCATTATAAATGGAATATGATTTTGATCATATTACTAGTAGCCCACATTACCCACAAGCAAATGGGGAGGCTGAGAGGGTTATACAAACATGCAAGAAAATCTTACAGCATGAAGATCCATTCTTTGCTCTCTGAGTTGCATATCAACCGCAACAGCAACTACTGGATATAGTCCAGCACAACTCCTGATAGGAAGACAACTCAGATCTACTGGTCCAACTTTGGAAAAGAATCTATCTCAAAAGGGACTCAACATGAAGAGAGGTTTCAGAGTAGCAGCCGTGTTAGTCTGTATTCGCAAAAAGAAAAGGAGTACTTGTGGCACCTTAGAGACTAACAAATGTATTAGAGCATAAGCTTTCGTGAGCTACAGCTCACTTCATCGGATGCATTTGGTGGAAAAAACAGAGGAGAGATTTATATACACACACACAGAGAACATGAAACGATGGGTTTATCATACACACTGTAAGGAGAGTGATCACTTAAGATAAGCCATCACCAGCAGCAGGGGGGGGAAAGGAGGAAAACCTTTCATGGTGACAAGCAAGGTAGGCTAATTCCAGCAGTTAACAAGAATATCAGAGGAACAGTGGGGGGTGGGAGGGAGAAATACCATGGGGAAATAGTTTTACTTTGTGTAATGACTCATCCATTCCCAGTCTCTATTCATAGGAATAGCACCACCCTATATCGGAAACCTACTGACCGCTATTCCTACCTACATGCATCTAGCTTTCATCCAGATCATACCACTCGATCCATTGTCTACAGCCAAGCGCTATGATATAACCGCATTTGCTCCAACCCCTCAGACAGAGACAAACACCTACAAGATCTCTATCATGCATTCCTACAACTACAGTACCCACCTGCTGAAATGAAGAAACAGATTGACAGAGCCAGAAGAGTACCCAGAAGTCACCTACTACAGGACAGGCCCAACAAAGAAAACAACAGAACACCACTAGCCATCACCTTCAGCCCCCAACTAAAACCTCTCCAACGCATCATCAAGGATCTACAACCTATGCTGAAGGACGACCCATCACTCTCACAGATCTTGGGAGACAGACCAGTCCTTGCTTACAGACAGCCCCCCAATCTGAAGCAAATACTCACCAGCAACCACACACCACACAACAGAACCACTAACCCAGGAACCTATCCTTGCAACAAAGCCCGTTGCCAACTCTGTCCACATATCTATTCAGGGGATACCATCATAGGGCCTAATCACATCAGCCACACTATCAGAGGCTCGTTCACCTGCGCATCTACCAATGTGATCTATGCCATCATGAGCCAGCAATGCCCCTCTGCCATGTACATTGGCCAAACTGGACAGTCTCTACGTAAAAGAATGAATGGACACAAATCAGACGTCAAGAATTATAACATTCAAAAACCAGTTGGAGAACACTTCAATCTCTCTGGTCACTCGATCACAGACCTAAGAGTGTCTATACTTCAACAAAAAAGCTTCAAAAACAGACTCCAACGAGAGACTGCTGAATTGGAATTAATTTGCAAACTGGATACAATTAACTTAGGCTTGAATGGAGACTGGGAATGGATGAGTCATTACACAAAGTAAAACTATTTCCCCATGGTATTTCTCCCTCCCACCCCACCCCCACTGTTCCTCTGATATTCTTGTTAACTGCTGGAATTAGCCTACCTTGCTTGTCACCATGAAAGGTTTTCCTCCTTTCCCCCCCCTGCTGCTGGTGATGGCTTATCTTAAGTGATCACTCTCCTTACAGTGTGTATGATAAACCCATTGTTTCATGTTCTCTGTGTGTGTGTATATAAATCTCTCCTCTGTTTTTTCCACCAAATGCATCCGATGAAGTGAGCTGTAGCTCATGAAAGCTTATGCTCTAATAAATTTGTTAGTCTCTAAGGTGCCACAAGTACTCCTTTTCTTTTAACATGAAGAGAGTAGCCAAGTCAAATAATAAGAAAGAAAAAAAAGCTTCCAAACACTTTTACAACAAATTACACTCAGAGAACTGCTAGAACCTGGTGACCATGCTTGTGACAAGTTGGATGGAGAAAAAGGATGGACAACTCTAGCCATAGGAAAGAAAAAGAATTCAGTACTCTGATTATATGTGATCAAATCAAGAGAGGACAGTTCAACAGAAATTGTTGATATCTACAGTTTGTTCCTCAAAAAGAACAATCAACAGAGTGAACTCTCCAGATGGAGGATGCAGAACAAGAAAAAGAAGACTCGAGGATTCCAAACCAAACACAGCTAGTTATTGCAACTAATGGATGGCCAGATGACCAAGTTGTAATATGTTTAAAGTCATGTAGTTAGAAAACCAGTATGATTCAGAGACACTTAACAGATTGATATGTACTGAACTTCAAAGAGTGGGAAAGTTTTAATTTTGTAAATGGTAGGAATGTCTAATTTAAAGGGAAAGATGTAATAGAATGCTAAGCTATATTATACTGCTCAGCTACTAGGTGGTGCCATGCGTAACATACCTTATTTAAGCTAACCTCAGCCATACCTTGCAGAGTATTAAAGGATCTTATGGATGACACATCTGGGGAAATCTCTCTGAGAAGGAAGCTCTGAAGCCAGTCCATATCTGGTACAGAAGTCTGACCTTCTAGTAGCAGTCATGCAACCTACTGTGTATAATGTATACATGACAGTGTTACTCCACTTTTATACAAACATGTATTCACTGTTTTCACTCTGCAATAATGTTGTGATGAACCAAGACCAATATTTCTCAGGGTTTTTTTTTTTAATTTGGAAGAAAGTAAATGAGCATGCATATAATGCATAGATTAAAAATGTGATTAGCAGGGAAACATTTCTCTCATAAAAGAACATTATTAGAAGGAAAACAAACCTTATAAAACATACAAGAATATTAAACTACATAGACTGAAAATTAATGGAAAATAATAGTTTAGTAGCAATGTGAGGCTCAGAATAAAAGGACTCTGTGCGATTGTATTGGCAATTCTGCAGATTCCATAACAAACAACAGTTACAATTTTGGAAGGGCCTAAAAGAAGCAAGACAAAAATTCCTGACATAGTTAATGCCACATGCTTTTGTAATATTCTACTGTATTCCAAGTAGTGTTGCCAGATGTAGTAGACAGAACTCAGACAATCAAAACCAAACAAAAAACCCCAAAATAGCAGCTATTTATTGGTTAAAACATCTATTCAATAAGACTGGCAGCCCATGGGGATCCAGGATCACTGGCTACTGGATCTGTGACTTTCCTTTGATTATGTTTTGAATACCTAAGTAACATTTTCTATTGGGCCATATTGAGCTTGCTAAGCTATAGATACCATTAGCAGTTCAAAAAGCTATGAACTGCTTTAAAAACTGCCCCAAGGTATAGTTACTTTGGGCAAATGGGAATGAATGCACCACTGAACAAATACTGGAAGTTATCTTTTTTCTCTCCACTCCCTCCTCTCCAAGAGACCAAAGGTGAACGTAAGGGTAAAAAGCTGGGTATTTTTGTGTCTGGTCCTTTCTCTAGTACTTTTGTAACAATCATAAGAAAGCTGGTCACTGCATCATGAAAGCATGAAGCTGGTAGCATCTTTCTCATTAGCAGAGAACTTGCTGCTTAACAGGAGCTGCTCATTCTAGGTTTGAACTTGTTTAGAAGAAACAAGTGGAGGGGAGTGAGGTAAACTATATGCTATTAAAAATAACTAGCCAAATTAGGAGCAACAATGACTGAATATTGCTGTTCAGCATTTTTCATTCAAACTTTTTTTTAAAGGAAAAGTGACCTTTTAAAAAATACAATAAATGTCCAAAAATTTCTATTTCTAAAATTTCATATTTTTTTACAAAACCCCCCAAAATTGAAATTTCCACTGTTTCATATTTTCCTCCTCTCTCTTCCTTTCCACTACCTTCCCCCTCCCACCATTTTGCCACTAAGAAAGGGAGGGGAAGAAAAGAGGAAGAGAAATAAAAACCTGTGTGGGGGGGATTCTCATTTTTTTCTTGTTCCACTAAAAAAAAAAATTCTGAAAATTTTCTAAATTTTTCCCCACCAAAAATATTTTTTTCCATTTTCAACCACTTGTACCAATGAAACCTCTGGAAATGATCACTTTACTAGGCATCTCTCAGTGCCTCATTTCTGTAACACCCCTTCTGCCAAGTCACACCGATTTCCAGAGATAGAACCTTTCAGGAATTCTCTGCTTTTCACAAGGGTACAGTAGGGCTCTGCCTCTCCTCCTACTCCAACCTGCACAGCATGAACGAACTGCCTATCAGCAGGTTTCTGCAACATGACAAACCTGACTTTGTGGAAGCAGATTGAAAGATTTTCCACTATGTTTCACTAGGGATGAAGTATGCCAGATCTGTTTGATATAAATCAGGAGGACAATAGTAGAACAGAGCAAACTGATTTAAAATAAAAATAATTCAAAAAAAATTGACAATTTCAACATTCATCAAAGTCAGACACATATGTAGAAACATCAGAATTAGCTGAAATCACATGCAAAGAGACAGACAAGCTTATGAGAGCAAGCAAAGCAACTCAGGAACTACTCCATCTCCATTTCCCCGCTAATCACATTCACACGTGCAGATAACATTATTTAGAAACAAAATACAAAGTAAAGCATAACTATGAAAAAATTAATAGTAATCCAGATACCAAACTAGCATGGACTTCAGGGCAATTATTTTTCATTTGTACTAGGCAAAAAACACAGACAGCAAAACGTATTCAGTTTAGTTTGAATGTGGTTACATAATAATAGATCTATTAAGCTATTTCTACCTATAGATTTATTTTGTTTCATTTTATTTTTGAGGAGCTCTCTTTTGTTTTCCAAATTTATATGCTCAAGAAAAAAGTTTTGTTACCCCTGAACTGAGAGTAACCAACACTTTCACTAAAAATAAATTCAGAACAAAATGTTGCAGCATTATCTGTAACTGTGAACTGTGTCCATCAGAATGGAGCTCAATCTGTCTAGCCTCCAAGCACTACCCCAGTGGAAGTGTTTGATAACACCACACTTTCTTCTCTCAGAGGGAAACATATCGCAGGGTACTATACAGGACAGACAACAAAAAGTATGATCTAATGGCTTTTCATTAACCACATTTCAAAGCTACTATGCTTTTGGAAGACTGTCAGCTCATGGGCTAGCAGGATGTCTCATGACATCCTTTTAGTTCATGACCTGCTCAGGATGTAGGTACATTTCAACAGCTTCCAGCAGACAACAACCCCATCTGTAATTTTAATAAAATCTGTTTAAACATTTACTGCTGCTGGGAACTCTAGTATACTGTACAACATCCTTATGTCTGGCCGGCTACCAGAGAGCCAATGCAGGTCACAAATACCACGGTATGAGTGATATAAATACATAGGCAGATAAAGAGTGATCTGGTGATTCTCAAAGAAAAACAAGATAGCACCTAACTAGTTTTGTTATGCTGATTTTTATTATGGAAAAATTTAAGGGGAAACATTTACCTTACTGTAAATACCCCTGCTTTCCTCTCCTCCCTCCTATTGTATTTTATGTGTCTTGGTTTTCAACAGTTCTGTTGTCAAATCTCTTGGAGGTTTTAAAATTCACTTACCAAAGCAATAAGCAGAGTATGTTCACGCATTATTCATATTTGGTCCCCTGTTTACCTTTGTTTCAAAAGGATTAAGTATTGTCTTCCTTTTATTATTATTGTTTACAGCAGCAGTTTTAATCATGAAAGGAAGATTATTTTAAAAATTAATTCTATATCCCTTGAAATCACCTCTCTAAAAATGTCTCTTGTGTCTTCAGCCAAAGACTTTTCCCCACATTCAGAACATAGTAGGTTGAGAAGTGCCCTAATATAAATGGATACAAGTTTCATTTAACCTTTCAATAAAATAAGAACTTATTCTCAGGTAAGCAAGCCAGAACTAAAAGCTTGTTCAGTCTAGGATAGTCTCTTTTAAGCTCCACCCATCAGCCCTTGGCAATTTCTCTTAAGCATGTGTCATGTGACACTCTTCCCTCTACCTGCAAACCCTTTAGCAGACATCTGATGAGATCCTACAAACAGGTCCTCTTCTGGGAGTTGTTGGCCAATACCTTTTCTGAGATCTGTTCTCCACGATATGACCCAGCCACCTTTCTATTAGACCTCCAGCTATACAAAAGTTATTCAACTCTTGCAGTCACTCTATACAAATTTAGCACTCTGCAGCAGCCATAAAAACTGTGACATACTATATACCATGCTTCCGAAATTCCAGAGGGTTTAGAACTCCTCTTTTGTCTTCCCACCAAGCTGGAAATTGATGGGCATGTCTCCTGAAGAAAATCTGCAGACTGGGAGTGTATGAATGGTGATGTTATCCCTGAAGTGAGCCTGTTATGGTGCAAAGGTATAAAATGGTCTTTTTTTTTCTTTTTTCTTTTTTTTTGTAGCCCTCCCAGGGTTCTAGGTCTAGAGAGCATCCAAAATTTGGAAGGTTCATCTGAACTAGATTGAATCTTCAAAAACTTTTGAGAATTGTCCATAACTAATATATAGCATAATCAAGAGATCTCAAGAATAATTCAGGATAAAAACAGCCCATCTTACACATAGGATTTTCAACTGCAAACCTCACCCTATATCCTCTAGTACGATCTGTGTTTTAAGAGCCACAATTTGATTCAGAGACAGTAATAATCAGCTGTGCAGACATTGTCTGCTGGAAAACACAAGTGGATTTAATGCTGATCCTACATAAATTCCAGCAATGTGACAATGAATGGTTTCCAAAGTGCACAAACTGCAGTAGGAAGAGGTTCTGAAACTGCAAATGTGGGATTTCTTTGTTGTCTTTTTTAACCTAATGAAAAATAAAATCAACACAGCAGGCAATAACATTCTCATAAGATGAGACCATTACTAAACAGATGCACTGTAAATATGATCTGGCCTAGCAAAAAAGAGGTGTTTTCAGTTTCAAGACCTGTGTTAAGAGCATGGGCATGGCAATTCTAAAACAATCAAGGTTTAAGTGCTTAGTAGAAATGGAAAGCTAAGTTCTGTAATCACATTTTAAAAATAGCCAATTTTCACACACACATCCTTTTTTGGTAGCCTTAAACTTCCACTGTTTGGGAAATGGTAATGCCTGGGTGTGGGGGGGGGAGCTTAATTTTTATGACTGAAATAAATATGGGAATGGGCAGTTGTTAAACATGTATTGTTGCACTCCCTATAGATATGCCTTGTGCTTTACAAATATATGCTACCCATTACCTGCTGTGTTGATTTTTCTTCTTAGATTAAAAAAATACAACAAAGAAATCCCACATTTGCAGTTTCAGAACCTCTTCCAATTGCAGTTTGTGCACTTTGGAAACCATTCATTGTCACATTGCTGGAATTTATGTAGGATCAGCATTAAAGCCTCTTGTGTTTTCCAGAAGACAGTATCTGCACAGCTGATTTTTACTCTCTCTAAATCAAACTATGTCTCTGAAAGCACAGATCATGCTAAAGGAGAGAGTATTCACAACTGTATTGAGTATCTCATGATACTTTGTATTATTTTTGTTCAAAGTCCCCATCCATGGGATCAGCAACTGGGTAAGAAACTCAGCTTTCATTTGTACAGATAATAACATGAAGCAAGTTTCTAGCTCTCACCATTGCAGAGACAAGCTTAAAACTATGAACCTCAATTGATCAAACATCAGAAAGCAAAAAAAGAAAAAGAAGGAAACCAACATTTAAACAAATAGGCAGGCAAAACGTCATGATTTTTAGGCCAATTTCATATTTTTTTGGTACCTGAGTCATGATTTTGGAATCCTTGAGGTTGAAAATATGGTTATCCTCAACTGCTTCTACACAGAATCGCCAGCCTAGGGTAATCTGCTACAAAAAAAAAAAAAAAGGAAAGAAACTGTCCTTGGGGTCCAGTGAAACTGGAGCTGCCAGCCACCAGAAGGAGAGAAATATCCAGGGAAGAAATTAACAAGATCTGGGAGAGCAGGGTGGAAGAGAGCCAAGCAGCAGGGAATTATGTGCAGAGGAATCAGGTAAGAAGGGGCCACATAGAATTATAGAATTGTAGGACTGGAAGGGATCTTGAGAGGTCATATAGTCTAGTCCCCTGCACTCACGGCACGACTAAGTATTATCTAGACCATCCCTGACAGGTAATTGCCTAACCTCTTAAAAATGTTCAATGATAGAGATTCGACAACCTCCCTAGACACTTTATTCCAGTGATTAACCAACCTCACAGAAAGTTTTTCCTAATGTCCAACCTAAACCACGCTTGCTTCTTGTCCTATTCTCAGAAGTTAAGAAAAACAATTTACTTCCCTTTTACTTGTAACAACTCTTTACGTACTTGAAAACTGTTTGGTCCCCCTTTTTTTCAATCTATCCTCATAGACCATATTTTCTAGATCTTTAATCATATTTGTTGTTCTTCTCTGAACTTTCTCCAATTTGTTCACATCTTTCCTGAAAGGTGGCACCCAAAACTGGACACAATACTCCAGTTGAGGTCTAATCAGCGTGGAGTAGATTGTAAGAATTACTTCTTGTATCTTCAAAAAGAAAAGGAGTACTTGTGACACCTTAGAGACTAACAAATTTATTGGAGCATAAGCTTTTGTGAGCTACAGCTCACTTCATCGGATGCATGCAGTGGAAAATGCAGTGGGGAGATTTTGTTTTCAATACTCCTGCTAATACATCTCAGAATGATGTTTGATTTTTTTGCAACATTATAGTATTCACTCAAATTTAGTGGCAAGTGACAAATTTAGTGACATGCCACTGAGAAGAGACTTATCACAGATTAGCACTTTGTTTTGTCTCTAAGGGAAGACCACAGTAATATCAGAACAAGACTGTAATAAAGCCTTGAAATAAAAATATCCTCAGCTGAAGTTTCTATCTCAAGAGACCCACTGGTCAAACCTATCAAGCTGAGCTAGAAAATTTATCTACAACCAGATTTTACTTGTAAAATGGGCTTTCAATTATTTTATTTTTTTAACCCAAGTGATGACTTGATTAAGCCTAATTTAAATAATTTCCAGATACTTACAAGTTTTTAATAATTCAAGTATACCACGTTAAATGTATAATTGGCATTTGTATTTCAATAACAGGTTTAACCCTAGCTACTTAGAAATGAATCAATAAATAGTAAAGAGTGCTGAGACTTGAATACATTATATTAGTTCAGCATAGCTTTTCTTTCCCAGGAAATTGTATTTATATGAAGTGAAAAGATAGGTAGTGTTGTCAACACTCACTATTTTATTGTGAAGTTTGCAATATTTGGTGTTTTTCTTAAAACCCCAGTTCTTGCAGGGGAAAAGGGGAATGATTATGTGACAATCTCAGATTTTACTGAAGAAAAAAGGTAAATTCTATCTCATCCGGGTTATGGAGAAAAACTTGAAAAATGTGACTGTGGTACTCCGGAGGCTCAAAAAACCAGAAAACAAATTAAAAGAACTTCAATTTTTGTTTTGTTTAATTTAATTTTGTGATTTTCATGGCAATCTCACAGATTCTGGAGATCTGAATCATTCTTTTTGGTCATTTGCGGTTAACAATACTAGATAGGTGAAAGAAGGCAGCAGGACTAATAATTATAGGTTTGAAATTTTTAAGATAATATCGAAGGTACTTTCATAGCTCCACTGCTGTGAGCTCCTCACAATCTTTTATGTATTTATCCTCAGAACACTCCAGGACCATTATTCACATTTTACACATGCATAGAGAGACTAAGGCCCAGATCCACAAAGGTATTTAGAATCCCAACTGTCATTGGCAAGTGGGAGCCTAAATATGTTTGTGGATCTAGAGCTAAGTGACTTGCCCAAAGTCACACACTTGGATTGACCAAGTCCCAAGCTAACACCCAAATCACTAACGCATCCTTCCTCTCTGCATTACACCAGTCTTTCTTTCCAGGTGCATTCGAGCTTTACATGAACTTTCCAGTCTCACAGGCTACAGAAAGAAACTTGTTTTAATGAGTTGAACGCTAATAAGTGTAGAGTTGATTTAATATTTGGTTTAACCATAAAAGAGGCATTCTGGTTTATGACAAGTTGACACCTGAAGTAAAAATTTGTACACTGATTGATTGGACTATCCAATTTCTTTCTTTGAAGATTAGATTGTATTCCAATTGGTCCACATCAGATTTTAAAAAGGGAGCCAGCCAAAGGGCTGTGGTTAGCATTAGCGCTGCTCTAACTTGAGACAACTGTCCCCAAAGGTCCATACAACACTCAAGAAGCATAGTGCAGGTCACCTTCCCCACCTCTGACATGCCCTCTGAACCGGGGATTCAGGTGGGAAGAAGAAGAGCTGGCTGCACTAGCTTTACATTCACTGGAGACTCCCCCATGTCAACAGAAGCCCCAGCAAAGGATCTGAGCAGTACAGAAGTAAGCAGAAAGAGGCAAATAATCCACCACAAAGTATCTATTGTGCCATTTGACTGATTCAGAGTAGGGACTTCAACCTAATCTCCCACATTCCAACTCAAAATTCTAATCACCAGGCTATTCTGAGGTTGGGAGCGGAGGGCTTGCGCTCTCTCGTTTTTCATGAAAAGTTTTGAGAGGTTTTAGTTTTACCCCAGTGTGGAATGGGAAATATTATGAAATCTTAAAAGTTTTTGCAGGACAAAAAGCCATTTCCTGCTGAGCTTGAATGATAATGCATTGCAAGGGGGTTGAATTAAAGTTTCAAGGTTAACCTCAACTCTGGCGTGCTGGACTTGTAACATAAACAACATCCTTTTAACTTAAGTTGTGTAGGTTTTTGTTGTTGTTTTTCTACTGTAGGTTCCTCCATGGGGAGGTGAATTTGTTTTGATTATTTTAAGGGGGGGAAAGGGAAAAAACATGAAAACACAAATTTAATTATTAGATAACAACCTCCAAACATCAGGCATCATTAGCAGGGGGTGAACCTAGTCCATTTCTTTCCCAGTGTGACACCAAAGGAATGATGGGGCACCGAGGCCTGCCATAAGCCTCTCCTTCTCCCCCACCTCTCCCACTACAACTGCTCTGGCAGCTGCTAGGCATTCCTGGCAAGTGTGTGTTGCTGTTGTGCCAGTGGCAGCTGCAGCATTGGCCCAGCTCTTCAGAAGTTTCAGGTTTCACAGCCTGTGAAAATTTTCCTGTGGAACGCACTTTAGAGAAAGGAAATGGCAATTTTCAACCATTTACTCAGAAAAACCTGCAATGGAATTTCATGGGACAACCCCCCCCCCCAAAAAGCAAAGCAAAACAAACAAAAAAACCCCACCCCACACTTCTGTAGCACATGGGCTTTCCCACTCATGAATTTCAAAGGTCTGCTGCAAATAATAAAGATATCAGTGCTGCTCAAAAAAGCACTACCATTATCATCACAAGAATCTTTTACAGTGGAAAAGTATTACACAACCCAAATAAAGGTTTTGCTACCAGTTCCCCCTCTAATAAAGGAAATGTTTGTCAGTTATTTTAACATTTTCTCATATGATTTGAAAATTAGGACTAATGATCCATAAAATAGGCCCGATAAAATCTCAGCCTTTTGTTATCACCATCCATTATGGTTGTTCGGTATTTGTGCAGAACTTTGATAACGTAAATTGCTATATAAGGACTCAGTATTTTATTATTCTGTAATTTATCGTTCTTGAGTTGCCAATAAAAGTGATGAACAATAGATCAAACACAAAAGAAAAACATTGGGAAACAACTTGACTCATTCATCCTTTAGATTTCCCTCTAGATATGAGCCAATAATCTGGGATGGGAGTATATTCATTTATTTACAATTAACCTGAGACTGGATCTATTCAACTCAATAGTTGGTGTCCTAATACAAAATACATAGATAAAAAGGAGGTGAAGACTGTTGTATAATATAATATTGGTGATGGGGTAATGCTTAGTTTCAGTTCACTAGTGCCCCAGAAACTGCCCAGACCTGCTTAACTTTAATGTTCAGCCTGTATTTTGTTCCAAACCTTTTCATCAACACCAGTACGGTTCAACATCACAGTTTTTAATACCTATGTGTTTCAGCTCCTCTTTACCAGGGCTCTACGAGGAAAAGCAATTGCCCTATCTTGGGAGCTTTTTCAGTCTAGCTCAGCTAGCTCTATTCTCCTCCCTTTTTCATATTTTCTTTCTGGCTTTTATCAGGTTAGCCATTTGAGGGCTAATTAGTTCCTTCCTCCCCAGTCTCTTCTTCTGATTAGCTAAATTGCTCAATCAGGCATCACTGGAGAAACTAATTGATGCTACAGTGCTCAGAATGCTAACCCACCTGTCAGGCCTTAACACTCCGTCACTGTGTTACTGTAAATTCCACAGAATAATGCATGTATGATGGATAGGGTACCAGTCACTGACTAATCATATTTGATATTGATTGGACTTATTGATAAATTGGCACTAAGAATTATGTTGTTTTGTTTTCAGATTACAATTTACATGAGAGATCCTGATAAATTACTTCAGAGTTAACACTTAAAGCCAATACAATGAAAGCCTAATTAGCATTCTAAAAGGTCCTTGACTAGGAAACATAGGAAAAAAAGAATCTTAACCTGGTTTGCAAGATTCACGTGTCAGGCTAGGATGAGGAAGATTTACATGTTCATGGGCTTCAGCAACAATGAAGAAGTCATTGTGTGGGAGTGTCAGAGAATTGTACAGGTCCTCCTTGATATTATCACATAGCTCTGAATAGGTCCATGCAATAGAGAATAGAAGTGGAATGTACAAGGGATTTGGAGCCAGAGAAGGGAGGTCTAACACATAACCAATCTTTCTATGAAAATGTTACAAATAATTTCATACCCCTGTGGGTAATAAGCAAATTGACACCTGGCCACATCAAAGGAGTCGATGGAGTAGGGGCACAGGTAAAAGGTCCATGAAAGCTTCTGATGACATATGGCCCCAAAATTAGACCCCTATGATATAAGTGAATATTGGCTGAATTCACTATAATTGCTCTCTGTCTGATACCCAGATTTAGGCTAGATACGTCAGACTTTTAAAATTTTTGTTATGATACAATTTTCTCTGCCTTTCTCTAATTACAACAAAGCTTATTAATAGGTGGTCTATGACATTTTGGGATGGTGTTTACTATACTCTTTCGGAAGGACAGGTAATGAAGATAGATTTATGTGTGTATGTTTTAGCCATAACAGGGTTCAGAGCCAACAGCCCAGCTCAGTGAAGCTCACTCTCCATAGGTGCTTTGTTTGCAGTGACCCTGAAGCACAGGACAAGCCAGAAGATCGCAGATAAGAGAAGAGTTTGAGTGACTAAACAAAAGGAGTATTTGTAGCACCTATGAATGGGCAAGGCCAGATGGCTATGGAAGTGTAGTGAGAGATAGATATATTAGCTCCAGACTAAACAAATCCCTGGTACCAAGTTAAGTGAAATGGAAGCTGCTCCAGGTCAATTAAGACACCTGGGGCCAAGTAAGAATTTTACAGAAGGCAGGGAGAAGGCTAGGTTGATTGGGACACCTGAAGCCAATCAGGGGCTGGCTGAAACTAGTTAAAAGCCTCCCAGTTAGTCAGGTGGGTGTGCATGTCAGGAGCTGTGGGAAGAAGTTGTGCAGTTGGAGAGGCTGAGTAGTACACACCATATCAGGCACAAGGAAGGAGGCCCTGAGGTAAGGGTGAAGTGGAGCTTGAGGAAGTGAGGGCTACTGTGGGGGGGAAGTAGCCCAGGGAATTGTACATGTCATGTTTCTAAAAGGTCAGCTACCATAGCTGATACTATTAGGGTTCCTGGGCTGGAGCCCGGAGTAGAGGGTGGGCCTGGGCTCTCCCCCACACCTTTGTCCACTGATTAATCACTGAGACTGGGAGACAAGAGAGACTGTGAAAGGAAGGATAACTTCTCCTCACCTCCCTCTCTGGCTTATGATGAAAATGGATCAGTAGACCGTGACCCTTGTCTCTAGAGAAAGAAAGGTTATGTGGAGGGTCACAGTGAGCCTCTCAGGCTAGCGAAATCTGCCAGGAAATGTGGGATCCATGGAGCCAAGGACAGAGCTTTGTCACAACTGGTGTCAGGAATGGGATTTCGTTCACAGCGTGACGGAAGAAAGAGGATTTTTTTTCTTTAAAAAAGTGCACTGGGGGTTTGGATTTTTTTTGTTTTGTTTGCTTTGTACCACAATGGAGGAGGTGGTAAGAGCTCTGATAGAAACCACGGCAGCCCAGCAGGAGGCCACCCGGGTTCAGGCAATGGCACAACAGGAGTCCATTCGGCTACAGCAGGAAACCAATCAATTATTGATGAGCCAGGCGAACCAAGATCGTGCTCTCTTGAGAGAGGTAGTGTACCAGCTGAAGACCCTCACCATCCAGGCCCAGGGGTCCGACGGGATGCAAACCCTGAGGTCCACTGGTTGTCTGCCAAAGATGACGTCAAGAGATGACGTAGAGGCATATCTCCTCTCATTCGAAAGGACTGCTCAGCGTGAGGTGTGGCCCCAGGAGCAGTGGGCCAGCATCCTCGCCCCTTTTTTGTGTGGAGAGGCCCAGAAGGCCTACTTTGACTTGCCTGCCATGGATGCCACTGACTATACCCGTCTGAAGGCAGAGATCCTAGCACAAGCAGGAGTAACGGCAGCGGTAAGGCCCAGAGGTTCAAAGAGTGGAAATACCAGGAGAACAAACCCCCGAGGTCCCAGCTATTTGACCTCATACACCTCGCACAGAAGTGGTTACAGCCTGAGGTGTGAAGGCCGGAGGAGATTTTGGAAACCCTGGTTATAGACCATTACATGCGGGGACTGCCGCCAGATCTCCGCAAATGGGTAGGCCAGAATGATCCATCCACGTACGACGAGATGATAACACTGGTAGAAAGACGGATGACAGCCAGGGTACTGGACCCAACTACGCAAGGAAGGCCCCTTTTGAAGCAAGCACCTGACCCCAACCCTGGAAGGTTGGGCAGCCAAACCCCTGGGGAGTCCTAGGTGGAAGAAGGGGGGGCCGAAAACCAGTGGGGATCCCAGAAGGAAGGGATTGGCCTGAGTGGGGAGAGCCCTGGGACTAAACCCCCTAACCCCCAGGATAGGGGAGTGATTAAAAGCAATTATAGATGTTATACATATGGGGAGTGGGGACACATAGCAGCACAGTGTCCCAGGATCGAGACGCCTATGCAATGTAACTTGGGGGATTGGGAGGTCCCATGCTCCCTTATCCACCTCGCGGGGGTCGCATTAGCCCCGCATAATTACACCAGGCCAGTGAGGATAAATGGAGCAGAGACTACAGCGCTTGTGGACTCTGGGAGTGCTATCACCCTCATATCGGGTAAGCTGGTAAAATATAGTGAGTTGCTACAAACCAAACGCATAGCAGTGAAGTGCGTGCATGGGGCCATGAGCCATTACCCCACCATCCCAGTGGAGATAGAGGTTCAGGGAAACCCCATTGAGGTGACCGTGGACGTAGTTCCTAAACTCGCATATCCTATAGTCATTGGGAGGGACTATCCAGGGTTTGATAATTTACTCCCCCCGGAGAGGCTGGAGGGAGGTGGGGACCCTGAGGACAGCGACTTGTCACCAGGGGAATGTCAACCCCCGATGTTCGCTGAGATTTCTCAGGATCTTCTCTCAGCCCCCCGAAAGACCCAGAACACAAAAAAGAAGAGGAAGGTCACGAAGGCCTTGGGAACCCGGATCCTGACCCAGGGCCAGAAGACCTCCCTAGTAGGCAGATGGACGCGAGCAGCCAACAGAGAAACTTCCACCACAGAAGGTGAGCCAGAAGCTGCCCCCAGCCATGATGGTGGCAAGCTGTTGGAAGAAGCAGAAGCCAGCCCCTGGGAGCTTGGGCAGGTTAGTTCCGGGAGAGAGACTTTTGGGCGGGACCAGGCGGAGAACTCCAGATACGATAACGCCAGGAAAGAGGTGGCCAAGATGGATGGGATACCCATGGATGGGAAGGTCTGGGGTCCCGGACCTTACTTTATAGTGAAGAAAGATCTCCTGTACCGCGTGGTGCAAATACAGGAGCAAGAGATACAACAACTTCTGCTTCCAGAAAACATCAAAAAGCCATATTGAGTCTCTCCCACAGTCACCTGTTTGGAGGACACCTAGGGGTAGAGAAAACCCAGGCAAGGATCCTGCGGAGGTTCTTCTGGCTAGGAGTACATGAAGATGTCCAGCGATACTGAACCTCTTGTCTGGAGTGTCAGTTACATAGCCCTAGCCCGCACTTGCGGGCTCCTTTGATACCTCTTCCAATAATAGAGGTTCCTTTTGAATGGATAGCCATGGATCTGATAGGACCCCTAGAGAAGACAGCTCACGGCCACCAACATGTGCTTGTTGTACTGGACTATGCAACCTGGTACCCGAAAGCTGTTTCCCCGCCCAACACAGCTGCCAAGACAATAGCTAAGAAGCTAGTACAGATCTTTGCCTGGGTTGGGCTACCCAAGGAGATATTGACTGATCAAGGGACACCTTTCATGTCTAAGTTGATGAAAGATTGCTCCATGTACAAGCCCTATGGCCCTCTGTATACCACCCGCAAACAGATGGACTTGTGGAAAGTTTCAATAGGACCCTCAAGGCCATGATCAGGAAAGTGGTGAGCCAGTATGGGAAAGATTGGGGACCCAATTGCCTTACCTCATGTTCGCCATCCGGGACGTTCCGCAAGCCTCCACGGGTTTCTCTCCATTCGAACTACTATATGGGCACCACCCTTGGGGCATATTGGATATAGCCAGAGAAGCCTGGGAAGAGAAGCCAAATCATGGAAGGAACATAGTTGAGCCTGTACTGCAGATGAAAGATCGGATAGCCCAAGATACGCCCATTGTACGGGAACACTTGGAGACAGCACAGGAGACCCAACGAACCCATTATAACCACCAAGTGAAGCTTCGACGGTTCCAAACAGGGGATCGGGTGATGGTACTGGTGCCCACAGCAGAAAGCAAACTGTTGCTCCAGTGGCAGGGACCCTACGAAATAATTGAAGCCGTGGGAGAGGTGAACTATTAGGTGCGGCAGCCAGGCCGCCGGAAATCGGAGCAAATTTACCACATCAATCTTCTAAAAACTTGGCACGATTGAGTGGCATGCTTAGTCATGCAGGAGACCCTTCCCCAGGAGGATAACTTACACAGGCAAGTGAGGATATCATCCAACTTGACGCCGATCCAAAAAATTGAGGCAGCCAACATGATTAATTGCAACAGAGATGTGTTCTCTACAAAACCAGGGTGGACGACTGAGACCTATCACCATATCTGCATGATCCCCGGAGCCAAGGTAACATTGAGACCCTACCGAATCCCAGCAGCCAAAAGAGAGGAAATCAAGGCCAAAGTAAAGAAAATGTTAGAATTAGGGGTTATTGAAGAATCTTACAGTCAGTGGTCCAGTCCAATTGCTCTAGTGCCTAAACATGATGGTACCATGAGATTCTGTAATGACTTCGCCTACTGAATGAAATATCCCAGTTTGATGCATACGCCATACTACACATCGACGAATTGGTTGACTGACTGGGTAGTGCCCGATTCTTGACTACACTGGATCTGACAAAAGGATACTGGCAGATTCCTCTGACCAAAGAAGCTAAATAAAAAACAGCATTCTCCACCCCGGATGGGCTATTCCAGTACACCGCCCTCTCTTTGGGCTACATGGGGCCCCAGCCACATTCCAGCACCTCATGGAATGCTGCGCCCCCATACTGGTTATGTAGCTGTATACCTAGATGATGTCATCATCCATACTCCAGACTGGTGAACCCACTTGGAGAAAGTTGAGGTAGTACTGTGCACCTTAAGGTGGGCTGGCCTCACTACTAATCCCGCTAAATGTGCCATATGGCTAGCAGAGGCTAGGTACCTGGTATATTGAGGGAAGGGGCATAGTGAAGCCCCAAACGAATAAGCTAGAGGCAATTCAAAACTGGCCCCAGCTGACCCAAAAGAAGCAGGTCCGTGTGTTCCTAGGCATGGTAGGCTACTACCGACGGTTTATTCCCCACTTTGCCACTAGGGCAAGTCCCCTAACAGACCTGGTGAAGGCCCGAGGTTCAGACATGGTAAAGTGGACCGAAGCAGCAGAAGGGGCATTTACAGACCTTCGGACGACTCTCTGTAATGACCCCGTACTCACAGCCCAGGACTTTACCAGGGAATTTGTTTTACAAACAGATGCTTCCAAGGTGGGGTTGGGAGCAGTTCTGTCGCAAATGGTGGGAGAAGAGGAACACCCAATCCTCTACCGAAGCAGAAAGCTTCTCCCAAGAGAACAGAAATATGCAGTAGTCGAGAGAGAATGCTTTGCTGTCAAATGGGCTACGGAGATACAGCGTTATTACCTCTTAGGCCAGCGATTTACTCTTGTGACAGACCATACACCCCTCCAGTGGATGCAGCGGAATTAGGAAAAGAATACAAGGGTCACCAGGTGGTTCTTATCCCTCCAGCCATTCCAGTTCCGCATACAGCACAGGGCTGGATGCCACCATGGCAACGCTGATGGTCTGTCACGAGCATACTGCCTGGCATCCGGAAGTTGCCCAACTTAACGGTGTTGAGCAGAGCGGGGGGATATGTGACAGGGCAAGACCAGATGGCTATGGAAGAGTAGTGGGAGATAGATATATTAGCTCCAGGCTAAACAAATCTTTGGTATCAGGATAAGTGAAATGGCAGCTGTTCCAGGTCAATTAAGACACCTGGGGCCAAGTAAGAACTTTACAGAAGGCAGGGAGAAGGCTAGGTTGATTGGGACACCTGAAGCCAATCAGGGGCTGGCTGAAACTAGTTAAAAGCCTCCCAGTTAGTCAGGTGGGTGTGCATGTCAGGAGCTGTGGGAAGAAGTTGTGCAGTTGGAGAGGCTGAGTAGTACACACCATATCAGGCACAAGGAAGGAGGCCCTGAGGTAAGGGTGAAGTGGAGCTTGAGGAAGTGAGGGCTACTGTGGGGGGGAAGTAGCCCAGGGAATTGTACATGTCATGTTTCTAAAAGGTCAGCTACCATAGCTGATACTATTAGGATCCCTGGGCTGGAGCCCAGAGTAGAGGGTCCGGGCTCCCCCCCCCACTTTGCCCGCTGATTAATCACTGAGACTGGGAGACAACAGAGACTGTGCAAGGAAGGATAACTTCTCCTCACCTCCCTCTCTGGCTTATGATGAAAATGGCTCAGTAGACTGTGACCCTTGTCTCTAGCGAAAGAAGGGTTACGTGGAGGGTCACAGTGAGTCTCTGAGGCTAGTGAAATCCGCCAGGAAATGCGGGACCCATGGAGGCAAGGACAGAGCTTTGTCACACACCTTAGCGATAAACAAATTTATTTGAGCATAAGCTCTCGTGAGCTACAGCTTACTTCATCAGATGCATTCAGTGGAAAATACAGTGGGGAGATTTATATAGAGAGAAAGAACATGAAACAATGTGTGTTACCATACACACTGTAACCAGAGTGATCACTTAAGGTGAGCTATTACCAGCAGGAGAGTGGGGACAGGGGGGAAACCTTTTGTAGTGATAATCATGGTGGGCCATTTCCAGCACTTGACAAGAACGTCTGAGGAACATTGGGGGCCAGGGGGATAATAATGGGGAAATAGTTTTACTAAAGAAACTATCACATGTACCATACCTATACAAGTCTCTTTTCTGTGGAAAGAACACAACGTTCTTACTATGTCTCATCTTGAGGACTGAGAAAACAAACTATGGCCCTGCTGTAAAGAGAATTATGTTTTAGCCTCAATATAAATAAAATTACACAGATATAGAAATAAATCTGAACTTTTTTTAATCTAGACAATGGACTGTATTATAAAAAAATTTGCTTCTGAGCCACTGTTAGCTAAACAGCAGTATCTTCCTTTGCATAAGAAAGCCTACCTATCAATTAGCACTTCAGAATATTGTAGCATTAGCTCATCATTCCTACAGTTCAGGTTTCCACACAAAATTCTGTCATTCTGGTGGTTGTTATGCAAAAGCCAAGTAAGAAAGCCTACCTATCAATTAGCACTTCAGAATATTGTAGCATTAGCTCATCATTCCTACAGTTCAGGTTTTCAGACAAAATTTCTGTCATTCTGGTGTTTGTTATGCAAAAACCAAGTAAGACCTTCACAATTTAGCTTCATTGATGTATAAGGACTTTTTCTCAATAGATAACATTCTTACAGTCACTAAGCAGTTCAATTTGGTCACACTTTTCAACAGTAAATTCTGTTTTTCCCTCCTTCACTTCTTTGGAAACATCTGCTAAAATGGCTATTTCTGAAAGAAGTACCTTACTAAGTTTAGTTACTGTTGTGAACCATCTGCCTGGTGATAACTCACATTATTCTCAAACCCTATGTCTGTCATACCTTTGATTAATTGTTGTTACTGCTGAAACAGGAATAATCTGTTGGAAGAATAATATAGACATACAAGTCAACACATCAAACTTATAACCATATGTTCACTCTGCAAGCAAATCCTCCTGAAGCATTGTAAGGGATTTATTTTAGTCTCCTCAATGCCAATAGATGGCTTCCATTTCTGATCTTGGCAGTTAATAGAACATAGCATGACATTAAAGAAAATCAATAGAGTTCTTATTGTTTCCTTTGAGCTTCTACTTCAAGATTTAGTGGATATGCATACAGATAACTGTTTTTTTTCCTTCTGCATCATCAGGCATAGAACACAGGAATATTTATTTTTAGTATTCTATCAGTAGCATTTCACAACGCCCAGAGCTTGGCAAACAAAACTGCAAGTGAGATGCATATTACCGTGAATATATATATGCATGTGGCAGAGAGGTAACCCAGTCATAATAACAATTTTTTTAAGTGTAATGGACAATTAGGAAGGCAGTGCTTTTAAGCACAGCCTTGATTACTTTTGGTGTATACATGCTGACTGCAAAGGAGTGATAAGAAACTAGAAGCTGCATAAAAGTAAGTTAATATACAATCCGATGTGCAAAATCCACGAGGGACTAACTGCTGAATAGCTTTGTGTATAAATTATGGTGTATATACACATCAGTCAATTTCTTTTATTAGTGATGGGCAAAAAACCTCAAAAGGTTCAGATAATTTCTCAGTAAGCTTTCCTTTTCTAATAGTTGTGTTTATATCTCTTTGTATTGCCCTGTATATCTCAGAAGTATTTCAAAATCAGGCTCTCACTAGAATTTCCTGGTTTTAGCTAGGTAGGAAATAAAACACTACACGTTTTTGTCTCTTAGAATTAGGGTACTTCTCATTTAGGGCAAGTGTCTGATCCTTTGAAGTGAGTAAAAGTCTTCCATTGACTGCAGTAGTCATGGGATCAGGGTCCAAGTCTCAGTTAAGTTCAAAGTGGGGCAAATTTTTAATGTTCTGAGTTCTGACATTTGTGTTCTTAGTAAAGGTTGTGTCTGAAATCATTTGCTCATACCTGTTAATATATAGGGCACTGTGCCTCCTCCCACTTTCCATTAAAATTTGGAGAAAGGTCATCAGTGATATGGATTATTTCAAAATATTTCTACTTCACATTTCTAGCTTCACCAACACACAGAAGTGAAAAGCATTTAGAACAGCATTAAAAAAAGGTCAGATCATTAATTCAGAAATATTCTTATCCTGAGGAAACAATCATAATTAACTGCTTGCAGGAAGCTATTTTTCTTTATAGTAACTTCAGCAGACAAACTAAGAAACAAAGAATAATAGATTCCAAGATCTATATCTTTGATTTCACTAATTAGCACTGGAAACATTTGCTTTCTAAAGGAAGTGAGAACTTAATAAAACAAGTGGTGTGGAGGAGCGAGGGGCATGGCTGAATAGTCAGTTGAACAATTGTGGCCAAGATCTTCAAAAGTGACAAGTAAAGGTCAGTTGTACTAGGATTTGGGCGCCCTACTTGGGATCTGGTTGTCAGAAAGTGATACGCACCTGTCCTAAAGACCAGGCCCCTTTAAAGTGTCTCAAGTCCAGATTTTCGAAGTCAGGTGTAGAGTTGATCAGGAATTTTCTGATGAAACAGGGTTTCCATTGAAAAATGCCAATTTGTTGAATGCAAAATGTTTCACAGAAACAGATCAGATTTGATGAACTTTCAATGAACCACAGGTAGAGTTCCACTGGAAACCGGTCTGCCTTCCTGCCATCTCATCTGGTGGGCTTCTGTGGAACTTGGGCTTCCAGGACTGCCCTAGGATTGAGAATTCCAGGCTTCCAGGAGAGCCCTGCCAAAATTTGAAATGTTAAAATTTCCAACAAACTGGAAATTCCATGTTTCAGCCACCTTTAGCTGGATGAACACAATTATTCACATACTTACCATAATCACTAGTTCATAAGCAAAGTCAAGCTTTTGAATATTTAAATGGCTACATGGTCACTGTTGTATCAATTTAGATGGAATACATGGGTTAAAGCTGTTAACATAACCCAGTCACCATGTAACATTAAACAGTGTTTAAACAAGTTTTGGGGGTTGGTATACAGAGACCTCAGCCGGCTTTGTAACATGGCAAACACATCACTAAAAAGTCATTTAACCATTGATTAAAGACCCAGAAGAGAAAGAAAAACTGTTAAAACATTTGAAATGTAAAATAATAAGGCTTTCATTTTGACTACATTTTTTATTCCCTTTAGCTGGAAAGAGTTTTAGAAGGAAATAAACCCCTAATTTGACAGTCTCTTACATGGTATCAAAGAGGTATCAAAGAGGGTAATAACTGTCAGCCCAAAGGGTATTTGGGAATCAGCTGGAGCTGGTAGGGGTGGCAATGGCACTCTCTTTCTGGCTCATCAGGACTGCTCTCCACATCAGGGTAATGAAGGCCCAAGGTCCCAGGAAACAGAGGTAGTTAGGATAGGGAAGCTCACTCTGATAGCCTCTGTCTGTTATTCTCATTTGTTCTTCATTTTCTTCTTTTCTCCTTTCCCTTTTTCTTTTACAGGACCCAAAAAGGGAGTGGTGGGTAGAATAATCTATCCGCCTCATTATTTTGTCCACAAATTAGGCCTAATATCCAACAAACCCATTTTGGCTCATTAAATTTTGGCTCTGCATCTCCTGTTTTTAAAAAGCATCATTTCAACACAGTTCTTGAATCGTATCAACTTGGCATTTTTGCTTAGATAAATTCCGTTATTCTGCCTCCCTTTTCCTATGAACATTTGCACATAATTCAAGCTAATTTATAGGCCCAATAGTTTAACAACACAAATTCATGTTTTCGCGGACATCATATGCTGGAAGTTTAAAAATCAAGGTCATGTGACCTAAAGATCAGGTGCAAAGCTCATCTGAAAAGACTGAACATTTTAAACTAAATTATTTACTATGTATTTTATATAGGGCCCAGTGCTCATCCCTTTGAAGTCAATGGCAAAACTTCATGGAAATTTTCATAGATTAGGGCTAGAAGAGACCTGTATAATGATGTAGTCTGATCTCCTTCATAACAAGGACTTAGATTTACCGGGCAATTCCTGCTTCTAACCCAACAAGTATTAGATAAGTTAGAGCATATCTGTATGGAAGCAGAATCAGGCCATTGATCTTTGCTTACTTTTAGCTATTTGTTAGTATGTATAAATATATATTAGATTAATGTAAATCTACATTACCAAAGACACATTACCACTTTTTAAATTTCCTCTATTTTATTTAGTTTGTGATATAAGTTATAAGATATAGGATAGTGGACTACAATTTTTTAGTTATTACATTAATGCAAAAGAACCATTTTGATCTCATAAAATACTACTCTAGTACATCAAGACAAATAACTAAAAAATCTGTTCTAAAAAATCTTCATTTTCCTTGAGGTTATTCTATTAAAGTAATTTGTTACAAGTATTAGTATTCTATCAGACTTATTAGGTACTGGTAATACTGGGGTAATCCATGCCCAGGGCCATCTGGAAGGTAATACCTTGGGATCAAATTTTCAAACATTCTTCAGTAAGTTAGGAGCTTAAGTCCCAATGTTTTTTTGTGGGTCAGGATGTGAAAAAAACCCACTCCCCGACTGACAAATGTTTTACTGATAAAAAGCGCCGGTGTAGACAGCACTTTACCAGTGGGAGATACTCTCCCGCTGACAAAGCTGCTGCTCCTGATTGCGGGTGGTTTTATTTTGTTGACAGGAGAGCTCTTGCAACCAGCTATGTTGCTGTAAGGTGCACAGTGTAGACATAGCCTTAGGCTCCTCATTCACTTAAGCACTTTTGAAAATGTTACACCTAGCCTTTTGGTGAAGACAAACAGAAGTCCAATGACTTGTAATTGAATGGTAGATAAATCTGTTAGAATTGTATCAAAGGTGGTTTTCCTATCAAATAACTATTCTCATCCTCCAGAGTTTATGTAATAATTCTGTTAATATTAATTTGATTATTTTAATCAATACATTTCACTTTTTAAATTATTTAGTTATGGACAAAACACAACATTGTTGTAAGTAGGCAATATTCCATTGAAGATAATGGAGTTGTACCTGATTACAATAATTCTGATTTTGACCCAAAGAGTATCCCAAAGAAAACTGCAAGGATACCATTATGCCTCCCTATACAGGAAGCAAAACTTGTACTTTGAGTCTAAAATCATCTGTGATTAAAAGAAGAAAGCAAAACTGAATATTAGTAATGCTGCCAAGAGAGACTGCCATCATGCAGGTGCCTCTTTAGTTATAGGCTGCTGAAGTTCTCAAAACAAAATGTCTCCTGAGTTCTGAACAGAGGGAGCGTTCTTAGAATGTTTATAAATGCAGAACATAGGTAACAAGCAATGTTTTCATAGGTATCTCCACCCATGTCTAGCCATAGAGGCAGTTTTTGATCTCTCAGACCTTTCAGCTGCAAAATCCACTCTTTTGTGACAAATGTCCATTAGGTTCTCTTAATTCCTCAATTTGAGAATCGCTATATGCACCCTACTACAAAATTAAGCAAAAATTAAATGATTATTCTGACCAGGATGGTTAGGTACATAAAATAATCGGTATAAACTGGCATGAAAAATACTATTGACAACATTACCAGGTGAAAAAGTGGTAAAGTCTGGACTACTCGAAGGGACTTTATTTAAATGTGTCACACAATACAGTTGGCACAGCTGTTCATCCTAGCCACTATGGATGTAGAAGCCCTCTACACTAACATTCTACACAAAGATGGACTACAAGCTGTCAGGAACGGTATCCCCGATAATGTCACAGCTAACCTGTTGGCTGAACTTTGTGACTTTGTCCTCACCCATAACTATTTCACATTTGGGAACAATGTATACCTTCAAACCAGCGGCACTGCGATGGGTACCCACATGGCCCCACAGTATGCCAACATTTTTATGGCTAACTTAGAACAACTCTTCCTCAGCTCTTGTCCCCTAATGCCCCTACTCTACTTGCACTACATTGATGACATCTTCATCATGTGGACCCATGGAAAAGAAGTCCTTGAGGAATTCCACCATGATTTCAACAATTTCCATCCCACCATCAACCGCAGCCTGGACCAGTCCACACAAGAGATCCACTTCCTGGACACTATGGTGCTAATAAGCGATGGTCACATAAACACCACCCTATATCGGAAACCTACTGACTGCAGTTCCTACCTATATGCCTTTAGCTTTCATCCAGATCACACCACACGATCCATTGTCTACAGCCAAGCTCTACGATATAACCGCATTTGCTCCAACCCCTCAGACAGAGACAAACACCTGCAAGATCTCTATCATGCATTCCTACAACTACAATACCCACCTGCTGAAGTGAAGAAACAGATTGACAGAGCCAGAAGAGTACCCAGAAGTCACCTACTACAGGACAGGTGCAACAAAGAAAACAACAGAACGCCACTAGCCATCACCTTCAGCCCCCAACTAAAACCTCTCCAACGCATCATGAAGGATCTACAACCTATCCTGAAGGACGACCCGTCACTCTCACAGATCTTGGGAGACAGGCCAGTCCTTGCTTACAGACAGCCCTCCAACCTGAAGCAAATACTCACCAGCAACCACACACCACACAACAGAATCACTAACCCAGGAACCTATCCTTGCAACAAAGCCCATTGCCAACTCTGTCCACATATCTATTCAGGGTACACCATCACAGGGCCTAATCATATCAGCCACACTATCAGAGGTTCATTCACTTGCGCATCTACCAATGTGATATATGCCATCATGTGCCAGCAATGACCCTCTGCCATGTACATTGGTCAAACTGGACAGTCTCTACGTAAAAGAATAAATGTACACAAATCAGACGTCAAGAATTATAACATTCAAAAACCAGTCGGAGAACACTTCAATCTCTCCAGTCACTCAATTACAGACCTGAGAGTGGCTATCTTTCAACAAAAAAACTTCAAAAACAGACTCCAAGGAGAAACTGCTGAATTGGAATTAATTTGCAAACTGGATACAATTAACATAGGCTTGAATAGAGACTGGGAGTGGATGGGTCATTACACAAAGTAAAACTATTTCCCCATGTTATTTCTCTCCCCCACCCTACCCCCCACTGTTCCTCAGACATTCTCGTTAACTGCTGGAAATGGCCCACCTTGATTATCACCATAAAAGGTTTTCCTCCTCTCCCCCCCCTTCCTACTGGTAATAGCTCATCTTAAGTGATCACTCTCCTTACAGTGTGTATGATAAAACCCATTTGTTTCATGTTCTCTGTGTGTGTATATAAATTTCCCCACTGTATTTTCCACCGAATACATCCAATGAAGTGAGCTGTAGCTCACGAAAGCTTATGCTCAAATAAATTTATAGATTCATAGATTCATAGATACTAAGGTCAGAAGGGACCATTCTGATCATCTAGTCCGACCTCCTGCACAGCGCAGGCCACAGAATCGCACCCACCCACTCCTATGAAAAACCTCACCCATGTCTGAGCTATTGAAGTCCTTAAATCATGGTTCAAAGACTTCAAGGAGCAGAGAAGCCTCCCTCAAGTCAACCATGACCCATGCTACAGAGGAAGGCGAAAAACCTCCAGGGCCTCTCCAATCTGCCCTGGAGGAAAATTCCTTCCCGACCCCAAATATGGCA
Source organism: Dermochelys coriacea (assembly GCF_009764565.3). NCBI lineage: Eukaryota > Metazoa > Chordata > Testudines > Dermochelyidae > Dermochelys > Dermochelys coriacea. Next base: position 38,917,663 of record NC_050071.1, read on the forward strand.
ATCAGCTAAACCCTGAGCATATGGGCAAGATTCACCAGCCAGATACTACAGAAAATTCTTTCCTGGGTAACTCAGATCCCATCCATCTAATATCCCATCTCAGGGGATTAGTCCTATTTACCCTGAATATTTAAAGATCAATTACTTACCAAAATCCCATTATCCCATCATACCATCTCCTCCATAAACTTATCAAGTAGAATCTTAAAACCAGATAGATCTTTTGCCCCCACTGCTTTCCTTGGAAGGTTATTCCAAAACTTCACTCCTCTGATGGTTAAAAACATTCGTCTGATTTCAAGTCTAAACTTCCTGGTGGCCAGTTTATACCCATTTGTTCTTGTGTCCACATTGGTGCTGAGCTGAAATAATTCCTCTCCCTCTCCTATATTTATCCCTCTGATATATTTATAGAGAGCAATCATATCTCCCCTCAACCTTCTTTTAGTTAGGCTAAACAAGCCAAGCTCCTTAAGTCTCCTTTCATAAGACAAGTTTTCCATTCCTCGGATCATCCTAGTAGCCCTTCTCTGTACCTGCTCCAGTTTGAATTCATCCTTTTTAAACATGGGAGACCAGAACTGCACACAGTATTCTAGGTGAGGTCTCACCAGTGCCTTGTATAATGGTACTAAAACCTCCTTATCCCTACTGGAAATGCCTCTCCTCATGCATCCCAAAACCGCATTAGCTTTTTTCACAGCCATATCACATTGGCAGCTCATAGTCATCCTATGATCAACCAATACTCCAAGGTCCTTCTCCTCTTCCGTTACTTCTAATTGATGCGTCCCCAACTTATAACTAAAATTCTTGTTATTAATCCCTAAATGCATAACCTTACACTTCTCACTATTAAATTTCATCCTATTACTATTACTCCAGTTTACAAGGTCATCCAGATCCTCCTGTATAATATCCCGATCCTTCTCTGAATTGGCAATATCTCCCAGCTTTGTATCATCTGCAAACTTTATTTGCACACTCCCACTTTTTGTGCCAAGATCAGTAATAAAAAGATTAAATAAGATTGGTCCCAAAACCGATCCCTGAGGAACTCCACTGGTAACATCCCTCCAACCTGACAGTTCGCCTTTCAGTAGGACCCGTTGCAGTCTCCCCTTTCACCAATTCCTTATCCACCTTTTGATGTTTATATTGATCCCCATCTTCTCCAATTTAACTAATAATTCCCCCATGTGGCACGGTATCAAATGCCTTACTGAAATCTAGGTAAATTAGATCCACTGCATTTCCTTTATCTAAAAAATCTGTTACTTTTTCAAAAAAGGAGATTAGGTTGGTTTGGCACGATCTACCTTTTGTAAAACCATGTTGTATTTTGTCCCATTTACCATTGACTTCAATGTCCTTAACTAATTTCTCCTTCAAAATTTTTTCCAGGACCTTGCATACTACAGATGTCAAACTAATTGGCCTAAATTTGTTAGTTTCTAAGGTGCCACAAGCACTCCTTTTCTTTTTGTGAATACAGACTAACACGCCTATACTCTGAAACCAATATATTAATGTTTATCAGGAAGCTGATTAGTTAAGATTGCTTTTTCACCTCTTTCTACTAAAAATAAAGTTGTTTAAAGCTGTTGTCCAACCACAGTCAATAGGTCTCCAATTAGCTGTAAATAATAAATCAATATTTTGTTGAAAAAGGACAGAATAATTAAGATCCACTGTTATGTGCAGTCACTTCAGAGCTCAATTACACGGTACGGTAGTGATGACCCCTTCAACCACATGTCTTTAATAGCCCTTAGCAAATGGAGCTTTGTCTTTCACACACAGCTAATTCACAACAACATAGCAACATAGTCTCACTATAAGAAAGAGTGAATTTTGGTGATCTGTACATTCCTTGTTTTAGGGTGACCATCTGCATTTCTAGCTTAGTCTCGGGAGAAAAAGAGGAGAACGAGTGAATGTGCTTAAATTATCTAAAAAAGGGGTTTTCAATTCCTTTCAATAGCATGGATCATATCTAAACAGAATCATTCATCAAAGAGCAGTCCTCTCCCAGCCACAATCATGTAGATCACTTCCCCTTGCCATGGCATTTAAATAGCACCAATGTTTACATGGAAAATATCAGGAAAAGTATTTAATGTATTTTCAGCTTCTTCTAATACAATTTTGCAGCTAAAAACAAGAAGGAGTCAGCATTATGGGACCAGCAGCTCTCTGCAAACCACCGGAAACAGTTGGCCACAGTTTAGGAACTTCTGAAAGATTTGAAATCGCTTAGTAAAACTTTTCATAGATTCATAAATTCCAAGACCATGGGTTTTTTCCTTTTCTCTAGCCCATATAGGCAATGATAAACTACTCACAGTATTGTCCATAAAGTAATCTGTTTTAAAAAATACAAATAACAACCAATCTTATAAGAGCAATTAACTGCCCTTTCAATTGTGCTTCCAAAAAAATTTTGTGCTTCCAGAGCTTGTTTAAAAAGTCGGTTTAGTGTCTTTTTGTAACCTGTAGTTTTACAAGAAAAAAATACAGATTAGAGATATCTTTTTCAGAGTTGCTGAAGCAATAAGAGAATAAGTGTTCAGCAGCTCAAAAAGTCAAGCCTTTCATGATTAATCCAAAAAATATCAACCCTGTTAATACAAATTGTCTGATCTTCTCTTTTGTATATATGTGTTGCTATGTGAAATCTCATTTCCCTTGTCTATTGCAATTATTCAGAACAAATAGTAGTGAAGATCCAAATAAAATCAGTGGGGAACTGAACTGACTTTTCTCGTGCTGGAGTGCCCTTTATCTCTTAGAAATGCCTTGCAAAACAAAATAAAATCCCAAATCCCAAAGGAAAGGATACAGTTTCGGCTCTGAATCTCTGTCCACAAAAATCAATGATAGTACATATTAGGGAACATCATCAAAACCCAATATCCTTTTCTGTTCCGACTTCACTGAATTAATCATTTAGGGCCTCCCATGGGATTTTCTCTTACTGAGTTAACAAGACAAATGAACATACCTGAGGTCTCCTTCCTATACAGATCAGAACATGGCATACATCTGATCTGAGATTTCTTAGCAACTTAACAATAGAGATAATAGCTAGAAACTACTTGAAACGTGCAAGTGCTCACATGTTCTCACAGAATTTCTGTTTACCAACATGCACCGTGAGTACTGATGCTGCAATGTCATCCTCAGAAGTACTCTACTTCTGGGAGGTTTCAGAGTAGCAGCCGTGTTAGTCTGTATTCGCAAAAAGAAAAGGAGTACTTGTGGCACCTTAGAGACTAACAAATTTATTTGAGCAATCATCCGATGAAGTGAGCTGTAGCTCATAAAAGCTTATGCTCAAATAAATTTGTTAGTCTCTAAGGTGCCACAAGTACTCCTTTTCTTTCTACTTCTGGAAGTGGTTCTCAGAATGTCACATTGTAAGCCAGTTGGTGTTTGTGATGGTACATTGTCAATATTCTGAAATAATGGATCTGGGTATGATACAGGTGAGAATGAGAAAATGCAGCATTCTGGTACCAACAAAGGATATCCAACTGGGCAACAGCAACCCCCCCATATTGTCTGTTTTGTAGTCCTTTGAAATTAGCATGTACAAATTTTCCTGAACTTGTTTGGTTTCTCTCTCCTGAGAGGAGAATGAGCTCCCTGTGGACCTGAAAAATTGATAAATGAAGTAGACAGTGAAGTTGACACTTTGGTGATTGTACAGAAAGAACTGGCACTACAAAATGAAAAAAGCAACCTTGACAAAGTCAAACATCATAAGATAAATAATTCTTCAAACTAATGATAAGATCCCTTTTAATAAGTATATATATCCATATCCATATCCATATCCATACACACACACACACACACTTTCCTATTTGTGTATTTGAGCCACATTTAAGAAATAAACTTTGCCTTTCCAGTCATATCTTACTACATGAGGAGAGATGTTACTACCACTCTATTATGGTCTGCCAAACACTTCCAGAAAGAACCTTGCAAAGAGAAAACTGTCCCTCTTATGAGCAAGAAAAGGAAAAAAGCATTCAAGGTTATTGGATCAGTTATATGGATTGCAAAAGAGATTGCAAAAAATGTTTCCACAGGAAGACAATTTTGTGTCTACTAGACATGCAAGACGTACCACCATCTGGCTTTTGAAAAATATTATGCCTCTTTTCAGGCAGCCATGAACAAACCAAGATACTAATCAGTTGAGATCACTTATACATTTAAAATCCAAGTATGAAACATATCATGAGAAATATGGCTCAGATTTTTCACTTTCAACCAAGAACTACTGACAAAACCATCGCATTTTAATAATAAAAAGTTACCAAGAATTAAATTTTAAAACGTGGCAGTAAAAAGGGATGTGCTTTATAAGGGGTAGGCAATTTTCAGACAAAAAGGTGCACTTTTGACCAGTCTGATCACAAATCATGACATTAAAAACCTTTTAAAAAAACAAAAAACATACTGTCATCTCCTCAGATGGTATAAATAGCATAGCTCCATAGCTATGCCAATTTACACCAGGGGAGGTGCTGGCCCATAAATCAAAACTGTCACTAATTTCCACTAAGCTAACTCAGTTTATCTTCTGGACCATTGTTGACTATGCTGAACAATGTCTGACTGGCGCACAAATTGTTTCAAATTATCTAAAGCTCTGCACAGGTGAGTCACTCACAAATGAATGACACTGAAAGAGGACAGGACACCAAATGCTTAGGTAGTGTAAACTAGCACAGCTCCATTGAAATCAGCAGAACCTCTCCAATTTATATCAGCTGAAGATATGGCACAGGGAATTCTCATTTAAAAAAATGCTTATTTAAAGATCACAGTCTCTAAGAACGCACAATAATGGAAAGCAAGAGTTTATTTATATTAAGGTGTAACTAGCTCTTAGAAAAACAAATTTTAAGTTGCCTTATTATCTTGACTACAGATAATGACAATTTTTGCCAGCCATACCTTACCTTTTAACACGAGGATGTCACAAGTCCACAAAATTTACAAAATCATTGTGATTTAATTGTGCCTCTCCTAATCCTAAATCATCAAAAGGCAAAATATAGTTAAGGGAAATTTTTTTTAATATTTATTACTGTGTTCTGGGCTGCTGGAGTGTCAAATTAGCAGTAAATCATGTTTTTGCAAAATTTGATCCCTCACCCATATTTCTGTAAGGTGACAAATGCCAGATTAACTTTAACTATCTAAGTGAATAAAATGCCTTTATAATAATTGACAACAGGCTTTTAAATAATTGGGACAAAGATATGATTGTAAAGAAATTGGAAAGATTATTTCTTATGGAGCTAGAGGATCTAATGGATATAGCAGTACTGACATGGACCACAGGTAAGAACAGGCATCTGACTGTCATCTGTAAATTGGAGCTGATCTCTGTCTAAATTGGGTAATTCCTGGATGAATTTGCTGAGTCCATCTTGGCCAGGACTTGAGACTTTTACTGTTTGGGATGAAAAGTATATGTTGTATTTGGAACAATTTATCAACAGTTCCTGATGCACTGGAGCAGTTATGTTAATAATACATGGGAATACTGGATCCAACATTGTCAATTGTTTTGGTTATATTAGAAAATGATATAAAGAAGGAGGTTGATGTGATATAGGCACTGGAGTGAGACACAAGAGATAAAGTTTAATTCCAGGCTGTGTCACAGACTTCCTGTATGACTTTGGGCAAGCTGCTGACTGTCACTGCCTCAGTTTTCTATCTGTGAAAATGAGATCATACTTCCTTTCTCTTGCTCTTGGCTTGTTCATTTGGATTGAAAACCAAATGTCTCTGATTTTCTGTTTGTAGAGCGCTAACACAATGTGTCCAAGCCAAAGTTGGGACTTCTAGGTATTACTTAATACAAATAAGTATATAAATGCCCAGGATATATGTCAAGTCAACATCTGCAGCTAAAGAGCCTTAATTTAAATAAAGGGTATTCAGTTTCTCTTACACGTCCTCTTATGTGATTGAAAAGACATTGTGTTTCTGATTTGTGCACATTCTCCACAGAGGATGCTATTAGAGCAGTGGAAAAGTATTGACAGCGGCTATTAGAGCTATTTTACTAGTTTGGTCTCGCCCTGTACTGAATTCTTGGTAAGTACTATCGCTTGATTTTGCTCTTGGAGAGTTAAAAAAAATAATGTAGGAGATCAGCACACTGTGGAGAACAAGATAGGCCAGATTTTCATTTATACTATAAAGCTGTTAGCTTCCTTGAAAACAAAACAAAAACAAAACAAAACAACAAAACAGTCTGACAACCCTTCCACAACTTTGGACTGACAGCAGTTGCTGGGGATGATATCAGTTGGCCAGTTGTGGTCAAGGAGTGGCCAGTTCGTTTGGTTCTTTGAGAATTTATGGACAGACCTTGACTCTATCATACCACCAGAACAGTGTACTGCATCTTGCTGTTGCCGATTATTTGATATGCTAGGGAGATTTCAGACTACTTTCAAAGAGATAACTATCTAGATTAATTTTGTCCTAATGCTTGCAGTTTGGCTGCTTGTCTGACACAGTTCCTACTGGAATACTGGGAGGTGCTGTGTTTGTAACTTACTTAGCTTTTATGTCTATTGAAATATATACTGAATTTTTAAAAAGACGGATCTTCAGAAGATCACAAGAGAAATGTCTGAATTGTTATTGCACCACAAAAGAGGTGGTATAAATGTTTTCTCTCGGTGTACGCTGAATTACCTAATCAGAATAGTGGGTTAATAGCTAAAACCAAGTCTGAAGTAAGTGGCATGCATGAAAAAGTTAAGATTAGAAAAGATAGCTTTCAAAAAGGGATTAAAAACACTGACAAAGATGATCCAATGAGAGCTGGAACTGATAATATAATACTGTAACCATGGCCCTGATATTGTGGCCCTCTCTCATAGTGGTGACCACTTACACCCAAAGTCCCATTGACACGAGCGGCACTTACATGAGGAATCAGTGTGGATAACCCAAATTACTCTTCTCCATCTATTCTAAAGAAGGATTCGTGGTCCATTCATGTTAGTTTTCTTTAGAGACGAAGGAATTTCTTCTAAATTTGCTAAATCTAGTAAATGATAGATTCATCGCCATATTAGGGAGAGATTATGAGTTCCATTTTGAAAAGAATAGTTTTTTTTCTTTTAGATGCTTTAAGATGTAACAATGCTGGGGTTGTGGACTGTAATTCAAAGCCCTGCTGAACATCTGGGTATAAAGACTTCAGCAGATGATTCTAAATCATATGTAAGAAAAAAATCAGGCATGCTCTCCATTATATTCCATCAAGAATTAAATCTTGGGCATAACAAGTAGTAGTGTTTGTCTTTAGCCAAATGGATTTCTGGCATTCATCACAAGCCAGCACCCCAATTTTGTGTGGGGTGCTTAATACAATATATTAAGGTACATCTCCTGAAAAGTTTAATTGCTTGATTTCCATACTTGGCCAGCTTGTCCACAACAAATAGTCAATAGAATGTTTAAGATATGGTCTGAACACTCCATAAATTCACTTTTTAGAGGATTATTTTTAACTTGTAGGCATACAATGAGGGGGAAATTGGAAGAGGAACAGTAGTTATATTGATCTGAATGTTCATTAACAGGAAGATGTTTGTCATGATGACATTCTATTATTGACAAGTCAGAAAGCATATTTAATGTTATGTGTTTTAGGATAATTTAACATCTCTTGTACAGGCAGGGTGCACCTAATGTACTAGAACAAATCTATTAAGATTTTAGATATTGCAGGATATGGTTCTGATTGATTTCACCATCAGTTCATTGTGGGTGTCTTAGCCTACTCAGAAATAGTCATTGGCTCTACCTCAAAAAGCACCAGATGTACCATTTGCATAAGTAGGGGGTTATGTAGACTTTATTTTTTGGCTGTTTCCAGATTTATGATACTAAATGATTTTGTAGACAGTTTTCTATATGTCGTGAAGAGGATATAAAATGTCTTTCTAAGCTATTTGCTGAGGTATTCCAGCTAATTCAATTTCCTTGGGACGAAGCTGATGTAATTTATAATCTAAATAAATATTTTATCAACTTGCAGTATCTATTCTACTAGGAGCCACGTTTTTCTCTCACAAATCCATTAAAGAACAAAAAGGCAGCCAACTTATTTTATGTTCTTTCCCAGTGATGTCCTCTATTGACCTTGACATGGACAAAAGCATATGGAAGGAAACTTTACATAAACTTGTGGAGTGGAATCAATCTAAATATACAAGGTCTCTCACTTGTAAAGGGAATAAGAAGAAACTAGTCATCCCCAAATTAGAAAATTAGAAATACAAATTTGGTTAGGAAAAAAACACTTTTACAAAGGAAACTATTGAAATTAAAAACAACAGCCAAAAATATGCTAAGTCCTGCTGTTGCTTTATACTGTAGCACTCTAATAGTGTTGTAGTAGCTAGGCAAGGTACTAACAAACTTCAACAGGATTTTATTTTTTAAAGTGGAAACCCCTTTTCCAAGCCGCTGCTGCACCCTCAGTAGCTCACCCTCAGCCTCTTCAACTCCTTCCCCTTCCTTCCTGTTTCCTGTCCTTTCAGACTCCCAAAAGCCAGTGCTTCCAATTCTAATAATTACAAGCAACATCTGTAACACCACCTTCCCTCCTCTCTTAAGAAACTCTCCCAATTCCAATAAACATTGTTGTTCCAACCACAGGAACAAATAAGAAACAAGGCACCATACTATTGACAGAACTATTACACTAAAAACACTATAAATACTACATAACACAGTCTCTAGTCCAGACAGGTGGTCGTCTGGGTCTGACAGGCCGTCTCTCAAGCCCCGTTTCCAGTGCAAATGTCTTGTTGTGTTGATACTATGGTGAAGTCATCCAATGCAGACTGAGTGTTGGCATAATCTCTTCTTGGTGCATAGGCAGGTGCAAGATAAGAAGCATTCTATACCCTCCCATCAGAAAGTTGATAGGTGTAAGGTCCCTTCTTCTCTATGATTTTAAGAGGAGCTGTGAATTTATGGTCCCCTTTGCGTAAAATTCCAGGTTTTCGTATTCTAACGAAGGAACTACACTGAAACTTTGGTTCCTTGGCACCCCACCGCTTGTCTGTGAAAGCCTTAGACTTTGCTTGGTTCTGTTCAACTGTTTTTCTCAATGAGTTGGTCTCTAATCATTTCATCTGCCATATTTCCAAAGTCACAAATTACAATCAGACTCCTCAGGGAAGCAATATACTGCATTATAGTTTCCCCTGGTTTCTGCTCACGCTGGCGAAATCTGTAGCGATTAGCTACTACATTCACTTTTGGTACAAAAACGTTTTTTTAATGCAGTCTCATAATTATTGTCTGCAAGGGGAAAAGTGTAAAATATATGCTACCCTTCTGCTCCAAGGCAGTGGATTAGCAGAGCATGCTTTCTTACTTCTGAAATCTCTGTAGCACTGATTGCAAGCAGATAAGTCTCAAACATATGGATACAGGCAGTAAAAGCAATTGGAGGCTTACTGCAAAATGCCACTGTGGAAGGTTACAGAGTAGAAAAATGGCAGGAAAAAAGATACTAGAGAAGCTGGTTCCTTCAGCAAAATTCTCCTCGGTCACTGACCTTGAACAAAAACATTGGTGTGCTCTAAATCAAGCAAGATCGAACAGCTGTCCCAACTCATGCCGCAACTGCCATGGATTATATGGGTTTTACAACAACTGAGGAACAGCCAGGGTGTAGAAATGCCCTGGGCTTACCTTTTTGCCCTCTGCCCCCATCCACACCTGGCCTACTTTTTACAAGTTCCCGAAACTGTAACTGAGGCTCCTAAAAAAGGAGATGAAGAGCCACTATATCCATGCAGGCTAGGAAAGCTCCCTACTCTTGGGCATTCTGGGTGGGAGTTCATAATTGTTTTGTAGTCACTTAGTGTCACTGTAGCCAGAGTAAAGTGGGCACAGTGAATAGATGAACTAAGCACAAGAAATGCTTTGTCTTTCAACTTCACCTGCAACCCCCTAGGGCAAGTCATAATCTATCCCAAGGTGTGCAATCAGTACTGAAGGTTGTACCCATCTGCTATTCTCAGAACATTAAAAACCATTCAGGGAGTCAGGACTACGGAAAATGCAATACATTTCTAAAAGAAACTTACTGTCTCAATCTTAAATTCTCTCTCAATTCTGCAATGTATTATGTTGTTCAACTGAGCAGTGTTACAGCACACTATAGAGTGACATCCCAGTTATGTTTAAAAAATATTCAGCTCCTTAAATATGAATTAATCACAAGAATGTAATTATAAAATAGCTCAAGTTAGCCTCAGGCAGAGGAACAGACATTTTGCTTTCTACTATGCCACTTAAATAGGCACAATATTTAAAAATGTGGGTAATAAGGAAGATATGAAGCTTTTTTAAATTAAAACAATATTTACCTAGACAAGTTTAATCTTAAATAAAAATACTTTGAATGTTGTTTTACAATGACTATTCTACAAATATGAAAAATATCCAGGAATGCAGTACTAGAACTTAAAATATTTTTATATGCAGATGACTACTCAGTTATTGTCAATAAAAACTAGCAGAAAAAGTCCTTTAAGGCAGCAGTTTATCTTGAATGCAAACCGGTTCTGAAAAGACAAAGGTGGAATTCTGCACCACCAAGCCTCCGCTGCCCCCCTTTTTTTTCCTTCAAAAACTCACATTTATGGGAATCCTAAACTGTGACTTTATGCTAAATAACTGAGAAACTTTGCAATTATGGGGAAAATTTCTCTGTATTGGAATCATTAAAAAGCATAAGTATAAGGATGAAAATTACATTTGCATTTTGTTTATTAGTCATGCTGGTCTTAAATACTGACAAGGCCATTAATAAATTGGGAATTAATGAATGAGATAATTCAAAACATTTCTGTATGACAAATCTTTAAAGTAATTATCCTTAATAATGCCATTTCAAGGCAACGAGCATGGGGTAAATATACTCAAATGGCATTTTTAGTAATATAATTATGTTCGAATTAAGGAAACATATTTAAGTTACACAGAAACCTGCTAGTTTATACCCTTTAAAGCAAATTATTACATTCCAGTTGTACTTGGAATCTTTTGCCAATCATTGGACAAAGTTACTTATTTCAACTCAATTATTGAAAATGTTTGTTAAAATCAAGAGATTTCTTTATTTTTGTCTCATATTTTTGTGCTGAGCTATTTCATTCAGATTCACAACAGTCACATTTTATTTATTCAAATCATCAGTTAGAATTCCAACATTCCAACACCCACCTCTCTCAAAGGTCTGCAATCATCCACACTTCACAGCATACATGTATGACCTTCTGAGACTTGAAGATAGATAGATGCAGGAATATTAGCACATACTGGTAGTTTGAAAAATGATAGCTTCACAATAAAGCCCTACTCCACACAAATGAGTAATTTTATGCATGTGAATATTGCTACTAAACTAGACTAGTCACATGCATGTTTGCAGGATTGAAATTTAAAATGGCAAGACCTCGACATAGGGTCATGATCTATGTACATATCTTAACATTTCTTCTATCATGTGCCAAGAAGCCCCATAGCATAGGAATCAAATGAAGTTTTTACACTGTTACCAGAGCTGGGAAGAGGGAATGAAGTTAGCAGGAAAGGAAAACAACATTTTCCTAAAATTTTGCAGTCACTTCAGTTCTAGGAGAAAAAACATTCCCTACTTGAGCAGGGAATATTGACTCCATTGGGACTGATCACATGTTTAAAGTTAACCATGTGCCTAATGTTGGATTGTGGTCCATATGGTTTGATCCATTGCAACTAAAGTCAGTAGGAGTTCTTCCACTGACTTCAGTGGTCATTGGATCAAGCCCGAAATGACTAGAAAATCAAATGAAAAAGGGCAAGCAACTTCAGTCTTTTCACTTATAGGATTTCAATTATTACTTTTCACATTAAGATACAAGGTCACAAAACCGCTAATAATACCCACAGACATCTTTATACATGCATCAAAAGTCCACAAATAGAGCTTAAAAACTTTATTTTTTAATTGCTAGGAAAAAAAACATTTCAGCAAACATTATGCTAAGCCATAAAACTGATTCCTTTATTAACAGTAAGGATAGGTACTTAGTAAATTACTAATCCTATTTCAAAATCTAAACTATTAGAGAAAACATTAGAGAAAAGAATGATTATTTAAAATACTTGCATGAGCTAATGAATTATATCAAAAGCAACATCCTCAGACTATCTACTGACTTCACACACTGTTCCTATGTGACCCTGGGCAAGTCACTTAGGATCAGATCCTGCAAAAAAGATTTCTGCAGGAAGACCCCTGCATCTGCACAGAGCTCCAATGACTTCTGCAGTCTTCTGCAAGGGCACGGCTTCCAATTGTAGGGTCTGGCCCTTAATCTGCCTATGCCTTGGCACCCCTCTGTAAATTAGGGATAGTAATACTCCCTTCCTCTCAGACCTTAGGCCTGCAACAGACACCCTTATTGGTTTTAAATTGTACTTTACACCAAGAGCAGTCTCACTGAAGTCAATGGGACTACTTCTGAAATAAGATACTACTCAATATAAGGGAATCACAACCTGATCCTTAGATTGTGAACTGCTCACAGTAGGGATTATTTTTTTTTCAAATGTGTTTCTACAAAGCCTACCACAGCCAGGGCTGGCCCACAACATTTTGACACCTGAGGCGGGGAGCTCAAATGACGCCCCCATGTCCCCTCGCTTAGGCCAAAACTTTGAAAGGTCTAAATTTTGCCTTCTTCCTGTTCTGCTCCTCTCATGGTATGGCTCTGCTACCTACCCCAATAAAGGAGAACTAACAACTTAAAATGCCTTGTTCAAAAATTTTAAGTAACATTTAACTTTCAAACACTTGAACAGCAAAAGCAACTTTTCTTGTCTGCATAGTAAACACTGGCATTTTTATCTGTTTGAATAATCAAAGTGGTCCTTTCCATGCCTTCTTGGTTGCAAAGATTTGAACTGCTTCCTGAAGGTCCACAGTCTGGGCCAGCTCATGCTCTGTTGAGATGGTTGCAAGGCCGACCAGCCTCTCCTGTGTCATTGTGGAGCGTAGATGTGTTTTTATTAACTTCAGCTTGGAGAAGCTGCATTCTCCACTGGCAACTGTTGCAGGAAATGTTTGAAGTATGTGCAGAGCAACAAAAGCATTTGGAAAGAGGGTGGTTGTCTTATTTGTGCACATATATTCCAGAACAGCCTTTGGAATTGATTCTGCTGAAATGTAGCTTGAAAGGGCTTTCAGTTCATCACCTAAATCACTCGCATCAATATCGCACATGTCATCATGTGTCAATACTGTCTCTAGTGCCTTGCATTGCTGGTGTAGGTCTTCTTCAGGTATAGTGTGGAGTTTTGGAAAATCATACAACATCCCAAATATATTGCTGTGTTCCTTGAGCTGCATGAAACGTTCTTCAATTGACACAATCTAGCACCTGGTTAAAGAATTCAACTATGAATTGTTGTTTGGGGTCACTTATGGGATTATCCCATGCCTCATAAATCAAAATGTCTTCTTCTTCGTTGACTCTTGTATTTTTGAATGGGTGGGAAAATAGCTTCAATGTGAAGTTTCTCTGCCAACTTCTGTGCACTCTTCAGAACATTTTGAAATCCCTCATCTGACCAGTAAGACTGTAGGTATGACTTTGCTTTGTCCAGTTGTTCCATTGCTCCGGATATATCAAGGTCAACCTCTTGGACTCTCTTGCTTACAACATTTATTTCAAACAGTATGTCATGCCACAACACTAAGCCACACAGAAATCTGAAGTTATGTCCATTTCCCTCTGCCACTGTTCTCCCACGAACAGTTCCTATCATAGCATTATCCTTCATAATGGCAACTATGGCATCATCTATCTTCCCAATATGGTGTTTGATAGGCTTTATTGCCTCCACTCGACTTTCCCATCATGTGGCACTCAGTGGTTTCAGTATCAGAGAGGATGTTCCCAGATGTTGCTTCAAAATTTGCCATCGATGAGTTGATGCAGAGAAAAATACATAGATGCTTTGAATTACATTAAAAAATTCAGCAGCCTCACTAGAAGTTGATGCGGCATCACTGACCACCAAATTCAATGAATGAGAACTGCATGGGACAAAAAAAGCTCAAGGGTTTAACTCTCGGATCTGTGTCTGCACTCCTCTGTTCTTTCCTCTTATGTTGGCACCATTAACTTAGCGCTGACCTCTCATGTCAGCTATCGCAATTCCTGTATCTCCCAGCTTTTTAAGAAGCACATCTGTCATACCAGCTCCTGTAGTATCATCAATGTCAATAAATTCTAGAAAATGCTCTCTGACAGTCACCATTGCAGGGACATTTTCACTAGGTTCTGTTGTTGTTACAAAATACACCATTAAAGTCATTTGTTCCATATGGCTGATGTCAGGTGTGCAGTCCAGAACAACAGACTAATATCTTGCTGATTTCAGATCTGCCACAATCTTCCGTTTGACTTTTGTTGCCAGTAACTGTATGATCTCATTTTGAATTGTTTTTCCAAGGTAGTGGTATGTGTACATTTCTTGGGTGGCGACTCTTCTTAGATGCTCCTGGACTACATCATCGAACTCAGCCATCAGCTCCATAATTTGAAGGAAGTTTCCATTGTTTGGCACATACAGCTGATCTGAAGCATCACGCAGTGCTAGGTTTTGGGTAGCAAGCATTCTTAAAATGGCAATGAGCCTTTTCAGAACATTTTGCCAGTAAAGAGACACTGATGCAATCTTGTCTTGAAGCTGATCATCTATGGTGGCCTTTAACTTTAGTCTAATCTCAAGTTCTTTCCACTTATGGAATGCTCTCTGGTGATTTGCATGCCAGATTTCTAGCCAGATTTTTCCAGTCTTTTGTTCCTGTAGAACCCAATGTGGCTGGAACATTAGACTGGAAGAGTTTGCAACAAAAAACAGTATGCAGTATTCTGGATTTTTGGGTACATAATGTAGCCTCTTTACTTTGTCACCATTGGGGATCTACCAATGTGATATATGCCATCATGTGCCAGCAATGCCCCTCTGCCATGTACATTGGCCAAACTGGACAGTCTCTACGTAAAAGAATGAATGGACACAAATCAGACGTCAAGAATTATAACATTCAAAAACCAGTTGGAGAACACTTCAATCTCTCTGGTCACTCGATCACAGACCTAAGAGTGGCTATACTTCAACAAAAAAGCTTCAAAAACAAACTCCAACGAGAGACTGCTGAATTGGAATTAATTTGCAAACTGGATACAATTAACTTAGGCTTGAATAGAGACTGGGAATGGATGAGTCATTACACAAAGTAAAACTATTTCCCCATGGTATTTCTCCCTCCCACCCCACCCCCCACTGTTCCTCTGATATTCTTGTTAACTGCTGGAATTAGCCTACCTGCTTGTCACCATGAAAGGTTTTCCTCCTTTCCCCCCCCTGCTGTTGGTGATGGCTTATCTTAAGTGATCACTCTCCTTACAGTGTGTATGATAAACCCATTGTTTCATGTTCTCTGTGTGTGTGTATATAAATCTCTCCTCTGTTTTTTCCACCAAATGCATCCGATGAAGTGAGCTGTAGCTCACGAAAGCTTATGCTCTAATAAATTTGTTAGTCTTTAAGGTGCCACAAGTACTCCTTTTCTTTTTGCGAATACAGACTAACACGGCTGCTACTCTGAAACCTGTGATCTCACACCAGTAATGTGTTGGATGCAAATTTCTATTTTCATTGTCTTTGGGGAACATGAAGTTTTTCACTTGCTGTGGCCCATGCAGTACAAGGAAGTCCCTCAGGCTACTGCTCAAGTGGTTTCACAGTCCTGGATCATCTAGACTTAAGGAACTAAACTCAGAAGCAGCTGTTTCTTGTTCCTCCACCACACTCTTCTTTGATTTACATTTTTCTTCAGAATGTCCATGATTACATCCATTGGAGATGGAGATATGGATGCTGCAGTAGCTGCCAAGTCACCTGCACTCTGACTAACTGGAAGATCAGGCATCTCCCCACCACTCACATCCTCACTGGGGCCAAAAGGATCACTGTGAACATTTGTGTCTATGTATCTTAGGAGACCTCCTTCCTGCTTAGATAGAACAACTTCTTTTGCTTGCTTTCTTTTTCTGAATGCTGCCCAAGAAGGGCATTTTCTTCTTTCACTCATGACTGCTGTTCTGTGCCAGCTATAGTGGCTCTCAACACGCAATTGAAGGGGACAAATAAGCAGGCTGGTAGCAGGGGCTGAGTAGGGAATATATCAGCGTTTTAAGGGATTAACTGGCTCCTACTACTTCAGTTGACTGCCTGTTCTCCTCAAGTGGGTTCAGGGAAGCAACAGGAAACAGGAAGCTCCCTGAGAAGCTGGTGTTAATCAATACAGGCTCCTGGGGGTGCTAGAGAGGTACATAAGAGTCTCCTCCTCCTCTCTCTCCCTGCAGCTCCTACTGCTTTCTGTTATTCCCACTCACCTTTTCTCCTGCCTGCCTGTTATGTCTCTTGTGCCCTCTTTCCTCCAGCACAGCACTCCACCATCTCTGTGCATCTAGAGCAGAGAGAATACATATGCATCAGCAGCAGATACAATTTTCTACACTCTGGGACCTTGGGGTCCCTCTGCCCAGTCTGGCACCTGAGGCAGCTGCCTCAGTTCGCCTCATTGTGAGGCTAGCCCTGACCACAGCAGGGATTCACCATGGTTGGGATCACTTTTGAAAATGGGACTTGGGCCTTAAGTCACCTATGAAAACTTTACCTTGGACTACAGTTCAGTCAAATATTGTAGAAGACTTAGTGCAAGAAACCTGTATATTGTAGTGCCATACAAACTATGACCCTGGAGACATGTGCAGCAGGAAAGAAGCAATAGTTTGAGGTAACCTGTGTGGAACAGGAGGAGACAGAACTGGAGGACATGGGACAGATTTTAGAGAGGCTGGATGAGAGGAGAAACAGTGAGAAAGAAGGGAATGTAAATTATAAGCAAGCCATTTGGAGAGCAATCTATGGATTTTTCTCTCTCTCCTAACATTTATTTGTACTCAGACAACACATTGAGGGTCAGGACCCGTGGTACCAGGCAGTGTACAAACAGATAAACACAGTCTTTGTCATTTAAGAAAGATGACAATTTAAGGTAAGGTGCATGTCTCGGGCTATGTCTACACTATGAGCTAGGGGTGCGATTCCACTGCTTATGCACACAAACCTGTGCCAGCTCTTATCAAGATACTGAGTAGATAGCAATGTAGTCATGATAGCAATGCACCTGTGATAGCACAAGAAGCAGCAGCAGAGCTGTAGCTGAGCCACGTGGAGTACAAACCCTCCTGAAACTGGCTGGTACGTACTCAGCATGGCTCAGCTGTGCCTCCGCTGCCACTACTTGTGCTACTACAGCTGCACTGCTATTTACTTGTGCTAGCTTGATGAGAGCCGGCACAAGTCTGTGTGCACAAGCAGGCGAATCATACCTCTCGCTCATAATGTAGACGTAGCCACCATATCCTCGTAATACAAAAGCAGATGACAAATTTAATGTCAATTCCAGATCCGAATGTAATTTCGGAGAGACAGGCAGATGTAAATTTCAGATGAGAAAATTTCTCATCTGCTTAGAGTTTCAGACAAAAATCCTTGCTGGGGGAATTATTGCTTTCCTTTCATAAATTTTTTTTCACAAGTGATTTGATTCCAATTTTCAAGCCAAAGAGAGTAATCTATGAATACAAGGAAACATATAATGGGAATGCTGCCAAGAACCAGACTAGCTACACAAGGAAAGATTGTATATCCTTTTCAAAGAAGTGTAAAGTTAATATCAAAAGAAAAGTAGTGTGTCTGAAGCAACTGCCTCATAATTAGTTGTCATTAATAATGTAATGTTCTAAAAGTTTGCTAAAGAAGCCCAAAGCATTAATGTTTCATAGTTGCTAATATGAATGATTTAATTTCAGTTCACATTTTCCTGCCTGAGCTAAGAAGATCAGGGTTTGAACAGTGTTTCCAAAGAGTACAGACATTAATCATTCTTTCAGAAAGCCCCCGTGGGAAGATGCATCTTAACAAGGCTAATTTTCAGCCTTTTCCATGATTTATGTTGTACTGATGAACCTTTTGTTTTAATCTCGGAGGGTGAAATCTTGGCCCATTGAAGTCAATGGCAAAACTCCCACTCACTTCAATGGTGTCAGGATTTCGCTCTGAAACTCTTCCCAACTATCAGCTAAGATTTCACAAACTTCATAGAAGAGCAAAACAAGACCAGAACACTCCTGCCCCTTTCATTCAAGTATCCATTTCAGAGGTTTATTGGGGCATAAAGGTAGAGGCGCTGAACATCAAATGATAAGCAATTGAATCAACTGATTGTATAGTACGTTATTGTATTATAAAAGTGTATAGAGTGGGGTCTCTTCTGAAAGCTAATGACACAGTGGTGATTAATATTGTGAAATGTATGTACTAATACTATATAAGGAATACTCATTGATATTAGGCTATACAGTCTGCCCAGACAGGAGGGACTGTCACAGATATCTACCGTTCTCTTATGTAAATAAAGCATGGCAGAATCAGAATGAAAAGAATGGAAGCTCTATTTACAATCAGGGGGATGAGAAGCCCAAAGGAAAGGAAGAACAACATGAGATCAGCTTCCAGGTGAACACAGCAAACCGAGAACACAAGAGAGCTCCTGCCTTTTGAACCAAGTTCTCCGAACTTTGGAAGATTTATGCAAGGACAAAATCCATCCGTATCCATCACTACACAGACACCAGGGAACAGAGCCCTGGCAAGCTGAGAAAGATGGCTCCTTCAACCAAGTCTCTGGACCTGAATATAGGGGAGAAACCTGCTTAGGCAAAGGTCTTTCAACTAAGACAAGGGAAGCAGCACCTTGTACTTTTGTGGAAAGTCCTGACTGAGGGAAAGTCAGCCATGGCTGGGAAGAAGAATGAACAAAACATATATTTTTCTAGATTAAGTTTTAGAAGTTTATTTTGTGTGTACTTAGATTTATTTCCTTGTGGAGTTTTACACAGACAAATGTTTTAAAGTATGTGTGTGCACCTTTCAAAACCCTCCCTCTCCATTTACCATAACAAACCTGTTATAAAATGTATTTCAAATACTGTATTAAGGTCCAGTGTTCCAATTATTGCTGTTTGGTCATGTATTTTAGTAAAAGTCATAGTTTTAATGCAGATATTTTATTAATAGAACATTAAATATTTGTGATATTGATAAAATGTCAAAAATAAATTGATTTGCTTTGAAACAGTCAAGACGCTTTAATGACAACTATTACAGTGTTGGGTGAATGCATCATTCGATCCCAATAAGTTGCATTTTGTCATAGAAATGGAAAAGTTTAAACCGGATCCACAGCCAAAAAAAAAAAGACTCCCAGTGATTTTAATGAGCTTTTGATCAAGTCCCATCCACATGTGCTTGTGAATTCAAATTCCAGACTAGAACTGGGCTCATACCCAGTGATAAATATGAAGCATGTTACACAGGAATGCAATAGGGTTTTTTAAATATAAAAACTTTATTCAGAAGCTGAAATTTATCCTGTTTTAAAGGTTCAGAACAAGGCCTTATTCATTACTTTTGTCTCACTTAAGTTCTCAAAACAGGGCTTGTGCTGGCTCCTTTCCACTGGGATGAATTTCACTTAGCTAGAAGTGCTATCATTTCGATGAGATGATGTCTGATAATTTCTACCTGAAAAAAAGCAAGTCAGTATCCCCTGGCACTTAAACAAAGGTAACCAATATTGCAGCTAATGCATTTTCTCATTATGTACTATAAGGTCCCAAAGCTTTGGCTCACTACTTATGAAGGAAGCCCAACGATCAGAGTCATTTAAGTGGAGATGAACAATACATTAAGGAACATACTGTAGCAAGCAATCCAAGGACAAGACAATGTACTATACAGTGTTGTTGTAGCCTTGTCAGTCCCATAATATCATAAAGACTGGGGGTGAGGTAATATCTTTTATGAATCAACTTCTGTTGGTGAGAGAATCTTTTGAACTTACACAGACCTCTTCCTGAAGTCACTCTGTGTAAACTTGAAATCTTGTCTCTCTCACCAACAGAAGTTGGTCCAATAAAAGATATCACCTCAAGAAAATATATTGTAATACATCTTGTCCACTTCATATTTCTTTGAAGATGGCTGTTCTATTTTTGTTACCTGTTACTCTGACATATATTAAATCTGAGGCTCAGATAGGGGGACAAACAAAAGACCTTTGTAGACTGATGTTGCATGTAAGCAGGAACACAAACTTGCTCAACAGAATTGGCTAATTGCAGAGATTAATAATAGATTTTTATATAATAAGCCTTCACATATTTGCTATTTGACCAATTACCCATTTGTTTCATATTGTTCTAAGAAAAAATTGATTTGTCAAATCTATTCTTAACCTTCCAAGTTTGACAGCACTCCTTTCCCATTCACAAGCATTCTACCATCAGCATCAGACTAATTCCTGTTTCCAAATGCTCATTTTTCTTACAGCATATTTCCCTTTTCCTATTGTCTGCAGGCCTCCCAAGAAGAGCAGGGCAAAATTTTTCAGACAAATAGTTTATTCACCTAAAAATGGAGGTTTAGCTCAACCATATCTCTTCATGAATTCTGGCTGAATTTGAAGTTTCAGCTACAAAAAAATCCTTTTTTTGTAAAAAAGTCAAAAACATTTCAACATTGTTAAATGAAAAATTCAACTTTTCACTTTGAAATGTTTTATTTAGAAATTTTGCTAGATTTATTTTTTTAAATGGTAACAAACCTGAAAATTAAATGTTATGAGTTGAACAAAACATTTTTTTATTTCAGATCAAGCCATATTTTATTTCATTTTGGCAAGAAATAAAATCAAGATATTTACTTTGTGTCAACCTAATATTTTTTTAAAAAACCCAACAGTTTCTCTGTTTTGCCAACAAAAATAATCAGTTTTTCGCTCAGCTCTACTCCCAAGTTCATGAGCATTACAGCTGGTTAAAAAATAAAGATTTTTGCAAAAACAAAATTACAGAAAAAAACAGACTTCAGAAAAAAAACAGACTTCAGAATGGAATGACTTATTTCAAATTTGTGACATTTCAGGTTTCAAAAATATGTTTTTCATCTACTTTCTTTCCTCTTTCATTTTCCATTTTACCACTGAAATGGGGTGGGGAGGAGAAGATAAAAAGATAATGTGGGCATAAAAAGAAAAAAGTAAACTTTTCATTTCAGTTTCATTAAAAATACAGAATTCTGGAAAAAATTATCACAAGATTCTCATTATCATAAAAATGGCCATTTTTAAACAGATTAGGTTACACTGAAATCCGATACTCACACAGCCTTGCTTTTCAAGTTCACCATCATTCACCCATATACAACTTTGCACTCTTCTTAGCAATGCTTTGCTTTAATATTTATACTATTTCTATAGGGTAATGATTGTCAAAACTTTTTAGGCTGTGTTCTCCTTTCCAAATAAGGTGGTCTACCACATACCCCCACCTGAGATAGGGTCATATATACCTGTAATTAGATATCCAAGTCTTACTAAATAATGACATTTATCCATTACAGGATTTTTCTCACATACCCCTTGATGAGAGCTCCCATACACTTAGCATATGAATACCCCAGTTTGAAAACTACTGCTCGGGCCTTTGTGTGAATTACTAACTTAACTAGTGACATGCTTCTCCACCTCCTTGCCTAAAAAGTCAACAAAGAGCCTTCTAAACTAAACTGCTTTAACAAACTAAATAAACTAAATAATATGAAAACACAGTAGGTTACTTAAGGTTAATCAGTGACAATCACAGACCAAATATGGCTGCTGGGCATAAGGTAGCATCATGTTTATAATTGTATTCCTCAAACTGTTTGTGTCTCTTGGGTTTCTTCTCTTAATATAAGGAGTACTTTGTGGCACCTTAGAGAATAAAAATTTATTTGAGCATAAGTTTTCATGAGCTTTCATCTGATGAAGTGAGCTGTAGCTCACGAAAGCTTATGCTCAAATAAATTTGTTAGTCTCTAAGGTGCCCCAAGTACTCCTTTTCTTTTTGCAGATACAGACTAACACGGCTGCTACTCTGAAACTTCTCTTAATAAAAAATTCAAAATATGCTAGATTACATTTCTGATTAATTCTTAAATATCCCCCAAACCATTAACTGTTTAATTAGTAAAAAACCTCAAATACATTTGTTTTCTTAAACTATAAATGCAGTCAAGTCACATGGATGTCTTAAAAAAGAGTTCAAGTTAACAGCACTGATTTGTGACAAAATTAGTGTCAATCATATCCAGGCATAAGGTCTACAAGGTATATTTCTAAGGGTTTCTGCTGAACAGCTTCTATTAATACTAAAGAGAGCTGTCCAGTTTAGGCCACGTACAATGAGTTAAAAATATTCCCCCTAAGAATATGGAAAGTTTTACTCTGAGTTTCTTTAAACTGTGAAAAAGCTTGATTTTACAGGCACTGTGGAATGATTAGCCTTGTGGAAGAAAGATACCCAACAGCGTTAAGCAATTATGCAGATGCATTTGTATTGTGGAAGCTAAAAGTTTATTATGCTTTCAGATTTATAAAATAATGCCTCAGTATACAGCTAGTTGATTCTTTTAAAAGTGTGCATTCCACATTTAATCTATTCCTGTAATTTAATCATGATAGGTTTATGCATTATACCAAAGTTGAATAAGTGTGTAATTATCTGAAAGCAAGATTTTTAGACATGAGATAATTACAGTGCTACACGCTGTCCTCACAATATAGACACCGATAGATGAACCAATTAATTTTTTTAACTGTTTATGCTTCATGCTACTCTCTTCCATATTCCTGGATTCATGTAAAGGATTATGTACACTTCCCTATTTCTTTGAGTTTAAACTGGGATTACTTACCCAGTTTAAACAGAAGGATGTCAATTGCTGTCAGGTGTTGTATCTGTTTATATGTCCTGGATTCCTTTTGATCTTTGGTTATTACCCAGACTTTGTGGTCATGATACAGCAGTTGTGTTAGAGGATGGTCTAGCAGCATGTCTGCTTATGCTGTCTTATGCTACACTAACCAGTAGGTTCATGTCACTTTCATGGGGACAAAAGATACCTATCTCACTACACTAGAAGAGTTTTTTCAATTATGACAAACAATCAATAAAAAGTTATTAATGTATGGGCATTATGATGCTCTTTACCATAGTGGTTCACTTCCCTCACAAATACTGTACCACAACTTATATCACCTCAGCTTCTTATGGGCCCAGCACTGGTCATAAATGACGCCCATAAGAAGCAGAGATGATATCAGACAGAAAAGACGAGGCAATTAAAATAAGATTGACAGTAACAGTGGTCAGACTACCCGTAACTGAGGGTGTGGATGGGGCAGACAGTTAACTCCAGGGGCAATAGATTCAATAGCATTAACATAGGTGGAACGTACATTAACCAAGACCTTAGCCATTTTTCATTGTTGTACATGTGATAGATATGGCAATTTCCTGAATATCTTGGGCAGATCTTATTGAATTAAGTTGAAGAATCTTTGAGTCCATTGTATTAAATGCAACATTTGTGTATTGTTGTCAGTCAGGATTGCATGTAACCTCTCTAGGTGGAAGATGTGATTTGAGGGCTAACAGTTCAAAGGACTATACTGAAAATGTGCCAGACAAGAATGGATTTTTGGGAAAACAAGTGCAAAGTGGATTTAGTTGGGTACACCTAGGGAGAGGTTAATGAAAATTTCTCATCTATGATTGTACTATGAAGCTATGACCTGAAGAAGAGGACTATTGTCTCCTGATCATACCAATCTCCAGAAACAGGTAAAGCTACAGCTGAACTGCCTATCCTGGGTTCTGGTTCTGAATCTGAGCCAGATATGAACTTTTAAATACAGAGGAAAACCCAGTTCCGAGTTTTGAAGGACTGAAACCTACCATAGCCAGAGTTGACCTCTAATAAGCTTTTTAAAACTATAATAGAATGTACATGCATGTTAATCTATAATGTTTTCTTTTGACATTAAGAAAGAGATAAACCTATCACGATTAAATTACAGGAATAGATTAAATGTGGAATGCACACTTTTAAAAGAATCAACTAGCTGTATACTGAGGCATTATTTTACAAATCTGACTGATAGAGAGAGCTTTAAACTAGGAATTAGGGGGAGATGGTTGGGAGATGTCCAGGAAATCTCCACGCCAGATTTTAGCATTGAGAGGGAAGAAGACGAAGTAAGAAAGGATACAGCCGTGGGTAGGAGAATGTATATAAGGAGCGAGGGCGGTGTGGATACTAGTCTAATAGGTTATACTGGCTGTAGAATGACTGTGCCTAATAGGGTACAAAATGTGAGCGAGGCCAAACAGCAAAAATTAAGATGTTTATACACCAATGCGAGGAGCCTAGGTAACAAAATGGAGGAACTAGAGTGACTGGTGCAGGAAGTGAAACCAGATATTATAGGGATAACAGAAACATGGTGGAATAGTAGTCATGACTGGACTACAGGTATTGAAGGGTATGTGCTGTTTAGGAAAGACAGAAACAAAGGTAAAGGTGGTGGAGTAGCATTGTATATCAATGATGAGGTAGAATGTAAAGAAATAAGAAGCGATGCAATAGATAAGACATAGTTCGTCTGGGCAAAAATTACACTGGGGAAGAAAACTAGTAAAGCCTCTCCTACGATAGTGCTTGGGGTGTGCTATAGACCTCCGGGATCTAATCTGGATATGGATAGAGCCCTTTTTAATGTCTTTAATAAAGTAAATACTAATGGAAACTGCGTGATCATGGGAGACTTTAACTTCCCAGATATAGACTGGAGGACCAGTGCTAGTAATAATAATAGGGCTCAGATTTTCCTAGATGCGATAGCTGATGGATTCCTTCATCAAGTAGTTGCTGAACCGACTAGAGGGGATGCCATTTTAGATTTAATTTTGGTGAGTAGCGAGGACCTCATAGAAGAAATGGTTGTAGGGGACAATCTTGGTTCAAGTGATCATGAGCTAATTCAGTTCAAACTCAATGGAAGGATTAACAAAAATAAATCTGCAACTAGAGTTTTTGATTTCAAAATGGCTGACTTTCAAAAATTAAGGAAATTAGTTAGGGAAGTGGATTGGACTGAAGAACTTATGGATCTAAAGGTAGAGGAGGCCTGGGATTACTTTAAATCAAAACTGCAGAAGCTATCGGAAGCCTGTATCCCAAGAAAGGGGAAAAAATTCATAGGAAGGAGTTGTAGACCAAGCTGGATGAGCAAGCATCTTAGAGAGGTGATTAAGAAGAAGCAGAAAGCAACAGGGAGTGGAAGATGGGAGGGATAAGCAAGGAAAGCTACCTAATTGAGGTCAGAACATGTAGGGATAAAGTGAGACAGGCTAAAAGTCGAGTAGAGTTGGACCTTGCAAAGGGAATTAAAACCAATAGTAAAAGGTTCTATAGCCATATAAATAAGAAGAAAACTAAGAAAGAAGAAGTGGGGCCGCTTAACACTGAGGATGGAGTGGAGGTTAAAGATAATCTAGGCATGGCCCAATATCTAAACAAATACTTTGCCTCAGTCTTTAATAAGGCTAAAGAGGGTCTTAGGGATAATGGTAGCATGACAAATGGGAATGAGGATATGGAGGTAGATATTACCATATCTGAGGTAGAAGCGAAACTGAAACAGCTTAATGGGACTAAATCGGGGGGCCCAGATAATCTTCATCCAAAAATATTAAAGGAATTGGCACCTGAAATTGCAAGCCCATGAGCAAGAATTTTTAATGAATCTGTAAACTCAGGAGTAGTACCGAATGATTGGAGAATTGCTAATATAGTTCCTATTTTTAAGAAAGGAAAAAAAAGTGATCCGGGTAACTACAGGCCAGTTAGTTTGACATCTGTAGTATGCAAGGTCCTGGAAAAAATTTTGAAGGAGAAATTAGTTAAGGACATTGAAGTCAATGGTAAATGGGACAAAATACAACATGGTTTTACAAAAGGTAGATCGTGCCAAACCAACCTAATCTCCTTTTTTGAAAAAGTAACAGATTTTTTAGATAAAGGAAATGCAGTGGACCTAATTTACCTAGATTTCAGTAAGGCATTTGATATCGTGCCACATGGGGAATTATTAGTTAAACTGGAGAAGATGGGGATCAATATGAACATCAAAAGGTGGATAAGGAATTGGTTAAAGGGGAGACTGCAACGGGTCCTACTGAAAGGCGAACTGTCAGGTTGGAGGGAGGTTACCAGTGGAGTTCCTCAGGGATCGGTTTTGGGAACAATCTTATTTAATCTTTTTATTACTGACCTTGGCACAAAAAGTGGAAGTATGCTAATAAAGTTTGCAGATGATACAAAGCTGGGAGGTATTGCCAATTCGGAGAAGGATCGGGATATTATACAGGAGGATCTGGATGACCTTGTAAACTGGAGTAATAGTAATAGGATGAAATTTAATAGTGAGAAGTGTAAGGTTATGCATTTAGGGATTAATAACAAGAATTTTAGTTATAAGTTGGGGACGCATCAATTAGAAGTAACGGAAGAGGAGAAGGACCTTGGAGTATTGGTTGATCATAGGATGACTATGAGCTGCCAATGTGATATGGCTGTGAAAAAAGCTAATACGGTTTTGGGATGCATGAGGAGAGGCATTTCCAGTAGGGATAAGGAGGTTTTAGTACCATTATACAAGGCACTGGTGAGACCTCACCTAGAATACTGTGTGCAGTTCTGGTCTCCCGTGTTTAAAAAGGATGAATTCAAACTGGAGCAGGTACAGAGAAGGGCTACTAGGATGATCCGAGGAATGGAAAACTTGTCTTATGAAAGGAGACTTAAGGAGCTTGGCTTGTTTAGCCTAACTAAAAGAAGGTTGAGGGGAGATATGATTGCTCTCTATAAATGTATCAGAGGGATAAATACAGGAGAGGGAGAGGAATTATTTCAGCTCAGCACCAATGTGGACACAAGAACAAATGGGTATAAACTGGCCACCAGGAAGTTTAGACTTGAAATCAGACGAAGGTTTTTAACCATCAGAGGAGTGAAGTTTTGGAATAGCCTTCCAAGGGAAGCAGTGGGGGCAAAAGATCTATCTGGTTTTAAGATTCTACTTGATAAGTTTATGGAGGAGATGGTATGATGGGATAATGGGATTTTGGTAAGTAACTGATCTTTAAATATTCAGGGTAAATAGGACTAATCCCCTGAGATGGGATATTAGATGGATGGGATCTGAGTTACCCAGGAAAGAATTTTCTGTACTATCTGGCTGGTCAATCTTGCCCATATGCTCAGGGTTTAGCTGATTGCCATATTTGGGGTCGGGAAGGAATTTTCCTCCAGGGCAGATTGGAGAGGCCCTGGAGGTTTTTCACCTTCCTCTGTAGCATGGGGCATGGTTGACTTAAGGGAGGCTTCTCTGCTCCTTGAAGTCTATAAACCATGATTTAAGGACTTCAATAGCTCAGACATAGGTGAGGTTTTTCATAGGAGTGGGTGGGTGAGATTCCGTGGCCTGCGCTGTGCAGGAGGTCGGACTAGATGATCATAATGGTCCCTTCTGACCTTAGTATCTATGAATCTATGAATCTATGAAAATATGTGCTTGCTTAGAAAGAGCTATATGGTAACTTATAACGACAGACAATACACTGGTCATTGTCTCTGTAGAGAGACAAGCATAGTGAAGATGCTGGCTTTTAGGCAGTCTAGATTGATGGAGATACCATAGTGTAGGTAATAAACTGCAGCCTAAGAGCTTCCCCCTCCACAGTCAAGTGGGAATGAAACATGGGTTTCAGGAGTGACTCACAACCATGAGTGCCAACCTTAGGGCAGACTCTCAGAAACAGGGAAGATACCCCAAACTGGTGGTATGTTCTATAATTAGATGTTACCAACCCAGTAACAAATTTTAACTCCTAGATCACTAACAGTTTTACCATAGAGTAATAGACAATCCCCTTAGGCTCATCAGTCTATTTTGCCACCGAGGCAAGCTGGATTTAATGATCATTGGTCACCTATGCCAAAGATCACAAAATATTCAGGTTACTTCCCATCCCAAGGGATCAGCCACATACCTCAGATCAATTTGTATCTCGGATAAAACACCAAAAACAACGCTTGTAGCCAATCTGGTTATAAATTAACTAAGGGTTTATTAACTAGGAAAAAGAAAAGGGTAATTTACAGAATAAAGCAAGCATATATACACAAACAAGTTTCATAGTAGCAGCCGTGTTAGTCTGTATTCGCAAAAAGAAAAGGAGTACTTGTGGCACCTTAGAGACTAACAAATTTATTAGAGCATAAGCTTTCGTGAGCTACAGCTCACTTCATCGGATGCATTTGGTGGAAAAAAAACCACGAAAGCTTATGCTCTAATAAATTTGTTAGTCTCTAAGGTGCCACAAGTACTCCTTTTCTTTTATACACAAACAAGTTACCATCTATGGTTTCTATTAGGGTTGTTGATTAATAGCAGCTAACTTACACGATTAACTCAAAAAAATTAACTCAGATTAAAAAAATTAATCACACTGTTAAGCAATAGAATACCAATTGAAATTTACTAAATATTTTGGATGTTTTTCTACATTTTCAAATACATTGATTTCTATTACAACACAGAATACAAAGTATACAGTGCTCACTTTATATTACCATTCTTATTACAAATATTTGCACTGTAAAATGATAAACAAAAGAAATAGTATTTTTCAATTCACCTCATTCAAGTACTTTAGTGCAATCTCTTTATCATGAAAGTGTAACTTACCAATGTAAATTTTTTTGTTACATAACTGCACTCAAAAATAAAACAAAATCCAATCAGTTCTACTTCTTGTTCAGCCAATTGCTAAGACAAACAAGTTTACAATGTCACCTGAAAGTGAGAACCGGCGTTCACATGGCACTTTTGTAGCCAGCATTGCAAGGTATTTACATGCCATATATGATAAACATTCATATGCCCCTTCATGCTTCGGCCACTGTTCTAGAGGACATGCTTCCATGCTGATGATGCTCATTAAAATAAATAGTGTGTTAATTAAATTTGTGACTGAACTCCTTGGGGGAGGATTGGATGTGTCCTGTTCCGTTTTACCCGCATTCTGCCATATATTTCATGTTATAGCAGTCTTGGATGATGACCCAGCACATGTTCATTTTAAGAACACTTTCACAGCAGATTTGACAAAACACAAAGGTGGTACCAATGTGAGATTTCTAAGGAAGGATACAGCACTCGATCCAAGGTTTAAGACTCTGAAAAGGACAAAGTGTGGAAAATGCTTTCAGATGTCTTAAAAGAGCAACACTCCAATGCGGAAACTGCAAAACCCAAGCCACCAAAAAAGAAAATCAACTTTCTGCTGGTGGCAACTGAATCAGATGATGAAAATGAACATGTGTTGCTCCACTCTGCTTTGGATCATTATTGAGCAGAACCTGTCAGCATGGATGCATATATTCTGGAATGGTAGTTGAAGCATGAAGGGACATATGAATCTTTAGCGCATTTGGCACGTAAATATCTTGTGATGCCTGCTACAACAGTGCCACGCGAATGCCTGTTCTCACTTTCAGGTGGCATTGTAAACAAGACGTGGACAGCATTTATCTCTGGCAAATTGTAACCAAACTGTTTGTCTGAGCGATTGGCTGAAGTAGGACTGAGTGGACTTGTAGGTTCTAAAGTTTTACATTGTTTTATTTTTAAATGCAGTTATTTTTTGTACGTAATTCTACATTTATAAGTTCAACTTTTATTATAAAGAGATTGCACTACAGTACTTGTATTGGGTGAACTGAAATTTACTATTTGTTTTTTATAGTGCAAATATTTGTAATCAAAAATAAATATAAATTGAGCACTGTGTACTTTGTATTCTTTGTAATTGCAATCAATATATTTGAAAATGTAGAAAACATCCAAAAATATTTAAATAAATCGTATTCTATTATTGTTTAACAGTGTGATTAATTGCATGATTAATTTTTTAATCTCTTGACAGCCCTAGTTCCTATAGATTACAGAGATGTAATAATCTGTCAATTCAAAATGTCTTTCATCGCAGACTCAGAGCAACCCCTGTGGATCTCTGCATTCATTTAGTATCTCTGTGCCTGTGAGAGTTCAAACATCAATGAAAAAATTTCTTGTGACCCTGTTATCATTTACATTTAGCCTTCCAGTCCATGAGACAAGTTTCCTTGCACATAATATTTCCAAGGTGATAGGGCCATTCACCAATCCTTTGTATTGTGATATTCCTCAATGGCCCATTTAATCCTGATAGGCTTCCTGAATGGGCAGGGGCAGGAGAGGAACAATTCCCCGTGTCTGGGTTCACAAATTCTGAACCCCGTGTCTGAGTTCAGAGCAGGCATTTTCAAAGTTATAAAGCAAAATGTGCATATTTCCTCACAGCATGGAATACAGGCATTACAAGTGAAATTAATTGTGAGAGAGATTCCCAAACCTGAACTATTCTTTTTAGGTGACAAATCTGAGGAAATGTCCCCAATTGAGGTGTCAGATAAGGTTGTGGAAAAAATTGATAAATTAAAATAATAAAAAGTCACCTGGACCAGATGGTATTCACCCAATAGTTCTGAAGGAAGTCAGATGTGATATTGCAGAACTACTAACTGTGGTATGTAACATATCATTTAAAATCAGCTTCTCTACCAGATGACAGGAGGACAGCTAATGTGATGCCAATTTTTTAAAAAGGCTCCAGAGGCGATCCCAGCAATTACAGGCCAGTAAGCCCACCTTCTGTACTGGGCAAACTGGCTGAATCTAGAGTAAAGAACAGAATTATCAAAAACAGATGAACACAATTTGTTGGGGAAGAGACAACATGTAAATAGTAATCATACCTCACCAATCTACTAGAATTCTTTGAGGGGGGAGGGGATCAACAAGCATGTGGACAAGGGGGTTTAGTGGATATAGTGTACTTGAACTTTCAGAAAGCCTGAACAAGATCCCTCACCAAAGGCTCTTAGGCAAAGTAAGCTGTCATGGGATAAGAGGGAATGTCCTCTCATGGATTAGTAACTGGTTAAAAGGTAAGAAACAAAAGGTAGGAATAAATGGTCAGTTTTCAGAATGGAGAGAGGTAAATAGTGGTGCTGCCCAGGGGTCTGTACTGGGACCAGTCCTATTCAACATATTCCTAAATGATCTGGAAATAGGGGTAAAGAGTGAGGTGGCAAAATTTATGAAGGATACAAAACTACTCAACATAATTAAGTCTAAAGCAGAATGTGAAGACTTACAAACTGGGTGACTGGGAAACAAAATGGCAGATGAAATTTAATGTTGATAAATGAAACATAATGCACATTAGGAAACAGTGTGAACTATACATATAAAATGATGGCTTCTAAATTAGCTGTTACCACTCAGGAAAGAGATCTTGGAGTCATTGTGACTAGTCCTCTGAAAATGTTCACTCAATGTGAAGCAGCAGTCAAAGAGGCATACAGAATGTTGGGAATCATTAGGAAACAGATAGATAATAAGACAGAAAATATTATATTGCCTCTATATAAATTCATGGCATGCCCACATCTTTAATACTGCATACAGATCTGGTCAGCCCACCTCAAAAGATATACTGAAATTAGAAAAGGGACAGAAAAGGGCAACAAAAATGATTAGGGGTATGGAACGGCTGCCATATGAGGAAAGATTAATAAGACTGGGACTTTTCTGCTTGGAAAAGAGATGACTAAGGGTGGATATGATAGAGGTCCATAAAATCATGACTGGTGTGTAGAAAGTAAATAAGGAAGTGTTATTTACTCCTTCTCATAACACAAGAACTAGGGGTCACCAACTGACATTAATAGGCAGTAGGTTTAAAACAAACAAAAGGAAGTATTTTTTCACACAACACAGTCAACCTGTGGTATTCCTTGCCAGAGGATGTTGTGAATGACAAGACAGGGTTAAACATAGAACTAGATAAAATTCCTGGAGGATAGGTCCATCAATGGCTATTAGCCATGATGGTCAGGGAGGGTGTCCCGAGTCTCTGTTTGCCAGAAGCTGGGAATGGGTGATAGGGCATGGATCACTTGAGGATTACCTTGTTCATTCCCTCTCAAGCACCTGGCATTGGCCACTGTCAGAAGACTGGATACTGGGCTAGATTGACCATTGGTCTGACCCAGTATGGCCATTCTTATATGTTCTAATGCATACTGCAACTTACAAGTGTTTCATAGAGTCTAAAGACTAAATACAGTCATATAAGAATGGTACCTTTTTTTGAACCAAACTAATGTAGAAGTAAACTGGTTTGGTTTCCAACTATGAGTTTGTCTGTGCTCAGCTGATGCTTAAAGACTTGGAAAGAGCTGACACCTGGTTTACAAGTATCACGATGGGTCTCTGCCCAGGAGAGGTGATGTCTGCGAAGCAGAAGCCTAATAGTGCGTGACTTTGTGGACCATGGAGGAGAAATACAGGTGCAGTTGCCCTGAAACTGTGACAGTACACAGTTGCCATGCATTAGTAACAGGCAGAGATTGCCTTTCTATGGCAGAAATGAACAACGATTGTTAATACTTGCATTGTTCTATTATACAGTCATGTAATAGACACTTTTAGGATGGATGTGAGATGCTCAGTCTTCTACATATATGTGTATCCAGGCCCCGCCCCCTCCACAAACATCACAATACCATCTCACACCTGCACATCTTTGAATGATATTTCTTTTAGAAGTCACTGTAAATATCATCCTGCTCCAATCTATAAAAACAGGGTCACATATTTCCGTTAATGTACTGATGTAAATCTCATTAGCAAGAATAGGAATTATGAGCCCACACTGAAAGAATAAGTAACACTGTCATATTATAGCATTTCATGTTTGTCAAGTATTACATAAGAAAGTTATAGACTGTTTCCCATTTCATACTGGCAATAAGCATCGATTGCAACAAAGAAGGAGGTGAAAGATTTCTTAATAGCAACAGTTGTCATTGTCAATCAAGAAGTATGAGAAAAATAATCAAATCATGTCCTGAAACTATACTGATATTTTACTTGAATGTTGTTGTGAAGTAACGTTTCTGGTGTTAGATTTCGTTTCCCAGCTATAATTTTAATTCCTACTTTAAACCAATCCCACATCCTTAAGGGATGTTGGACTCTGTTAAAAACAAAAGTATGAATTTGTTTGTGTTTTTTTTATAAACCAGAACTTGCTTTGGTAATAGCAATTCCTTTTATTAGCACCCTGCTGTTTGGTTTATTAAAAAGAGTGAAGAGAGTTCTGCCAACAGATAAAGAAAACAATTATTCTTCAACACATGAAAAAAATAGGAATATTAACCCTCTCCTATCTTTTCTGACAACAAACCAATGAGGAGTTAGAATGTAACTGGTAACATGCAACTATTCCCCATTTTGCAGAACCAACAGATAATAGAAATTATTTTCTTCTTATACAAAGGACAAGGTCCAGATAAGTATCAAAAGATCCTAATAAGGAAACCATTTGGGAAACAGAACACTATCAAGGTGCATCGCTGAAAAACAGAGAGAGTGGTTTCACATCCTGGCAGACAAAAACAAAAACAAAAACAACCTAGAATATAGGTGTAAGCTAGAGTATTCTGGGACAATTTAAAAATCACATTAAATACATAGAATTCACAAACTCAATATGTAATGAGCAACAAGAATTTATTTTACATATACATTACATAAAGATGACAACGGTATATACCAGGCCATTCAGTGACCTAGAAGTTAGGAGGACAACATTAGTACTAAGCAATATACCTTATAGTTTCTATCAAAGATCTAGAGATGTGTTGGAAAAAGGGGCAACAATATCAAATCACAGAGCACTTATCTGGAAAAAAAATCTAGATTTCCAGGTTCTACACAACTATTTATCTAATTTTTGAAGAATTTTTTTGCTGCTTCTCTCCCA
This sequence comes from Dermochelys coriacea, assembly GCF_009764565.3. Classification (NCBI taxonomy): domain Eukaryota; kingdom Metazoa; phylum Chordata; order Testudines; family Dermochelyidae; genus Dermochelys; species Dermochelys coriacea. The sequence goes on from NC_050071.1 coordinate 38,951,751, forward strand.
ATTCATTCTGAGAATGGTAAAGGCAGTTTTCTGGATCAAAGAGAACTGACCAATTGTATCAGACCAGTGGTCTAGATAATCTGGTATCCTATCTCCAGTAGTGATCATTACCTTGCACTACATTTTCTTTTAATGGTCACATTTGGGATAGCCTACCTATAGGAGAACTTCCTTCCTTTCCACAGGAACCAGTGATTGGTTTATGACTTGATATCTGAGGGTTTATATCCCTGTTCACTTTTGTATAATCTTACCTAATGCAGTTGTAGATGTTCTCATTTCCAATATGAACATCAATCCCTTTTGAAATCCTATTAGACTCAATGATACCTTGTTCCAGCAATTCAGTCTCTGATGATGCCTCATCTTTACTATTCTTAATGAAACAAAGTAGGGAGATGATAAAAGCTCCAGAAAATCGTTTACCGTTGCTTCAGAGTCCTTATCCTCCTTATTTGCCCTCTTTTCTTACTGGTAATTCAGCATGGTTACCAATTCTTTCAGTCTGCCTCCTTCTGATATATTTGAAATATGTCTTATTTGTTTTAATATCTAATTGCTCTTTAAATTCCTTCCTGACATTATTCTTATATTTTACCCATCATACTTCTCTTGTGATCTTCCCCAATTTTATTGTAATTTCTATCCTAACCTTCACTGGCTACAGAAATATTTTTGTATTACTGACACCTGCTCAACATGCCTTTGCCTATACTAGTATTCCTCAACACCTGTTGCTTTCCTAGCTCCTAATATAAGTAGCACTGCCCCCCCATACAACAAAAAACCTGGTCAATTTTCTTTGCCAAACAGTCTGGTTTCACTTTAGTTAAATTGGAGACCATCCTATTATATAGACATTTCCCCCTACCTTCCCCCCAAGACTTTCTTAGGTTCAAGGGAATTTCTAACTGTACCTTTTGTACCATCTTTTCATTTATGCACTGAGCCCTTGAGTTAAGTTCTCAAGGTGATGCAAACTGTCAGTTTTATTAAAGTCAGTGGAATATAAGAACAGAGAATTTCTCCCCATCTAGTTGCCATGGAACCATAAACAATTAAATAGAGTGACTACTGCTTTCTTTGATTATTCTTAAACTAAAAAGGACCAGAGAGAGAGAGAAGGGGGAGGGGGAGTTGACTTACACCCTAAGATACATTAACCCAGACGTTATTTTAGGTACAGCATTCAATATTAGTTTTCCAGTTTTGCCTTAGAGAATACTAGCTTTAAGTCTGCAGTATTTGTTATAGACCGACTACTGCAGGAATAGAACAAATACTGAGGAAAGATTGGTTACTTATGGCAGTTTAGAGACATGCACAAGATTTAGATTTGAGTTCCAAATGTTTGATTTGAATATTGGCTAATATACTTTCAGGTCATTATGTCCAGAGGGAGATACCAGCAAGTATTGAAGACTTGTACACCATTCATCATATCTAGAGTATAGTTTTCCTTTATTTATTTCACAAATATGACTGAAACACAGACAGAGAAACCATTGCACTTGTATGAAGAGCCTTTACCTAGGGCATTTAAACCATTTAATCTTACTTTGTACTGATGTTACTCTGAAGTGTGTTCTTTGCATTCTTAATTAGCAAGGGGAACAGATGGTGAAGCTTTTAGTTTAAGGCAACATGACTATTATTGTAATCTATGGTGCCCGTGATTCTTCACTGTTACAGGAGTATACAGTAGTGTAACTGTTGGGAGGAAATTAAACTATTTGTTTACTAGTATGGGAAATTTTGGTAACTTTTTTATAATACTGATAAAAAATTCATTAAAGTTAATTGAAAGACTGTGATTGCTTCTTTTGGTGGAGCAATCCATCTAGTCACAGGAGAAGAATGTAGAGACATTTACCATACAGAATAAGACCTAACCAGGGTTGCACATAGTGCAATCCTACTTCTGGTGTGCTATGGTTACCTTGAAGATTTAGTGGTAAGAATAAAAAGATACTTTTTTAAATTTTATTTTAAAGAAAAGATAGCAATATAATTAGCTTTTCTAAAAGAAAGGATGTGTAATAATTCAATCAGTGATCTGAAGTAAATATTGATTCAATAATTTTCATATATACACAGTTATCTTTAGGTTTCATGCTAGTTTAACACCAAGAATTATTTAAATATGCTATGCCACATTACTTTTAATATTTTAATTATATTTCTATCAGATATTCATTTGACTAGTATCTCCCTAACTGGGCATTTTTGGATCCTAATCATCTCAAGTCCTAAAGTTCTTCTGCATCACCCATAAAATGGCATTTTGGCTTTAACATCATGCCTTTCCTCCATAAAAACTCAAAATATGCAACATGGAAGAGAATTAAAAAAACAAACAACAAATTACGTTCTTGTAGACTAAAGATCAACATAATATAAGTCTTTCTTTGCTTACCAGGTCTCACAGCTAATCTTATCAGTTGCTAATGCTTTCAAACATTCCACCTTCCATCCACGGGCCCCACTGAGCCTAGTTGGAGGAAAGAACTATATTTCCTGGAAGTCTTAGCAAAAAAAATAATTCTATAAATAATTATAAACAACTATAACATAGTAGAGCGACAAGGTGAGTGAAGTAATATTGTATTGGACCAACTTCTGTGGGAGAGAGAGAAGCTTTTGAGTTCTCTCACCCAAACAGAAATTGGTCCAATAATAGGATATTACCTCACCCATCTTGTCTTTCAAATATCCTGGGACCAACATAGCTACAACTACACTGCATATGTAACATTTTGCAACCCAGCTGAATAACCATAGAATCATAAAATGTAGGGCTGGAAGGGACTTCAAGAGGTCATCAAGTACAGCCCTCTCTACTGAGTCAAGACCAAGTGTACCCAGACCATCCCTGACTGGTGTTTGTCTAACCTGTTCTTAAAATGTTCAATTACAGGGATTCCAGAAACTTCCTTGGAAGCCTATTCCAGAGCTTAAATATCCTTATAATTATAAAGATTTTCCTAATATCTCACCTAAAACTCTCCCTTGCTGCAGATTAAGCCCATTACTTCTTGTCCTACCTTCAGTGGATATGGAGAACAATTAATCATTGTCCTCTTTATAACAACCCTTAACATATTTGACCACTATCATGTCCCACCTCAGTCTTCTTTTCCTCAAAGCTAGACATCCGCAATTTTTTGAAATATTTCTTCATAGATCAGATTTTTCCAATTTTTTTATAATTTTTGTTGTTCTCCTTTGGATTCTCTCCAATTTATCCACAACTTTCTTAAAGTGCGGAGTCCAGAACTGCATACAATATTCTAGCTGAGGCCTCACAAGTGGAGAAAAGAGTGGGACAATTACTTCCTGTCTTACATATGACACTGCTGTTAACACACTCCAAAATGATATTAGCCTTTTTCACAACTGCATCACACGTAACTCATTTTCAGTTTGTGATAAACTACAACCCCACATCCTTTTCAACAGCACTACCACCTAGCCAGTTATTCCCCATTTTGTAGTTATGCATTTGATCTTTCCTTCTGAAGTGTAGTACTTTGCACTTATCTTTATTGAATTTCATCTTGTTCTCCAATTTGTCAAGATTATTATGAATTTTAATCCTGTCCTCCAAAGTACTAGCAATTCCTCCCAGCTTGATGTCATTTTCAAATTTTAGAGGCAGACTCTCCACTCCATTATTCATCATTATTGAAAATATTAAACTAGTATTGTACCCAGGACCGACTGCTGAGAGAACCTCACTAGATATGTCTTCTCAGTTTGATGGTGAACCATTGATAAGTACTCCTTGAGAGCAGTCTTTCAAGCAGTTGTGCACCCTACAGTTGAGTATCATCTACTGAAATGTTAACAATGAGATTGAATAGAACCATCTGTTTCCCTGTGCAGCCTAGCTGTAGAAGGCAACTACATTATAGAGGCAACTGGTTTGCTTCTAACTCAACCAGTAAAGACTGACCTAGGAGCTCTCTTAACCCTCCTGATGCAGTATTTAAAAGTAAAACTTTAGAGCGGTTTAGTTTGGTTGATGGAAAGAGAATACTTGGAAGGTACACAGAAAAAAAGTGACATGGATACAGAGATTAAAAATCAGAGGCAGTCAGTTTGCTCTTAACTTACTATTGGGACATTGAAGTTCACTCCAAGTTCTTTTCAGCAATAGGGCTGTTTCTACCTTTGCTCAATAAAACTCACAGGATGCATTGTTTAATTACACTTGAAAGAGTGTAGAGAGAGGAGAATAAAATATTTTATTCCCCTTCATACTTCCATCAACTTCATCATCCATTAGGAGGATAATGGGCTCAATGTACCCCTAATATAAATCAGTGTGTAAGTCAATGGAGTTGCATTTGACTAGTTAGGCTTCATTTGACCCAGTGGACACTGGGATCTCTTTTTGGTCAGTGAGCTCTAGCTACCCTCCATTATCAGCTGGAGCATGTCTGACAAATAGACTCAAGAAGCTAATCAGATTTTAGCTGAGGATGATGCTCGATGCCCATGACATAATACTGATTTATATGAAAAAGTACTGGACCAATTTATCCTTGGTATAACTCCATTGCAGCCAATGAATTAGACCAACTGTTTTTCTTCTTCACCTCTTATTATTTGTATTTTTAGCTTTGTATGCTTTCAGGGCGTTGGGGTTTTAGGAAAAGCTTCTTGTGCCACTCGTTATTTGTCTTGATATCTCTTTGGAAGGGTCATTGTTGGTGGATAATCCTAGATCCAACCTTTTCCTAATAGCATTGGTTACCTTGAGTCCCCAGGCTGAAGAAGATATGTTTTGTAGAAATAATCACACCTTAGAGTGAAATTTTACTAGGGGGACATTCATTTCATACAGATAATTACTTTAATGTTTTTACATTATTTGTATTCTGTATATTAAGAGCCAAGATAATTCTTAAGTGACTTACTTGACAAGAACTTACTTGGCATCATTTACTCAGTTGTGATAGATTCAAAAAATAGGAGCACATTAACTAGTACTTAATAAACATTAGATTGGACCTCATAGTTCATCTTCTTCACTTCCCCTCCACTAAGCAATTGTCCTTTCCATCAGAACATCTCATTTAAGTGAATGATTTGCTTCTCTGGGCTACATTTGGTCACTCTGATTTTCTTGGTTCTTGGGAATTGAGACATATTCAGGAATTACGTTGCTGCTGCTTATTTATTTATTAAAGCATAAGTGGGAGAGTATGAAATTTTACGCAAGGCTGCTTTTGTGGGAGATTAGTGCCATGGACAGATGGTTTTTTCATTACCTGCTGTAACAGACTGCATATTTGCAAAAGCAGCAGTAACACCATATTCTATCTTAAAAATCAGGAGTCGATCCATCTGTAAGGAAATTGTTTTCCAGCCAGATGTTCTGCCAAACCGAGGGCAAGAGGATAGAATTCTCTGATAGTTGAAGAATATTGGCTGGCAGTGTGTGAAATGTAAATAGTGTAGGCCATTTGTTATTGTCTGACATGAGCTCTGCATCCATTTCATTTTATTATACAGGGTATACTGATTATTCAGTTTATTACTGTGATACATCTCACTAGGGCAGGGATTCCCAAGCTTTTTGCACAGTGGATACAACACCTTAAAAGAGAGATTTTTTCAAGGACCACTGGTCCTCACTTTCAGTCAAGTGACTAACCTTATTTCTTATTGGTAATTGAATGAATATCCCGTGGCAGCTACAGAAAGCGCAGACAGAGAAAATAAATGCTATTTTGATCCTAACCGTATTTGACTGCAATGCGATAGATGGAAACAAGAATGAGACTAGCATCACCTGACTAGTCAGCTCAAGGCCAGCAGCAAATGCTACAATGTTTGTGTATCGCTGCCATAGGGCTAACACCCACTTAGCAAATAAGTCAGTGAACTACAAGGAAACAGACATTGATATTTTATATTCACATTTTTAAAAGCAGGCCATGTGGAAGAACCAGGTCTTCCATCAGAAAAAAAGTAGAGGGGGATCTGGAACCCAAACTTATAGTTCCAGGTAAAAGACTCTGACTTTTTGAATTCTTCGACTCCAGAATTGAACATAGTATCCCAGCACTGCCAAATACAACTATCACCTTTAGTGATATTTAGTGGTTATTTTGCCTAGGATCCTTGTCAAGCTGATGGGTTATAATTACTGGTCCATCCCACTTATTCTTTTTATATAATAGTACAACACTAGCTTTCTTCCAGTCCTCTGGAAGTTCTCCACCATTGCAAGAATTATTGGGGGAGGAGGGTGGGGGAGGAAACCAAAACATGAACTGTCCAAGAGCTCCCTAGACCTGATGATTTCAAAATTTCTGATTTTGATAGCTGCTGTTTAATATTTTCCTGAGTTACTGTTGGAATGGAAAATATTTCATCATCATCATCATAATCTGATATCGATAATTAATTTCCCCTCCCCAAATCCTGAAGAGAAATATTTATTAAACGTTTGTGCATTTTTGTATTAATGACAGTTCTACCATTTTCATCTAGTAATGGTCCAATAACATTGTTAGAATTCCTTATGTTTCTAGTACACACAAAAAAATCTATTTTGTTTTTAATTCTGCAGGCCATAGATTTTTCCTTGCATCATTTTCTTCCCTTATCAGTTTTCTACAATTTCTAGTTTCTACTTTATGTCCATTGCTATAACTGCCCATTTAAAACAAATATTTATAGCTGCTTTCACCTCTCCTCTACACCACTTTGGTTTAACTAGAATAATAGATGGCATAAATAAAGAGAAGGCTAAAATGTTCTTAACTAATTCTCAATTCTTATTTTTTTTAAATTCTGTTTAAAGTCTCTCCCAACTAATTTAGCTTAATTGTTTTCACCTTTATGAAACTGGCCCTTTTAAAGGAAGTGTGTATGTATATTGTGACAAAGCTCTGTCCTGCCTCCATGGGTCCCACGTTTCTTGGTGGATTTCGCTAGCCTCAGAGGCTCATTGTAACCCTCCACGTAACCCTTCTTTCTCTAGAGACAAGGGTCACAGTCTACTGAGCCATTTTCATCATAAGAGAGGGAGGTGAAGAAAAGTTATCCTTCCTTGCACAGTCTCTGTTGTCTCCCAGTCTCAATGATTAATCAGGGGGCAAAGGCGGGGGAGGGAGCCCGGGCCCACCCTCTACTCCGGGCTCCAGCCCAGGAACCCTAATAGTATCAGCTATGGTAGCTGACCTTTTAGAAACATGACATGTACAATTCCCTGTGCTACTTCCCCCCACAGCAGCCCTCACTTTCTCTAGCTCCACTTCACCTTTACCTCAGGGCCTCCTTCCTTATGCCTGATATGGTGTGTACTACTCAGCCTCTCCAACCACGCAACTTCTTCCCACAGCTCCTGACATGCACTCCCACCTGACTAACTGGGAGGCTTTTAACTAGTTTCAGCCAGCCCCTGATTGGCTTCAGGTGTCCCAATCAACCTAGCCTTCTCCCTGCCTTCTGTAAAGTTCTTACTTGGCCCCAGGTGTCTTAATTGACCTGGAACAGCTGCTATTTCACTTATCCCTGTACCAGAGATTTGTTTAGCTTGGAGCTAATATATCTATCTCCCACTGCTCTTCCATAGCCATCTGGCCTTGCCCCGTCACAATGTAGACACATACACACACACACAACTTGGGACTTTATTCAGTATGCACATAATAAATGTGATGAAGTCATGATTACTTCCTCCTAAGCAACCACTAATTTTTAGTTCTGTAATCCATTCTTCTTCATCTTTCAAGATGAGATCATTATAGAATTACCCTGTGTTGGATGCAAGCTTTGAGTTAGGAAACTGTCATCTAATTTTTAGAAATTCCACTAACTTTTTAGTACTGACAATCTGAGAGCTCCAGTACATGTCACTTCAATTGAAGTCCACTTTAATAACAGCTTTTCCCCATACACATTATAGGCATGTGCTTAAGGAGCCAGTTACCCTGTTTTCTAGCATGATTTGGTGATCTCTAGCAGACAGTAACTAGTACCTCATGTTGTGCTTTATCTGTTAGGAGTAACAACAACATAGATGTCCCTGACCAAAGAGGGATGCTGTTCTCAGAGGCCTTTCCTTTGCACCTCTCAGCCTCAGAAAGAGGACACACCCTTTTCTTCAATCCCATACTAAATCCTGGGACAAGAAGTCAACCTTTATTCCTTTCCTAACTGTTTCACCTTATCAGTCACATTTTGACCAGCTTTCTGTATCCTGCAGTGCCAGACCTATGTATGTTAAACAGGGATTGCTATTGACTCCTTGGTTTCAGAGCCCCTGTCCAGCTTTGGTGACAGCAACAGGACAGAGTGGTACAGACAGTTGTTGAGTTTGAAGTAGCAGATATAGTTGGCAGACAGGGGAAGATTAGAAAATAAAGCACTATGAGGTGATAAATGTGTTTTACTGGGCTTTTTTAGTGTGGCAATATATAGTAGGTTTCATTAGCTTGTCAGAATCCTACCCCCAGGTCTGGAGACCCCTTACAAGAAGTAAACATATAGCCCTTTTTGAACTGAAACACTAGCATGATCCCAGGACAGATCTTTCCACCCATCATGGCCCTTGCATAGGTCCCCAGGAGTCTTCAGACCCATTGCAACTCTGGAAGAGGTCTTGAGGTTGTAGAAAAACTACATATTGCTGTTCAGAGAAGCAAAAAAGGGAAGAGAGGGAGTAGCAGAAAGATGGTGTGGAAAGAAAGATGACAGAAAACTTACATTTCAGGAAAGTGCCATAATTTTTAAACAAGAAGGGCTGCATCCATAAAGGACTGTGGCAGTTTGTACAAACTACTTATGAGTAAAAAGCCTTTTGCTGAAAACCAAGCAACAAGGCCATCATTCGCATGGAGTACTTCTGAAGGACATCCTAATTTGATTATGCATATACTGAACTACTTGATTAGGTATTTAGCCAGAAAGCCACAGTTCATGCAAATATTTAGCTGCCCTCTTGAAGAGATTACTGAAGGGACAAAATTATCACAAGGATGATACTTCATTTGTTAAAGAAGGTTGTGTAACATAAGTGATTAAAAAGTGCTTCTGGTTATGAGGCTCTTTGATTCTATTATTTTTATCACTTATACTGAATAAGTCTAGTGTTCCTTAGATTGTTTTCCCAGCAAGTCAAACAAGTGATCTAACAGTTCATTCCCTGCAGTGCCAGTCTATTTCCCTCCGTCTCTGATTCTGATAAACGCTAGCATGAAGCATGGAAGGAGATGTACAAGAACTTGCCCTGCCTTCTTTGCTAGAACATTCTACATGATTCTGACCAGCTGCAACTGGAAATAAAAGAAAATATAGGATATAATTCCCACATGGATAACAAGACGACAAACATCCAAGTGGACTGCCAGCCATAGGTTGGCACACATTCATACCCTGTAGAATTCGCACACACTCTCCACTGTGAAATTTCATCTATATTCAGCCTTGTTCCAAACACGGTGAACTGGGAAATTGGAAATACCAGGCAATTTCTGGACTCAAGTGTTTAGGGCTGCCATAGCACAACTGATTAGGGTTAGCTCCCTTAACTTTACTCTGTGCGTGCATATGTGTGTGTGTGTGTGCATGTGTGTGTGTGTGTGCGTGCTTAAGATGTCTTCTACTAGAAAACAAAATGAAAAGTTTGTGTGGAAACCATAGATTCTTCAGATGAAGACTGGAAAGAAAAATTCTAGTTGTAGTCAAGTAGTGCCCTTCGTTGAGGATGTTTTGAAGGCAAGACCAGAACATAAAGTTCCCTCTCTCTAGTACACCTATTCAATGTAAAGAATAGTGGTCTTAGTGGTGGGGAGATATAGTTGCTTCCTTAGCATCCTCTCAAAGGTGATCTTCCAGCAAGGGGGGAAAAAAATGAACACAGCTGAAGTCTTCCAGTCCTCCCCAGCTTCAGTAAACAATCTTTTCCTTAGATCTCTTGGGGACCAATCAATATCCCTTACAGCCTTTCCTGATTTCAACCACCTCCCCCATGGTCTGTCTACTTCCTTTAGAACAGGTCTATGTTAGCCTAAGCTTGTTATTAAAAGGACAATACATCCTGTGACACTGACCAGTTCTTACACTGTGCTCCGGAGTATTTACGGAGCCACAGTCTTTTATACCTCAACAAAAGTTATTACTTAGAATGTGTTTTGCCTTTGAATTCAGAATAGGATGTTGAACTTAATATTCATTCAAAACTACTCAATGCAATTTTACAATGACAACCAAAAATAATGAATAATATATTTCTATCATCCATTAATAACCATCCATCCATTTAGAAGTTACATCCTAATGCATTCTGGAAATCTGCAAATTAATTATGCAAAAACCTGAATTAATATAAAATTAAAATACTTAAGAATTTAAGTGATACAATTAAAACCTATTGCAAAGTTATTTTCTCTTAATACAGACACATCAATCTTAATTTCAGCATTGCAATTTAGAAACAAAATCAGCTCTCATATCTTGTCAAAATATTGGCAGTTTGAGAAATAGCCACATTTTTGTTGTCTTAATTATGTTGTGTTATTTCAAGTGGGAAATTTAGAACCTTATTGAAACAGAAGTGGCTTCAGAAAGAACACACTAAAATGTACAATATAAATAGCAGGGTAAGAGCATTAGGTGTCATCTCTGATTTATGAAGAATACTGGTAGTTGCTCTAGAAGGGCAATCATATCTGCATGTGACAGTATGTAAAAATTCTAAGCATCAGACTCTATAATACTGGCAAATAAATATATGATTTATGATGGTTGAGCTGTAGACCAAGTTATCAGATATATTTTTGAATTGTAGGGTTTTTTTCTTTAGTAACAATGTTATTTTAAATAGTTTTGCTTCTTTCAATACTTGAATATTTTGGGGCAAAGGCTTATGTTGTCTGCACAGCAGAGGAGAGCTCTGGCCTCATACAAACCATGTATTTCAACTCCAGATGGAAGAGGAATTAGGGATCATGAAAAGGATTTGTTCCCTCTTGTATTCCACACAGCTCTGCTCCAGTGGGACACCTAGTAGAGAGGGTTAAGGGTAGGGCAAGACTGAGCTCCTTTTATTGCTAGCCAACTCCAGTACTACTTTTTAAGAACACGAGTTTTCTTGGCACTCACCCTTTTCCCCAGCACTATTCTTTCCCTGCCACTGGCTTCCTGTGGTCAATATAACAGTGTATTTTCGCTTATCCCTATATATAATGTTTTATAGAGCTTATTCTTCATCTATTATTCAGTGATGAAAATTAATCACAGATAGTACAAAAAATCAAAGCAATTGGGCATGTCTGCAGATCTATTTAGATGTGTAGTGAAATGGTTAGGTGGGTGAATTGATCTTAATGTGCAAAGACTTTTAAAAGCTGATGGAGGCATTAGTGTTGATGGTCTCAAGGATTAAGATCAGCACTAAAAAGCCCAGAAGTCCTGAATTATCATTCTACTTCTGCAATTTATTTTATACTTATATTACACAATATAAAATCCCAACAAGATATGGTACATACATATCATTCCCATTCATTTCAGAGATAAGAATAAGTCTTAAGGGTATGTCCACACTGCAAGTGAAGATGTGATTATAACATAGGAACTATACCCATGCTAACAAATATAACAATAATAATGAAGGCATGACAGCATGAGCTTCAGCACAGGATAGCAACATGAGCATTATAATTCCAAATTATCTGGACAAACTGGAGAAATGGTCTGAAATAAGTAGATGAAATTCAATAAGGACAAATGCAAAGTACTCCACTTAGGAAGGAACAATCAATCAATTGCACACACACAAAATGGGAAATGACTGTCTATGGAAGGGATCTGGGGGTCATAGTGGACCACAAGCTAAATATGGGTCAGTGTAACACTGTTAAAAAAATCATTCTGGGATGTATTAGCAGGAGTGTTGTAAGCAAGACACAAGAAATAATTCTTCCACTCTACTCCATACTGATTAGACCTCAACTGGAGTACTGCATCCAGTTCTGGGCACCACCTTTCAGGAAAGATGTGAACAAATTGGAGAAAATCCAGAGATGAACAACAAAAATGATTAATGGTCTAGAAAACATGACCTATGAGCAGGGCCATTCCTAGGGGGGTATGGGGGCTGGGACAAACCAGCATCAGCCAGCTTGAGGGCCCCGCTCTGCATCCAGGAGTGGTGCAGCACTCCCCACATGCCTAGTTCCTGCGCCTATGTCTTCCAGGACTGACTGTGCCGGCCATTCGCACCAGCCCATGCCTCCCGCCACCCCCCCCAAATCACAGGGTTGGCCCAATTTGCGCTACCCAAAGGATGGCTCTGCTTATGATGGAAGATTGAAAAAATTGGTTTTGTTTAATCTGGAAAAGAGAAGACTGAGAGGGGACCTGATAACAGTTTTCAAGTACATAAAAGGTTGTTACAAGGAGGAGGAAAAAATTGTTCTTAACCTCTGAGGATAGGACAAGAAGCAATGGGCTTAAATTGCAGCAAGGGTAGTTAAGCACTAGAATAAATTGCCTAGGAAGTTTTGTGGAATCTCCACCATTGGAGATTCCACAACTAAAAGCAAGTTAGACAAACAGTCTTGATAATACTTAGTCCTGCCATAAGTGCAGGAGACTGGACTAGATGATCTCTTGAGGTCCCTTCCAGTCCTATGATTCTATGTACTCCGAGTCCCTAGGAAACTAGTACTTGTGGCAATATGGGATTCAGTGTGGGCTAACTGCCCATCTTCATTACTAGTTTTACGCATGATAGCTACATTAAAGCTAGCACAGGAAAGCCTAGCCATGCTAAATTACACTTTCACTCTCAGTGTAGACCAAGGTCGGCAACCTTTGGCATGCGGCCCATCAGGGTAATCTTCGGCAGGCTACGAGACATTTTGTTTACATTGACCATCCACAGGCATGGCCCCCCCTTCCCTGCTTCCAGTGACCGTTGTTCCCAGACAATGGGAGCTGTGGCCAGCACATTCACGTGGCTTGCACCGCTTCCCGTAGCTCCCATTGGCCGGGAATGGAGAACTTCTGTGGGGGGGCCACGCCCGCAGATGGTCAACGTAAACAAAATGTCTTCTGGCCCACCAGCAGATTACCCTGATGGACTGCATGATGAAGGTTGCTGATCCCTGGTGTAGACATACCCTTAGAAAGGTCAAGTGATTTGTCCAAGGCCAATGCCCAGTCCCAGTTCCCTTAATAGAGAATAGTACTTTCAGCAGTTTGCAACTCTATACTGTAACACTAATTCTTACAAAGTTCTATGAGCCGTTATTAGTTTTAGAGCTCTATTTGTACAGCACTGTAAACCAGTGGACTAACTCACCAACCTGTAAACCAAAGAACACACTCAAATCACAGGATTTCAGTTCCCTTTTCTTCATAGCTTCAATTTCTTCAAAATAACATACGTTCAATATATCAAATACATTTCACCTTGACCTGAGATCTTTGCACAAGCCTGTCTACTCCCTACAGGATTAAACCCCCTAGAGTTTTTCCCTGCATCTCTCCAGTTCACCTGACCTACATGCTGGTTATATGAAGACCAGTTGATTCTCAATTTATCATCTGGTTCCTTGGCCTTGCAGCCTCATCAGGGAGGCAGTTGATCCATCACAAGTGGGACAATGATCAATTCCCTTAAAGGGTCACCCCACTCTGTGACAGGCACCTAGCACAATGAGGTAGGGTCAAGGCCCCAAAACACTACAATAAAATATTAAATATTACTATAATTATCATTATTAATGTTTATAAGTTATATACATAAACAAGAAGACAAGGTGAAGATTTAGAAAAGGATCATTCAAAATCTCGAGTTAAAGTTAAAAGCTCAAACTGAACTCCTCTCCATTACTATGCATTAAAATATTACCTACTTATGTTACCATAAATCATTTTTCACATAATTAAATATACCTTGTATACAGATGGAGGGGTTTTTTTTGTTTGTTTTACTTTTTTTTTTTGAAGAGCTGGTTGAACATAACTGTTTTTTCTACTTTTCAAAACCAACAGACCAACTAACTTGAGAAAAATGTAAAATATTTCCCCAAGCACTTTTTACTGTTTTCTAACCGGCTTATAGAAGGATCACTATTTCAAAAATTTGAAATTTTTATTAAAACCACTTGCAAACCTTTGTGAAAATGTTCATGAATTTCTTTCTGAAGCTCCATTTTTTTCCTACAACAGTAAATTGCATTTTTAAAAATACTTAAACAATAAAATGCACCATACTGTATAAGCCCGTAGATGTGGCCTGATTTTCATGTCAAATTTGAAAAAGCCATATTTGAAGAAACTCTTTTTTAAAATTATAAATGTTCAAAGCTAAATGTTCAGAGTCAGATGGTCTCTAAGGTTAGAGAGAGTCCCATGAATGAAGATGTTCTAGCAGCAAAGCTATCTAAAAAAGTCATTTAAACAAAACAACTTTTTAATTTTCCAACCTGTACTGTTCATTACATTATGATTATTCAAGCAATCTTTTTCATACTTAGTTTGTTTTACATCCCTCTGATATGCAATAATCAACCCAAATTTGTTAATTCTGCATTTTCTGAGTCCCGAGTGTGTGATTTTTTTAACATTAAACATTGCATTAATGCCTTTTTTTAAAAAAACACATAAGTAGTATACATCTATAAAACAGATTTTAGAAGGGTTAAACATTTAAACAATCAAATTAAATAAAACAAATCAAGGCTTGTACTATCATATCATGGGATTTCTGTTACCGAAATGTGTGTATTATACTGCTTAGTCTAGCAATTGTATCCTTTACTTTATTTTACTGTAGACTCATGAAATGAACTGGCTTTACATAAAAGTTTTAATATTACCCTTTCATGCTGACAGCAATGTGTGCAGTAGAGCTCAAAGTTTAAAGACTTATGTTCCTCCTGATTAAAAAAAGTTAATATTTTATTTTTCCCATCCTCCTTAATAAACAAAGTATCTAGTGTACTGAAACATAAAAGAAAAGGAAGCCCTCCATTAATATAATTATGTTGACCCAGCATTATAAAATGGCCTTGCACTTCATTGATTTCCTTTCCAGTGCCCTAAGTTCAATCATACAAATGAGAGGGAAAACTTCTGCAAACTCATCACAAATGCAGGAATAAATATTTATCTTCCTCCCCCCTTCCCTCTTGACACCAAGACTTTTTGAATACAAGGCTTTAGCCTTTGCATTACCTTATTGATTCCTTAATGTAAGATCTAACTTGCTTCAGGGGGCACTATAAATACAGTGTTGCTAAAGCCTTGCAATATCAATATTCATTTATTACTATTGATTAGTTGCCAATTCTAAATTCTGGACCATGAATTAACATATGCTGAATAACAGCTTTGATTTATGAGGTCGAAATTGGCTTTAACAACCTACACAGAATATGGAAATGTTCTCTATTATCCAAGTAATTATTTCCATTTCTTAATATACAATTACTTAAAGTGGCTTATGCTTTCAGCCTAGCTAAAAGACTTAGAATTGCAAAACAAAACTTGATTTACAAACCTTTGTTGATTACAATATCTTATAGGGACACATTCATCTGTTGAATAAATCCATTGATATTCTTTGGAATAGGTTCCTGGATACATTTCACCCATTGAATTCAACAAATTATATAAGGACAAATTTTGATTCAAAGGAATCAAAAAAGATGTGTGCAAAAAACCCAATGTGCACCTATTTTCTCTCCACATTTATGCAGTATATGGGCATGCAATTATGTTGTTAGGTGGGCAGCAACCTGACACATCTGCAGGTATTTTTAACCTTGTTTTGAAAGTTCAGTCTGTTTAGTCTTCCCCCCTCCTCTCCCCATCCTCTTTGTTCATAATCTTATTTCTTTTCATTACTATCATTTTCTTTATTCTCAAGTTATCGTATAGTCATCCTTCTCGCATTTGACATGACACCATACTGTACCCAATACGTTATTAAAACATCCTTGGGTAAAGAGAAGCTAAAATACTCAAATTATCTGAACTCAGATTCAGAAAGGATTTTAACATTCATGTAAATGAGAAGTCTTCATGCTCAAGATTTGACCACAGAGTTTTCAAGCAAAAGTTTATAGATGGGCCTGAACGAGCAAGTCGATCCAAATGTTGTAGCTAGCTTATTTGTATAATGGAGCAAACCAACCCAGAATTCAAACACCCCTGCATTTTGGGTGGGTGTTTTCAAAATCTGGCCCTAGATTTTGCAACATGAACTCATTGCTAAAATGTATTTTTTCAATTACACCTCTATCCCGATATAACTCGATCCGATATAACATGAATTCGGATATAATGTGGTAAAGCAAAAATGTTTTTCTGTCTCGTCTACAACATTGGTTCTCAAACTGGGGCTTGTGACCCCTTGGGGATCCAGTTATGTGGGGGGTCACGAACCCCAACTCCAGTGCGCAGCTGTAATTTGCGAGCCCCAACCCCTGCGCCAGGCTGTGAGCCCCAACCGTGACGCATGGCTGAGAGCCATGACCCCTGTGTGGAGCTGTGCAGCTATGAGCCCCGACCCTGACAGGGATGCATGGCTGCAAGCCGAGCCCCGACATGGATGACTGCGAGTCATATTTGTCATATCGTCGTATAGTCATATAGTCATATTTGTCAGTGTGTTTTATATTAGATTCTCTTTTTGTTGTAGTTTCGTGATGTTACAATGAAGAAAATCTTATGTAAGCTTTCATCACTATTATTTTTATCATCTTTTTATAAATGCTAGAAATATATAGTATCGTAATGATTATTGAAACCAAAAGGTCACATTGTAGGTTATGGACAGTTAAAAATCTTCCGTCCTATTTTTATTTCCTTCAGCTATTGCCTGCGAACCCCGACCCTGGGCTTGATGTGAAGGGTGACATCAGATATGCCCTTTCTAAAACAACACAAAGAATAAAATTTCTTGTGTCAAATACTGTATTAATAACGGAAATGCTCGAGGCTAAAGCAAGTTCGATACAATGCCGTTTCACCTATAACGCGGTAAAATTTTTTGGCTCCTGAGGACCGCGTTATATTGGGGTAGAGGTGTAGTTTGCAGAATGTCTTAGGGGGTCACTTCTTTAATGGTTCTTCTCTAACCCTCTCCATTCTATTTAAAATTTTTATCAAAGATACAGAAGAAAACTTAAAAATCACTGATAAAATTCCCAGAGGACCCAAAGATTAGGAGAGCGGTAAATAAAAAAAGAAGGCAGATCACCAATACAGAGCAATCTGTATCACTCAATAAACTGGGCACCAGCAAACAATATGCATTACAATACAACTAAATGTAAAGTCATATTTATGAACAAAGAATGTAGGCCATGTGCGATGTTATTGACATGAACTGTGACTGTATATATCATTGTTGCAACCAGGGTCTTATCATGGCACCAGGTCCTGTACAGAAGAGGCCAAGTGGGATAACTATGGAAAGGTTGTAGTTTGCTGGTTATGATTATGCTGTCTGTATGTGTGTATCACTTTATATTTGAAGTTCTGAATATTAGCTATGTACTTGTATCTCAATGTGTTTGATTCTAAGTAGCCTCAGTGAAGCATTTGGTCAGCTTCTTGAGAAAGGAGTATTCTCAGTAAGTGCCCAATCAAGAAACACTTAACTGACAATGACCTTTTGGGAGATACCAATCCACATCTGAGCTTTCCTGGGAACGTTCAACCTAGCATGTAAAGAATGATGTCCAGGTGGCTACAAACTCCATCTTGTTGCTGTGATTTTGTTGGGATGGGGCACTATCTTGGGAAGAAGCAACTCTGAAAAGACTTGGTGGATTAATCAGCTGAACATGAGCTCCCAGTGTGACCCTGTTGCCAAAAGGGCTAATGCTGTCCTTGGAAGTATAAAATGGGAAATAGTGAGTATAAGCAGTGAATTTGGCATTGGTGTCATGGCTACTCAGTTACTGTATCCAGTTCTGGTGTCCACTATTCAAGGATAGGAGAGGGTTCAGAATAGAACCATGAGAATTATGAAAGGATTGGGAAACATGGTTTATAGAAAAGTTTGATGGAGCTCAATCTGATTCATTGTTTTTCCCCCCAAAATACATGATCTATTTCCACCAGGAACTAGAATTCTTATGGAATTTGTTAGGCCAATTATTCACAATAGTCCCTACAGCTTTATAACCTATGAAACTATTCAAAGTCCTTTTGAAGGTTTAAAAGTCCTCTGTTGGTGTTTCCTGAACTGCTAATGGAAGTTCACCTCTTTGGAAATTCTCAGTATAAGGGCTACTACTCAATTGTGTTTTAAGTGTATTGATAAATTGTATAGTCAATTGCTTGACCACATTTTGACTCATTATCAAATATATTCAGGAGACCAAATAATCAGTATCATTCAAGTTTATTGCGACAAGTCAATAATGTTATAGGACAGGAAAAAAGTTCAATATAATACCAGTCTGCAGGAAGTCATCATGTGCAACGTTGTTACATTTACCTTACACAAGGTGTGCTCCCAGAGCTAAACACCAAAAACCATATTTTATACCCTACCTGTTTACAAGTAAACAAAGCCTTGTATATGTAACCTGAAACCAGATTTTACCAATCAGCTTTCTACCTTGTTTTTCTGGTACCATAGTATACCCTTATCTCTTTTTGGTCTGAACACATGTATTCCAAGTACCAACGAGTGGAAGGCACCTCTGAGTTTTCTTCTTGAATTGAACAATCATATGTCTTATCCAAATACTGTCCTGTGAGAATAACTTCCTACCTGTTGCTATGGTAAAGTAAAGTAATTATATGTTCTATCTAACTTTGGGGCAGGGGTTGGAATGGGGGTGGGGCAGGGCCATGGGAAGGGGTCAAGCATCCACCAGCGCTGGCAGAAGTTGGCCTCCCACCTGTACCTCAACTGACCTTAACATGCTCTTCCTCCACTGGTTTACAGTTAGGTACATACTTAAATATCTTGCTGAACAACCTTTGTTACCAAATATCATCAGCACAACATTTGGATTTCATAACATGTGAAATAAACTTTAATAATCTCACCAGGAGCTGTTCTTTCATGCAACTCTTCTCCTCCAGAAATGTAATATATTTGTGTTGTTCCACATTTTAAACTTAAGAAAAATGGTAAATCCATTTTATAGTCATATTTGTCAGTGTGTTTTATATTAGATTCTCTTTTTGTTGTGGTTTCGTGATGTTACAATGAAGAAAATCTTATGTAAGCCTTCATCACTAATATTTTTATCATCTTTTTATAAATGCTAGAAATATATAGTATTGTAATGATTATTGAAACCAAAAGGTCACATTGTAGGTTTTGGACAGTTAAAGATCTTCCATCCTATTTTTACTTCCTTCAACTATTGTGCTCGCACAATGGATATACTCACATAGTTGCACTGGGGAACTTTAACCCCCCCCCTTCAAAATCATACTCTAAAAGTGTAGTGCTTACCCAATAACACAAGCTTATCTAATTTATATGCAAAAAACCCAAATGTTTTTAAATATAATATATGGGTACAAATTATTCCTTGTAAGTATGTTTGACATTGACACACTTTGTTATCCATGTGTACCAAGACAAAATAATCCAGTGGGTTTAAAGTTAAGAATGTGCATATTCTTTTGCCGGTTTTCAGTCAAACATTGATTTCTTTTTGTTAAATGTTTTTGGGCATATTACAAAATTCTCAAATGTGTTGTTTAAAATTTGCGAATTTATTTACCAATGGTTTGAGAATATTATTTTTTTCTGAATGTCATAATTCACAACATGGAGATAAATTGCATAAGACTCACGTGACAGAGTTTGGTCCTGGATTGACTGTTTTACATAATTCAGAGTGAATTTTGAGTATTACAAATAAATATACCACTTTACATTTATTTTTGGCAAATATTAAAGAAGATTAATATTTACTAGCATGAAAGGTTTGCAAATACAGTTAAACACTTTTTGTTTTTCAAATTTGAGCAAATATTTAGAAGTTAGCTCTGCTAAAAAGTAACTTATGAATTCTATGTATAGAAGACAGATTTCTAAAAGCATTCCATTTCTCAGCTACTTACGAGTCATAACTATTTTTATTTCATTCCTCATCTATGAAAAACCCTGCTTTCTCCCTAGTGTATCTTTATTCTTTGTAATATTTGTAAGCACCCTTCTTATTTCCCTTTAGCCATCTGTCTCTTAAATATATTGGTTATGGGAAATCCACACATGATTGAGAGACTTCACTTTGGATGAGAATCAAAAAGTTTGGATGTTTATAAACCATTGTTTGGCCTCAAATTTGGTTGGAAATCTCACAAAATAAGACTCAGTCATAAGAGGTTTTATTTCTGGTTCTCAAACATTGACAAATGGTCTTTGAGTATGAGCTAGTATTTAGCACCTGGACAAGATTCCCATGGAAGACAAGAGAATATGAGTATTATCTGGGTGCAGGTATTTTACAGTCCATTTTCAGTCTCTGAAAAATAAAGAAAATACAGCAGCATGCAAAAATGAACCAAAAATAAGTTTTTTCTTATTTCATCAGGACTGACTGAACCGTTCTCTTAGATTTCTTGCATCCATGCTGATGATGGGTTTTGCTCAATAACGATCCAAAGCAGTGCAGACTGGCGCATTTTCGTTTTCATCATCCGAGTCAGATCCCACTAGCAGAAGGTTGTTTTTCTTTTTTGGTGGTTCGGGTTCCATAGTTTCTGCTTTGGAGTGTTGCTCTTTTAAGACTTCTGAAAGTATGATCCACACCCCAGCCCTCTCAGATTTTGGAAGGCACTTCAGATTCTTAAAACTTGGGTCGAGTTGAAATCTCACATTGGTACCTTCTTTGTGTTTTGTGAAATTTATAGTGAAAGTGTTAAAATGAACAACATGTGTTGGCCATCATCTGAGACTGCTATAACATGTAATATATGGCAGAATGAGGGTAAATCTGAGCAGGAGACATACAATTCTCCCCCAAGGAGTTCAGTCACAAATTTAATTAACACTTTTTTTTAAGGAGCGTCATTAGCATGAAAGCATGTCCTTTGGAATGGTAGCCAAAGCATCAAGGGGAATATGAATGTGTAGCATATCTGGCATGTAAATACCTTGGAACACCAGCTACAAAAGTTCCAGGCAAATACCTCTTCTCAGTTTCTGATGACATTGTAAATAAGAGGGTACATTATCTCCTGTAAATGTAAACAAACTTGTTCAGCCAATCGCTAAGATAAAGAAATTGGACTGAGTGGACTTGTAGTAGGGTGACCAGACAGCAAGTGTGAAAAATTGGGACGGGGGTAATAGGGGCCTATACAAGACAAAGCCTCAAATATCGGGACTATAAAATTGGGACATCTGGTCACCCTAACTTGTAGGCTCTGAAGTTTCACATTGTTTTTGAGTGCAGTTATGTAACAAAATAAAAAAATCTACATTTATAAGCAGTACTTTAACAACAAAGATTGCACTACTGTACTTGTATGAGATGAACTGAAAAATACTATTTATTTTGTTTATCATTTTTACAGTGCAAATATTTGTAATAAAAATATATACTTTGTAACTGAAATAACAGAATACAATATATATGAAAATGTAGAAAGATATCCAAAATATTTAATACATTTCAATGGATAGTCTATTGTTTAACAGTGTAATTAAAACCAATTAATTTTTGAGTTAATTGCATGAGTTAATTTTGATTAAAAGACAGCCCAAATATATATGTAAAATGTTTAGATTGGTTTGATCAGGAGAGCTAGAATTTTTTAAAAAAATCTCACCTATTTGAAAATGCATGCTAAATTGTCCCCTCATTAACACTAGTCCAACCCCATTCCATGACATCAATGGTGTTACAATCAACAGGTCTATAGCTATAGGTCTATCCTGCCTCTAGAGTCTCCCTCTCTCATAGGATGCTTTTTTTCCCTTAGTTTACGTGCCTCCTGCTACATTCATCATCATTACAATAAGTCTTTCCAGGTGGTAGTCATTAAATAGGTGGAATGAAGCACCTCAGCTTTTCCATCCTGCCAGAGATTCCATCAAATGCTGCTAATGTGAACTCAGGCTGCCAGCAGTTTAAAAATCAATGCAGTACAGCACACACACTACTCTATTACCATTGGAGAATATATATTGCTCAAGACAAGGTTCAGTTAACATTTTGTGAAAAGAAAATTTGTGAATGTCAGTTCTTACAAATGATTTAAAGAAGTAAAAGTAATTTGCAATTTACCCTGAGGCTTTGAATTTTTGGTTCATTCCCACAGAAAATACAAGTGGGTTTGAAGATAAAGCTTAGGTGAAACAATCTGGGCTTTAACTGAGAGTATAATATATTCAAATCACTAACAGCTCGGTAAAGCTTAGGCCAGCTGGAACAGTCTTTAATTCAGAATCTAACATAATAGTATCCTTGTTTTTACTATGTAGTTACAAATATGTTTCTATTTTATGCTATCTTGTATTCAGTTCTCTCCCCTTACCCCCTTAGGTCCTGACAGGAAAAGGAAATTACAGTATTATACTGTATATATAGTTTCAGTGACTATATTGTAGATGTAGAACTAACTGACTAGCAACAATAAAACCTAATCAGCTGGTTTCTCTGAGACATGAACAAGGGGAATGTTAAATGGATCTCTAAATCAAACTACATTCATTTATCTTCACATATATAATTTAAAATAGCCAATATTCTAAGTAAATAAAACATCTACTTATCACAAAGCAAGCAAAACACCTTCTTTGAACATTGTGTTTATGGTAAGTTTTTATTTAGGATCTTCTCACATTATCTGAATACATTACCTATACATGAGCTACAATTCAAATATTAACATAAATGTGACAGAAACTGAACACAATTTCCATACTGTGAGAACCTCCAGAAACACAGGCCGTTAACTTTTGCAAATATTTCACCTGAACAAACATATTTTTAATTTTATACACTATTATTTAACTCAGGGGTCAGCAACCTTTGGCACATGGCCCATCAGCTGGCGGGCTGTGAGACATTTTCTTTACGTTGACCATCTGCAGGCTCGGTCCCCTGCAGCTCCCAATGGTCATATTGAATGAAAAGTCATTTCAAACCAAATAAAATGGAACTTGACATTTTGAAAACAAGTCATTGACAACTTCAGAACTTTTTTCCCAAAATGAGAAATATTTCAGAACTAACCCTTTCCCCATGAACAGTTTTGGTTTCAAGAAATCATTTTTCAATAAAAAAGTTTGGTTGAAAAGTTGATGAGCTCTACCAAGATCGGTGTTGTCTACATTTGCATAGTTCACAAATCTGTGAATTAGTAAAATTAGTAAAAGAAAAAGAATGCAGTCCTGGAACACCATCACTAATGGCCCAGTCCTACAACTTTTGCTCATTAAAGCATTAGTTTCCTTGGTTTTGCTCAGTGGAGCAAGGAACACTTGGGTAAGGACTTAATATACAGTGGTCACCATAAGAAAGTTAATATTCACAATAGGAAACACATGGTAACCACAAATTATTTCCTGTTCTACGTGCAGAAGAAACTGATATTTCAGATACTATTGTTTGGTAGTTGTTGGCAAATACTGATAATTTAGTGATAATCATTGTATGCATACAAAATGTAAGGTAATATTTGAAGTATATGAAACATGGAGGGTGATAAATAGGTTTAAAATCATACAAAGAAAGAATGCTCCACCTTTTAGATCTTCAGTCTCCAATCTAATGTTGAGCAGTTTTATATATCGTTTAAGCAGTTCACACCAGTCCTCTATAAAGAGCAAATCACAATTCTACTCTATTCCATTCACCTTCTTGTTCTGCACTCATCACTACTCTATGAGCTTAGGCACTTTATGTGCTTGACCCAAAGTCCATTAAAGGCAATAGGATTTTTCCATCGGCTTCAATGGGTTTGGATTAGGGCCTATGTGTTGTAAGTGTAAAAGCCATTAATTTTTGGAAGAAAGGAACAATATTATTATATCATACCTGAGACATTATCTGAGTGTGACTAACTAGTCTAACAGCCAATATCTATAAAAAACTACAGAATATGTTCTAATTCCTGTAATACATTATGAAATTTACATGCTAACAGCTGCTGAGAAAGTAAATGCTGCCCAATCTTTTTGATATGTCTCTGACTTTTAAACTTGAGAGCTGTTTCTGTCTGTCCAATTCACTCATAAAACCATCATGACTATGCCCTATATGAGTATGTGAAACACTTCAGACTTGACCTTATGAACCATATGAGCTCAGCTGGCTGCTGCAATTTCAGAACTTTTTAAATTGTCTGGCAGTCCTGTGTCTCAGTAGTCTGATTTTCAAATTGTGCTTCATTGAAAGCTTTGGAGAAATGACAGACACTAAAGTTGCCAAACTTCAGAGGGATATTTTCCAGACAGTTTTTGGTGAACAGCTTATCGATGCTCCATCCAGGTGTTCACACCATGTAATGGGCTTCTCATATGACTGTTCTTGGTGACATCATTTGTAATGCTGTCATTATGACACTACACATCATTCACATACTGTTAGCCAGCCATTAAACAGTGAGTTGTTGCTAACAATAGTAAGAATCAGTCTTACCAATGATTCACTGCTTCAGACCAAGAGTAGGCGTCTTTCCCAAGCAGAACTGAGCAGATTTATTTTAGTTTGAACACAAAGTTATTCTTGGTTAACATAAGCAACTTGATTTCACAATAGCAGCATCATCATCAGCAAATGGAAAGTATGGATTAACAGTGGATAGAAAATACTGAAAATATTATAATGCTGTTCTTAAAAATCAAGGATATATCCTCACCTGGAATATTGGGTTCAATACTGGTCACTCTATCCCAAAAAGAAAAACCAGATACAAAAGGGGCTAAGAAATAGGTAATGAAAAATAAAGGCATGGAATGGTTCCAATATACAGAAAGACTGAAAGGATTAGGATGAATTGGGAGCCAAATAAGAGTTGACAAGAAAGTGGTATGCAGGATGTTTGGTACGCAGATAGGATAAATAGGAGCAAACAACTTGCCCTCACATGATACAAGAAAAAGGAGAACAAAGAAACTGATGAAAGGAAATAATTCTGTGTTCTGTGAAAAAGTAAGCCATGGAATTCATTTCCAGACTATACCATTGAGTCCAAGAGTTTATTGGGATTCAGAGATGATTAAACATTCAAAGAAGATTAAAGAGTATCCAGTTATAATAAATATTAAAAATATTTTGGATGAATTACTGCAGCCAGCTCCTCAAATGGGAGAAAGATTTGTAGTAAGCTTGAGGCGAAGAAGGTATTTCTGGAAAATGATGCTACCTGTCAAACAGGACCATGAGGCTTTGCACCACTTTGACAAGTGGGGTCTGTGTGCCTTTGATGGAAGGTGAAAGCAATGTCTTGGCCAGCTTTTCAAATCATTTCCCTGCTCCAAACAGAATCACTTCAGTCTTGCCTTAATTCAGTTTGGACCAGCTGCTCCTCATCCAAGACCTAATTTCCTGTAGGCATTCCGACATTTAAGAAGGGGTGGTGGTTACAATATCAACTAAGAATATAATACACAGTTGAGTGTCATCAACATCTCTGTTTTTTCCACCAAATGCATCCGATGAAGGGAGCTGTAGCTCACGAAAGCTTATGCTCTAATAAATTTGTTAGTCTCTAAGGTGCCACAAGTACTCCTTTTCTTTTTGCGAATACAGACTAACACGGCTGCTACTCTGAAACCTATCAACATCTCAGTATCTCCCAACAATAAGAGAAATGCCAGTAGAGCATTGCCATTTTACACTAGGTGAGGATCTGGCCCTTTAGGTTCCCCCTCCACCCCTCGCAAATACACATGGTTGTGAAAATATTGGTCTATGTCAGTCATGCCTAATTACATCATATGCAGTGTAATATGTGACTGATACAACCCAATTTACCAGATCCAGAATGACATACCTGCTAAGAAACATATGTCTCAAAACTACTGTCAAAGAAATTGTGGTTTGACTAAAAAAGTTGCTTTAAGGGATTATCCAAGAATTGAAGAAGGTTGGCTATTGCATGAAGCATTAGATCAAACATATATGATACAGGGGTGGGCAATTTTTTTGGCCCAAGGGCCACATCTGGAAATAGAAATTGTATGGCAGGCCATGAATGCTCACAAAATTGGGGTTGGGGTGTAGGTGAGTAGGGTGTGGGCTCTATCTGGGGGGTGCAGGCTCTGGGGTAGGGCTGGGGATGAGGAGTTTGGGGTGCAGGAGGGTGCTCTGGGCTGGGATTGAGGGATTCGCAGGATGGGAGGGGGATCAGGGCTGGGGCAGAGGGTTGATGCAGGGAGAGGCTGAGGGGTGCAGGTTCTGGGTAGTGCTTATCTCAAACGGCTCCCAGAAGCAGCGGCCATGTCGCGCCTACAGCTCCTACACGCTGCTGCGGCCAGGTGGCTCTGCATGCTGCCCTGTCTGCAAGTGCTTCCCCTGCAGCTCCCATTGGCCATAGTTCCCGACCAATGGGAGCTGTGGGGGCAGCACTTGGGGCAGGGGGCAGTGTGTCGAGCAGAACCCTTGGCTGCCCCATATGTAGGTGCTGGAGCAGGGCCATGCTGTGGCTTCTGGGAGCTGCATGGAGCAGCCCTTGACCCTTCTCCCTGGCTGGATTGCTGGAATGGGGCAAGCCTCAGAACCCACTCCCCAGCAGGAGCGTGAAGGCTGGCTTAAAACAGCTGGTGGGTTGGGATGCAGGCTGTAGTTCCCCCCCCACACCAACCCCATTCTAATGGAATTAGCAATTAAAGGAACGAGCATCCTTCTGATATTCTGTACACAGCAGTGGCTTTAGCTTCTAACTGTTCATGAGCTTATATAGTCCACACGGAGGGTAGTGCACTACCTCCACACCATTGCAGGGGTTGTGGGGTGCACAGTTCCTCAACAATGGCTTCCAGGGCTTTGCAGTCCATATATAGGGAGAGCACTACTAGTACAGGCTGAAATGGGTTCAGTATGTGCTACTCCAGGGTGGCAGTCAGTTCTGCTGGTTGTTGCAGAGGATGTGATAGAGACATAGCCTGCCTCCTCCCTGTCCCTTTTTGGGATGTCTCACAATCTTAGCGCAGCACATTCCTGATGCTCATGGGATGATATGGGCTGTATTTGTAGCTAGTGTTCTCCCCGTCTCTATCCACCCTCCCAAGCGCACTTCCACAGACACACTTGCACACCAGACAATCTAACCATGTGTGTATATTGCAGAACTGCATTCTATGTTCCTCAGCTTTAACGATTTAGTGAACAAAGTACTGGACTGGAACTCAGTACACTTTGGTTTTATTCTTAGTTCTACACTGGCCTGCTGGGTGACTTTGGGCAAGTCACCTCACCTCTCTGTATCTCAGTTTCCCTATTTATATAAGGAGGCTTAGCTTTTTTGAGAAGCTCTTTGAGATGTACTGATGAAAATCACTATATTACAACTAAGTATTAATATTAGCATTACTCTCATGTATTATTAAAAATCCATCAATCAGCAGCCTCTCTATAGATTTTAATTTTTTCTATTAAATGTGTAATTGTGCAGGCAGGTACACAGCCTAGGCTGGCACTTTAAGGAGCATCTGATCAGTGTGCATATTTCTCAGGAGCATGCACCATCCCTTAGCTTCATCACCTATCATGTTTCCCCAGTAAGGCACCTATTCATAAGTACATAAGAACAGCCATACTGGGTCAGACCAAAGGTCATTCTAGCCCAGTATCCTGTCTTCTGACAGTGGCCAATGTCAGGTGCCCCAGAGGGAATGAACAGAACAGGTAATCATCAAGTGATCCATCCCCATCTCCCATTCCCAGCTTCTGGCAAACAGACTAGGGACACCATTCCTGCCCATCCTGACTAATAGCTGTTGATGGTCCCCTTCCTCCATGAATCTATCTAGTTTTTTTTTAACCCTGTTATGGTCTTGGCCTTCACAACATCCACTGGCAAAGAGTTCCACAGATTGACTCTGCATTGTGTGAAAAAAAATCTTCTCTAAATATAGTGTCTAACAGCATTCTTCCCAAATTTCTATGGAAGACATCTTTGTAGGAGATTAGATGCAAAGATAAATCCATGGCTGATTTTTTCAAGGCAATTGGTGGTAACTAATTGAAAATAGTAAGTCAGAGTCAGAGGTAAGGTAATCATAAGGTAATTTGTAGGGGATGAGGTCAGACAGCATACATGGCATTTAAACCAAAACAGGACATATACCTTAGGAAATGTTGTTAATAGTGATAACGAAACAAACCACTTCATTTAGTCACATTCACATTTCACAGACTCTTAGTTGTTCTAATCATGTTCCTTGAATGTAATTCAGATGAAGGTTTTTAACTATCAGAGGAGTGAAGTTTTGGAATAGCCTTCCAAGGGAAGCAGTGGAGGCAAAAGATCTATCTGGTTTTAAGATTCTACTCGATAAGTTTATGGAGGAGATGGTATGATGGGATAATGGGATTTTGGTAAGTAATTGATCTTTAAATATTCAGGGTAAATAGGACTAATCCCCTGAGATGGGATATTAGATGGATGGGATCTGAGTTACCCAGGAAAGAATTTTCTGTAGTATCTGGCTGGTGAATCTTGCCCATATGCTCAGGGTTTAGCTGATTGCCATATTTGGGGTCGGGAAGGAATTTTCCTCCAGGGCAGATTGGAGAGGCCCTGGAGGTTTTTCGCCTTCCTCTGTAGCATGGGGCATGGTTGACTTGAGGGAGGCTTCTCTGCTCCTTGAAGTCTTTAAACCATGATTTAAGGACTTCAATAGCTCAGACATAGGTGAGGTTTTTCATAGGAGTGGGTGGGTGAGATTCTGTGGCCTGCGCTGTGCAGGAGGTTGGACTAGATGATCAGAATGGTCCCTTCTGACCTTAGTATCTATGACTTCATAGTAACTATGAATCTATAATTATAAGAGAGTGAATGTGAATTTCAGAACATAGGGATGATAATACCACCATGATTTTGCATATGAATATCAAGTACCAGAATGTATCAGAATACACTCAGACTGTATAGGAATAAAGTGTGACCACCACCAGAACTGGAATCTTGCTATAGATTCATCATAACTGGTCACAGGTAAGGAAATCCTCCCATGGCATACAGAAAGCCTAGTGGCTTCATACCCTCTGTTGATAGTGTACGGGGCATGGCTCAAGCAAAGGCTTGTGGCAGGATTTGTTTGTGTCCCCAGTTCCCAGCTACTGTAAAACCATTAGCAGCTGGTGTATATTGGGTGGGGGGGACAGAATCTATCCACAAAAGTTCATGAACAGCTAAGAATGACATTTTCCTTGAATACTATTTGCAGTGAATACTTTGACACAGGGGTCTCAAACATGCGGCCCGCGGGGTTATTTCCTGCAACCCGCCAAGCTCCCCGTGCCCCCACGGAGTTATTTCCTGTGGACTGCCAAGCTTCCCTTCCCCCAGCACCTGCCGCATCCCCGCTCCTCTGCCTACCTGCAGGTGCTTCCCGCCACCAAACAGCTGTTTGGTGGTGCTTAGCCCTTTCCAGGAGGGAAAGGGAAGGAGCGGGGAGCCAAGTGCTCAGGGGAGGAGATGGAGAAGAGACGGAGCAGGGGCAGGATTTCGGGAAGAGGTTAGAAGAGGTGGGAGCAGGAGCGGGGCCTCATGGAAGGGGTGCAGTGGGGGCAGGGAGTGTCAGTGATGTGGCCCTTGGGCCAATGTACTAGTCGTCATGTGGCCCTCCAGGTGATTCGAGTTTGAAATCCCTGCTTTGACCCATTGTTTTTTATGGCAAGAGTATGCCTTGCTAAAGCAAACTGCCATAAATCAGAGAGAAAAATTGGAATGTCATTCAGTATACATTGGCCCAGCTGTACAGATTCTTCAGACAAGTACATAGTTTAAACTTCAGCAG
Organism: Dermochelys coriacea; assembly: GCF_009764565.3. Lineage (NCBI taxonomy): Eukaryota > Metazoa > Chordata > Testudines > Dermochelyidae > Dermochelys > Dermochelys coriacea. The sequence goes on from NC_050071.1 coordinate 38,981,683, forward strand.
CATTCCTGTAGCTTTGCAGAAAACTCACTTCTCCATTGAAGTCTGCTCTTAAATTGCCCATATGGTTTTAAGGAAGATTGTACATCCCTGCAACCATAATCTGACATGTTCCAATAGTTTGTACATTCTATGGTCTGAAGTATAGGTGCTGGAACTAGGGGTGGTGCCACACCCCTGACTTGAAGTGGTTTCCACCATACACAGGGTTTACATTTTGGTTCAATGGCTCTCAGCACCCCCACTATACAAAAATGTTCCAGCACCCCTGGTCTGAAGATCCCAAAGTTCCAAGCTATAAATTCAGAGTCTTCCAGCTCTATTAAACAACAGAGGGAAGTAAGTAGTGCTACTGCTTTGATTGTTTTATCATTTTGTTGCCCTAATAAATATTCAGCTTTTATGTACATCCTCAGTTTACTTTTGTTTTTAATTATAATCTGGTACTTTGGATGCTCATCCTTGTAACAAGAAAAGTGACTTGAGTTTTAGCTGTTCCTTGTGAATAACATACAGCTTTAATATTAGCTTGGGTATGCATTGTATATAGTTCATTGATGACTTATGTTACTATTATAACATGGCAACATTCTACCATCAATGCTACATGTGCAGCCACACTGAAGTCCATGGGGATATAAATGTAGAAATAAGGAAAGAATTTGGCTTATCATGATGCACTGATACAGGACAAGTTACATCTCTTGGATAAATTTATCAAGAAAGCAAAGGTTGAAATAAACTCATATTGCATTAGGTAGAATCATAGGACTAGAGGGGATCTCAAGAGGTCTTATAGTCCAGTTTGCTGCACACCTGGAAGGACTAAGTATTATCTAGACCATCCCTGACAGGTGTCTGTCTAACCTGCTCTTAAAAATCTCCAATGACAGATTCCACAACCTCCCTATGCAATTTATTCCAGTGCTTAGCTACCCTGACAGGAAGTTTTTCCTAATGTCAAACCTAAACTTCCTGCAATTTAAGCCCATTGCTTCTTGCCCTATCCAAAGATGGTAACGAGACCAATTTTTCTCCCTCCTCCTTGTAAACAGCCTTATATATAATTGAAAACTGTTATGTCAGTGATGGGTCCCCAGGATGCAACCTGGACTGTGGGAACACTGAGCCCTCTATTCCTCTCACACAGTGATGCTGTGTCAAGTCACAAACCTCTGGCAGGTACTGCATTTACACAGACATCCACAGGCAGGGACACACCAAGCTGAGGTACATGAATGCTTTGCCAGCCACTCATGAACTGGAGCCTCTCTGTTCTTAGCCAGTTCCCCTTAGCCTCCAGCCTTGCACCGACTCACACTGGACAGAAGCCTGACCAGTGTAAGTTCATTACCCAGTCTTCCCCTCCCTCAGTGTGGAGAGGAGTCACACTAGCCTTTGAAAAAACAGCTTAGATTTCCCAAGCACTTTAACCAAAACACACTTAGGTAAAAATATAAAACAGATTAACTACAGTAAGATAGATTTTAAGTGATTATAAGTAGAAAGCAGAGATCAAAGTTGGTGACCTAAGAAATAAAAATAAATTCACAATTTGAGTTCTATAAAAATAAACAAGATTTGAATCAAGCAGTCTCACCCTGAGACATGGTATAAATAGGTAATAGATCTTTAATACAAAGGCTAGAACTTTTTCCTGGATTGGGACCACTCTCCACCAGTTCAAAGTGTTTGTCCTGCAGACATATTTCCTGGTGATGAGTTGTGGGCGGAAATGAGGTCAAGTGATGTCACTTGGCCTCTTTTGTAGTTTCTTTCAGCTTGCTGGAAAGATTTTTTTGATGAGGGGAATCAGGCTGTCCCCATTGTCCATGTGTTCTCTGACAAGTCTTCTGGGATGGCCCATTGAAGGGAATCCACTCTCCCAACAGACATTAGCACATCTGGCTACTCCACTGTTGTACCAGAAAGACTGATTGTGGATGTTTCCAACCTCACAACATATTGCAGTAACAAACACATAGCAAAACTTCATAACTTCTGTGACGGACACAGACCAGTTAGGTGCAGGAGTATGGTAGAAGGAAAATCTACTGACACTGGATGAAGAGCTTTCTGTTTCCTGAATGATCTGGGCCGGGGCTGCTCCAGAACAGTCAGGAAGGTGCTAGAAGCAATTAAGTTAGGCAGACTCCATAAGACACTTGGAACCAATTAAGAACTGATTAGAAGCAATCAAGGGAAACACGTTAATCAGATCACCTGAAGCCCATTTGGAATCAGCTGGGACTAGTTTAAAAGGAAGCCCCTTCAGAGAAGTCAGCTGATAGGAGATGGGAGTAAGAAGGTGTGTAGTGAAAGAGCTGGGTGGACAATCATGGTCAGGTACCTAGGAGAGGCTGTTTGGGGAAGTAGCCCAGGGAAGGGCTATAGCTCTAGTAGTATAGGAAAACTACCTGTTGCTGGTGCCATTAGGGTTCCTGAGCTGGAACCCAGAGAAGAGGGGGAGCCTGGATTCCTCCAACCCTCCCCACACCTCTACAAAAATGCTCCCTGAGTAGGAAGACAGGAACGAAAGAGGGCTCTTACACCAAATCCATTGATTGCCTGATGATGAAGGTGGATCAGTAAGCTGTAACCCTTCCCTCTAGAAGGGGAGAGAGGCTACATTGAGGGTCACTGCAAACCTCTGAGGCAAGCCTTAACTGGGGCTCTGGAAACTGGAGCTCAGAAGCTGGAGCTCTGCCACACTTCACATACAATGATAGTACATAAAATCCAAAAGGATATTAGTGTTCAACAGATCAAGACTTAAAATGATACCTCACATAGCATACTTTGTACAGAATGCATCATAATTATGACAGTGGTGAATATGAGGGTTCCATGGTGCTGCTTTTAGGTACAGAGTGTCAGTGTCCCCTCTCAGGCTTTTCTTCTCCAAAATAAACCTATTTTTTTTCTAATTTTCCCTCATAGGTTGTGGTTTTTTAACCCTATAATAATTTGTTGCTCTTCTCTGGACTCTCCAATTTGTCCACATCTTTCCTGAAATGTAGAGCCCAGGACAATACTCCAGTTGAGGTGTAATCGGCACAGAAGAGTTAATTCTCATATCTCGCTTACAACACTCTTGCTAATACATCCCAGGATGATGGTGGCTTTTTTTTTTTGGTACAGTGTTACCCTATTGACTCATATTTAGCTTGTGATGCACTATGAACTCTAAATCCCTTCCTGCAGTACTCCTTCCTGGGCAGTCCTTTCCCATTTTGTGGGTGTCCAACTGATGATTCCTTCATAAGTTGAGTACTTTGCATTTGTCCTTATTGAATTTGATCCCATTTACTTCAGACCATTTCTCCAGTTTGTCCAGATCATTTTGAATTTTAATTGTATCCTCCAAAGCACTTGCAACCCCTCCCAGCTTGGTATATTTACAAACTTTATAAGTGTACTCTCTGCCATTATCTAAATCATTGATGAAGATATTTATCAGAACCAGATCCAGAACTGATCCCTGTAGGAGCCTACTCAATAGGCCCTTCCAGCCGGACTATGAACCACTGATAACTGCTCTATGGGAATGGTTTTCCCAACCAGTTATCCATCCTCCTTATAGTAGCTCTGACTAGGTTGTATTTCCCAATCATAGAAGATTAGGGTTGGAAGAGACCTCAGGCTGTCATCTAGTCCAACCCCCTGCTCAAAGCAGGACTAACACCAACTAAATCATTTCAGCCAGGGCTTTGTCAAGCTGGGCCTTAAAAACCTCTAAGGATAGAGATTCCACCACCTCCTAGGTAACCCATTCCAGTGCTTCACCATCCTCCTAGTGAAATAGTTTTTTTCCTAATATCCAACCTAGACCTCCCACACTGCAACTTGAAACCATTGCTCCTTGTTCGGTCATCTGCCAAATACTGAGAACAGCCTAGCTCTGTCCTCTTTGGAATGCCCTGCAGCTGAAGGCCTCTATCTCTTCCTCAATCTTATGAGCCCCTCTATTACATCCTCAAACAATGGCTGCAATTACTATTTCAATGACTACAGTAGGAGTAATATATTTTATTGCAAGTGAAACATATTTTGGACAAAATTCTGACTATGGATACACCTTTGAAGTCAGTTGGTAGGAACAGGTATAACTGAGAACTGCACTTGGACCTAAATGTTTATAAAAATAATACTACTAAAGAATTTATAATTGGGGATAAGCCACACTGTTCAGATCCAGGTGCAACATTTCCCAAAGTTTGGGGTTATTTTGGCTTGGATCTTTCTCTAATTGTTTACTTGATTTTTAGTGTATTTATCTGATTTCACCCTATCCAGTTGCTCTGTCCATATGGTAACTGTAGGAGGTTATATGCAGAATGTATATTTTAGGTACTGGGACATGTGAAAAGATGCTGCTTGTCTGTCAGGGAGGGAGAATAGCCAGGTGAAAAGCTAAGCCAGCAATCTGATCAAGTAAGCAACTTGGTCAGCAGTCCAAACAGGTACACAACTAAGTTAATGCTAAGTTTGGTCTGCTAGGCAGAAAAGTGTTAATACAGTATATGATTAACTTAACACTGTTTAAGGCAAGCTCCTGAATGTGGGTCTATGCTTGCATTTAACCCTATCCTGTGCCCTGTTTCCATAGACTGATCACTTGACTGCAGCAGCAAACAAATATACTTCAGCTTGGGAGTCTGTCTGTAAACCTGTGCATTCTGGGTAGCAGGGAAAAGAATCTGTTGACAGTAATATTATTGTCTATATTTCACTCAGTCAGAATTGCCAATTTATTATTCCAATGTTTGAGGAATGGAAGTACAGAAAAACAAATGTCTGATCTTGTAGTGTAGTGTAAGGTAAACAGTTTACTCACTTCACGTTTGGAGAATATGGAGTTTAGTTAGTTAGCCCATTTCCCTGCTCCCTCCCCTCCAAGTACACCACTGGACTCTGATCAGTTCAGGATCAAGTTTAGTTTTAAGTTAGATTTGAGCAGTTATTCATTGTTGGCAGGAAATCCAACACATACATCTGAATTATAAAAATGCTAGCACATTCTGGTTTGGAATTCACAAGGCAAAAAATGTCAGTACCACCTTTACACAAAGTCTCAAATGCCGTTACTCTAAATCTAAACAGTGATCAAAATGAGTTTATTCAGGGTATTGTGGTCTGCATATTTCCTGCATAGCAGGAACTGCATAGCAGTTCTACTACAATATATATTAATTAAGCATTCTTTAGAGATATAAAGTCTTATTGGATCTTATTTAAAAAAAATACAAAACTATCATTTTAATGTGTAGGATAAGTTATTATGAAGAGCCAAATAGGTACACAAAAAACTTTTAGGACTTAGCATGCAATCTCACAACCTAGAAGTGAATGAACATATTACTATTTGTTTGAAAAATTAGTAAAAGCAAAGCTTAGAATGGATGCATTGTCACAAGTGGATATAAAAATAAATAAAAGAAATCTAGTTGTAAGGATTTGCGTAAAGAAAAAATAAATATAAATTGTTGATTTTTTGCAATTGCAAAATATTTTTCTGTTTTTGTTGAAATCCATACAGGAAAATCTCAAATGGCATTGCCTTTTTAATTGATGTACAATAAGGTTTTGCTGTCCCTTTCTGAACAAGCAACAGGCTGTTTTGTTCTTCTTTTGAAAAAGAGAAATACATAAAGATACTGTGAATTCTTAGCCTACTTGGCAATACATGAACTTTCTTCTCTCTCCTCTCTTCCACTATACTTGCATGTTCCCTCTGATCTGTTTTTTCCATGAGTTGGTTTTCCCCTCTGAGCAGTGTCCCCTTTAACAAGATGTGAGAGGATGATTTGCAGTGAAGGATTTAATGGATGAATGAAGGCTCTGTTTTATGTTAATGAATTATCCATGAACAGACTTTGATTTTTACTGATTTGCTTGTAGGTATTTAACATATTTCAGCTCATCAAAAACCATTCACCATGACTTGCATTGCATATTCTCTATTTATAATTCACTACTTGTTTTATTTGACTGGTCAATTAAGTGATGCTGTATTATTTCTGTTTCCTGATTATGTGTCTCCCAAACAGCTTTCAAGATGATTTAAACATTTTCTTAAATACTGTGGAAATGGAAATTGGCATAAGTATTCACAACACTTTCCACAAATAATTGTGCACAAGTGTTTGCAGTCAGATCAAAAAAGGTTGTGTGTTATACCAAAAAGAATGTGTATTTTTTATTTTAGCAAGTGTCTGCAAACAAACACTTTATTACAGTAATCACACAGCTCTGACAGACAAATACCAGAAGCTAAATTTATGACTGGTGTAAGCATCTGCACCTCAGTGGAAGTCAGCTGAATTATATGCAGTTATATCAGCGAAGAAACTGATTCCACATATTGGCCATTGATGTCTGGCAAATTAAGAATCTCCTTGCTTTTTCTCCTGCTGGATGATATATTATGACAAGGAGAAAACTTTAGCCAAATACATGCGTCATATTTAGCTGTCTAAATAATCACTACTTTCCATGTTATGTGGAAAATGTATAATTCTATGTATTTTGTTTTGAATGACGAGGAGCATGGAAATATTGTTTTCTTTTATACTTATTATCCAGGGGCTCCTATCAACAATTACTACTTTAATTGTAAAGCAATTACCAGATATCTATACCATTAACCGGACATTAAAAAAGTAGCAGAAAACATCTCTTTCCAGCATTTCCCTACATAGCAGCATTGGTAAGATTTCAAGTATAAACATGTAACTATTGGTTCACTATCTTGAATATATCAAGACACTTCTTTCTAGCACTTTCCTTCTACTAATATACCTGACATAACTGGGCACTTCAAAAATTTTAGTGGAATTGTTCTCACTTATATCAGCTCTGAATTCAACCCTGAACATACAGTTTATTGATTCAATGTATTTACTTATCAAGCATGTGAGTTGCCACATGAAGTCCATTAGGCCGCTGAATATACAAATCAAGTTAAGCACATGGTTGAGTGACTGGGTGAGGTCACATTATTTAAAAGTAAAAGTCTTGGATGTACAATATATAAAACTTAATTTAATAAGATTTTTTAAAATGTATTTAGAGGTTGTGTAAGAAGAAAAGAACTCATCTAGTGGGTGATGCTGTTCTACTATTCTATTCTTTAAGTTCTTATATCACATTCTTTTAATATCCAGCTATGGTACTGGGAGCAGCCTGGCCAAATGACCAGCTGAAATTTGGTTAGGCAAATTTCTGATATATTATTGGTTACTCTGTTGCCCAAAAATAGTTAGAGACTTGCTCTTGGATGACTAAAAAATTGAAACTCAATTGAAAAACATCTTTTTAGTCAAGGAAGGAAAAAAAGTTGCTGAAGCATGCATTAAAATTGCAACATTCTGAATGGTGGCCTCAGGCAGACAATTATATATGGAGTGATGGGAATAGACTACTGAAAACACATACTTATCAAAAATTGATGAGTTGCTAACATATACCATAAAACATCAGTTGCACGGGTAACTTTTAGAACACAGGGAATTTTGAAACATTGATGTAGATATATTTAGCATAGCCACAAATCATCTAAAACAAAGAAAGCTATAAAACAAAGTACACTATGAAAGCAAATTAAAGTGCTGACAAAATACTGTTTTACTATTTCTCCTATTTCCTGAGTTCACACTTTATTAGTCTAAATTCCTGTAAAGTCTGGTGTCTGTAAAGATACTCATAGCAATGATTTAACCGAAGTGACTGATCTTACTTAGTGCTATAGCCTCTACTTAAGTTGAATAAATTGAAGATAGCCACAGTGGAATCTTCATAAACAATTTGACACCACTTTAATTAGCTAGAAAGCTAGAAAGACAGCAGTTCAAATTTGTCTCAGAGATATCAGCCATTTGAGAAATGTAAAGACGATACCAAAAGTACCTGAAAGGGGGGCAGGGGAGAACTCAGGAACAGGAACTTTGCCTGAATAAGAACTGCAGGATCAGAGCTCAAGTGACAGGGAGCAAGACAGAAGCAAGGTTCTGTTGTTGCCTGTATTTTTTATATATGTTTATCCGTACAGAGGAGGTACAGAAGCAGTGTTACTAATGTTCCTCTGCACTGTTACACTAGCATTAAATTTCTTTGTGAATCAATAGTTCATAGGAGTCTATAGGGTTTTGCTCATATTATCAGCATGTCCAGACAATAATTTGCTCTATTTATTAACAAGATATCTTACATCTGAAATCAGAATGCCTCTGACAGCTATGTCACTCAAAGCGTTGAAGGATAGGGAGTTATAGATATCTGCTGAAAAACAGGGAGAAGAGTACAGAAGTACTTGAGAACTCCAGATGAACAGAAGCTCCAGAGAAGAAAAAAATTATGTTTTCTATTGGAGAGCAAGGGAAAATGACAGAGTCAGGCTTCATTTGCATTTCAGTTTGGGACTCTAAGGTCAAAACACAGTTAAGTTTGGGGATAATAAAGCACTATTATGTCTGTCAGGAATTAAAAAGACAAGAGAACTGCATCACATGTGCCTAGGGTAAGGAGCCACCCTAACCAATGCCTCAGTCTTCCTCCATTGGTTTCTGGAGCTGGGGCACAAGCTCAAGAAAGAAGGGGAGAGAAAAAAAGGGATGGGGCTCAGGCTCCTAAATTATGGTGGGAGTGCATTCGTGGTGGCAAGCACTCTTTTCACTGTCCTATACACCACAGATCCCTCTCTCAAGACTTTGAAAGATGGCAGAGGTGGCTTTTGCTGAAAAGCAGAAGGCAACAGCATAGATCACTAACTTTGGTAAAGCCCCTCCATCCAGCAATTAATAGTCTATATTAATCTATAGTCACTACAGCTGGGTTAGGTGCTAGAGTCCCTGGAGCAAACCTAGAAGGCCTTTCTTTAGCAGCTCAAGATTCCTGCCTGAACTCTGGACTATGCCAATCCCATTTGACAAATGGTGAGTTGGTGGTTCAGTGGCGGGGGGAAAGTGGCTATTGGAAACACTACAAGCAAACAACTTAGTTTAAGACTATTGCCAAGACAGCCTGGTGAGTTGGAAGTCTTACATCTCTGTCTATACATATCTCTATATATCTATCTAGATAACACTGTTTATACACAAATTGATTATTATGGGCTTTCCCAAGTTTATGATGTGTCCTCTTCCCCCGCCCCCCAATACAATTTTCTTAGTTTCATACAATGGACTCAGTGCTTGCAAGTGGGAAAATGTTGCCAGGCATGACTGCCCAGGAGGGCTATAGTTTTCATGCATTTCTGGATAGGGGCTTAACATCATTTTGTTTACTACATTTTCAGAAGCAATACCTAGATAATTGAACCTGGACCTTGTTGCTGCCAATAGCACCTGGCAGAAGGGTTATAAAAGGATGAGAACACAGCAGTACTTTATTTGAACCTTCTTTGGTCTAAAATGCATGCTGGAGAATTTGTGAAAATTGGCTTTATTACTAAGTTTGTTGTACTTCCAAGTTCCAGGCTTTTAATCTATACAAGTGGGGAGATTTCTCACTGTATTTTTATACTTCTCACACAGTCTTGACCAAAACCAGGAAGTGGAGAGACAAGCAATAATTTTAAAGTGTGAAAAATATATACAAGAAGCTGGAGAAAATTTTGTTTAATTGGATTCAGCCTATTCATTCATACTTTTATACTAAATAGATTTGTCAAAGGTGGAGATGCAGAAAGAGCTAGAAGTTATCACCACACTAATGTACCAAAACTATATTTCCTCACTGACCTTCTTAACAGCCACATGGAAGAGGGACAACGTCAGAAGAGAACTGTGATACCATGCATGAAAGGGCCCTTAGAGTTGATTTTAAAAAGTCACTTAACACTGTACTCACTGAGAGATCCAATCAAAAGCTATAGTGCTCAATGCAGAGCAACCCCACCTGTTACTGATAAAGGGCCTCAGACTTGTCCATGATATTTTTTTAGATCCTGCCAGTTGGCTTCAGTATCACTGACCATGAGATATTATTGACACCTGATCTTCATCTGCTGCCCAGATTGTTATGTTTCATAGGCCCAGACAAAATTCCTAATACCAGCACATTTAAATCTTCTATGAGGCTTAATTCTCCTTCCTCCCAGGGTTGTATTTCCTCTAAGCACAGTTTAATTTAGGTTTTTAGCAAGACTTGAAAATTATCTGGTGGCCAAAACTCATTTCTTGGTCAATTAAGAATCTCATCCATATTTCAAGAACCTACACAACCTCAAGGCACCCCTTATTGCACACTGTGCTGGCTATCCATATGCTGGGTAGCAGTATGGAGAGGAAGGAAGAGCAGCCTCTACAAGGCTACTACTCTTGCACATATGAATGGCAGGGGTGGGGGAATGGATAGCATTAAGTCTCTTCCCAATGCACCAGGTAGCCCAGTTAAGCCCACATGGATCTGCATGTGCAACATTTTGTTCTTTCATTAATGTGAATATTAGCAAAGTGAACAAATATCCTTGCCAAAGTTTCTATGGAAGAGTGTCTTCAAAAAAATAGATTAATCTCCAGGCAGCTTTTTGCATGATCCATTTTGTGGTTGGATAAGCTCCAGCTACACTCAAACAATCCTAGTTTAATGGGTACAAATAGGAGATTTTACATGAAAAAAATCCATTTTGTATATTTCAGGCTGAAATGTGTCAGTCTTTAAGGAGTGAAGCATTTGTGTTGCTGTTTTGTAACTGTGGACAGCTTTGAGTTATCCATCTAGGAGCTAGTTCCATATAAGTGGGATCTAGTTAGCAACAGCAATTCTCTTACTCTTTGAAACTGTAATCCTAACACACACTTTTAACTGATCAGTGAAATGCAGAATACGGAGAGTCAATGAACATGGTAAATGCCATAAAAGCCAACTATTCCCACTTGGTTTAGCGGATTAGCTGAAACCTAGTTTACTCTTACATTCCTTAAAAGGTCAAGCAATATGTATATATAAAATTTACAGAACTATGGCCAGAAGCATCACAATTTTTCACTGTAATTTTTTTTAAAGATAGGCTTTTTGGTGATGTAATTAAGTTCCAAGGGTAAGAATCACATTGTAATGTACATCCATTAATTAGCTTTATAGGCACAGGAGCACATTATGGGAGCTTAAGATGCAGTCTCATGCTAGTATTCATGTTTGACTTCATTAACCTTCTCTTTTTTGTTCTTGTATTCATGCATGGTTTCTCATCATATTGACATACTCAACATCTCCAAATGGTCAATAAGGACCTTACCCAGTTCTGTGAGCACCAGGAGAACAGAAGAGGCATTCATCAATTAAATGAGCAGCAATCTGGAATGCTGCCCCAAATTTGCTGAAGGGATTGGATTTTAATTAGCATTCCATCATTGTTCTCTAGCCACCCTACAGGATCCTGCCCTTATTCTGTTCCCCAAACCTGTAGAATGAAAGAGCACCAGAGAGGAATTTCTGCCTCCTAGCATATACTGTGCATGCTGCAGAGATTTCTGAGCCTTTCCTTGAGGGCTTAGACTGCAGCACAACAGTGGTATTGATTTACTGTGGTTGGGTGTCATTTTGATCATTTTATATCAATGACAGCCTCAAAAATATAGACACAGTTTGAGGGCATTATGGTTGTGGTGGCCCAAATAATGGAATATTCAAACAGAGGTTGTTTTTTCACCAAAGACTCATTTAGACCTTTGCAACATGACTAATGCTTGGTTTGTGCAATCTTAACATACTCTCCCCCTGCCCCTCCACAAAGATTTGTGCTATTAATGATCATGAATATGCTGGCAATATTATGTCTGGCATTTAAAGAAGAACTGGTTTATTTCATTTTCCTCCCTCTCCCTGCTCAAGTGGGGAGAAAAAAGAAAAACATTTTCAGAACAAAAGCACAACTGACCTCCTCAACACAGCATACAAAAAATATATATCTTATTTTAAAGATAAACTGTAAGAGTAATTTTGTTTTATTGCCTAAATGGAGAGTGGTTTTTAATAGTACCTCACACCCTTGAATTGGCATTGTGAGTTACTGCTCTCTATCTGCTTTATATTAAACTCAAGTTATCTGTAGTCTTTATATCACAAGTGATCTGGCATGAGTCATAAATTTTGTAAATCTGATGTTGCCTAACAAGAAGAGTAAAACAATCAGACACCTGCATAACTTGATTAACCTCAGATAATCACCAAAAATAGCTGTGGCAGAAACAAAAGGAAAATATGGTTCATTTAATCTTTCATAAATTGGTAAATGCTTGCAGCATTAAAGGAATGACCCTTCCGAAGTAAAATAATCAAATCCATATTGTCACTCTGGTGAGATTTATACAGGGATACTGATAATTTTTTAGCTGTACTATCAGCATGCTTTTGAGATCAATGCCAATGAAATATTTTGTTTATAATTTAACTTCCATTTCCCCAAGAATTTGAGAGTTTTAATACCAATAGTAATTACGTCTCACTCTATTGATCTAGTACTACATTAAATGGCAAACAAAAGCAAGTGTATTATTCTGTCAAAACAGCATCTATAGGGAACCAAATTCTTTATTAAAGCACAATGTGAGTTGCACTGAAATGAAAGGAAACTTTCATTTAAAAATGATCTTCAACAAAAGCAGAGAAAGACCTTCAACTAGATAGATCCACTTGATGGGAATACTAGAAGAGTAATAAAACTGAAATAGTATATTGAATTCCTTTTCCCTGATGTGAAGTCTGAAAACCACCGATTTTTCTTCTGAATAGATTTAAACATATAACATACAAAAAAACATGTATTGGATGTATGTTATATTTTATATCAGCTATATATAATATACAATTATATCTAGTATTAATGCTATTTATGAAAAATAGCTACTAATACTCTACATATCAATGGAATGACCATCATGATTCAAAGGACACACACACAGTTTCACTCTGGAATAGACAAGCTACCAAGGAACTCAATACAGAAGAAAATGAGGCACTGAACACGAGTAAAATACCTCAAACAAATGTAGGAATAAAAACAATATTATTCCTTAAGTGACACCCCATTTCAGATGCAGATTAAAATTATCTCTGACATGAATTTAATTGGTTGATGAATATTATGCTAGTTACTAATCACATTAATTCCATTTAGGTCTGCTTATCTAGCACCTCTGACGTCAATGTGAATTTTGCTACTGATTTTAGTGGGACAAGATCAGGCCCTTAAAATATTGTAAATGTCACATACAGATCTCTTCTACTAAAGAAGTTACTTACTTCTACAGTAAGGCCAAACAGGTGTTATGGAACCGATACCTAATAGCCTCAGAAATCTTATTCATAGCAACAATAATTTAGTCAGTGGCCAAATATGTGTTTATTTATTCTGTAAGTATAACACTTTTTTACTATAGGTCTCAGATATGTTACACATCTGTGTTTGTGAAAGTAAGAGAGTACATGCTCATGTAAACATCAAACAAGCAAGACCAGTACTATATAAACAGTGCACTGGCTTTTCACAAAGGTTAATCAATAGATCAGAAATAATAGAAATATAATCTGTCTCATACGTGAAGACCACCCTCTGAGGGACAGTCAATTCTTACAAAAAGAATAGTATTGTGGTGGAGGGGAACAGGAGAAAGGGAGGAGAACACACTCCAATAGTAAAACAAACAATCTAATCCCTGCTGAAAGCTAGTGAAAGGGGTAGAAGAGAGAAGCTTAAGGGGCTTTTTTCTTTTTTTGGTTTAATGGTGTGGCATCCACCTCTCACAAGCTCCCCTTCTGGTCAGGTGTGTCTGCAGTCTTTAAACAATCCATAACTCCAGAGCTTTCTCCCTGAAGGCAATGATTTCACCCTCTCTGAGCCCTTCTGGCCCCAGGTCAGCCACTAAGTAGTTCTGATCCCCTTCTGGGAGTTTATCGCTGTCCAATTATAGGCCATTTCACCAGTGGCATATGGTGGAGTGGGGGAGAGGAGGTAAGAGACACAGACCCACCCACTGCTCTGGGTCCCAGCCCAGGGACTCCAAGAACCAAAGTCGCATAACACCATGTCCCTTTAACAAAACTGTTTTCAGTTCCCTTGGCCACTTCCCTGCAGCCCCAGCCTTCACCAAAGCTTCATCCTTACCTCAGGGCTCTTATGTTCAGGCTCAGCAGCCAGCCAGGAGCTCTTTTCACTCCTCCAGTTCCTGCCAGCACTGAGCTGTCTATGGTCCTGACAGCCAGGAACAGCATTTATACTCTTCCAGTTCTATAAAGGAACTGACAGTGGGTTGCACTGCAGCTCCTTTTATGCTAGCCTACAACTCTCTGAGAAGATAGACATTTGCAGCTTCCCACTGATTGCTTTACTGCACAGTAACTCTAGGCCACCAGGAGGCTACCAGGAAGCTCCACTGCTTCTTTCCTGTGACAAGTGTGGCAGAACTAGACCCACTTTGTCACCGTTGGTATGTGAAATTATGCAGAAAAGAAAGAAAAGCCCCAGGAGTATGTTATTTGCAATAGTGAACAGTAGAAATACTACCACAATCAGCTGTATGGCTCATAAACATTACAACAGACAGCTGGGATATGTAGTTTCACAAAAAACACATTTTAGGAAAATAGTGTAAGTCTGATTCTGTTCTCATGTACACCAGTGTAAATCAAGGGTATCTGAAGTCAGTGGAGATACTCTGATGCAAAACTGGTATGAGAGGAACAATATCTCTACTTCTGAGTGAAGAAGGAAGAAGTGGACTCTTATAATGGATTCCTCAGTGAGAGAGAAATCAATGGACTGAGAGCCAGGATATTA